>NC_134732.1:22240065-22937565 GCF_049634645.1 Pelodiscus sinensis
ACAGCATGGCGGCCATTTTTATTTTAATGAAGCTGGGGATTTTCAATGAAATTTCAGTTGGGAAATAGGGTTTTGATAAGATTGAAGCACAAACACACTGACCTCAATCAAATGCAATACTCCTCTTCTCATTGCCAAACAACAGCCCTTTGACAATTTTTTTTATATGATGACTTCTTATAATGTGGGTTTTAAAAGTCCAAATTGGAACAAACAGTTGTTTTGATTTTTGTTTAAATGGAATGACTCGATTGACCCAAAATGAGATGGTTTTCCCCCAATTTCCACCCTCTTTGGCAAGACATTCTGAATTGGTTTTAGTTCTTATTCCAGTTTGGAATGGAAACACATTTTGAACCATTGGGATGTCCCTAGGGACAGAAATTCCATGTTTTGACGAGTTCCAGTGACAGCATCGGGAAGAGTTTCTGAGACACATAAGAACGGCCATACCGGGTCAGACCAAAGGTCCATCTAGCCCAGTATACTGTCTGCTAACAATGGCCAATGCCGGATGCCCTAGAGGGAAGGATCACAACAGGAAATCCTCACGTGATCCCTCCCCTGGCACCTGCTTCCAGAGAAACAGAGGCTAGGGACACCAATCCTACTCATCCTGGCTAATAGCCAATGATGGACCTAACCTCCTTGAATCTATCTAGCTCTTTTTTGAACCCTGTTAAAGTTCTAGCCTTTACCACATCCTCTGGCAAGGAGTTCCACAGGTTGACTGTGCACTGAGTGAAGAAAAATGTCCTTTTGTTTTAAATCTGTTGCCTATTAATTTCATTTGGTGACCCCTGTTCTTATATTGTGGGAATAAGTAAATAACTTTTCCTTATTCACTTTTTCCACATCAGTCATGATTTTATAGACCTCTGTCATCTCCCCTCCCCCTCCCCGCTTAGTTTTTTCTTTTCTAAGATGAAAAGAGCAAGTCTTTTTAATCTCTTCATATGGGACCAAACCCCTAACCATTTTTGTTGCCCTTTTCTGAACCTTTTCCAGTGTCAATATATCTTTTTTGAGATGAAGTGACCACATCGGTACGCAGTATTCAAGATGTGGGCATACCATGGATTTATACAGAGTCAATAAGATATTCTCTGTCTTATTCTCTATCCCTTTTTTTAATGACTCCTAACATTCTATTTCCTTTTTTGACTGCTGCTGCTGCACACTGAGTGGATGTTTTCAGAGACCTATCCACAGTGACTCCAAGATCTCTCTCTTGATTAGTTGTAGCCAAATTAGTCCCCATCATATGGTATGTAGAGTTGGGATTATGTTTTCCAACGTGCATTACTTTACAATTAACCACATTTTATCTAATCCTGTCAATCGCAGTTTCTACCGTGACCATCACCAGAGCATGTCGGTGTCACAAGGGCGGTCGATTAGTGGCGCTCTACTCTCAGCTGGCAAAGGAGGGGATCTCATTGCCTTGTAAACTTTGGCAAAACGTCACCCTTTAATTGTCGGAAACAAGAGCCTGACATACGATCGGCGCCGGCACGGCAGGAGTTTCATTCGGCTGCGGGCTAGAAGCGGGTTGCTTAGCAGAACGCCAGACTCCAAGGGAGCGAATAGGTTCCACGACTGGGCAGAGCCAGGGGCTTAATTGGGCTTATGCCGAAACATCCCCATAATGGGAAGCGAGCGGCAGGCTCACAGCGTTCTTATTAAACAGCCCATTACACGTTTTAATGATCATCCCCGGAATCGCCGTCACAGCGAGCCGCCAGCGTAACGCTCACTGCCGACAAGCAAACAGCCCGAGGAGCCGTCTGCCTGTCCTAGGCCTTTACCCGGCAACCGGCCGAAGGGCACAGACCCTGGACAAGGAGAGCATCAGGTTACATCAAAAGTCGCCGCTTGGGTAACACTCCCATGGGCCCAGGACTAAGGGAGGTGCGGCCCCCTTGTCTCCCCAGCGTGAGGCGCATGGGAACTCTGCGGGGGAGAGAAGGGAGCCCACACAGCCATGAGGTCTCCAAGCCACCCTGATTAGGGCTGTCTCCCAGTACCGCCAGGCAGGAGAACAGCACTGCAAGGGAGAGGGAACGAGCAGGCGGAGAGTAAACATTACCCCTCCTTTGGAAGGGGTGAGGGTGGGGGGGGTCCCAGGGCAGACTCACCAGCATGGCGCCTCCAGCTGGTTGCTTTGGGAATTGGCTTGTTGTTTCACAGGACGCCTCCCTCTAGCTGGTGTCTCCCCGTGTTCCTCTTTAACTACGGCATCCTCTTCCGGCTACAGCCCTCCGGCAGTGCCCACGCCAGTCTCTCTGCGCCCCCTTCCAGGGGGCTGTTTATTCAACTGCACACTCCAGGGTCCTGTCCTCCTCAGGGACCCCCAGTTGTTCTCCCAGGGAACACCCAGTTCCCTGGTACCCACCTTGCCTCAGTGACCCACTGCCAGTCTTCATCTAGCCCCTGCCTTGGGCAAACTGCAGTCTGGAATGGCCACTCAGCACTGGCAAAGGGGTGTGGACCTGCTGCCCTGGCTGCCTCTCTGTAGCCCTAGTAGCCTTGGGCCTTACGTCAGGCCCTGCAGCCTGGGAGCTTGCTTGGCCGGAGCTTCCCCAGCCCTGCCTGCCTCCCCCAGCACTGCTCTACCTCCAGGAAGCCTCCTGCTTCCCTGGCTGTCAGGGCCCTACTGCTCTCTGTCCAGAGCAGCCTTCAGTGCCCCCTCTCCCTCCAGGAGTCCTTTATACAGCCCCCGGCTGGGCCCTCATTAGCAGAGCTGCCTCAACTGCGGCTTTGCTCGCAGCCCTTACTCAGGGCTGGGGTTTGCCTTAAAGGGCCAGTGCAGGGCACACGCCCTGTCACAGGGGGCAGGGTGCTGGGAGCACAGGCCTGCATCGTCCTGTGTTCCAGGGAAGCGAGGGCTGAGTAAGAACACAAGAACGGCCACACAGGGTCAAACCAAAGGTCCATCTCGCCCAGTGTCCAGTCTTCTGACAGTGGCCAATGCAGGTGCCCCAGAGAGAATGAGCAGAACAGGGAATCATCAAGCGATCCCTCTCCTATCGCCCATTTCCAGCCTCTGACGAACAGAGGCTGGAGACACCATCTCTGCCCATCCTAGCAAATAGGACCGATCCTCCATGAATTTATCTCGTTCTTTTTGGAACCCTGTGATGGTCTTGTCCCTCACCACATCCTCTGGCAAGGAGTTCCACAGGTTGACTATACAGTGCGAGAAGAAAAACTTCCTTTCGTTTGTTTTAAACCTGCCGACTATTAATTTCATTGGGTGACCTCCTAGTTCTCGTGTTCGCACTTGCTAATTTACTTTCTCCACACCAGTCTTGATTTTATCAATCTGGGTCAGATTCCCCCTTAGTCGTCTCTTTTCCAAGCTGAAAGGCCAAAGTGTGATTAATCTCTCCTCACACAGCAGCCGGTCCATAGCCCTCAGCATTTGTGTTGCCTGTATCTGAATCTTTTCCAATGCCAACATATCTTTTTTGGGAGGGGACAGCCACATTCAGCCGGCCCCCAGCAGTATCAAGAGCTTTCTGCCCCCACCCCCACCCGCTGTGTATTCTAGGGGGGATTTTTTATCTCCTTTCTCTGAAGCATCAGGGATGCTCACCCACGGCTGGAGATGGGGCATCGGGTGGGTAGGCCAGGGCCTGAGCAGTCTCTCTAGAGGCTGCCTGGCTCTTGCTCACTAGCTCAGGGTCTAACCGATCCCCCCAGGTGGGTTGGGAAGGAACAGGACCATCTTCCTGAGGCCTGGTGCCCTCTGCAGCCTGATCGCTGCACCCTCTGGTGTCTGGGCGGCGGGGGGGCTACTCAGGGCTGCGGGGCCCTAGGGGCAGGAGCAGTGGGAGGCAGGCCCAGGCCTGTGGGGAGCAGGAGCTGGGAAGAGAGGCTGTTGGGGAAGCAGGCGGGAGGCACCCCAAGCTGCAGGCCAGAGGTGGAGCAGGGCGCGGCCGTGCAGCCGGCTGGTGAATGGCGGCTGGGCGCAGCCCGCGGGAGCAGGGGCACGGGGCTGGCTGCCAGAGCCAACGCTGCCCACGCCTTGCTGTCCCCTCCTGGCAGTGGCCCTAGGCATACAAGGGGTGCCCCAAATGTAGTGGTGCCCTAGCCAGCTGCGTACGCCTGAGGAGGGAATATTCCCCTCAGGTCAATTTGGCAGCGAGCTCAGGTTTTGTTCACCTTTTTACCTCAGCATGAGGGCGGGGGCCTCTCCAGGATGATCTGGGTCTCTCTCACTTCATCTTTGCCCTTGTGTGGGCTGGTCTCCTGTGGTGCTTGGGTCTCATGCTGGCTGCTGGGGTTAGCGTGACGGGGGTGGCGGTGGCCCGGGCCATACAGGAGCTCAGCTTCCCGGGCCTTCAATGCTCTGGCTCCTCGCCCGCCGGAACCGGGCCGTGGTTCCGAGGGCCGCGCTGTACGCTGACGTGAGGACTTTTTCAAGGCCCAGCGGGTGCTTGAACCAGCCGGGGGGGCAGTGCTGACCAAAGCCACGCAGCCCCCGTTCTCAGTGTTGATCGGGAACGCGCCCCGATGCGGGTCTGGTTCGGGTGGGAGGAGGGGGCCCCGGGGCTGGCGGCTGAGTGCAGCCCGTGTGTCGAAGGAGTGCGTGGGCGCACACGTGCCGCCCTGGCTCGGCCTGGCTCCAGCTGCCTCCCCTCATATAAACACAGCCCCGCTCAGCTGGAACACCCTGTACCGCTGTGCTCGGCCAAGCTGCTGACCTGCTGCAGATCACGGCGGGGTTGTTCTCTCACTCGCTCTTGCTGACAGCGACCGGAGAGACTTCGCACCCTTCCCCCCAGCTCTGCGCTGCAGGCTCTTCTCCGGCTGCCAGGTGCCGGGCAGAGTTAGCTGCCATCCCCTTGGCAGACATGTGAGGTGAGGGCCACGTTGGTCGGCTGCATCACCCACAGGCTGTTACTGGGGGGAGCGCTGAGGAGCGAAGGACCAGGGGCCACTGTGCTAGGCGCTGCACCATCCCGGGGCTGCAGGGAGCTCGCCGCCCACTCGACAGAGAGGGAGACAAACCGGACAAGCAGGGCAGGGAGAGGAAACAACGGAACGAACAGAGGGCAGCAGGCCCAGCGCGTCGCGGCCAGACAGGAGTGACCTGCGGCCAAAGCCAGGTTCGGAGGGTGGCCCGAGAAGAGGATGACGTGGCAGCTTTAGGAGACGTGATGGAGATTTTCTCCCTCGCTTGGTTTCAGCTGCCCGTCGGCGCAGTACAGGAGAGGCAGCACTAGGCGCGCCGCTCTCTGCAGGTCACAAGCAAGATGTCCTGGCACCAGCTGGTCGAGAGACATGGCCCGGCACCTCTTGCCCGCTGGTCTGGGGGGCAAAACCACAGGGCTGCCTCTTGAACCCAGCTCTCCCAATGGGCAGTGCACAGCCTAGGGGCTTCATTACCTTGGCTGTCCACCCTGAGCCTGTGTGATATACCAGGTGGTCTGGGGGCACCGCCGAGAGGGTCAAATCAGGGCAAAAAACTTAGAACCCGGGCCACCTACAGCCCAAGATTGGGGCCTCCTCTATAAAGCGCCAAACCAGTCACACCGAGCACGGCAGCTGCCAACCTAGCCAGCAAGATGTCTCCTAAGCAATCCCCTTAGACATCCCAGCTTTACCTGCCCCACACCAACCTGCACTTTACACAGGTGAGAGGTTATGAAAACCCATCTCACTGACTCCGAACTGGTTCTCCCAAAAGACCCGCCACAGTCCCGGGTCAATTTATACCTCAGACCTTCCCCAAAAGAGCCCTTTGGGCCAATCCTTTAGAAACTAAAATCAAAGGCTACGTCTAGACTGGCATGATTTTCCGCAAATGCTTTTAACGGAAAAGTTTTTCCATTAAAAGCATTTGTGGAAAAGAGCGTCTAGATTGGCACGGACGCTTTTGCGCAAAAGCACTTTTTGTGGAAAAGCGTCCGTGGCCAATCTAGATGCGGTTTTTCACAAAAAAGCCCCGATCACCATTTTCGCCATCGGGGCTTTTTTGAGCAAAATAGTTCTCAGCTGTCTACACTGGCCCTCTTGCACAAAAGCATTTGCACAAGAGGGCTTTTTCCTGAATGGGAGAGTCATTGTATTTGCAGAAGAACACTGACCATCTTACATTAGATCATCAGTGTTCTTGCGCCAATTCAAAGCAGCCAGCGTAGACAGCTGGCAAGTTTTTCTGCAAAAGCGGCCGCTTATGTGGAAAAACTTGCCAGTCTAGACGCAGCCTAAAGGTTTATTAATAAAAGAAAGAAAAGGCTGAGAGCAGGATTGTTAAGGAAAGCACAGTACATAACCAATGCCCGAATGCTTGATGCAGGCTCTTAGCAGAGATGTAACAAACGGCTTAATCATAGACTCATAGACTTTAAGGTCAGAAGGGACCATTATGATCATCTAGTCTGACCCCCTGCACAGTGCAGGCCACAGAAGACTCTGGAGTCTTCTAAGGCTTGCTTAGAAGACTCTGGAATACATCCTGGCTGCGTCTAGACTGGCAAGTTTTTCCGCAAATGCACTTGCTTTTGCGCAAAAACTTGCCAGCTGTCTACACTGGCTGCTTGATTTTGCTCAAAAGCACTGACGTTCTACTGTCCAAAGTCAGGGCTTCTTGCGCAAATGCTTTGACGTTCCTGTTCGGGCAAAAGCCCTTTTCCGGAAATGTTTTTGCGCAAGAGGGCCAGTGTAGACAGCTAAAAACTGTTTTGTGCAAAAAAGCCCCGATGGCAACAATGGCGATCGGGGCTTTTTTGCGCAAAAGTGCGTCTAGATTGGCACGGACTCTTTTCCACAAAAAATGCTTTTGCACAAAAGCGTCCGTGCCAATCTAGACGCTCTTTTCCGCAAATGCTTTTAACGGAAAAACTTTTCCGTTAAAAGCATTTGTGGAAAATCCTGCCAGTCTAGACACAAGCCCTGTGTCGGACTGGGTCAACAAATCCTTCCCGGACTTCTGACCTTATCAAGGGTGCTTCTGGAGCAGAGGGCGGGAACAAAGACAAAGATGGAGGCACCCCCAGGATCCTTTTATAGTCTTGCCCATGTGGAGGGAAATCCACTGTTCTCCCGAGTGATGGTACCTCCCAAAATGGAGCTGATCACATGATCAACTAACCTGCCTGTGTCCTCTAGGCAAGCAGCCGAGGTGTACCTGCTGGTTTGCAGGTTCCCAGCAGAATTCCCCAGGTGTTTGCTGCCAACACTTAAGACCCATCGTCCCTGCCGCACTGAGTAACTGCCCCTCACGATGGGTGGTCAATGCCTACTGCTGTCTCCCAGACAGAAAACATTTAAAATGCAAGTACAGAGCCCATACGCAGAACTTAACATACACAAATCAGACAAGCATATGAGCAGCACAGACAGAATCAGCAAAGCATCAGCTTTCATTAGACACCTCACCGGGCCCACCAGGCACAGAATTGGGGGCAAACATACAGCAGCGGGTGCAACCAATGATCTGCAGTAGGGATGTTAAATATCGGCTAATTGAATAGTTGAGTCACCTCGAGAATTCTTTTCAGTTAGTCGACTAGTCTATAGTCCCTGGGGGTGGGGCCAGCAGCTAGTGTGTTCCAGGCTCACTCCTGAGAAGCCCCCTGCCTCTCCACGCCCCCTGCCAGGCAGGAGCCAGGAGATTTGCCTGTTTAAAAACCAGCTCCCCTCACAGACCAGCTGCCTGTCGCCCTGTGCTGCTACCTCTGATAAAGAGGCAGCAGCACGAGGTGGCAGCAGCCCCTGTCTAGGGCGGCTCTGAGCTCCCAAACACTGTGAAAGCCAAAACTGAGCCTGCCCACCTGGCTCCTAATACACTTTAAATGCAGAGCCGCAGCAGGGATAGGTCCTGGATCCATTTCGAGCCAGGACCGAGCCAGGCTGCTGGCCAGCCTGCTGAAAAATGTACTGGCAAGTATGTGTGTGTGGTGGGGGGGGGGGGGAGGGGGTAAGTGTGTCGTCTATAGTATTAACCTATAAGCTTTTGCTTATCAGTTAATCAACTTCGCTGTTACATCCGTAATCTGCAGTTTCCTATTAAAATCCAATAACGTGACACCCCGCTAAACAGGAAAGAGCTCCTGCAAGGTACAGAGCAGTCAGTATTGATTCCCCATTGACTTCAATAGGAATTGAGGATATTCGCGGCTTTGCAAGGGAAACAGGGAGCATCTCATTAGTAGGGATCCGCTGGGTCTTTTCCTTCACCAAACCAACCTGCAGCACAGTCTCCCTAGCTTGGCTTCTGTCCCAGCTGGCATGACCTCACCCGGTAGCGTGGATATGAACAGAGCCACTCCAGTATCTGCCATTGGAAACCATCTCCTGTGCTGGCCAAGCGGAAATGTCTTAATGGGACAAGAGACCATCTTCATCTGTGGTTCTTGATGAACTCCTGTGAGATCCACGTGAAAAGACCAGTTTAACAATAGCTGCTTGGAAGCCGGAGCTTGCTTGGGAATGGAGAACGCCCGCTCTTGAGTCATGTAAAGTTCTCAGAACCATTTACCATGGGGATGTTAATCTCCGTCCAAAATGCTACCCGTTTGCGTCTGGAAGGGGGCATGGCACCGAAATCCGGTTAAAATATGGGGCATCCCTAAACAATTCTGTTTGGGAGAGGGGCTCTCGGGTGGTGTGGTGCTCGTCGGCAGTGTAATTAATAGTCTGCAGATTAAAAATGAAATCGTTCCTCGTCATTAATAATTTAGCCGCAGAGTGGCAATCTTTAGAGAGCAGAGGCACTTCATATTCTTCTCAAGTATGTTGCTTGAAATACTTGGGAGGGGGGAAGAGTCAGATGCCTTTTCATCCATCTCAATTACAATCACTAGCTGCCGATTTCCTGGTCTATTATTTTGAAAAGGTAGAAAATGCTTTTGGTCCTGTCCTGTCCTTTTTACTAATAACAATGTGGCTTAACACAGCATCTTTCATCCTAAGAGCTTCCAAGCCTGAAGAGGATTAGTCTTTAAGGGTATGTCTACACTGCATAGCTATTTTGAGATACTGAAAGATACCCGCATCTTAACAAGTTTGCTCGTTATTTTGAAATATTTTTCGAAATAACGGGCGCGCTATTTCAGCATCCCTCCATGAGGGTTAAGGGATGTTTCGAAATAGCACGTTATTTCGAAATTCGGCGCTGCATAGACGTGCCAAATTTCAAACTATCCTATTTCGACATTCAATCGAAATAAGATGCGTAGTGCAAACTGTGCATCTTATTTCGAGTTTGGGGGCTGTGTAGACGCACCCTAAGGCACCACAGGGCTACTTTTTGTTTGTAAAGTTACAGACTAACACGACGACCCCTCAGACTTTTTACATGCAGTAGGCTAGCCTCTGTATCAGGTCTAGCCTGGCAGTAGTAGGTAGTCCCTACAGCCACTGAGAGAGGGCTGGAGGAAGGGTTATGTGCTATTGGGAAATACCATGGACTGCCTCAGTTTACTCTATATGTCTGAAAGCAGCTGCCACCTCCCTCGGGCAGCATGAACCAGACAGGACCAGCAATGACTGGAAAGAATGCACTGTGAGTCTTTTCAGAGCTGCACCTGCCAGTATCACAATCTCTAGACTGTGGGGTTGGGCAAAAGTTTCTCCATTCGACGGGTGGAAACCCAAAGGGTTGTCCATCCTGCCCTCCATTGGAGTGCAGTGCCCACAACCTCACCAGCACAGGAGTGGAACGTATTTTGGAAAAGGAGGGGCTGATTTTCAAGGATGAATGAGCTCCTATAGTTCCTGCTTGTCAGTGGGAACCATGGTTGCTTGGAACCAGAGCAAGTCAGACCCTCAGTATCTAAAGATGGGAAACCAAGAGAAGAGGCACCAAAATTTTAGCTCGGTTTCCCCATCTGTAAGCTAACATACCGATTCCCATATAGTGTATGGGAATTCGCTGCTATAGAAATACCAATGCTGCCAGTAGACCGTGCACACAATGGCTGTGTCTAGACTACATGGCTCCATCGACAGAGCCATGTAGATTAGAGTTGTAGGCAAAGGGAAATGAAGCAGCGATTTAAATAATCGCCGCTTCATTTAAATTTAAATGGCTGTCACGCTGAGCCGACTGAGTCTGGATGCTCTAGTCTGGATGCTCCGCACTAGTCTGGATGTGCCGCGGTTGACATCAAAGCCCTTTGTCGACCACCCGTTATTCCTCGTGGGATGAGGTTTACCGGGGCGGTCGACAAAGGGCTTTGATGTCGACCGCGGAGCGTCCGGACTAGCGCGCTGAGCCGACAAACAGCTGATCAGCTGTTTGTCGGCTCAGCGTGGCAGCATTTAAATTCAAATGAAGCGGCGATTATTTACATCGCCGCTTCATTTCCCTTTGCCCAATAAACAAATCTACATGGCTCCATCGACGGAGCCATGTAGTGTAGACATACCCTAAGAGACAAAGGAGTAGTCTATAATTATGTGGCTAAGAACTTTTTACCTCTCACAATTTCAGAAACATACAAGTTGGCCCAACTCTCCTCCATAAGCTCTACTCTCTTGGGTCTCACCAACCAATAAGGGAGAACCGTTGGCTGCCATGACTTTGATGGGGAAGACGGGTCACAGAGATGAAGACGGAGATCGTGTTAATGCTGGCAAGCTTCGTAAATTAGATTTACGCCAGCACGAAAACTAGAGAACATTTAACGTCCTGAGACAGCTGCGATTTTATGGTGGCAGAATGTGTATTTATTTGTTGGCCTGTCAGTTATTTCCCCAGTGTTGAATGCGTCTCCCACAACACGCATGAACATGCATCATAGCATAGCTCTGTTTCCTTTCCGTAGCAAGCCCACGGATTTTCAGCCAAGGATCTGATGCTATGTGTGGCTTCTGAATTCCTTCCTCCATGCGGAAATCATAGAATACCAGCACGGGAAGAAACCTCAAGTGGTCATCAAGTCCAGCCCCTGCTCTCATGGCAGGACCAAGCAACATCTACATGATCCTTGATAGAGTCTATCTCACCTGCTCTTCAATATCTCCAGTGTTGGAGATTCCACAACCTCCCTAGGCAATTTAGTCCAGTGTTTAACCACCCTGACAGGTAGGAAGTTTTTCCTAATGTCCAATCTAAACCTCCCTTGCTACAATTTAAGCCCAGTGCTTCTTGTCCTATCCTCAGAAGCCAAGCAGGGCCAGATTAAGACCTGTAGCGGCCCTAAGCACTGAAAAGATTATGGTGCTCCACCATATGTAATTCAAAATAAAAACAATACTACACCGTAAAATCTCTCTCTTTTTTTTTTTTTTTGGTGCCCCTGCTTTGCTGGTACGCTAAGCACATGCTTAGTCTGCCTATTGGGTAATCCAGCCCTGAGACCAAGGAGAACAATTTTTCTCCCTCCTCCTTGTAACACCCTTTTAGGTCCACGTCAATGGTGTGAGGTGCTACTCAACGGTGTTATCAGAACAGGGCTGCACATCTACTTTGGGTCTTTTTCCCCAAACTTGAACCAGCAGGAGTCAGTTCAAATGCTATATGCTTCTCCACACCTTTCGTTGACACTGAAGATGCTGGTTTTGAGCCACAGCTGGTGTGGGATCAGCAAAACCCTAGCAAAATCAATGGAAAGATGCCGGTTTAGATCAGCTGTGGAACCCACCTGTGGTATTTTGCCATTCCGATGCTTTCTTTCACGTATTCCCCTTTACTTGATGTCAAGAGAAAAGCAAATTAAGAATGCACCGGAGTGCTCTGCCAGAGACTTCACCACGTGTGACTCCTTCGGAACGGGTGGCATCTAACCACAATCTTATTTTTAATTTGTATTTTGGGAGTACCAGTCACGGAGCAGAACCGCATTCTGCTAGGTGCTGGCCAAAACCAGAATGGTTTTCTGCAGACAGTAGAAACAGAAAAGCCATCACACAGGCGTTTTCCCCAGCACACTTCTATAGGGAGAGGTGAGATGTTCTAGGGACTCATTTCAGATTCACTGCCAAAGGCCCCCTGCAGCATAAATAATATGGTGCTGCTTTGGGGCGTTGGATTGGCTGAGCTGCTCACACCTCCTGCGAGAGCTGCAGCCGAGAGTACCACGCTGACTTCAGCGGAACTCTGCAATTCTTACTTCTGAAAAACAAATGCATGTTAGTCAGCCGCTGCCCGAACATTTTAAGCTATACTTAAATTGGGGGCGTTACATTTAGATTAGTTGGCTAATCAATAGTCAATGCAATTTGCATCGACTATTTGATTAGTCGATAAGAGAGCCTCCACCTTTGAAGTGTAACAACAGCCTAAGCCCCCAGCTGGCCCTGGACTGCAAGCGGTGTTTCAAAGCAGCAGACCCTGGGCTCCATGCAGTACTGCTGCTTTGGAGCACGCCCTCCTCTCCTCTCCCCCTTCCTCCCACGCTGCCTCGTTCTGATAGAGGCAGCGGGGGGAACAGCTAGTTGACGTGTGTGTACAGTAATTCCTTGCTTAACACGTGCCCGCTGAACATGTTTTCGCAATAGCACGATTTTTTGGGGGGGGGGTACATTTTTCGAACAACACGACCGTCCCCGCAGTAACACGATTTCCCTGACTGCCTGGCCGGTCGCCGGCAGCTGCGCGGGGCTTCCTCTGACTCTCTGTAAAGTGGCAGAGGTTCACCGCTCGCCGTGCCGTTCCCTGGTGACCCCCTCTGGCCCGATGCCTTGCTCCCTCTCCTCTGCCCCCGGCTTGCAGCAGGCGGCTTGGTTTCCCCAGCTGGCAGGTCACTGGCAGCTGCGTGGGGCTTCCCCTGCCTCCTTGTGTCCAGCAAGGAGGGGTCGCCGGGGAACAGCGCGGTGAGCGGCGAACCTCTGCCGCTTTGCAAAGAGGCAGGGGAAGCCCCACGCAGCTGCCAGCAACCAGCCTGCTGGGGAAACCCAGCGGCCAGCTGCAAGCCCCTTCCCTTGTCCTCCCCTTTCCTTCCCCAGAGCTAAACACCTCCCCTCCCTGCTATAACCCAGTCCCCTTTCTCCCCCAACTTTATGTGCTGGTCCCAGCTGCTAACAAGTTGCGCAAACGCAACCCCTACCTTTTCCATTATTTTCAATGGGAAAATTGACCCCGCATAACACGTTTTCACTTAGCACGATCATTTTCTGAAACGTATCTACCGTGTTAAATGAGGGATTACTGTAGACTATCCAATAAGCATTTGCTTATCAGATAGTCGACTAGTTGACGAATCGTTCGTATCCCGTTAAAACCCTTGGGTGCAAAGATCACGGGAAACCTTCATAAGTCAGAGAGGAGGAAAAATGCACTGCATGAAACAAAGCCAATGAGTCCTGCGCCTTCCTGACATGGAGGTCAATACGGCAGCTGCCTCAAGGGGGAAATAGCAAGTGAAAAGAAACCAGACAGATTAGGGGTTTGTGTAAACATTAACAGAGCCTGACTCCAAAATGCCAGGTCTCCACGGAGCCTACATAACACCACTGCTACTGTCACCTTCATTTAGAACACTTGATTCATGGACTAACTATTAAAATATACTAAAGTTGTTTACACACCTGGTTATATTTTAAATAGGTTTAATTGCTTTGTGACTCTCTGTAGGTTTCTTTGATGACTAATGACTCATCAGCTGTTAAAGGCTGAACGCTTCTGTGCTGAGTTCACTTTCATTGCAAGAAGACCCTAGTAGAGCTCTGTGAATTTTCCCTGATTTTTCAATTCTGTCGCTCTTAAAAGAATCCATTTTGGATCAACCAAAATGCTTCGTCTGACCATATTTTAACTTGTTTCAGATGTTTATTTAGCCTTTATTTGTTTTAAGTAAATCTAGCTACATTTTGAACGGAAATGTCATTTCCAAATGAAAAGTCAACACTTTTTTTTAAACCTTTTAATATTTTTTCCCAATTTTTTCCACGGAAACTCTTAGCTGAAGTTTAACCCACATTCACAAGGTATGTCTACACTACCACCCTCGTTCGAACTAGGGTGGTAATGTAGGCAACCGGAGTTGCAAATGAAGCCCGGGATTTGAATTTCCCGGGCTTCATTTGCATAAAGCCGGGCGCCGCCATTTTTAAATGTCCGCTAGTGCAGACTCCGTACTGCGCGGCTACACGCGGCACGGACTAGGTAGTTCAGACTAGGCTTCCTAGTCCAAACTACCGTTACTCCTCGTGAAACAAAGCAACGACAGTCCAGGAATTTAACTACTAAAACACATCTCAACAGAAGACCATTATATTGACTATTTTGGCTCCCATCTGCAGGCCACGTGTACCCAAACTGCACTGCAGGCCACCAACAATCTGGCCATATGTTCAGTAGCCCTGGTCTAAACCATCCCTGATAGAGGCCTATCTAACCTGCTCGTAAATATCTCCAGTCACGGCGATCCTACAACCTCCCTAGGCAATTTATTCCAGAGTTTAATCACCCTGACAGGAAGTTTTTCCTAATGTCCAACCTCAACCTCCCTTGCTTCAATTTAAGCCCACTGCTTAATATTGGAGACAGTTCAGAGAACTATGGTGAATCTATGACCCGGGTGTGGTTGGTGAGAACAAGCAAAGGCAGGCAGAGGGCAATGTAAAAGGGAACTGAAATGGAGGCCAGGGTGCCTAAAATTTCCACCAGGACTAAGTGATGTCTGAGTTTAGAAGCCTTCTGCATGGCACTTAAAGGGACCTGTAGAGCAAAAACTATGCCCAATGCTGATTGTAGGAAATTAGGAATGATGCATGCAGAATTTAGGATGAAACATCCGAGGAAACATCCGAGGAAACATCCAGGCACTGAATGGAATTAGACTGAACAGTTGCACACCAATGAAAGGGATGAAAATTCCATTGCTTGGGTCATTTGAAGCTGTTTACAAAGGCAAATGCTTCACTGAGGCCAGGTCTACACTAGACCTGGAAGATCGGCTTATGGTGCACAGCTGCAGCTACATAAATGACACCGCTGGAGTTGACATACCATAAGCTGCGCTTGGCGCCATCTTCACAATGGGAGGCCGATGGGAGCCAATGCTCCCGTTGTCTTCCCTTACTCCTTGTGACTATCAGGAGTACTGGCACCAACCAGAGGCACCCTCAGCATTTGATTTAGCGGGTCTTAACTGGACCCACTAAATCAAATGCCAGAAAATCGATCTTTGAATGTAAGTACTATAGCTTGACTGATTTTTAGTCCTTAGTGTTCAAATTGAGGAGTGTGCTGGGGGCAGGGGTGAATTTCCTACTTCAGATGGAATTCATACCTCTCCCTGGATACAGCTAAGTCATGCCTCCCTAGGAGATAGGTCTTTTCCCCCTTTTCCCCCTTTTATGAGGCTGTTTCTGAACTTTGTGCGGTTGGAATATACCCAGTTGTAACGGGGTGGCAGTTCCTGTGATCGCTCTGGTCTGGTTGAGTGTATTTGCCTGCACTTTTTAAAAGCCTTTTTGGCTACTCAGCCCTCCAGCCAAGTCACACTCTGTGAAGTACTCAACCTCCTTCCAGGGTAGACACTTGACCAGGGCCCAACCCGGTGCCTCTCTTGTCTCTCAGCTCAGTCCGTTCTTTCAGCCCGATTCCCCGCTCAGTAGGAGAGGGGTGCCTCCAGGCCTTCTCCTCCTTGGACAATGTCCTAACACAGCTCCCCCCACCAGGCGATCATGGACGTGCTGACAACCGATCTCCGTCGCAGTCCCACATTCCCCTCCTGGGTTTTGCAGTAGCAGATGGTGCTTTAACAAAGCGGCAGCTGAACTCAGAGTACAGGCTGCAGGCTGCTGTAGCCCCAGGGTGATGTGAAAGGTGCATCGAGGCACAGGGAGGTGTCGAGAGGGCTGTGGTCTGGGCTCATTGCTTTGAATTGCTGCTAGGTTCCCTCCTCTGATCCTAAAGAGGAGTCAGCAGGACACTGACCTGGACAGAAGCCGCAGCTGCTGCACAGAACAAGTTCCAGGAACGGCTAATGGGCCAACTCGCTTCCTTTCCATAGCCAGCTAAAGGACACTACATGGGGGGGGGGAGGGTCCGCCACAGCCCTCCAGTCCTTGCAGGCTCCCTGCTGCAGCAGCACGGGGGGGGTGGGAAGGAGCTACCAGGGAGGAGGCTGCAGTAACTTCAGACCAGGAGGGGAAGGGCTGTGCCGTCCCGAAGGAAATCCAGTCCCTTTGTGGGGTGTTCGGCCAGAGGAGCATGCGGCTGGAGTGGTTAGCACATTGGCAGTTATGGCCAGGCCTTTGTATCATGTGGGGAGCTGCCTGTGGGACCGTCACCACCAGCGTTTCCATCAGGGTATCTCGGGAAAATAAGGCCACGTTTGCCTCCCTTCTGCTCCCGGCCCCAGGCCTATCCCTCTGTTGCACTCGATCCCGGCTTTCCTTTCACTCCCAGCACTCCCCTCACCTGCCCTTCGGCATCTCCTTCCTCCCTGCTAGTGAGCGATCTGGGGTGTAAAAAGGTTGGAGACCACGGTTATGTAAATAGCTCCCCACTCTGAGCTGTCCTGGGTTCTGCCAGTCACCCGGACCTTCTCCTTCCAGGTCTGGGCTGCAACTCCTAGAATCATAGAACCCCAGGGCTGGCAGGGACCTCAGGAGTCATCGAGTCCAGTCCCCTGCCCAAAGCAGGACCAACCCGACTCAATCATCCCAGCCAGGGCTTTGTCCAGCTGGGACTTAAACACCTCTAGGGATGGAGATTCCACACACCCCTCCGCCTCCCCCTCCCCCTCCCCCCCCGCCAGGGAACCCAGCCCAGTGCTTCCCCATCCTCCTAGGGAAATAGTTTTTCCTAATATCCGACCTAGACCTCCCCCACTGCAACTTGAGACCATTGCTCCTCATTCTGCCACCACTGAGAGCAGCCTCCCTCCATCCTCTTTGGAACCCCTCCCTTTGTAAGTAAAGGCTGCTCTCAAATCCCCCCTCACTCTTCTCTTCTGCAGACTAAATAAGCCCAAATCCCTCAGCCTCTCCCCATAAATCATGTGCTCCAGCCCCCTCATCATTTTTGTTGCCCTCCACTGGACCTTCTCCAATGAGTCCACGTCCTTTCTGTAATGGAGGGCCCAGAATTGGACACAATACTCCAGATATGGCCTCACCAGTGCTGAGCTCCTTCTAGTTCTGCAGCTTCTTATATAGTCCCTCCTGGCCCATGATTGGCTGGTTTCTTCCTAGCAACTCTAGCCACCTGGAGGACTTCTCTATGGCCCTCTTGGCCTTAGGACCTAGCCCCCATAGGCTATGTCTACACTGAAACACTATTTTGGGATACCGGAGTATCCTGAAATAGCTATCCCATGTCTTAACAGCAAGCCTGTTATTTTGGGCTCACTATTCTGACGTCCCTGTAAACCTCATTTTACAAGGAATAAGGGACGTTTTGGAATAGCAGGTTATTCTGAAATTTGGCATTGTGTAGACAGCGCCAAATTACGAAATAAGCTATTTTGACCTACCGCGCCGTGTAGACGCACCCTTACACCAATGTGACACAAGGCAGGTGGTTTCAAAAAATATTCCTTGGGAAATTTACCCCTCCATCAGGATACAAGGGATTTCATCTGCAAATAAATCCATCTGCAAATTACTGCAGTCACCATCCAACCAGCATACAGCTCAAGAGACTCCAACAGAGGACCCAGTCCTGCTCCGCGAAGGTGAATGGATCAGCTGGGACCATGAACGTTGCCCATCTCTGCTGCATAGGACTCTATAGAGACACAATGCACCTGCTCACCCACTCTGTGTCAGAGTCTCTGAACCATGCTCAAAATGCTTTGGATCATCTCTAACAACCTACCTGCATGCCCAGGGCTGTCGAGATGGGACCGGCAGCCTGACAAAACCATTCTTCCAGATGATATGGGGCCCTTTCTTGGCCTCCTTTCTGCTAATGAAATACACAGTTGAGTACGACACAGCCCACGGTGGAACTGAACAGAGCTCTGGAGGGCTCTCCTGGGATGGTTCCAACAGCAACACGTCCCTGAAGGAACGTTTCCACGCTGACTGGCTTACCTCTCTGCCCCCATGGAGTGAAAATCGGCGCAGAATACGGCCCTGCATTACTGAGGCTCCTTTGTGGCACAAAGATCCGTAGACTGGCTTTGATGCTCAGCCAGAAGACAAAGATTTTTCAATCCCATCAGCACTTGGGATTGCTGAATTGAAGAAAGAGCAATAGTTCCAGCCCATAAAAAACAACTGCATGCTCAAAGCAAGGGCTGTTTGAATATTATCCGTACAGTAATTCCTAATTAAATTGGACACAAAACTGGGGAGGGATTATGGATTGGATTACCAAGATCTATATTATTTTGGGGAGCAACGATCTCGTTAGCATGAACACGTCTGCACAGTACACAAGGATATAAAAATAAGAACACAGAGGGACACATATTCATGAATATGGAAGCTTTCTTCTCTGGTATTGCGCACTCATAAATGAATCCACTTTATAGAGCCATAGCAGAGGGGAAATGACTATTCTGAGTCTGATTTATCTGTTCAAATGCTTTGTAGTACTTCAGATTAATAAAAATATTTAATAAAGAATCAAGATGGTTTGTCTGTAATGCAAAGCGAATCACATCCCCTGGATTTTTATTACCGAAAAATTGGAAGCAGGAAGAAATAATGATATAAGCTACGGTATAAATGACAAAAAATACCCATTTTCGTTATATGCGTCGCTGTACAATCTTTTTCTACCCTATAAACATAATATATTCTTATGCCTATTTCAACTGATTCGGTAGTCATAGACTGCATTGTGCCGTTTAATACCATCCCATCCTCAACAGCTCAGGCAAGTGCTTAAATAAGAGATAAATTTTGCTGTCATTGCATTTAAAATCAAATCAAGGATCATTTGTTACCCCAAACGAACCAGTTATCCTTCTCTGCTGGTAAGTAGGATGCTGTTTGCTGAAGCATTTAGAAATGTATATATAGTAAACTCTTTGCATAATGGCTTGTACTATAATATGATCTTTATGAGCCTGCTGCTCCAGAGACACTTGGAAGAACCAATAAACAGTACATTGCTTTTTTAATTTAAAGTTATAGGTAGGAGACATTTCATACTGTCCTTATATTCATCTGAATCTTGTTGGCTGCGGCAAAGATTTCGGGCTGAGAAGTTCGATTCTTGTCATTGTTTCCCTTACGACAATGTCATCTATTAGCTTTCTAAGGGCCTGGTCTACACTAGAGCAGAAGGTCGACTTAAGATACCCAACTCCAGCTACATTAATTGCACAGCTGGAGTCGATGTATCGTAGATCACCACCCACACAGAAGGAGGTCAATGGGAGCAAATGCTTCCATCGGCTTCTCTTATTCCTCATGAGATGCAGGAGTAGCAACACCAACATGGATGCCCTCTGAGTTCGATTTAGCAGGTCTTCACTAGACCCTCTAAATCAAACCTCAGAAGATTGACCACAGGAGTGTCAATCTTCCATGTAGTGTAGACTTGGCCAGAGCGAGGTATGTAACCTCCAAATCTCAAGGCCAGATTTCTGTTGCCTTTGTGAATCTGGAGTAACTCAGGTTTCAGAGGTAGCTGTGTTAGTCTGTTTTAGCAAAACCAACAAGCAGTCGGGTGGCACTTGAAATGTGTTAGTTTTCAAAGTGCCACCGGACTCCTTGCTGTGTTTGGAGTAACTCAGTTGACATCAGTGACGTTACTCAGGATTTACCCGAGTGTGAACAAATGCAGAACATGGCCATCCCTGAGTTCTACACTTTCTTCTACCTACTTCCCAAGGATGAAAAAAAAGAAAAGGAAATGTAGCCACTAAATAAAGGCACAAGCGCTCCTTTTGTGACAATGATTAGACAGGTGCTAGGTGGAGCTCTCTGATGATGGCCCCGCCCACTTCAAAGCCATCATCACACACCTGCCAGCCGTTGTCTTTGAATCCCAGCTGAATTTTCTTTGGCTAGGAGGCAAAACTCTTTCCCTGCCACTCTGGAAGAGAACTATGAAGAGAGACCCTTGGTAAAATGGGTATCTTCAGGGCATTACCCCCCCCCCCCCCCCAGTTCTGTGTAATTACAGCTGTTGTCTCTGCGGTGCTCAAGGCATTGGCTTCACCTCTTACATTTGGGTGGCAGAATCCACCTCCTCTTGTGGGTTTGTAAGCACTAGTGCAACAGATACCTGTAGGGCAGCTGGCCTCTGAGCCATGGCTGATCACAGCATGGCAGGGGCACCCCTGTTTTTCCTCCAGAGCTCTGTGCAAAGAATCTGAAGAGGAAGATGATTAGGGCCAGCTGGCGTTTGGTTCCAGGGAAAAGAACCCCCATCTGGAATAGAGAACAGCCATTCACTGATGCATTGTCTCCTGCACCACCTTGTAGGAAAGGGGAGGCAGCAGGACCAGGTACAACTCTTAAAAAAAAAAGAAAGGCCATGGGGTTTGGAACGTCCTCGCAGAGCAGACAGGGGTGCTGGTTTTGAGACCTCGCCTGCCACAGCCACGCGAAGGGTCAGATTCGGACACCTTTACTCCAGCAGAGGTCCCACTAACTTCCACCTGTCTCAGGAGTTCCGGGTCTAGCCCCTTGATCATTGCCTGGAACTCAGTGAAAACGCTTGAGGAAGGAAGAAGGGTTGAGCGGGTCCTGCAGGGATTTAAATCCCCGGGTGCAGGGAGATTGGATTGTCCAAACCTGGTCCATGGACAGCTGAGCCCTCCCCTCCAGCAGGTGCCACATCCCATCCCCCGCACGTTTAGCCACACTCACCCATCTGGTCCAGGGGCCTCCTGTGATGCCTTTGCCGTCTTTTCCTTTCTGCTTGCACGGCTGACACCTTCCATCTCGCCTTCCTTACCCCGGGCCTGCCCTGAAACCGAGATCCCCTCCGTCAGCGAACCCTGCTACCCCCTCTGGATGCAGCTCAACTTTCAGTAGGTTGTGTTCTCTCTCTTTCCTGGAGGGAGAACCCACATGCTTATCTCATTACCAGCCACTTTCTCTTTGTGTAACTATATATTCCCTCAAGAGGGCCTGAATTATATTGATGCTCTACTTTCAGACAGCCTCCTTGATCTTCTCCCTCAGAGCTGTGCAAAGCTGTGTGTTTAGCAGTCTCGCTCCCCCATCCCCACCGCCCCTCCTCCTATGACATCTCTCACTGCTACCCTGTCCTAGTGTCTCATTAAACATTCTCTTTTCCGTAAGCCGGCCACACTTCCTCTGCTGCTCTGCTCACCAGCCATTGGTCTGCATTTCAGGGGACTTTCCAAGTGACCTTTCATCTCAGTGGCGAGATGGGTTCATGTCTCAGATATTTGGTTCCCACCTCCCATCTCCCCTCCATCCCTCGCAGGGCGGATCTAATCCGTCAAGGACCCTACGTGTTCCATGCAGCAACTGTTGACTTCAGCCACCATTCAAACTAGGAAATTGGGAAGAAAAATGTGTTTCCTGGTTGAGTTGGTGTTAACTGATGGTCAAACATTGGGGAGCACAGTGAGCGTTTTTAGGGTACCGTATTTAAAGCAGGGGCTTTGCTTATGGGAGGTGGTTTCTAGCACAGGCGCCAGAATAAGTAGCAGCCGTCAGAAAGCTACCAGTAATATTTCTGCATTAAATCTTCTGCAGCTCCCAAGTTTTGCTTTCTCCTATTCATCCTCCTATTCTAACAAGCCCACTTGCGACCATGTATCTTTTGTTCTTGTCTGCTTCAGACCCGAAGCCTCATAGCATGATTAGGGCCTTGCCTTCGCGTTGAAAAAAGCTGTGTTCTTCTCACCTCCTATTAATTAACACATGGGAACGAACACAGCAGAAAACCCAAGTGAAGACAAGGTAGTTGTAGTTTAATGTAAGTAGGCAGAAGACTGAAGTAAACCCAGAGTCCCCCATAGTTTTTACCTCCACATGCTAATCCATGTGACATCCACAACCTGCCCTGTCAGCACTAGGGGTACGTCTAAACTACATGGCTCCGTCGACGGAGCCATGTAGATTTGTTTGTTTGGCAAAGTCAAATGAAGCAGCAATTTAAATGATTGCCGCTTCATTTAAATTTACATGGCTGCCGCGCTGAGCCGACAAACAGCTGATCAGCTGTTTGGCCGCTCAGCGCGCTAGACTGGACGCTCCCCTGCCGACATCAAAGCCCTTTGTCGGCAGCCCCGGTAAACCTCATCCCACGAGGAATAGCGGGGCTGCCGACAAAGGGCTTTGATGTCGGCAGGGGAGCGTCCAGACTAGCGCGCTGAGCGGACAAACAGCTGATCAGCTGTTTGTCGGCTCAGCGCGGCAGCCATGTAAATTTAAATGAAGCCGCGATCATTTAAATCGCGGCTTCATTTGACTTTGCCTATGTGTCTAATCTACATGCCTCTGCCGACAGAGGCATGTAGTCTAGACACAGCCTAGGATTTGATCTCGTGTTAGTTACCATGTGTTAGCCAACAGGAGGTGAGAACTCACTTAGTTTCCCATCCACGAAGGTGTGCCCAAGGGGAGTGCAACATGTGAGTGGATTGCCTTTGTATTTCTTCCTTTCCTCTCCTTGCAAGGTTGTCCAATTCTGTAATCAGCCTACTCTTCCATATTCTATTTTTTACAGGGCAGGGGAAATATTCATCCATCTGATGGCATTTTACCAATTTCCCACATGCCACCGACTGTTCCTGGATGATTAATGTCATCCCTACAAAGTTTATGTTTGCCTGTCCCTCAACACAGACTAATGGCCATTACTCCTCGTTGACATGATGAGATATACCTCTGTCGTTATTTCCCCTATCTGGCACCTGAGAATATACTCAGTAGGGAAAGACACACTGTCCAATTTTCCAAGTACATTAAATTTAATATCACTGCCTTGTTAATGGCCCCTTGTGTTCTAATGTGTAATATAAACTTAAAAATTAATTGCATCACCTTCCGAAGCTTCTTTAACTGCTTATGAAATGAAACACCGCTAATAACCATAATTTTAAAGTCCATTCTTGTTAAAAAATTGTGCCTGACTGAATTTCTTCTGTTAGCTCATTATTTTAATCTCCCCCTCCCATAGAAATTTGCCAAGTTTAGAGCATTTACATATCGTCTTTTGGAATTTATTTAAGAGTAATTGTCTATTCTCATGAATGTTCCTAATCTACTGATAACCCTACAAAGTGTTGGCTGATAAGCAAGTGATGTTATATTTTTCATGCCTGAAGAGTCTTTTTAGTGAATCTCTTTTATTAGAAATTGTGCATAAAATAATTAAGTAAAAAATGTATAGTTATATGTATCTCAAGAAAAGGGGGGAAGCAACTTGCTAGCTTCAGTTACTCATCTGTTAACACTTCATCCAAGATACCATGGGGTATCTCTTGAAAGATACAAAACAAAATCGATAGTCCTTGCTTCCTATGCAGAGAGGTTTATTGATGGATTCATTTAAACTGGAATGAATCAGGAGTAATTCCAATGAAGTCAAGTAGAGTTTACATCGAGAGAAGTTGAACCTCTCTAGTCTGGCACTCTCTGGTCTGATAACACCCATGGTCTAGCATGATTTTAGTTAGATGGATGTCCCCTTATCAGGGGTGTGGCCAAGTTCTAATTTGCCCCTAAATGTTCTCTCAGGTTATGTCTAGACTACATGGCTCCGTCGACAGAGCCATGTAGATTTGTTTGTTCGGCAAAGGGAAATGAAGCCGCGATTTAAATAATCGCGGCTTCATTTAAATTTAAATGGCTGCCCCGCTCTGCCTATCAGCTGTTTGTCGGCAGATCGGGGCAGTCTGGACGCTCCCCTGTCAACATGAAAGCCCTTTATCCACCTCCCCGGTAAACCTCATCCTACGAGGCATAACGGGGAGGTCGATAAAGGGCTTTCAGGTCGGCGCAGTAGCGTCCAGACTAGCGCGCTGAGCCGACAAACAGCTGATCAGCTGTTTGTTGGATCAGCGTGGCAGCCATTTAAATTTAAATTATTTAAATTGCGGCTTCATGTCCCTTTGCTGATCAGCCTAATCTACATGGCTCCATCGATGGAGCCATGTTGTTTAGACACACCCTCCTAGCCCAGTAAGCAGTGGAAGTGTTGGCAATATTGAGATAATGAGACAAAACTGTTTACACTGCAATGCGACTTTTGTTAGACAATATTGACCTCCTGTGCTTTGGCAAATTTTCTAGTTTAGCACCAGTCAAGTGCCAAGGGTGGCAGACTAGAGAGGTTCAACCTGTACTGCAAAAAAAGTCAGGCTCAATATATGAAATTTTGCAAAACTGAGACTATGTCTACACTAGGAAGGTTTGGCGACAAAAGTGCTGTCGACATACAAAAGTCGGCAAAACTGAAAATCGGTCAAACTGGGTTTTCTGCCTCCCACTGTCGACATTTCATGCCCACATTGCTAGCACACTGGGGACAGCTACAGCAAAGCCATGTGAGTAAGCATCCTACAGGGCAGTGTTGTGGGAAGGCCGAGCTTCTTGGGATTCTCTCCGAGTTCTCCCACCACTTTCTCAGCTGCTGGGAACAGCATCATGAGTAGCTCTGTGAGCTCTGCGTGCTGAGGAATATCAAAGCAGAGCAGCAGTCTTTCCAGGCCTCCCCCTGCAGCAGCAGTCTGCCTGCCACTGGGTTCCTAGCAGGGCAGAACAGGAGCACTCCAATGATTTGTTCTTTTTGTTTGTTCCCCAAACAGAGCAGCTCACTCAGCAGTCAGACACTTCCAATAGCTTTGAAAGGGAAGGGGGGGGGGGGGGGGGTGCATGCCTGCAGGGCAGCAGAGATCACAAAACACTGAGCACAGCCATCAGGGCAGGCATTGTGGGATACTGCCAGAAGCCAGTTCTCTAGACAAAACAAACAGCACAGTCCACACTGGCTCTTTGTTGACAATAAAGGGAGGGAAAATGACAAAAGTCTCTTGCAGGGGTGCAATTTTGTTGTCACCAAAACTGGGTGTCATCCCCATCCCCCACCCCAACAAAAGGCGCATTGAAGTGTAAATTGTTTTGTCAACAAAAGGCAGTTTTTGGTGACAAAACAAGCCAGGTGTAGACAAGGCCTAAACATACAAGATAGCTTCCCTCATCCAAATGTGTTTAAAGTTCTCTTCCCCCTAAGTTTTTTCTTTACTTACCCGGGAGTTTGCTCTGGGAAATCATTATCTGACTATGCTGTAGGCATCTCGGTAGTGGCAGTGCCTAGGGCACATTATTCCTCTGGTTAATTTCTGCCATTTAGATCAGTGTGTGCTAAGTTTGCTTTCCTAATGTCAGTCTTTCTGATGGAAATGTCAGGCACAATGCAAAATTCATGATGCAATTCAAAGGGAAAACAGAGGTTGGCCGGTTGCAGGACAGCTTGCAAAAAATCATGGAGGAAGACGCAAACAGCAGCACCGATTGCTCTAGGAAGCCTCAGAGCTAAGTAACTGGTAAGCAGAAAACCGTCATCTGTACCTGAGCCTCACCAACGTTTAACTATATGCTGCTTATTCCTCTCTGTGGAGGCTGTGAGGTTAGGAGGCTATAGGCTGTACCCGCCAGTGATCCTGTATTTAGATCCCTTATACTTTATAAAGCTTCAGCTACGTTTTTTGAAGTGCACCAGCACCTTCATTGCTTGCACAGGGCTTTGAGAGTTGGCAGCCCAAGGAGGTGCCTTTCCTTTGCTGGCCCCGTGAAAGCCCATGCGGATTGATCCCGAGCCATTAGTGGGAAATGGATTTTTGGTGGCTAAGTATCAAACGTGTCTCCTGTTTTCCGCATGCTGTGCATGAGTGAGGAGTAACCACGGAACCCTAATGCAGGTCGTGTGATTTCACTAATCTGATTTAGTTCAATCATGTCCAGGGCGAGTGATTCAGGAGAGCTAATTGAATCTCGCCTTCCTTCTAATTGCTGCGTGCGATGAAAAGCTCGAAACGCAAAGCCAGCAGAACGCTTCTCCCTCCTGGCGCACGGGAGCTCTCGGTTTGAGGATGTTCGTGTGATGAACAGAATGCTGAAGGGTGCCCCCCTCTTTCAACATTGCACTCCCTGCTGTCATACTTTCAGATCTTCGTTACGGACACATTGCCCCTCTCCTGTTGGCAGCGCCGGGTCCTAATGTAGAGTCCAGGCTCACGTCGCCCACAGAGACCCTCTCGACCTCAGCAAAAGGCTCGTTCAGCAAGTTGAAATGCTTTCTAGATTGAAGGCACCGACTCCAGCTCTGCTGAAATGCTGTGGATGGAGTTACAGCAAGGATGAATTAATCCATGACGGCTGCCTAACGTAGGTTTTCATCTGGTCCCCTCGTGCCGTCTTTAATGTATTTATCCTCACAATGGGCGGGAAGAACTATTGTCCCCAGTTTATTTATAGGTGGGAAACTGAGGCACAGACAATCCAAGTGGCTTGCTCAAGGTCACACGGAGAGTCTGTGGCAGAGCAGGGAATTAAAGCAGGGTAACCCAAATCTCTAGCTAGTTCCCTGGCCACTACACTGTCCTTCTCTCTCAAGCCTAACTGGGTGTGTGTCGGTCGGTCGGTCGGTCGGTCGGTCGAAAGAAAGAAAGAAAGAAACGTCTAGACTACATGGCTCTGTCAATGGAGCCATGTAGATTAGTGTACTCAAAAAAGGGAAATGAAGTGGCGATTTAAATAATCGTCACTTCATTTACATCAAAATGGCTGCCGTGCTGTGCTGATCAGCTGTTTGGCGGCACAGCGCAGTAGTCTGGACGCTCCGCGGTTGACAAGGGAAAGCCATGTCGACCGTCCCGGTAAACCTCATTCCACAAGGTATAACAGGACGGTTGACAAGTGCTTCCCTTGTCGACCGCCGAGCGTCCAGACTACCACGCTGTGCTGCCCAACAGCTGATCAGCACAGCGCGGCAGCCATTTTGATGTAAATGAAGCGGCGATTATTTAAATCGCCAGTTCATTTCCCTATGTCTAGAAACCTCATCTACATGGCTCTGTCGACGGAGCTATGTAGTCTAGACATACCCAAAGAAAGAGGAAAAGGAAAAGGAAAAGGAAAAGGAAAAGGAAAAGGAACGAGAGAGCACATATGCGGGAGCTGATTGTGACGTTGTGCTTGGTGATTAGCATCTTGGTTCACCAGTCGTCCCAGTGAAGTGAACGGAGCTACGTGGGAATAAAGTGCTTCTCAACGAAAGGGGATCCGGATCCAACCGAAAGCACGTTTCCTCCACAAAGCTCTTTTGAAGTGTGCACTGAAAACAATCCAAGGCTATGTCTAGACTGCAAGCCTCTTTCGAAAGAGAGCGTCTAGACTGCACGTTGAACTTTCGAAAAAGCGGCTTGCTTTTTCGAAAGAAAGCATCCAGTGAGTCTGGAGGCTCTCTTTCGAAGAAGCCCTATTTACATTGAAGAACGCCTTCTTTCGAAAGAGGAACTTTCGAAAGAAGGCGTTCTTCCTCGTGAAATGAGGTTTACCGCCATCGAAAGAAAAGCCGCGTTCTTTCGATTTAATTTCGAAAGAACGCGGCTGCAGTCTAGACGCAGGTGAGGTTTTTTCGAAAAAACCCCTGCGTCTGGACACAGCCCAAGTGACTCAAGCCCCAGGGAGCAGAAAGTGCTGGGTTTTGCATCCCTCGAATTGCTTTGCAGTCCCTGGCTAGTGAGGCACATTTTGCTGCCCGTGGCCCGTGGGCAAGGCCCGTGCTAATTATAGCTGTGCTGCTTCGAGAGGTCATTCATGCTGATAACAGCGGCGCGTAACATGCAAGCAGGAGTGGGCATGAAGCTCTGAAATACCCTATCGTGGGGAACAAGAACAGACGTGCGGGCGACCCCTCCGTATTGCCTGAGGGTCCCAGCGGGAATCTTCTCTGGAGACATGGGACCTGATGCCATAGCACAGAGGTTCTCACACTGTGGGTCAGGACCCCAAAGTGGGTTGTGACCTCTTTGGAAGGGGTCGCCAGAGCTGGCTTAAACTTGGTGGCAGTGCTGGATTAAGAAAGGGGCTTTAGGGGCTGCAGTTCTAGGCGCTGGGCTAAGAGGGGGCCTGCAAAAAGATCTCTAGGTCACCAAAACTCAGATGGTTTTGCAGAACATCTGGCCTGGGGCCCTGGACTGCAGCCACTAAAGCCCATGCGTTCTGGTCCTGCTTGGTGTATGTGTGTGTGTGTGTGGGGGGGGGGGGTGCAGCCCCACATGCTCCCATTGGGCTGGAGCTACAAGTGCCAGGAAGCTCTGTCTGTACCCTTCCCTCAAATGCAGGCTCCGCCCCCCAGCTCCCATTGGCTGGAAATTGCAGTCACTGGGAGCTGGGGGGTTGGTGCCTTGCAGGCCAGTTTAGGGCAGTGCAGAGAGACACTTCCGCCTCTCCACCCTGAGGCCTGCACCGCCAAAGGGGAGCTGCCCCAGGTAAGCACCCTGCATCAATGTTCCCTCTCATTTTTTCCCATCCACGTAGATTAAATTTTCTTACGTACACCAAGGCAAATGCAGATGTGCACCACCAACAGAAACACATGCTGATGGCTGTTGGGGCTGCGGGCATGCTGCTAGTCAGCTGGATGGCTGCCCAAGCACTCAGCTTACAAGGAACACTGCCCTGTACCCCAACCCTCTGTCCCAGCCCTGAGCCCCTTCCCACATCCCCGCTCCTACCTAGACCCCACCCCCAATTCCTGCCCTGAGCCCCCTCCCATACTCCAAATCCCTTGGCCCCATACTGGAGCCCCCTCCTGAACCCCAAATGCCTCATCCTCGGCCCCACCCTAGAGCCTGCAACCCCAATCCCATCCCCCATCCCCCACCCACAGCCCACTCCTGCACCTCTCATTTTTGGCCCCATCCCAGAGCCTGGAGGGTCCCATAAAATCCAATCTCCATGGACCCCCAGAAGAGTTAAGCCAGTCCTGCTTGCCGGGACCTGGTCGAAGCCAAAGCCCCACTCCCAGGGTCAAAGCCAAAGTGATGCAATGAAGTTTGAGAACTCCTGCTATAGCAGATACACACTCGCGGACCTTTACTGCCATACGCACTGATGCAGAGATCTCTGGGGTCCTGCGACGGGGTAAGATCCCCCCTGCACTAGGCCAGAAGGGGTTAACTCCACTCTGAGGACAAGGGAGGCCACGCCCCCCGTAGACTGCTGGGCATGCTCCCGCTCCTTGGGTATAAAAGAGGGCTACTCCCAGCAGGTGGGGTGACCACTGGAGGGGAAAGAGCTCAGGCAGGAGCTCCTGAACAGCCCCTGCAACCAGAGGCACCTTCGGAGCAGCTGCCCCCGGAGCAGCACCAGCCGCCGCAGCGACAATGCAGGGCAAGGGGGTCTCCCGACCGGGACTGACGGCCGGAGCCGCGTGCAGAGGACAGCGCCGTGCACCGGTGGGGTAGGAAGGGGCCTGGGGCAGAGGATTGTCCCCCGGGAGCTCGGTGTGTTCCGGCAGCTAGAGCATTCGCAGCCAACAGGGCCCTGGGCCGGGACCCAGTGGAGTGGGAGGGCCAGAGTCCCCCTACCTCCCTGCCCCACTGTAATCCAGCTCCCTAGATTTTGGAGGGAGCTTATCCGCGAACCAGGCTGGAAAACTGTCTCCACCCTGAGAAAGTGGGGCCGTAATTACCCTACTAGGGGCGGACTAGGTTTGGGACTACGTGGCAGAGGCCGTGTTGACCCTAATAGGGGTGCAATGGACTAGCGACTAGGTCCGAGAGGCCGTATTGACCCTAATAGGGGGTGGACTGGATTTTGTGACAAGGCCCGAGTGGCTGTATTGACCGTAATAGGGGGTAAATCTGATTTGGGCACAAAGCCCGAAAGGCTGAGCCAGCCCTGACATTAGGGGCTGAACCCCACGGGGAGTGAGTAGGGGTGCCACGGGCCCCAGGAGACCCTGTGACAGGTCCATAGGAATTTTTCCATTGCTCACTGAGTTTTAGGCCTAGTGTTTCTCAGTCTGTGCATCAGGGGTCATGGGATGGATTTCGGAGGGGTCACACGTGAAGGCACATTCGTGTGCCAGACCAGAGTTTATGTTGCTGCAGAAACAAATTCTACATTTGCTTTTTACAAATTGCAAGTTTTACAGAGTCCTTCCATGGGACACTTGCGCTTGTTTTGTACCACGTCTTTTTTTTTAATGGTGCATTGAATTGAAGAAACACTCAGCAGCTATTTACTCTTTTCATAGACAATGAATTTCGTTGTGTTTTTTTTCCATAGAATCACAAAACACTAAAATTGGAAGGGACCTCGAGAGTTCATCAAGTCTAGTCCCCTGCCCTCTTAGCAGGGCCAAGCACTATCTAGACCAGTGTTTCTCAATAGGGTTGCCAGGTGTCCGGTATTGACTCGGACAGTCCGGTATTTTCACCTCCTGTCCGGTAAAAAAAAATTCAGAAAATACTGGACACTTAAAATGTCCGGTATTTTTAATTTTTTTTTCCTGGCAGGAGGTGAAAATACCGGACACCTGGCAACCCTACCACACTCAGCAACCGGGTCCAGCCCCCAGAGCTCCTCCCCCTCCCCCGGACCCACCGCTGGGCCCCCCGGACATCCCTTATCCCCCATCACTTACCTGGTTCCACAGGGGCTTGTCTTGTGACTGCAGCAGAAAAACAAAATGGCCACCAGCAAAAAAGCCTTTTCTTAAAGGGTCCATGTGTATTTATTTATTTATTTATTTGCTTAACTGCTGTTGGGGTCCTTTTTTTTTTTTTTTTTTCTCCTCAACAACTTTGGTCTCCCCCCTCAACAGGATTTTTTTCCCGGTATTTTTTTTTGGGGGGGGAGGGGTGTTTGGTATTTTTGGCTAAACCATCTGGCAACCCTATTTCTCAACCAGTTCTACGAGTCCCTTTAGGGGTCCTTGAGAAAAGTCTGGAGGGGACATCGACACAACTGAAAAGTGGAGGAAACTGAATTTCAGTTTTAAGTTTTTTACAGGGCTTTATTATTTTTGTACCTTTTACACCGAAAAATGTCGTCATCTGCCTGGCTACAATTAAGTTGTTTAAACAAATGTATCGCAATGGTAGAAAAAAATGTTGTGTGTCTGATACCTGGAGGTACTGGAGGTACTTATATATATTTTTAAAGGGGTACTTGATAAGAAAAAATAATTGAGAAACACTTCTAGACCATCTCTGCTAGATGTCTGTCCAACCTGCTCTTCAATATTTCTAGTGAGGGAGATTCCCTAGGCAATTTATTCCAGTGTTTAACCACCCTGACAGGCAGGAAGTTTTTCCTAATGTCCAACCTAAACCTCCCTGGCTGCAATTAAGCCCATTAGTTCTCGTCCTATCCTCAGATCAAGAAGAACAATTTTTCTCCCTCCTCTTTGTAACACCCTTTTAATTATGTAAAAACTGCTACCATGTCCCCTCTCAGGGTACGTCTACACTACAGCGCTAATTCGAACTAACTTAGTTCGAATTAATTCGAACTAAGCTAATTCGAACTAATGCGTCTAGAACTAAAAACTAGTTCGAACTAGCGTTTTGCTAATTCGAACTAGCGCGTCCACATTAAGTGGACCTGAAGCGGGGTTAAGGATGGCCGGAAGCAGTGCCGGCAGGGCATCAGAGGAGGACTTAAGAGCGTGGAGATGCTGTCTCAGGCTAGCCGAGGGCTGTGCTTAAAGGGTCCCGACCCCCACCCTGGACAGACAGTTCTCAGGGGTGCCCCGCTTGCAAAGCAGTCCCGGCTTGGAGTGCCCTGAGTGCCCACACTGGGCACATCACAGCACTCTGCCATCAGCCCGGCTGCACTTGCCGCAGGCTGCCATCTGGGGAGAGGGGGCAATTGGGGGGCTTCAGGAGAGCTTCCACCCCCAGAAGCCCGCAGAGCCAGCCCAGTCCTCCCCATCGGGGGCTCGTGCCCCATTCCTCCCTCACCTCCTTCCACTTACCCTTCCCTAGCCCCTCTTCTTGATGTACAAAATAAAGATAACGTGTCTTCCAAAATGGAATCTGTCTTTATTGAACAAAACTGGGGGAGACTGGGAAAAGGAGGTGGGAGAGGGGAAGAGAGGCTGGGAGAGGGGAGGGCAACTAAAATGATCAGGGGTTGGGAACAGGTCCCATATGAAGAGAGGCTAAAGAGACTGGGACTTTTCAGCTTAGAAAAGAGGAGACGGAGGGGGGACAGGATAGAGGTCTCTAAAAGCAGGAGTTGGGTGGAGAGGGTGCATACAGAAAAGTTCTTCATTAGTTCCCATAAAGAAGGACTAGAGGACACCAAAGGAAATGAATGGGTAGCAGGCTTCAAACTAGTAACAGAAAGTTCTTCTTCACAAAGCAAAGAGTGAACCTGTGGAACTCCTTGCTGCAGGAGGCTGTGAAGGCTAGAACTGGAACAGAGTTTAAAGGGAAGTGAGATCAAGTCATGGAGGTTGGGTCCATGGAGTGGTATTAGCCAGGGGGTAGGAGTGGTGTCCCTGCCCAAGGTTTGTGGAAGGCTGGAGAGGGATGGCACAAGACAAATGGCTTGGTCACTGTCTTCGGTCCATCCCCTCCAGGGTCCCTAGGGTTGGCCGCTGTCGGCAGACAGGCTACTGGGCTAGATGGACCTTTGGTGTGACCCAGGACGGCCATTGTAAACTCAGGGCTCAGGGTCGGGGGTCTCAGTGGACCCCCTTGATTCTCTTGCACACCTGCTCCTGGGTGGCCAAGCTGGCAGCTCTCCTGCCCAAACCGGCCACTTTCCTGTGCCTAGTGCGGAGATCATGGACGAGGTCCACGATGTCCGCACTAGCCCAGGCGGGTGCCCGCCTCTTGCAGTCCCGGGCAAGCTCCCGGGAGCCGCCAGCCTGGTCCCGGGAAGAGCGGGAGGGCTGGGGGGCATCGGGTGGGTGGCTTGATCCGTGCCAGGTGCAGGGTCTGCTGGCTGGGTGCTGGCAGGCTTGCACCTGGCACGGGCACCATAGCCAGCCCGTGCCCCTTTAAGGGGTCCGGGGCTGGGAGGGGGGCAGACGAGTTTCCCTGGTGTTGGCCAGAGAGGCCACCAGGGAAACCTGGGGAGGGCTAGCCTCCCACTAGTTCGAATTAAGGGGCTACATACCCCTTAATTCGAACAAGCTAGTTCGAACTAGGCTTAATCCTCGTGGAATGAGGATTACCTAGTTCGAACTAAGCGCTCCATTAGTTCGAATTAAATTCGAACTAACGGAGCGCTAGTGTAGCGCCTATGAAAGTTAGTTCGAACTAACATCCGTTAGTTCGAACTAACTTTGTAGTGTAGACATACCCTCTGTCTTCTCCTTTCCAAACTAAACAAGCCCAATTCTTTCAGTCTTCCCTCAATCAATATTACAATCAATCTGCTCCTTCTAGGGGCTTATGGATAAGCCTCGATTTAGCCCTAAGCAAGTAAATAAAACAAAGCCAAAGCCAATCGGTAAAGTAGATATTGCAAATTATTTGCTCAGCTCTAATTATCAAGTTTTGGCACCCATTAGTTAAACTGGTTAATTGTATTATAAAGAAAACAACAAATCACAAGGCTGACGATAATGAGGCTGAACAGGCATTTCATTATCCTTGTTCTAGACAGAACAATTATTAATTTTAAATGGCAAAAACCTCATTTGAAAAGTTTGGAGTCTGGAGAATTATCACAGCACGTTTAATATCACTGCAGGAGATCCATGGTCAAAGCCTTCATTAATACCACTAAGCCATGCAAATCAGTTCCAGCCCCCTCTCCTTCTACCCCGTAAAGGCAGAACTAAAACAAACAGCCCTACAGTCACAAATGTTGGGTTGGGATCTTCCTTGTCAGCTATAAACAAAGCACTCTAATATCCGTATAAACAAATTACTGGGTGACTTGGAAGAGCGTGAATCAGCGCATTAAACAGGTAAATACAATAGGGACCGTTCACGAATGACGGCATCTCAGTTTACTTTCAGTTTGGCAAAGGAACTTGTGAGGGTGTTAATTTAAAAAAAAAATCTGTAGACGCTTTTACAAGTTAGTGTAAATTTAAGTTCCAGGATCACATTAATTATGCGTGCATCATTCTTGTACCATGTAGCGAAAAGCAACATGGTATTTTCAGATTCATCAAGGTCAATGCAATAGATGGAAGACTGACACTTACCGACAGGTGGCTTTTCTGGGTTTTCCAGAGGAGTCCGTCATTCTGATTTTTGATGGTAGTAGTATCAAATAACTGCCCACCTGGGATCACAAAAATAGTTAAGAGCTCACAGTTGTGCTAACCTGCCGAGGAAAGGCTAACCATGTAGTCCTTGGTGAAATGATAGCAATCATATGCACATGAAACTATCTGCAACTCCAAAAAGTCTAGAGCAGCCGTGGCCAAGCCACGGCTCGCGAGCCACATGTGGTTTCCCCGCCCCCCCCGGGAGGCGGCTCATGAAGCCCTCCCCCCCGCCATGGCTCATAAAGCCGCTGCCGCCCCCCCAAAACAGCCCTCTCTTCCTGGCTCCCTGTGCTGACCTGGGCAGGGGAGTCATCTGGTGCGGCCATTAAAGATGTATAGTTAAAGATGGTGTCGGCTGGTGAAAGCCTGATGTGGCCAAAAAGCCTCTAAACGAGTTTAAATGCGTTTTCTTAAAGAGGCAGAGGGGGTTGGGGTTTTGGGTTTTTGTTTTTTGTTTTTGCTCGACCAAACGCGACCAGGGCCTCCTTTTTTTGCTTGACAACTTTGCCCTGGCTCTTTGCGCTGGATCCATTGATAGCTTGGCTCTTTGCCCAGAATGGGTTGGCCACCCCAGTCTAGAGTATGATGGAGTTGCAGACTGTGGGCTCAGAAGGAATAGCCAGAGGGTAATGTGATGGCCTTGGTCAGTCTAGTCAGTGCCTCAGTTTCCCTACCTCTGAAGAGGGGATAATAATCCTCTATAAAGTGCTTTGCGTTCTTTGGCTAAAACGTGCCATGTAATAACCAAGATGTAGCAAACAGTCGTTCTATAAAGATAGTCTCACAAAGCAGAAACAGAGGCTTTCCTGCTGGTGTTCTTCAAACCTCCGCCCTTGAACTGTTCAGAAGGGTCCAGTCCCACCTTTTCCTGTGGAGATGTATTGGGTGAAATTCTGAACCCTCCTACAATCAATGGGAGTTGCGCTATTGAATTCAACAGAGCCAGAATTCCACCCACTTGACTCTAGGATCTTTAAGGCTAGCAGAAAGATGCCTGCAGGTTTTCACTTGTTTTACCGAACAAATGCATGGAGCAACGTGGCTCTGATAAAACCCCAGGGTCAGCTCCAGCATGGGGGAGCAGTTCTGCTCAGAAAAATGAAAGCACAAGCCACAGATAAATAGATCGAACTCCAGTCCCAGTACGGACGCCCTTCTCATCTGCTTAGTACCTGGACAGGAGTCTGATCGATTGAAACACGTCAGGAGGGATGCTCTGTTTCCCCAGGATTATGGGAACATTCCAGCAGGGGGCGCTATAACCTCAGCTGGACTCAAGTGTTGCATTGGCCACATGCAGGGGAGTTCTTGAAAATGGCCTTAAATAAAGTGCTCACATGCTATTAAGGCAAGTTGCTGTGGCCTGTCTACCGTGAGGGCCTAGAACCTCCATTGTGCTATGCAATGTGGCTCCACATTAGGGATGTTAAATATCGGTTAATTGAATAGTCGATTAACCTCAAGAATTCTTATTGGTTACTTGACTATTCTATAGTACCCAGGGGCGGGACAAGCAGCCAGTGAGCTCCGGCCTCACTCCCAAAGAGCTCCCTGCCACTCCCTGTATCAGAGGCAGCAGTGTGGGGTGCCAGGCAGCAGCTGGTCCACGAGGGAGGCCAGTTTAAAAACCAGGGTGGCAGCAGCCCCTGTCCAAGGGAGGTCTGAGCTCCCAGACCGGGTGCGAATCGGGACTGAGCCCGGCTCCTAATACATGTTAAATGCAGAGCTGCAGCAGGGTTCTGGACCTATCGCAAGCCAGGACTGAGCCGGGCTACTGGCCAGCCTGCTAAAAAATGTACTGGTAGAGGGGAGGGAGAAAACGTATATAGTCTATAGCATTAACCTATATGCTTTTGCTTATTGGTTAATCGGTTAATTGACTCTGCTATTACATCCCTACTCCACAGGGCTTCTTGGGTTATGTGTGAACCCTTCCTTTCGGTTCCCATGACCATGTGATACATTCGGAGACTCTCCTTGGGAAGACCTATCGCATTATCTCATGATCTAATACATTTGTTCGTCTCCACAGCGCTGCTCCTTGCTTTCACAGCTCCAGACCAACACGGCAACCCCTCTAAGGCTATCTTCCAGCAGGAGGCTGATGGAGCTTGAAGCCAATTTTAAACCTGGTGGAACCCAGAGGTTTTGTTCTCGCTGATGCAGCTTTCCCTGGGGGCACCAAGGGATGCAAATCCCCCACATCCCGCAATGTCAGCAGGGTGGATCTGGCCCATTGTGTGCAATAGAATTGCGGTGCCAATAAATGGCACGCAGCCACACCGAGTCACTTAGCCCTGGCCCTGCTGGTTTGATGCTGGCCGTGGGAGCAAGCAGCACTGACAGCAAAGGACTGACTCTCAGCGAGCTAATGCCACTGGCCACCATGCACTGGGACCGCTTCCTTCTACAGCCAAGCGAACTCATAGCCCCTTGCTCATTCCTGGGCCATGCAGCTTCTTTCTGCTTGGCCCAGCTCAGCAAGTCACCCCGTCCCAGAACATCAACCCAAGCTGCCCTTCGTGCCTTTGCGCTGGATTCCTGAAGGGCGAGAGCGGGCCGGAGGAGTTGGTCTCCCCAGGAAACAGCCCCCACCATCCGTTCAGCCAGCCGGCTCTCTGTGCTACTCCTGGCAGCCAGAAGAACCGGGAGCCTGCGGTGGTGCTTGTCCGGCTCCAGCCACTCATGCCCACTGGGCTGCGAAGAAAGCAGCTGGAGGGGGAGAGGATCTTGGCAGAAAATGCTGACGCTGCACGGATCTGAGGCTGTTTCCAGAGCGCAGCAGGCAGCTTTCAGCCCACGGCTGGCAACAGCAATGAGCAGTGCCCAGGTTCGCATGCATGAAGCAGTGAAGGGGAGAGAATTCTGCCTTGTTTTGGACTCTGGGGGCTCACAATTCACGTGCCCCAAATCTGTGCCCGGTGAGGAGGTCTGATTGCTTAGTCCGGACACGCTGGACACTTGTGTGGCTCAGGGGTTCTGCGTGCCTGTTCCCCAGAATTGGCTCATTCCCCTTACCCTGGACAGCAGCGAGGCCGGGGGAATTAATTCCACACGTTCACTCACGTTCATATCGGCACGCAGCAGAGCCTTCCGTGAAACGCAACAGGGGGATTTCTGAAGCCCACCGCGGCGAAGGAGGCAGGCCAGTGACTAGCGATCACCTACCAGGGCCCCAGGAACTCTGACACTGCCTCTTCTGTGGGGCATTTGAGCATGTCACTTCCCTTTTCCTTGCCTCAGTTTCTCCAGTTCAATGACCAATGAACATTCATGTAACTGTGGGCATCTTTTCTTCTTGCTGGGGGAGATCAAGTGGCCATTACAGCATACAGTGTCTGTGCCCACGTTGCTTTTCCCCCACTGGAGACCAGCACTCACATCCAGCCAATGTGCACAAGAAGGGGGGCGGGGGCAGTAGATAAGATTTCTGGCCACACCACAAAACCTGCAGTGGCAAAAGGAGTCCCACAGCTGGAACGGTAGGGATGCTTGTTGCACATCTGGCAAGAGGTGCATCAGGCCCAGCACTGAGATCAACCGTCAGGGGCTTTCCAGAGACCAGGCCAGAGATACACAGGCAGAGCAAGACCAAAAAAGAGCTGCCAAGCCGGGGGGTAAAAGCCAACACAGGATGAACTGGTGCAGAGTAAATTGCCAGTTCTGTGCGAGGGCCCGAGGAGGAAACACCCTAATGCTGTGGGTCAGGACCGAGATGTTTTGCCTAAGATACAGAGTTTCCCCATAGGTGGCTGCTCTGTAGGCTGGGGCTAGGGTGATATCCTGGCAGAGCAGTATGTGGAGCAGGCGTGAATCTCTTTGCTAGAGCTGCCTGGGGAAGCTTTCAGAGCATCTGGCTGTGAAATATCTGGCTCTAGCCTCCTTCCCCACATCCACAAGCGTCCAACTCATGTGGGAACAGAAAAGGAAAATCCCCAGCGCGGCCCAGCTGGGCCGGTTCCTGCTGCACTATGCCAAGGGGTTAAAAAAAACAACCAACCCGCACCAGGCCCGCAGCTTACCAGCCACGTTACCACCACCTAGAAACTCAGTGCTCAGAGTCTCCGGTGCCGGGTAGGTTGCGTGGGGAGTTTTTATCTGATGTGCTGAATAGAAGCCAAAGCGGGGGAAAGTGGCTTCTGAGCATGCTTTCTGTGGCTTCCCTTGCGGGAGAAGGGACTCATTGTAACCGCTCGCTGAGACGGCTTCCAAGAGCGACGACTCTCTCCGTAAAAAAAAAAACCACCTGAAACTTCTGTTTACCCAAGATAAAACTCAGCGCGATTCAGCAGCGCAGCTCAAATAGGCATCCATCTTTTTCCCAGGGACAGAGCCTTTATTATTTGGTAGCGCCTTGATGGCAACTGTTTGTATTGATCAGCTTGGCATCTAAACAATCTATAGGAAAAAAGCCAAACCTCCCCCTGGAAGAAACAAACACACTCTCCCCATTTATCCCGGGGGGGGGTCAGAAGAACAGATCACATTTTTCAAAGCAGATAATCATGCTCCCCCCGCTGCCCCAGCGTCTGTCAACTCGTCGTAGCTGGCATGATAAATGTTCGCTTTTAGGCAAGAATGGATTGATTATTAATAGCTTAGATACCAGTTACAGGAACTGCAATAAAACTAGATTTTAATTTCCCTCTCTATTAAGGAATCTCATGTTTCATTCAATGGAGAGAGCAGATACTGGCCCTTGTAAAGATATTAGATTTATTGCAGCTATAAAAGATCATTGATGCTTTTAAGTATGTTTTATCTTTGACTGGTTTTTTGAAGAAAAGTTGGGACGGGGGTATCGTAGTCAGGCCTAGTCCTCTAAGCCCTGAGCTTTGAGTTGGTAGCCTGGGATGGTAGCTTGGCTAGCTGGGTAAGTGACTGCGGAATTGATATTTCGACGAGCATTGAAGATTTTTCCTTAACAAAGGGTCCCTTAGAAGCCTCACACAGAATCGGTGCCTGTCTTGTGACAGACCCAACAAACCGGCCCCTCTGTTTTGACCCTCCACTGCCTTCTGTGGAGAAAGCTCAATCACATCGGCTGCGGAATGCTCAGGTGTGCAGCTAACGATGACAAATGAAGCGTTTCCGACTTTCTCCTTTGCCGCTGGGGGCAGTTAGAAGAGGTCATCGGCATATTTGCTAGCTGCTTCGATCCATGAGCGCTGCCTGGCCCCCTCTTAGACCTGCACAATGCACTCCCCTCGGCTACTGAAGGGTTAAGACGGCTAGACTAACATGTTTAACTTGATGGTCTGTGTGGGTACAGTCGTAATATATACCCTTACCCTGGTAGCTGCAAAAAATACTTTAGGATGGGAGATGATCTAACATGCCTTATTATTGGGCACTCTTCACCCATCACTGAAATGCAGCCAGCTCCTGTAGTTGTCCAGAAATGTCATTCAACCCTGGAAGAAAGTCTCTTCCCAAAGCATAGAAAGGAGCAGGCCTAAAGCCAGGCCTGTTTTTCTGCAGGCAAATTTAGAACAGAAGAATCTAGTGTGAATAAAGTCAAACTGATGTGAAGTTGGAACAGCATTAGAACAATTCCATTGCCATTTCGGAGCTTCTCCCTTGTGGCTCATATCATGGCTATATGTTTAGAACTCAGATCCTCCTACTCCAAAAGTCAAGGAACCCTCCCGCCTGAGCTATGGAGGATCTCCACTGACTGTTAGCTGTACAGTGCTTATGACACACAGAGCAGCAGTGATAAGCACATACATACTCTAGCCAATTCATGGAAGTATTTACATACCACCAGGCAATTCAAGTTCAATGAGTGCAAAAATCATTCCAGGGGTGCTTTAAGATCCAACTTGTCTCTCTCAGCACATCAAAAAAGGAACAACTGACTGTTTTTGCGCTGCCATAACTTTCTTGTAGTGAATGCCTGTTTGCCATTTAAAAAACCCTCCAGTGTATCAGGAAAATCACTTAATCACGGATGAGATGTTTCTGCTCTGATTTGTGTCTGAATAAGGGGAAAAAAACATAAAAGCCGCCTTGACTGACGAACAGAGTGGTGCATTTTAATCTCTTATAACTTACTTTTATGATGTAATTCTGAATTATGTTATTGCATTTGTATTTAGAAAGCACACCAGCTGGTGCCCGCAAAAACACTTTGAATTAGGGTTCCCAAATACACATTAAATTTAGATTTAATAAGACAGTTATCGCATGGGATTTAAAAGCCAATTGATCATTTACGAAATATCTCACAGCTCAGCAGAGTGTGCAGCTCGGCCATCTTATTACACGATCGCTGACACGGAATAAGCACGCTTTTAATAATCAGCCGCTGTTGATGTAACACGGGGCCTTTCTGCGAGTCAAGCCCACGGTTACGTTTCATAGGATAGTGGGGTACGCTGGAAGTTCTGCTCCGCTTTCTTCCACTGGGGGCCTCAGGCCTGTTCTCTTTCGCCTCAGGAGCCTACTTCTGCTATGCAGCCAGATTACTCGATTTCTCAGGCTTGCGTGAGCTCAGCGCTCACTCGGGGCATCTTTTGCATCCTTGCCAAAGCCTGACTCAGCCCTCTTTGCCTCCTCCGCCTGCGACTGGGGTTCTCCACCTGACCGAAAAGTGGGGGTTGTCCTGACTTCAGGGCCCACCCTGACACCCCAGCTAGGTGCTTTGCAGACCTGAAGGAGTCACTGGCCAGCTGAGGTAGTAAAAGTGCCAGCAGGTCCAGCTGCCCCATGGATCAACCACCACTCCCGACTGGGCCACGTTGCCACTAGGGATTTAAAATCCCACTGAATTGGTTAACCAGTTAAACGTAATGTTTAACCAGTAAACCGATTAAAGACGACAGGTGGGGGTGGGGGGGTGCGCTCCAGCCCACTGCCTTATAATGGAGGAACCCTAGTCTTGGGCTGTAAATAGCCCTGTCTCTAAGTAATTTGCCCTGAATTGACAGTCTCAGCAGTGTCCCCAGACTCTGCCCCCAGTCTCCACCCCCTGCTTTACTCCCCCTTGGGTTTCTGTTTCCCCATCCAATCTCTACCTTGTGTATTTCGAACCACGGGCTTTGGGGGACCCAAGGGGTGTCTCTCACCATGTGCCTGTACAGTGTCTAGTGGAGAGTTACACTAGGTCTAGACTACGTTTTATTTTCGAAAGAGGATATGCAAATTCCTGTGGAATCTTCTTCCGGTCTCACTTTCGAAAGAGGATCTTTCGAAAGTGAAAGCAGTCTGGATGCGGTTTTTTTGGGGGCAGAAAAAAAAGCTCTTCTTTAAAAAATGAGGTTTACATGGTTTTATCCAAAAAAGGGGTTTTCCCCCCCAAAAACCCGTCCAGACTACTTTCATTTTCGAAAGATCCTTTTTCGAAAGTGAGATCAGAAGAAGATATGCAAATTCCCGGGGAACTTGCATCTCCTCTTTTGAAAATAGAACATAGTTTAGACATACCCTTAGGCACCTAACTGTGCTGGAAGGGTGGGGCTTAGGTCCTGGAATTTCCCATTGGCTAGCCTGGGCACCTGCCCAATCAGCATGCATGTTTCCATGAACCCCTTTTTAGGTGCCTAACTCCCTCCGGGAGCCTGGGAGCTTAACTCAGGGCTGTGAATTCCAACCCTCCCGCCTTGCAAAACCAGCCCCAAAAATGTATTTTGGTCAAGTCAGCATCTCTGACTGTGGGAACAGATAGGTTCAGTGAGCCAGGGTCATTTGAGGAGCAGGGGAGCTCTGTTGACAGTGCCCACGTCAGTGTTTCTCTGCAGAAGCCATCAGGCCATTTGGCATACGTGGACCCTGCTGCTGCTTTGCCCGGCTCCTTTCAGAAACATGTGTCCCTCTCCCATTAGTGTGAACACTGAACTGATTGCATTTTGCACAAGCGGAGGTGACCGAAGTGGAAGATCAGACCAGGTGTTTGGGTTGTTAGAGGTTTTTTTTTTTTTTTTTTAAATCTTTGAGAAACTTTGCTGCCACTTTTTTTATTATTATTTCAGAACTGTGACATGCTGCTCCTATACTCTGGATAATTTACTTTTCTAATCAGATTGATTTCCATTCAAATGAATTCTCTTATCCGTCTCTCTTCCAGGAATGTTATTTTAAGCATGGGCCAAGTCTTGGCACAAATGTATAATCAAACAATGAGATGCAGAGGGCATTGTGGTACTTTATGGTGAATCAAATAGAAGTTAAATTATAGAAGCTTTTAGGCACAATAATTTATGTATTGGGACTTCTGTATTGGTTCACTGGATCACATCACCTCCCGAATTTATCTGTCTTCTTAATTTGCCACTCGACATTCCACTTCCTCCCTCCCCCCCGCCACGCATTGAATTAGACTGCTCTAATTTCTTTTCAGAACAGAATCAAACTTCATTTGGGGTTTGCAATGCTAAATGTGTTAGAGCCAGCCGGGTGTAGGCAGCTATCGCAGAAAAGTTCGACATAATCAGGTCAGAAGAACTCTTTTCCTTAGCCACAGCTGAAGTCTTATCCTTGACGCAGAATGTTCTTCCCTTTTGCAGAATTGCTACTTTTCTATTGCAGAATCGAACCGCTTCACTGTACTGACTCATTTTATTTCCCCTGTGGAGAATGGTTTATGGCCACTGTCTGGGGTGTGCAGGGAACCAACAATCCCTTCCCACAGTGCGGAGGCCAGAGACACCAGCAGCACAGACTGTGTGAGGTAGAAAGAAACAGGGAGAAGGAAACATGGTCCAGACTGGGATATGGAAGACCTGGGATCTGCCACCGACTTCCTGGGTGACCTTGAGCAAGTCACTTAATCAATCCTGTGCCACAGTTCCTCACCTGTAAACTAGGGGGGATACCTCCTTCTCTCTAAGGAGCAATGTGAGGATAATATCTGAGATACAATAGTGATGATGACTATTAAGTAGTTAGAAGGCAAGAAGAGGAAGAAGGCTGTAAGTGGAAGAGGGATTTGGCCCTCAGTCACTCGGTCTGTAAATCAGCAGAAACGTAGAGGATGGCTCTCGCCGGTGTCCAATTCACCGAGTTAAAGGAGAGCTGCTGGGCTGGGAAAGCCAAGCAGGACAGAGACAGAGCCATAGCCAGCATTTCGAAGGTGCCTTTGTATCTCCTTCGCCGGCACACGGATGTCATTTACCTCGGTCCGGAGCCATGTGGCAGACAAGGCTACAAAGGCACCTTCAGCAAGTGACTAGACAGTGGGTCAGCTACTACCTGACCTCTTTCAGGCCTGGCGTAGCAGAGTCAGGTTTCACATCCATATCCATGTGCATTTCTTGACTGCCATCCGTTGCTGTTCTGGGGGTGGAAATTGGTGCGGTGGGCAAATGCAAATTGAGCTTCTCCTGGCAGAGCTGCCAGCGGATGGCTGGCAAACAAGGAGGGTCTCCTTACCTTATCCCCCACAGCCTGGGAGCTAGAACCTTCGAGCCAGAAAACATCTTCAGACCTCGGGGAAATGTCATGCACTTTGCCAACAGTGGTGCAGAATGGGGGCATTTATGCAAAGGCCTCTCTATCCCACCCTGTTCCTCACACCTACCCTTGAGAACCAGCTGCCATGGGGTCCTCCCCACCTGCTGCCCTCAAAGCCCCGTCCTTAGGGAGGGCTCATGGTGCAGAGGTGAAAACTTCCTATGGTAACACAGGCTCAGAAACTTTGCAGACAATTAGCGCCCATCTACGTACCCCTCTCACCCCCCCCCCCCCGTCTGACCTCAGAGCTCAACAGAGCTAAGGGGCTTCAGAGGGATCAGGATCTGGGGGCAGTGTGCAGCTGTGCTCTGGCTTTCCTGTCCACGTGTTCCCACACAACCCGTCCATGACCCCGCACGGGCCCTTTAAGGATTAAAACCCAGCCCTGGGAGAGCAGAGCCCGCAGCTGTGCCACGTAGCAGCCCATCAGGGCCCAGCTGGGGCTGTATAAATACAGGCTCTTGGAGGGAGGATCAGACCCACTCTTGCTCTAGCTGGGGAGCAGGGGGACCTGGCTGCCAGGGAAGCTGGCGGCTTCCTGAGACAGAGCAGGGCTGGGGAGTTCTGGCCTGACCTCTCTCCCAGGCTGCAGGGCCTGAAGTAAGGCCAGAGAGGTACTAAGGCTGCAGAGAAACAGCCAGGGCAGGCAAAGGCAGCAGGTCCACACCCCCTTGCCAATGAGGAGTGGCCATTTCGGATGGTGGTTTGCCCGAGGTAAGGGGTTAGATGACGACTGGCAGTGGGTGGCTGAGGCAAGGTGGATGTAGAGGGATTGGGGGTCCCCTAGGAGGGGAGGACCCCAGAGTGTGGGGCATTGACCTAGGATAGTACAAGGAGGAAAGGGCACTAGCAGGAAGGGGACGCTCTGGGGCTGAAGAGCTAATTCTCAGAGTGACCAACTGGAGGCGCTGTGGGGAGTGGATACCTGTCCCGCGACACCCTCACCACTAGCACAGGTGGGAAGCTGCTGCCAGGCCCCGAGAGAAGAAAAGCAGAGCCCTGCACGGATACAAAATCTTGTAGCTGCATCCGCATCTGTATCCGCAAAAATGAGCCACAAATATAAAGCCGATATCCACAAATTTGCAGGGTTCTAGCTACAAAACTTGTCTCCACATCCGTCTCCTCAAGAATGAGCCATGGATACCTGCATCCACATCCGTGGATTCGGATCCTGTGGGTATAAAGCAGATACCTGTGAATTTGCAGGGCTCTAAAGAGAAGGTCCAAAAATTACATAGAAATGTAGCCATGTTAGTCTGGTGTAGCTGAAACAAAAAATGGCGAAAATGGCGATCGGGGCTTTCTTGCGCAAAACCGAGTCTAGATCAATTTGATTTGATCTGAGGAAGTGGGTCTGGCCCACGAAAGCTCATCACCTAATAAACCGTCTTGTTAGTCTTTAAAGTGCTACATAGTCCTGTATTTTGTTTCAAAAATTACATGGCTCAGTCTTTCAGAATTCCCTCCATGAAGCGTCCTTCCGCACAAGACACTTAGGCTACGTCTAGACTGGCAAGATTTTCCACAAATGCTTTTAACGGAAAAGTTTTCGTTAAAAGCATTTGCGGAAAAGAGCGTCTAGATTGGCATGGATGCTTTTGCACAAAAGCACTTTTTGCGGAAAAGCATCCGTGCCAATCTAGACGCGGTTTTGCGCAAGAAAGCCCTGATCGCCATTTTCGCCATCGGGGCTTTTTTGTGCAAAATAGTCCTTCCCTGTCTCCACTGGCACCCTTGTGTAAATACATTAGCGCAAGAGGGCTTATCCCTGAGCGGGAGCAGCATAGTATTTGCGCAAGAACACTGACAATCTTACATTAGATCCTCAGTGTTCTTGTGCAAATTCAAGCGGCTAATGTAGATAGCTGGCAAGTGCCTACTTTTGCGGAAAAACTTGCCAGTCTAGACGCAGCCTTAGAGAAAGACTTGCACGTTAATTACCTTAGTTGGTAGATCTGCTTCCTGAAGTTGTTAGCGATTGCCATGCATGCCACTGCTGGCCTCACCAGCTCTTCCATCCAACTGAGGAAGTGGTCATTACTGGGCTTCTCCGGAGGCCCTCCCCCTCACTATTGGCTTTAACTTCCTGCTGAGGATCAATATCCCTGACTGAGGACAGGTCGGAGCAAACCACAAGCTGAGTTTTATCCTAGCTCCCAGAAGCCGCCTCTCTTACCAGCACTGAGTGGCAGGAATGGAATCATAGAGCTGGAAGAGACCTCAGGAGTCATCGAGTCCAACCCCCCACCCAAAGCAGGACCAACCCAACTCAATCATCCCAGCCAGGGCTTGGTCAGGCCGGGACTTAAACACCTCTAGGGATGGAGATTCCACCCCCTCCCTCGGGAACCCAGCCCAGCGCTTCCCCACCCGCCTCGGGAAATAGTTTTTCCTAATATCCAACCTAGACCTCCCCCACTGCAACTTGAGCCCATTGCTCCTCGTTCTGCCATCTGCCCCCACTGAGAACAGCCTCTCTCCATCCTCTTCGGAACCCCCTTCATGTAGATCAAGGCTGCTATCAACTCCCCCCCACACTCTTCTCTTCTGTAGACTGAACAAGCCCAACTCCCTTAGCCTCTCCTCATTAGTCACATGCTCCAGCCCCATCATCATTTTTGTTCCCCTTCGCTGGACTTTCTCCAATGCATCCACATCCTTTCTGTAATGAGGAGCCCAGAGTAAAGGGGAATAATCATTTCTCTAGATCTGCTGGCAATGTTCCTTCTAATGCACCCCAATATGCCATTAGCCTGTTTGGCTACCAGGGCACACTGTTGACTCATATCCAGCTTCTCATCCACTGTAACCCCCAGGTCCTTTTCTGCTGAACTGCTACTTAGCCAGTCGGTCCCCAGCCTGTACCAATACTTGGGATTCTTCCGTCCCACGTGCAGGACTCTGCACTTGCCCTTGTTGAACCTCATCAGATTTCTTTTGGTCCAATCCTCCAGTTTGTCTAGGTCACTCTGGACCCTATTCCTGCCCTCCAACATATCTACCTCACCCCCCAGCTTAGTGTCATCCGCAAACTTGCTGAGGGTGCAATCCATCCCCTCCTCCAGGTCATTAATAACGATGCTGAACAAAACCAGCCCTAGAAGTGACTCTTGGGGCACTCTGCTTGACACCGACAACCAACCAGACATGGAGCCATTGACCACTACATGTTGAGCCCAACGATCTAGCCAGATTTCTATCCACCGTGCACTCCAGTTACACAAGCTGTACTTCCTTAACTTGCTGGCAAGAATAGCCAAAGAGGATCCTCTTAAACAGTTCTGAGAACTTAAGCAAAGAGAAATTTGCACCTGAAATGTCCAACAATGCTCGTTTAATTGCTCCTGTCTCGTTTTGCCTTGTTTAATTAAAGTTGAGTGACCCGAACACTTTGACTGGTCCCCACAATCTGCCCCCTCCAGTGAGGGCACAGGGCTGTCTATACCAGCAATGGGCAACCTCGACTAGGCTCCTTCATCTCCATGGGACACAAGATTGTAACCGAGACGGTCTCCGGGGACAGGGCAGTTTTGCGAACTGCGCTTGTGCAGCTAGACTTTGCGGTCTGTCAACTGAACCGCAGCAGCACTTCGGATGCAGACGGCGTGCCCGGCTCTCACAATGTTGGGTGCAATCAGCCTGCTCCTCAGTTCATATGCCCTGGCTTTATGTGTGGGTCACTACAGTAATACTGGTAGGAAAAACTACATGGACGAACACCAGCAGAATCTGGCAACCCTGCACGTGGGCAACAGGAAACAAAATGCTTCATGGGCCACGCTCAGAACCCCAATGGGTTGCATGTATGTAGCCCTCAGGCCACAAGGTGCTCACCACGGATCTGTAGCTCATGGTATTTGTACCGTATTACTCTCACTCAAACCTCTCCTCTAGCTCAAGCTGCTGGCTAGCTTCCTTTTGAAAACGAATGGGTTTGAATGTCTGAGGAAGGGCTTCATGGTCTCAGCATTTCAATTTAATTCCCTTTCCCAGCAATGCTGCCCGTGCAGCGGGGGTGCTACGAACTGTCTGCAGAATTCTGGGCAGGACAAGAGTTAATTACCGGCATTAATTATTTGCAAAGCGGTAGTGGCTAGAAGCCCAGGCAGGGGTCAGGGCAATACAAATGCATAACAAAAAGGGCCTCCCCCACAGAGCCGGTAGTCTTAGTGGGCAAGAGATGGCGGCTGGTGGTCCCATAAGAGCCACTAGGGCCTAGTAATATGCCAATGCTTCCTGTTTGTCTTCTTTCCGTTTCCAGAGTCCATTTAGTGACACTGCAGGCCACGTACTGCTTGGGAGGGAGTGAACGATGAAAGTTTTCTCCTCTCTCCCCCTCAGTATGTGCATGTAAGTCAAATCCCAAATTACTTTTGTACAGGAGGCTAGGTCTAGACTACGGGGCTTTATTGGAAGAGGCTTTTTCCGCCATTTGGCTGTCTAGATGGGGCCAAATAGCAGAAAAGCCTCCTCTTTCGGTGGAGCCCTTATGCCACGTGAAACGAGGTATACAGGGCTCCCCGAAAGAGCAGTAAAAAGCGGAAGAGCAAACACATTCCTTGGACGTGGAGGGGTTTTTGCGGGATACCTCTGGTTTCCCGCAAAACCCCCATAGTCTAGACGTAGCCAGAGCTGCCCCTTTCCACCTCCTCCCCTCCATAAGGGCCCTGCTTCAAAAACTTCGGCCCTTCCCACTCCTGCTAATGGCGTTAGCTCCAGCAACAGTAGTGCCACTTGGCCAGGGCCTGGTCTGTGCTTCCACGTTAGGTTGCCATAGCGACAGCACTCAGGGGCCTGGAAAATTCACTGCCCTGAGCTCCATCAGGAGACTGACCCGAACCGGGTGCAGATGTAGCTATGGCAATGCTACCAACAGGGCTGCTCTTGTTGCTTGGGGAGGCAACGGAAACCCCCCTTCCGTCGCCGCAGGGAGTGTCTAAACTCTGGCACAGCCATGCTTGTAACGTGCAAACAGCCCAGCTCTAGGATGCTGCAAAGCACGGCACTGAGATGTCCATCCGTGGTGCTTGCATGGCTCCCCCTCGTCATAGTGTCTGAGCACCTCACAATCTTTAACGTATTTGCTCTCACAACAGCCTGGTGAAGCAGGGCAGCGCGCTTGTCCCGCCTGCACAGATGAGGCCCACAGAAGCAGAGTAAAGAAACTTTCTATAATTTATCATTCTTGTTTACACTCTGCAATGACACCAAGGCTATGTCTAGACGACAGGGTTTTTTCGAAAAAAGGGGCCTTTTTTTGAAAAAACTTCACCTGCGTCTAGATTGCTTCTGCATTCTTTCGAAATTAAATCAAAAGAACGCGGTGGTTTTTTTGACAGAGGTAAACCTCATTTTACGAGGAAGAATGCTTTTTTTCCAAAAGAGCTCTTTCGAAAAAAGGTGGTCTTGACCACAAACATCCAGATTGCCTGGATGCTCTCTTTCGAAAAAGCGGATCACTTTTTGGAAAAAAGTTGTGTCTGTCTAGACGATCTCTTTCGAAAGAAGCTTTTTCGAAAGATTTTCAAAAAAACTTCTTTCGAAAGAAGCATGTAGTCTAGATGTACCTCATCAGTGCTGATATCTGTTTCCCCTCCCAAAACCTCTGTGTAGCATGTGCATTCACTGGTTTATTTTTGTAGGGTGCCTCAGATTCATAATTAGCCATAGCTCCCATTTGTTAGTGTAGGGTTGCTCATGATGAGTCTGGCTAGCTTGTGACAGTACGTTTACAGATGTCCCGGTCACTGAGAAGTGCACGCCTGTTGGTTAGCAAACGTTATGGTATTATTATTACAAACTACCCTCCAAATGGCACCAGAGAGATTTTGTCTGCACAAGGAGCTGTGGCAATCCTAATTCAAGGCTTTGACAGGTCCGAGGCACTGCCTTAGAACAATACTGGCATAATTGTGTGAGAGGAAATGCTGCCGCTCCTGCCTGTCGCTCTTTATTTGTATTTTCTGTCACGCGCGGTAGATATCAGCCACCTCGAGTGCTGGAGTGCCGCTCCACAGTCGATTATAAAACGGCCGGGTGCAATGGATGCATATAAATAAGGAATTCCATGAAGTGTTCCTCAGCATTTGATACAGTGAATGTTCTTCCATTGTGATTTATGGCATCTGCTCAACGTTCCTTTCTGGCATAAATCTCACAATTCGTTCACATGTAAAGAAATAAGGAAGCAGACTCCTCCAGATCCTGAGGATATGATTTGCCTTTGAGTATCTTCCCTTCAGGGGTGTTTAGTGTCAAAGGAACACACGTTTCTGTATCTGGTTGATATCTCTTTGCGTTGGTACCAGGTTCACCATTAGCTGAGATATCAAGGAAGGATTGGGCTTGGTTTGACAAGAGCCCTAAAAAAAAGAGAGTTCGGAGGGAGGAAACCGAAGAAAGAGCTCAGAAATACCCAGCGCCTAATAATTCTAGGAACACCTGCATGGCTGGTGTTGCTCAGTGTGATTAAACTGAATCACTGTTGATTTACACCATCTAAGGGTCTGGCTCACAATGCTGAGCACTTACATCGCACTCCCCTCACCCCCCTCGTGGATCTCAAAGCACTTTACCGAACGGGCTAAGTAGTATTGTCCCCAGGAAGCATGCTAAAGCATTGGGCTGGTCCATAGCATGCCCCGTTCTCAAGGGCATCTGGGTTCTGTGAAGCTGGTTGGCAGCACTGAGGTTCTTTTGGACTCCTCATTGCCCCCGCACGCTCAAATAGCCCAAGTCCATCTGTGACTGGCCAGAAGATGGTCCCCCAACCTAGTGGTCTCTCTTGGGGGAAAGCCTGGCTTGATTAAGTGAAGATACTATCTGGGTGAATCTTCTGTCCTTGCAAAAGTTCCGGATGTTGCAAAATGCAGCAGCTTCTCTGCTCAGCAACACCCACAGGTTTCCCTTTCTGATGTCTCCATTCTGATGTTCAAAGCCCTCCAAGAGATGGTCTCCAAGAATCTGAGAGGTGGCCCCTCCCTCCGTCTCCCACATCTCTATCCCACTGGAAGCATGGAACTGTCCATGAGCGGGAAGGGCTCATGTGGAATTGCCATTATGGAAGAGAGAATTTTCCCAACTGCAGGACGTAGACTTTGGAAGTCTCGAGCAGTGGAGATCAGCGACCATGGAACTCCTCACGTTGTGGCCCAAAGCAAAGCTAACGTCTTGACGTGGATGCGCAGCACAGCTCTCTCTCTCTCACACAGACATTGTCAAATGTGCCAGACAGAGTGACCCCGGGTGATGGCATCACATTGTGTAGTGAAGTTCCCAGATATGGCTCCAGCCTACGAGTCTATTAAGGTGTAGGGTGGACAGCACCAGATAGAGTCAGGGCACGCACCCTGTTGTATTAATGTGGATCTATAGATTTAAGAGAGTCTGCCTGTTCAAGAACTCCTCGTAAACGGTAAGAGCTAAGATCACCAAGGGTATGTCTACACTACCACCCGAGTTCGAACTAGGGTGGTTAATGTAGGCAACTGAAGTTGCAAATGAAGCCCGGGATTTGAATTTCCCGGGCTTCATTTGCATCTTGCCGGGCGTCGCCATTTTTAAATCCCCGCTATTTCGGACTCCGTGCCCGCGACTACACGTGGCACGGACTAGGTAGTGCAGATTAGGCTTCCTATTCCGAACTACCGGTACACCTCGCGTACCACCTAATCCAAACTACCTAGTCCATGCCGCGTGTAGCTGCGGGCACGGAGTCCGAACTAGCGGGGATTTAAAAATGGCGGCGCCCGGCAAGATGCAAATGAAACCCGGGAAATTCAAATCCCAGGCTTCATTTGCAACTTCGGTTGCCTACATTAACCACCCTAATTCAAACTAGGGTGGTAGTGTAGACATACCCCAAGTTTGGTGCACAGCTTCCTCTTAAAGTAGCTTAAAGCAAGGTCAGGGTTTGGTTGTGCCAGGACAACAGGATGTGTCCAGAATGGGATTGTTTCTCATAAAACCATACAGAAAAGAGACAGAATCACCAGGCAGATGAAAGAGACAGGCAGGGCGCTTGCCCTTCCCCCAATCCGGGACTGCCCCAGCCTCAAGTCTCTCACCCTCACATGCACTTTAGAGAGGGTGGGGGGCTGATCCCCCCCCTCCACGATCTGTATGGAAACATTGCTGGCTGTTCTTCACCAGATCCCCACCCATACAATGCGGTAACTGCTCTGCCTCCCAGAACTCCTGTGAGGATAACTACTGAGAACATTGTGAGGCGCTCTGATGTGGCAGTAAGGGAGGCTGTGTGAGCACCTGAGAAATACAAAGCTGGGCTTGTAATGAAGTCACAGGACTGGGAGGCGTGAGGCCAATTTCCTCTCCCACCAGAAGCTTCCTGGGACTAGGAACATGAGGTGAACAGCCTTTCCCCTCCTCCTTAGTTTGCCTAATTAGACGTCAAAGTCTGTGAGGCTGGGTCTGTACAGCCCCTTGCACTGCAGGCACTGACTCTTGGCGGAGTCATCTAGCTGCTCTTGTGATACCAACGGTGACCAGAAGCCTGATCTCCTCCAAGACGCAGATTCTCCGCTGATCTCCGCCGCAGAGCCAGCGTGCTCTTCCCGACAGGATGTTTGCTTTTGACTCATTGTTGCAATCAGACTTTTATAGCGCTTGGATTATATTGTCTTATAAATATCAATAACCATATTAATTTCCCCTCGCCTCGGGTTTATTGCCACTGCAGCCATCTCTGGGGACGGCGGCCTCCCAATCTGTCAACATCTCTCCTTTTTGCTTTCCTCTGGCCGGGAGCTGTGAAGGTGCTGAGCTCATCACAACCGGGCTGGCACAATTCGAGCTCTCGGAAAACAAAGACTCTCAAACATGGTCCAAACATGTTGGGCAGCTGGGTTGCGATCCTGCTAAGACAGATGTGGTCTCCTCACCTCAAAAAAGATATTTTGGCCTTAGAAAGGGTTCAGAAAAGGGCAACTAAAATGATTAGGGGTTTGGAATGGGTCCCATATGAGGAGAGGTTAAAACGACTAGGACTTTTCAGTTTAGAGAAGAGGAGACTGAGGGGGGATATGATAGAGGTATATAAAATCATGAGTGGTGTGGAGAGGGCGGATAAAGAAAAGTTAATTATTAGTTCCCTAAATAGAAGAACTAGAGGACACCAAATGAAATTAATGGGTAGCAAGTTTAAAACTAATAAAGGAAAGTTCTTCTTTACACAGCGTGTAGTCAACCTGTGGAACTCCTTGCCAGAGGAGGCTGTGAAGGCTAGGACTATAATAGAGTTTAAAGAGAAGCTAGATAATTTCATGGAGGTTAGGTCCATAAAAGGCTATTAGCCAGGGGATAAAATGGTGTCCTTGGCCTCTGTTTGTCAGAGGCTGGAGAGGGATGGTAGGAGACAAATCGCTTGATCGTGTCTTCGGTCCACCCTCTCTGGGGCACCTGGTGCTGGCCACTGTCAGCAGACAGGATACTGGGCTAGAAGGACCTTTGGTCTGACCCAGTACGGTCGTTCTTCTGTTCTTATGTTTATGTTCTTATGACTTATGCGTGAGCTTAGCTTGACACCTGAGTAGCCACACTGTGTGAAGATAAACACACGGCGGTGTCTTTGTAGGTTCAGGGCCAATCTGCCTCGTTAAATAGGAAAGTGAGGAGGTTCACACAGAGGGAATTTCTTCCCTCTCCTCCCCAATGTATCCTTTTCATCCCAAATCTCCATCGGGTTTTCAGTGTTTTAATTCAGTGTCTCTTGACCTTTTTTTTTTTTATATAAAGTACCCCTTTATAGCTTTTTTTTAAGTCCCCCCAGTACCTACAGTTTTCAGACACACAAAATGTTTTTCTACCACTACAACACATTTGTTTAAACAACTTACTCGGAGCTGGGCGGGCGATGAAATTTTTGGGTGTAAAAAGTACAAAAATAATAAAACGCTGTAACACTTAAAACAAACATTCAGTTTTCTCCAGATTTCAGTTGTGTTGACATACCCCCTCGACTTTTCTTGATTACACCTAAGGGTACTCGTATCACTGGTTGAGAAACACAGTTTTAAATCACTTTTATTTGGAATGTCTTGCTCTATTTACAGCGAGAGGTGCTGGACGGACTGATGATAGAAACCATATATTTGTTATTTGTTAGTTATCGAGGCTTCAAGCTGGGGGTGCAGCAGCACCCCCAATATCCCAGGGTCTAGCACCCCTCGTTGCAGCTGTTCCGTGTTGCTGGTGGTCACAGAGGCTTCTGAAACACTGAATGGTGATCCGACATTAAGAAGGCCCAATGAAAACTAAATGGAAAATCCTTTCGTCTGCCACTCTTTGCCGAAGAATCAAGAGATTAAATGAAAAGGCAATGTATTTTACATGGCTAAGAGTAAACACTAGTGTGATCTGTGTAAAATTAACCTGTGGAACTCACTGCTGTGAGATATTCCAAAGGGAAATAGCTTATTATGTTTTTGAAAAGAAGCAGCTAGTCCTACGATAAAAGAATAACATTTAATTTCAGGGTCATCTCGTCAGGGGATGCAAATCAGCAAAGCTTCATTGAAGCCAAAGAAACTATGCTCATTGATACCATCTGAGGTTCTGGTTTACAGGATCAGAAACATGAAAGGGACAATGATTCTCTTCCCACCAGGGCATAAGCCAGGGAGGGTTGTTTGAGAAAAGTCTTTTGTTCCTCTGAAAAAAATTGCTGAAAATTACAATTTTTGGTTTGAATAAAAAAAGTTTTCGTTTTATTTGGTGGAAAAAATACACCCCCCAAATAATCTGCTTTTAGCAACTTAAAATGGTGGCAGAAAACCAAACTTTTGGGAGTTCAAAAAAAAATCTTTTTTTGTGGTGACCCATGGAAGTAGTTTTATACTTTGCGGCCAAATTATTTTGGTTGTTTTTCTTCAATGAAATCCCCCCAAACTTGGTTCAAAACAGACATCTCCAGTGGCAATTTCCATGTTAGACAAAAAGCCTTTATTTTTTAAAAAAACAACCCTGCCAATAAAAAAGTCCAACTGGCTCTAAAATGAACCATGAAGGCAAGGAAGACTTCTCCGGTCCATCACCACACTGAACAATGATATAGACTCCCAAGGCTGGAAGAGACCTCAGGAGGTCATCGAGTCCAGCCCCCATGCTTTGTCGTGGGGGAGAAGGTGGCTCTTTTGTGCAATTGGAGTCTGGAGTGCTATCTGAATCATTCTACAACTCCAAGCTTTAAAGCTAGGAATGGTTCTCTCCTGCGTAGGCCAGCTCGTGCTGTAAACTCTCACCCAAGAAAACGCAGCCATTTCGGTAGAAGATAATGGAAACTTCTAACACTGGGAGCTCAGGCTCAAGGTCTGGCAAATCCAGCTACATGCACATGCAGATTATTACCGAATGCATCCGAGGGTGCTGAGGGAGTTGGCTGACGTAATTGCAGAGCCATTGGCCGTTATCTTTGAAAACTCGTGGTGATCTGGGGAGGTCCTGGACAATTGGAAAAAGGCAAACGTGGTGCCCCTCTTTAAAAAAGGGAAGAAGAACAATCCAGGGAACTACAGGCTGGTCAGCCTCACCTCAATCCCCAGAAAAATCATGGAGGGGATCCTCAAGGAATCCATTTTGAAGCACTTGGAAGACAGGAAGGTGATCAGGAACCGTCAACATGGATTCACCAAGAGCAAGTCCTGCCTGACCAACCTGATTGCTTTCTATGATGAGATAACTGGCTCTGTGGATATGGGGAAGGCAGTGGACAACATATACCTTGACTTTAGCAAAGCTTTTGATACATTCTCCCACAGAGACCTGCCAGCAAGTTATGGAAGTATGGATTGGATAAACGGACCGCATGGTGGATAGAAAGCTGGCTAGATCATCGGCCTCAATGTGTAGTGATCAGCAGCTCCATGTCTGGTTGGCTTCAAGTGGAGTGCCCCAAGGGTCGGTTCTTGGACCGGTTTTGTTCAACATCTTTATTAATGACCTGGATGAGGGGATGGATTGCACCCACAGCAAGTTCGCAGATAGTATTAAGCTAGGGGGAGAAGTAGAGACGCTTTTGGGCAGGGATAGGGTCCAGAGTGACCTAGACAAGTTGGAGGATTTCCCCCAACTGGAGCCACGTCGACCATGGCCCTTGAAGTGAGGATCAGAGACGTGACTCCCCGCGGTAGAAGGGACGTAAGCGTTCCAAGTGCCTTTTACTCTTATATGCATTGCTTTGAAGTGCTTGCTGATGTGCCCTCTGTAATAGCTGTCTAGCAACAATCCAGCAACATTAACTCTCTAGTAGCAGTGACAGAGTGAGACTAATAAAACAAACTCTCTCTAATCGACTGTGTTGAAGCGAATCCATAATCCTGTTCGTCCATGGCCCTGTGAGTTGACGGTGTTTAACACAGTGGAGGTCTCAGCTGAGATTCCTGAGTCCTACCATAATACAGATAATTACAACAGAGTTCATAGCATAGAATAAACTGCAAAGAGCCTCAGCATTTCCCAAAAGGTCTAATCTGCAGGAAGACACCAGGTGGTGCTCAGAAGAAAGATCTGGTTTTTGGTCTCTGTTCAGACTGGCTGCTTGGCCATTTCTTTGTCTGGGCATTTAACAAGCTGGGTTTTTCATAGGTCATTTAGCCACGCCTAGATTCTAAATCTGGTTCTCAGCGAATGAGGGGGGAGAAAGTAAACATTAGTGGAAACAGAATCAAATTTATTCACACTTTCTAGTAAGTGTCTCACACATATTTAATTTAGATTAAATACGACATTTATGGCATGTTAATAAAAGATCAGTGGGGCATTAAAAAAACGTAAGGCCTATAAGTCACATGTAAATAAATAATGTATCCGTAACAATGTAACAAGGAACCTGCTGGCACCTCTCTCAGAATTCACGGCCGCTTCCAGCGTAAGACCTAGTTGATATTCATGAGCTGTGGGGACTCCGTCACGCCCAGGTGACATGAAGTAGGATCTGAATGCAGCAGGGGAGGGGAGCAACTGGCAAAATTCAGAGGGGTGGGGGGAATGCAAATTGCAGTCCCCTTCTCTCCATAACAGAGGAACGTGTATAATGAAGGGGAGACCTGGAGACATCTCAGCCCAAGCAAGTGTGCAGAAGAGAAGAGTGAGGGGGGATTTGGTAGCAGCCTTCAACTTCCTGAAGAGGGGTTCCAAAGAAGATGGAGAGAGGCTGTTCTCAGTGGTGGCAGATGGCAGAACAAGGAGCAATGGGCTCAAGGAGTTCTAGGTTGGCTATTAAGAAAAACTATTTCCCTAGGTGGGTGGGGAAGCGCTGGGATGGGTTCCCTAGGAAGGTGGAATCTCCATCCCTAGAGGTGTTTAAGTCCTAGCTTGACAAAGCCCTGGCTGGGATGATTGAGTTGGGTTGGTCCTGCTTTGGGCAGAAGGTTGGACGCGATGACTCCTGAGGTCTCTTCCAGCCCTGGGATTCTATGGTTCTATACGTGGGAGAGAGGAACAAATGAAGGAACCAGCACCAGGCATTTTCTTGCCTCCAATTTTTTGAGAACTTTGGGTGGGTGGATGGGTGTGAGGTACGCAAGGTCAGCGGGGAGGAGACCATCTGAGGCAAGACAGCGTCACTAGCCAGAATCCTTTTCTTAACCACTAGAAGTTCCTCCGTCTAACTTTCCTGTAGATTTCATCATCTACGCACCCGAAGCGGGATAGCCATCGATGTTTGTACATTTGCAGGGTCCCTGGAGGGTTACCGGGTTCGACTGTAACTTTAAAACCACAAGTCGTCCTGTGACACCTATGAGACAAACCAAAATATATAGGATTGTGAGTGTTCGTGGGCAACACCCAGGCAATTACAGAATCCAGGGCCAGGTGGCTGCAATCACAGAGTCAGTAGCAAGGCCCCGTCACTTAGGGATGGGTGGCCTAGCAGGTAGAGCCAATGGCAACAGTTGTAACATTCCCCTTGGGGTTCATGGGGATGGAGCAGGCGGACCCGGGCCCACCCTCTCCACCGGGTCCCCGCCCAGGGCTCTGTCAGTGGTAGTGTGGGCCACCTCTAGCTCAGTGGGGAATCCATCTGAAATACGGCAAGCTCTCGGGGCAGGTAACTCCCTGCCCTGGGCTACTTACTACTGGACTCACTGTTGTAGTCTGCTCCACCACTTTCCCCTGGACTGGGGGCTTTTCCGGCCATTCCCCACCGACTGGCCTCTGCGGTTCAGTCCGTCCATAGCTCTTCCTCCGGAGCTCGGACAGCAGCTTCCCCAGCGGCGGCCAGCCCTGACTGAGCTGCTCTGGGCGGCCTTTATAGCTGGCCTCCAGTCCGAGCATGCCCAGTAGGGCTGTGGGGGCGGAGCTCTCTCAGCCAGGTAACCACGGTTAACCCTTACAGACCCAGTGCACGGTTAATACACCCCCTCACGATACTTAATATTTTTGTTAGTCTCTAAGGCGCCTCAGGACTACTCACTGTACATTTACAGGTTGCCCCAGACATCACACCGACGGCGATTGTACTTTTTTTTAGATGGACGAACTGATCTGGAACATTTTTCCCAGCATGATCTCCCCCAATCAGCTTCTTCAAGAGACCATCCACTGGGGGAGCGGGTACACAGTTTGGGTGGTCAAGAGAGTTGTGCCGAGCCAACACTTAAAGCAAAGCCCAAACTGCTCTCTGGTTTTGCACCTCACTGGGCGAAAAGCTGAGCACTCAGCAACCAAACCTCCCCCTGCATCCTCCCACCAAGAGGCAGCCAGAGTCTTTGCAGCTGAGCAGAGACTGTAATGGATGGAACAATTGCCAGTCAGTTTTGCTTTTCATTTTTGGGGGGAGTCAGGGGGTGACTGGTCATTGCCAAGCTTTGAAAAAATGATTTTTTTTTTCCTGGAAATTCAAGAATCTTCAGCTCTCTAATTTATCTCCTGCATGGCAGGTCTCTCTCTCCTCATCTTTCATCTCCAGTTGTTAGTCAATTACAGGGCTCTCTTGGGAGCATGGTGCATGGTAATTTCAGACATGGCTGTAATACTACATTATCATGATTGAATGTATTAAAAGAGGGACACCGAACAGCCTCGAGAAGAGATCCAACATGGTGTGGGGGAAGCACTTTGCTCACTGACGGGGGAACGTTTTCGTGGCTGCAAACCTCTACTGCCTTTCCTTCCGAACAAGTCTCAGAGGGGTCACCCTGTGAGTCTGTAGCTGTGAAAACGAGGAGTCCTGTGGCTCCTTAGAGGCTAACCGATTACGTGGGCATCAGCTTTTGTGGGCAAAAACCACTTTAAGGTGCCATAGGGCTCCTCGTGGTTTTTTCTTCAGGAAGGAGTCCCAAGACGCGGAAGACTTGCTGAAGTGGGTCCCTTTCAGCATCAGATTCTTTCTTCTGTAAATCCACTGCCATTACAGCAAAGCATCTAAGAGGGAAAGAAAGCAACCCCACGCCCTTCAAATCTGTGGTGGAATCTGATGCCACAGGAAGTGGGAGGAGAATATTAGTATAGCCAGGAGCCAGATAAGCACAAGGATCCCCACAGATTTCTCCACATGCATCTTATCCTGCCCTTCTGCTCCTCCACCCCTCCTCAGGTAGACCTCAGTCCTTGCCTGCAGCACTGTTCTGCTAAGCTCTGCCAGCTCTGCCAATGCGCTTCTGTGCTCGTAGGTAATGGAGGCAAGGGAAGGCATTGCCTTCTCAAAACTGCTCAGGCTCCCTGGTCGGCTGGGGGCTGCAGCGTGGCAGTGCCAGCCTTCCACGTGGCCAAGAAGGATCAGGCTTCAGGGTTGGAGTTGGGAGGGGAGTGGCACCACGGAAGGAGGTGGCTGACGGGACGGGGCGGGGCTGGGCCTTGCTTTCCCCAGCTGGGTCTTCACTCCAGTCTGTTATGATGGTCGTGGCTTCTTGGGGAGTTGACGCTGCAAATTCTCCATCATCCTGAATTGTACCACAGTGGCCAGCCACTGATGAGTTCCTAGCCGACATCAAAGTGCAGGTCACAAGCTCCTTTGGAACAGGTGATCTTGGGCAGGACTGAACATGCCACGCCTCTCTTTGGAAGCCGTATGAACTGAGCCAGACAAAGCAGTAAGCGGGGATGCTACTGGTATAATGCGGAGGTATGAGGATACCAGTACACTTGTGCTGATAAATTTCCCAGTATAGACAAGCACCTACAGGATGGAACATTGAGCCCTGATTTTGCTGAGGATCAGGCCTATAAATGGCAGTACATGGAAAACTACAAGGCTGTGACTAGATTGGCAAGTTTTTCCACAAAAGCAGCTGCTTTTGCGGAAAAACTTGCCAGCTGTCTACACTGGCCGCTTGAATTTCCGCAAGAACACTGACGATCTCATGTAAGAAATCAGTGCTTCTTGCGGAAATACTGTGCTGCTCCCGTTCGGGCAAAAGTCCTTTTGCGCAAAACGGCCAGTGTAGACAGCTCAGATTTGTTTTGCGCAAAAAAGCCCCGATTGCGAAAATGGCGATCGGGGCTTTTTTGCGGAAAAGCGCGTCTAGATTGGCACGCACACTTTTCCACAAAAAGTGCTTTTGCGGAAAAGCGTCCGTGCCAATCTAGACGCTCTTTTCTGCAAGTGCTTTTAACGGAAAACTTTTCCGTTAAAAGCATTTTTGGAAAATCATGCCAGTCTAGACATAGCCCAAGTGTGGCACTTTACAGACTAACAAAAATATATAGGATCATGAGCTTTCGTGGGTAAAACCCACTTCCTCAGATGAGCTGGAGTGGAAATAATAGAATCAAAGATATATATAAACAGCAAAAGAAGTACCTGTCAATTGTAGGACCAGTGTTAATGAGGCTAATTAAGTGGGTTGGATGTGTCCCATTCAGAGCTTTGGATGTGAAAACGTGGATGTTAAAGGCAGGGGAAATTGGCTTTGTAAGTTTATTCAAGCTCAGGGTAACGGTGTCAAATCTGTAAATAAATTCTAGTTCAGCAGCCTGGAACATGCTTGGGAGCATGCCACACCACGAGGCTCTATGGCTGTTGAGTCCTGATCACACGTGTTTAGCTTGCCGTGGCCAATGGTTTCTCTGCCTGTCAGCCCTGTGATCTATTTGAAATGTGGGGGCAGCTTGCACACTGCAAACTGAGCTTTGCCTTTCTGTGGGGAGGTTAAAAAACACCAATTATTCTCCAGAAGAATTTATGGAAACTCTGTTTTTTAATTTGCTGCAAAAATGTGTGGCTTTGGATTTAAAAAATATGACACCCAAGTCTAATAAAGAATGTTTTTCAACAACCCTTTTCAATAAGAAAAAAAAAGGTGTCAAATAAGTTTCAAATGTCCAAAAAAAACCCCAAAAGCTAAAAATGTTTACTCAAAAAAGTTTGGTTCTGCCTCAAAAATCAGAAACGTTTTGACCCAGACAAGAGCTCCCCGTGAACAATTTCACGTTGATTGAAAAGCCAATTTTCACCAGTGACTGAGGAAAAAGAGATGATGTTCCCTGTGGCTGAGGAAAAGGAGATGTGGCTGGTAGGGTAGGGAGAAGCAGCAGAGGTCTCGACACTGAGGGAAGCAGGACAGGTTTCTGGAGGAGTGGCGACCCCGGGCTATGCCACAGAAGGAGAGTCGGTCAAGCCACCAAGAAAAGTTTAGAGCAGCTGTCGGTGGGACGAAGTAGGGGGAGCCTGGTGAAATGCAGGCAGTCCATCTAGCTGTCACACAAGACTTCTCTCTCCTTCTGCTCACCCATTTAGCAAGGAAGCGTGTAGCTGTATTACAGGGGGGTTAACCTGCAGCGGAGAACAGTGTCTGCACCTCGGAAAGCAAAGATTCTGCATCCGGAATTTAGTTCATTTAGTCAAGCTGTAGCCTGTGTCAGAAGAGAATCCGGCTCCTCCACTAGCTATTTTGCCTCTGCAGAGTTAACAGGAGTAAAATCAACCATCGGTCCGTGACATCAGTGAACGTGGCTCCGACAGCACAGAACGAGCATGCGGGCAGAGGAAGAGGCAGCCACTTCTACACATGCTTGAAGGTGTCCACGTGAAACCACGAGCCAGCCAGTGGGGGAGGATGTGTGGTTGTCTGTGGTGCTTTTCAACGTGAAGCACAAGCTGTAGAGTTTTCACGTGGCGCAGTCACTTCTGAGATGGGGAATGTAAAACTCAGCCCGTTGGATGGAACATTATGAACTGGTGGCCGCATAAAACAGTGATAAACTTTTGGGAGAGGCCAAGTTATAAACTGTCTGGCTCATTCTAGCCTCTCTGCCAAAAAAACCGTCTAACGAGTGAAATACGATACGTGCATGTGAACAGCCTGAAGCTGGGCTCCCTCCTAACTCCTCTGCCTGCGCTTAATGTATGCGTGGGAATCATGTGAATGTGACATCATGCATATTCATGCTGCTAGTGATCACGAGAGTGGAAAATATTGCAGGGTTCTGCAGCGTGATGCGGCCCGGAGCTCACATTTCCCAGGAAACCCCTTCGAGCCCCAATGCTGAGCCTCAGCCCTTGTGAGCGCAGGCCATTCTACAGCAGGTCGTCGGCAAGGAACAAGTCCACAGCCGGGGAGGCGACTTGGAAGCAGAGATCCCCGTTGGAGGCATCTTTCCCTTCAGTTCCATGGGTGGCTGGTATGCGAGGCAGGGGAAGGCTTTGCCTTCCCAAACCACCAGCCTGGCCCCGCCCAGACTCCACCCTGCTGCCCCCAGTCCCTGCCCTCTCCAGTGCTCCGGAGCTGGAGAGGCTGTGGTCACACCCCTGCCTGGCCATCCTCTCTCCTCTCCCCGTGGCAAGGGGGCGCACTGCCCTGCCTCCCCGTGGAGGGGCAGGAAGGCGGCTTGGCTCCTGTGGGAGCAAGGCCTCGGCAGAAGGGGCAGGGCTGGGGGTGGGGCCCTGCCTCCCGAAGTCCTACCTTCACCGACCCCCATGCCCATGGGGCTAAATTAACATGGAGAGGGGCCTGGTTGAATGTACACTGGGGTAGGGGGGCACGTTCCTTCCAATACCCAGGGAGTGGCAAGTCAGGGCGTGGCCCCAGCCCACTGGGTAAGGGCAGGGTGGCCAGGGGTCTGGGTTTTGACCAGAAAGCCTGGTTGTAAAAGGGGCCTGGTGGCATCTGGTCAGATCGACCACGCGGGCACCTGGAGTCCAGTTACTGCCAGCAGTGGGGGAAGGGAGGTGCTGAGTCATCACCCATGCCAGCCTGAACTCAGCTGGGGCTGCAGCTCTCAGCCCTGGCTTTGCAGGAACCAGACCTCCCCAGGCCCGGGGTGGGAGTGGCTGGCTCTCAGCCCTCCAGAAGAGGCAGGGCCTCGGGTGGAAGGGGTGGGGCTGGAATTAGCCCCTCCCACCCAGCCCTTTCAGTGCAGTTCTGGCGGCGATTTAAAGAGCCCAGGGCTCCAGTCGCTGCCAAGGCACAGCAGTGGCGGATGCGCCCCCCCCCCCAGGCCCTTTTAAATCACTAGGCCCTGGGGCAGCTGCTCTCTGTGCCCCCCCATGGGTGGCCCAGTATACAGGTGACCCATGCAAGGAGGGGAAGAGCGGAGAGGAGAGAGGAAGAGCAGCAAGTGACAAGGGAGAGTGAAAGAAAAGAGAATGGTGGGAGGGGGGAGCCTCAGAGGGAAGGGGAAAAGCCTCAATGGAAGGGGCGGGGCATGGGTGAGGCCTGGAGGGAAGGGGCGGTCCTCAGGAATGAGGGGCGTAGAAGGGGAGGCTCTGGCACACTCACTCTACATAAGGGCAGTTTCATGTGGCTCCCAGGGCTGCTGTGGAGGTCAAAGTCCAGGCGACAGACCTTGACTGGCACTCAGGAGACTTGAGCTCTAGCCCCAACTCTGCCACTGACCTGCTGCGCATCCTTGGTCAAGTCGCCTCCCCACAGAGTCTTTGTCTACGCAGCCTGTAAGTGCCTCAAGGCAGGGTCCTTCAGGGACTGCTGCCATGCCAATAAAGAAAGGGGGCCTTTGCCTGTAGACCTGCCGTCTGCTCCTTTCACCTGCTGTCCTGGTACGTGGTACGGCATTGCTGATCTTGCACAATCGACGCAAATCACAGCTCTTCGGTCTCCCTGCGACAGGCACAGGAAGGCCAGACATTCCACGCTACTACTGCTAAGAGGAAGAAACCTTTTTCCTAGCTGCAGCGGGAGGGTTCCAACAGTTTGTCTGGGCTGGGCTAGGGATCTGGCCAAGCCCATTTCAAGCTTATCAAATTTCTACAGCATAATGAACCGAACATTATATGGCTGTTTAAAAAAGGCCAACTCCCTCCCCCCCCTTTTTCTCTCTCCAGATTTCTCCAGTGACATCGTTTACTTTGTTAAATAACTCATTTATCTTTTTATATTCTGCAGATCATAATACACCCACTCTCCCAAAAGCGCACACCAAAGACCTAATTTTAGAAATGGTGTTTATAAGTAATCAGTTTGAAATACTGGAGCAGCCATATGATGGTTTTGCTGAAATACTGACGTTTGCAAGAAAGCTGCTCATAAGGAAAATTCTGATTATACCAGCTCATTTAGAATAAATCAGTCTGAAATGGTTTACAGCCCTCAGCAGCATACGTCGTACATAAGAATCCAAGGTTGCGTTCTTCCCGCATAGGGATGAAATTAAATGAAATCCCAAATGCTCGTGGGCTTGGGTGGGTTTTCATTTTAATTGTTGAAATGTATTTTGGCTAACGAGAGGAAATGCAGCATTTCAACAATTCTGGGGCCAGTTGGGCTAGGGAGGAAAAAACAAGACAAAGTTTACAGAGAACAGAATTCTAGTTCTCACAGCCTGTCCTGCTCATGGTGTTTTTGTTTGTTTGTTTTTTAAAGGAATCATGTTTCAAGAACTAGACTCACATTTGAGCCTACCTGTTCATGCTCTTGGTTATGAATTTAATGCCAAATTCTCCCCAGCCCTAATAAATGTTTTTTTGTTGTTGCTTTGTTTACACTCGCCAGTACTAGTTTGCACTCTTAGGCTGTGTCCAGACTCCATGCCTCCGTCGACGGAGGCATGTAGATTAGCCAGATCGGAAGAGGGAAATGAAGCCGCGATTAAAATAATCGCGGCTTCATTTAAATTTAAATGGCTGCCCCGATCTGCCGATCAGCTGTTTGTCGGCAGATCGGGAGAGTCTGGACGCGATGCCCCGACAAAGAAGCCTTTCTTCATCGACACAGGTAAACCTGGTTTCACGAGGCTTACCTGTGTCGATGAAGAAAGGCTTCTTTGTCGGGGCATCGCGTCCAGACTCTCCCGATCTGCCGACAAACAGCTGATCGGCAGATCGGGGCAGCCATTTAAATTTAAATGAAGCCGCGATTATTTTAATCGCGGCTTCATTTCCCTCTTCCGATCTGGCTAATCTACATGCCTCCGTCGACGGAGGCATGGAGTCTGGACACACCCTTAGGCTGCAAGTATAGACATACCCTAATTCAAAATAGGGTTGCAAATGTAGGCATTCGAAATTGCAAATCAAGCCTGGGATTTAAATATCCCGCGCTTGATTTGCATCTTCACGGCCGGGCACCATTTTTTTTTTAATTGATGAGCCCGGAATAACTGCGTCTACATGCGGCAATGGAATGGGCGTTCGAAATAAAGCCCTATTTTGAAATACCTGTTATTCCTCCTGCAATGAGGTTTAACAGGTATTTCGAAATAGGGCTTTATTTTGAATGCCCATTTCACTGCCGTGTGTAGACGTGGGCAGTTATTCTGGGCTTGTCAATTTCAAAAATGGCGCCCAGCTGGGAAGATGCAAATCAAGCGCGGGATATTTAAATCCCAGGCTTGATTTGCAATTTTGAATGCCTACATTTGCAGCCCTATTTTGAATTAGGCTGCAAGTGTAGACATACCCTTAGAGCCAAATCCTGCAAAGGTTTACTCCTCTGTGTACCTCTGTACACTGTCGAGTAGCGTTGTACCACTAAGCAACATGGGCAACTTTCCTCCGAGCACCCGCCCTTCAGTACTCCTACAGCAGGCCTTCTGGGGGCGGAGTCTGGGCGGGGCCAGGCTTGCAGTTGGGGAAAGCAAAACCTTCCCTTGCCTATGACACCTGCCGCTCCTACTATAGACACTTGCCATGCAGTCTGATAATTCACACCTATGTCTTGCATGATCCTCAAGGTAAAATATCACATGGGGAGCGCCTGTACTGCCCTACTTGTGTGTTCCCTTGCTATGCCAAATTTAATCAAAGCAGAATTATAGTCCGCTACCAAAGCATTAGTGTGACGAGAACTCCATCCATAAAGAGACTCAGAACGTTGGCTCTCAATTTATAAAAGAGATTTATACAAAACCCCAAGACCAATGGAAACGTCTGAACGATTTCTCTAAGTTCAGGCATCAACGGAGATTTGTGCAAACAAATGATTATTTCCTCCTTCATTGTCTGCAGCCCAAACTCTGCCACGGTAGGGACAAGGAGATGCGACTATACACTGCTACCAACTTCCTCGATTTTCATCGTCCTTGCTGAGAGAAATGCAAGCAGCAAAGCAAACAGAGGAAACTGTGAAAAGCAAGTGCAACCATTCAGCTTCTCATTGGTTCAGTCTCCATGCGAGTCTGGTCTCTCTCACGCCACCATGATCATTGTAACCTCCAAGCACCTCCCAGCAGTGCATTAAGCAGCAGGCTAACATTTGAGCCCCGTGGTTTGTTCTCTCTCTCATACTCTCCCCAGGCGGAGAGCTGTGTTGCAGTGGAGGGGTTTGTTTTGGTAGTTTCCTTAAATGGGGATGCTACTCTGTGTCTAGCAGAGAAAGGAGATCAGAGCGGGTGCTTCTTGCACTTGGAGTGGAAAGCAGCGAGGTTTCATTGACACACAGGGCGGGCAGAGACCTCAGGAGTCATCAAGTCCAGCCCCCTGCCCAAAGCAGGACCAACCCCGACTCAATCATCCCAGCCAGGGCTTTGCCAAGCCGGGACTTAAACACCTCTAGGGATGGAGATTCCACCCCCTCCCTAAGGAACCCAGCCCGGTGCTTCACCCCCCCCAGGAAAATAGTTTTTCCTAATCTCCAACCTAGACCTCCCCCACTGCAACTTGATCCCATTGCTCCTCGTTCTGTCACCACTGAGAACAGCCTCTCTCCATCCTCTTTGGACCTCCTGCTCAGGAAGTTGAAGGCTGCTCTCAAATCCCCCCTCACTCTTCTCTAGACTAAAGAAGCCTAAATCCCTCAGCCTCTCCTCGCAAGTCTTGTGCTCCAGCCCCCTCCCCATTTTGGTTGCCCTCCACCTCAGAGGCATTCACAAGCGCCATCAATTGCAGGAATGCCTGTTGTGCCACCCACTGCTAACAAACAATTGCTACAGCTTGCTGCATCTTAATCTGGCATGGTATGAATGGGTGCTGGTTTACTACCTATCCACTGGACCAGTGGTTCCCAATCTTTCCAGATGGCTGTTGAGTTGTCCTGTGTTCCCCCTCCCCCCATTTCAGCTCTCCTCAAAACTATTTGCCTACAAAATCAGCCATAAAAACACAGAAGTGTCACAGCCACACGACTACTGAAAAACAGCCGACTTCTCATTTTACCGCATAATTATAAATCAATTGAAATACAGATCATAGAATCATAGAATAATAGGACTGGAAGGGACCTCGAGAGGTCATCGAGTCCAGCCTCCCGCCCTCAAGGCAGGACCAAGCTCCGTCTACACCATCCCTGACAGATGTCTATCTAACCTGTTCTTAAATATCTCCAGAGAGGGAGATTCCACCACCTCCCTTGGCAATTTATTCCAATATTTGACCACCCTGACAGTTAGGAATTTTTTCCTAATGTCCAATCTAAACCTCCCCTGCTGCACTTTAAGCCCATTACTCCTTGTCCTGTCCTCAGAAACCAAGAGGAACAAATTTTCTCCTTCCTCCTTGTGACACCCTTTTAGATATTTGAAAACCGCTATCATGTCCCCCCCTTAATCTTCTTTTTACTGTGCTTCCATTTCAGTGGACAGTATATAGAGCAGTCGTGTGACATGTTAGTTTGAACTGACTTTGCTAGCACTTTTTTAGGTGGTCTATCGTAAAACTAGGCACATATCTAGATAAGAAGGGGTACCCCCTTGAAAACCGCTATGTACTGCCGGGGTACACGTCCCCCTTGTTGAGAACCACTGCACTAGAGAACCGGACTGACACATCGTAAATTAATTTCAGATAGAGCACACTGAGCAATCTAACACGACCAACCTGAACCAGAACTCAAGGCAGGGACCCAGGAGGGAATTGTCTTGATTTTCCAAGTTGGACTCCACTGTGCGCTCCACCGTGTGCAGATCCTGTTAAGAGCCTGTTTTGCACACACACTCCAAATGCTGCTCCTGTCCCAACAAAAGTAATTCAGATGTCTGTGTTTTTGGAAAATGTTTGACATTTTCTTCTATGAATCAGCATAAAGCGCTCAGTGAAGCAAAGAAGCCAATTTTCAGACTCCCTTTTTGACCTCAGTTGAATCGGACAGTCAGGTAGTAAGTTTGGGGACTAGCGACTTCAATTCTTTTAAAAATAAGAGTCTGATACTTAAGTTATTTCCATAGAAAATGGTGCAGCAAATAAAAAACCATGGTGGTGTGCAGGGAAGTGTGAGATAATCGTCAGTAAAACCAAGTCTGAAGAAACATTGACTTGACAAATGCTAATTTTTAAGGTGCTATTTCTCATGGCTGGAATCTATATAACACCCCCAAACATGACACATTTATCAGTCTCACCATGTAGTACACTCTCCTTTGTAGATACTGTAGCTGAATCTGTAAGCTTGTTTCCCAGAGGCAGGTACCCACCCACACACAGGATCATAAAACCCTCCCCTCTCAGAAAATGCAAAGTCTCCGCAGTGAGTAGCAACGGTGCAATGTAAAGTTCAATATCAAACTCAGTGCTGCATCATGGTGTCCCAGAGACGGCACCTGTGGTGCAGATCATCCAGATCATCATGGCAAACAACTCCAGAAGCAAACAGCAGAGAGACCGACCAGATTCGTGAAGGACACATTATCTAGAAGCCGCTCTTCAGTCGTAAGTTATAGCAACAGCACATTTCTACCCCTTTCCATCAGAAGTACTTTTGAAATAAACCGCAAACAGCTTGTTTGGAAAGGAAATATCACTTATAGGTGGGTAAACTGAGGCAGGCCGCAGTTAACAGGTACGCACTGAATCAGTGGCAGATTCGGGAGGGAGCAGCTATAAAGAAAAATGCCAACCTTTCCTCTGGTAGCACGGGGAAGAAATCTAGGGAAAGCAGGTGTGAGCAGGGCACAAGCCTCCTTACACCCATTCAGATAGTGTGTAGTGCACAGCAGGTTTCATACACCCATGGCCTGATTATGGCTTTCGTAGGCCTTAGGCACTCTCATAACAGTAGGCCTTTAATTTTAGATTATATATAAATATATAAAGGGAGAAATGCCCTATCACCTATATGCCTAATAGTAAATATGTTCTACCTGTGTGTGGTGTGTTGACTAAAGATAGCAAATTATTAAGTTTCATTTAGCTGTCTTCTTATTTTCAAGTCCATCATGATTTTTTTGTAGGCCCTACATTTTGTCGGCCCTTAACTTTTGCGTGGGTCCTAGGCATTGTGCCTATTTTGCCTAATGGATAATCAGGCCCTGCATACGGCCACTCAAACGCACAACGCTATACAATTCCTGTGGGTCCTCAGCACTGCTAGATTGCACACATTTGGGATTTTTGTAACTTCATGCCACTAGCAGTCATTGCCTACATAGCTTTTCTTTTATTATTTAATTTTAAGAATGGACGATTCAGGCCTATTACAAGCATGGGGCAGAGATTAGAATGCAGAACACTATTTTTCACATTGCAGGATTTTATGAAGTGCATAGAAAGCCAATGGGAATCTTTCCACTGATTTCAGTGGATTCGGATCAGATACTTACAGCTGGACACGGAAAACTTGCCGTCATTTTGCTGCCCATCTGCTCTTTTTCTTTGCACTTATTAGCTCCTCAGCCCAGCACAAGACTTGAGTCATTTTTTCAAAGCTGAGATGCAAAAAAAAGACAACCATGCAGTCACCTGAGATTTCTCACCTCTACTGCTAACCCACCACTCATGGTTACTAGCCAACCTGTGTGTCCATATTACAAAAGGGGAGGGGAAAATAAGACACAGAAGAACTTTTAATTTAATTTACTTTATTATTTTGTAAATATGAATTTTACAATTAATGATCACATTGGATTCTTTTTTTAATGGATTTCTCATCATATGAAAACAGCTATGAGCACACTCCGAACTCTTGGGGGTTATTTATTTATTTTAGTTACTGATACATCGTGTCAGCCATGGCTACAAAATAACAGTCTTAACTATACGGAGTAACAGCACATAAATACTAGTGAATAATGCACAATTTAAAAAAGCTAGCGTCTTTTGTGGCTGAGACAGTTGATAAACATAACTCAGTGGTACTGTGAAATTTTTCTTACAGCACAGAAAGGTTTTTAACAGTCATGAATTACAGTACTACTTAATACCCTATACAGACTCTTTAAAAACAACCTTGTACTTTAAGTCTCTTTTCCAAACATTCTGTCCAAAGGATTAATGTTCTATTTGAATCAAGTGCCATCCAAATGTTCAAGTCAAAAATATTTATACATTTATACTTCGGCTTTTTTTGTGTGTGTGTTTTTTGTCTGCTAAAAATAGTATTGCAAGTTTTGGCTTTTATTTTGACATAAAAATCACAATCGTGTGCAAAACGCGTAGAATGGAAGAAACTGATCAGAACACTTGAAGGTTTTCCAATTCGAGTGCTTTAGACTTCAACATTTTTTTGTATTTACTTTTTTTAAAGCCATCATTTTTATAACCATCTCATAGCAAGCCCTGAATATCTTGGGCATGGTAATAATCATGTCTGGGGCTGGCTTGTTGACATAATGACGAATTTATACAGCAGGAACACTTTGAAACAGTAGTTGAAGCCCAAGACAGATATGAACTCTCAATTTTCTGTTTAGGATTTACTGCCAGTAGAAGCAAACAGGGGTTGTCTCTTAGTTTTCAGCTGGTTAATGGGCCATACACCCTTCTCCACTTGCAGCAAGATATTTCCATAAAAACAAGCAATCTGAACAAAACCTTAGCAGTAAAATGACTGCGGAAACACATCAGTCCTTTGCAGAATACCATGTCTAGAATGCTATGGTCCTTTAAACATGTGTTAAACAGGGAACAATTCCAGTTTTGTGTCGATGTTCAAGAAAGATTGGAATAAGATGAGCTTAACCCTTTGTTTCTCTTTCCACGTTAAAGCACTGCACAATGCAAGAGAATAAATAAGAGGAAAGAGAACGAGTAAAGTGTATACGATCGTGTGTGAATACAGTGGGAATTTATAGAGCAATCATTCTAGTCCCCTTAGGAGGTGTCCAGCACAAACAGACTGCAAAAAGTTTACATTTGCTAAGGAATTATCAAAACAAGCAGTCCACAATGCTAGGCCAAATGGACCTACTTTCCGTTTTTTGAGACCCTACGGTGAATTTCTTCACATGTTTTTCCTAGTGACCCAGAGAGCAGCATTCTCAGGAAAAAATGATGGACTGATTTTCTTTTCACTTCCACTGGTCTTCCACCAGTACAATGCCATGTAACGCAGTGGAGTTGCTACTGATTTACACCGGCATATGTGAGGAGGCAGCGGCCCAGAAAGATTGGGCAACCTACAATAAATTGACGGCTTGGCATTGATTCAACCTTGCCGTAACAAGGTGCATGGTGCGACTGCCAATCAGCTTGTCAAACCCCATCATATGCTGATATTTCCACGACCAATTTTTGCTAAAACTGGAATTGCATAGTATTAACACAGGGTGGATAGAGAGACAGTAGAAGGTCATGCTACCTTTCTACACAGGCACAGCAACTGCCATCAGGACATTGTTTTTTAATTTGAGCTAGCAAAGGAGGAGAGAGTCTGGGTTCTATACCAGATGGCAACTGCATATAACTTGTAAGCTTAAATGCCATTCAGTTTTTTTTCAAAAGGTGCTTGATATAACTTTAGATATATAATATACATGTAATATTGCTAATAGTCAAGCATACGAATAAAAGGTGCAGACATACCATAAATACTGATGCTTCGATTCGTACTACCAGAGCTAGATGAATGCAGTTTCATATTCACATTATAAAGCAGCCCCAAATTCTATGATTTAAGAGGGTGTCGTAAACAAAGAGGAGGGGGGATTTGGTTATGATCTGATTTTCTTAATCTGTTTTCCTGGGGAAAATGATCAAAAAATTCTAAGGCACTCAGGAAAGCCCCATACAATCATTGGACTGCTCTGTTATCACTTTACATTCAGTATTTTAAAGGGATTATTTTCCCTCCAAAGAATACAATCATCATCCATATACATTTTCAAACATATCATTAATCCTTCACACACAGGAAACATTAGTGCAAAATGCTTGCCCTCATCTACCAGATAAGGAAAAAAAAAAAAACCAACCTTCCCCTTTCACATTTTCAAAGTTTGCCTTCCTAATTTAAAATAAAAATAAAATAAAAATAAAAGAAATTACAGGAAGTTGTGCTAGATATAAAAATATATATTTTTTTCCACTGTGCAACTCTACTCTCTTCAGATTCTCTGTCCTAAGCCATTCTAAATCATTCAAGTACTTCTGCTGCTAATTCCGTCTAGGGTCTCCCAATTCAGGATATTACGTGCACTTCATTTGTGGTTCGGTTGGTCCAGAAGAGCTTTAACTAACTGTGAGTCTCAGAGGGAGGGTTCAATTTGCCAAACACTACAAGGGCCATACCAAAGAAGGAGGGAATGTTCGGTATCATTTTGAAAAATAAGTAAAGGGATAGGCAGTACTTAAACGATCATTCTGATTAGAGGACCGAATCCTCCATGGGCAGGTATGTAAAGCAGGGACTTAAATCTCTCTATTTCCCAGCTCATGTCATTTCTGACTTAGCGAAGTTGCTCACTTGGAGTGAACTTTGCCAAGTAGCTGAAAGTTTTACAGTGAGAACAGAGAACGCTGCTGACTGTCCCCCACCCCCCCGGCCCTCTGTCAAATGGGACAGCCTACCATGAGGTTTCGATCAGTTTACTCAAGACAGATTGTCAGCATTTACCGAGGGTGACAGTGAAATGGCTAAAGAACTGGACCAATCAATTCCTTGAAAAAAGCAGCCCCATGCAAGCCTAGTTCTATGGTCCCTAATAAGATTTGTTCCTAGGGCCGTATCCTGACAAGTGGTACATAAGCACCAATATACCATGCAGCTCAAAAGGTGCATACTCCGTGTGATATTCTGCCAGCCACACAGATAAACCATGCACACAGAGCAAGCTCTGGACTGGGCGTGGATAAGAGAAGGGCCTTGCAAACATAGCAAGAGGAAAATTTTTATTTGCAGAGGTGGGCAAAGTGCAAATACGGCCTGTGAATGCCCAACTCTTTAATACACACAAACAATATTCACCTAACCACACCACTTTGCATAGGTCTTAAGGGCACTGATCCATGTGACTGGGGAAGGCAGAATACCAGCTCCATTACATCTAAAAGAGCCAGACTGAAATCATACAAAACTTGGAGCTACATGAGATGTCAGGTAGAATAGTCCCCACTGTGTATTTTATTCAGGGCAAAGGGATCTCATTTTACTCAGAGAAAGAGGTTGGACCACCACAAGTGTTCGAGAACTTGCTAGTAAGATGCAAACACAGCTTCAAGTACTGAAGAAAAAAATGGCAAAGGCTGGGTTGTCCCCTTTCCCCCCTTTTACACAGCGGAGTACCCCTCTGAGCAAAGCGCTGTCTGTGAAATCAGTCGCCCAAACCAACTTGAAATGGCCACCCGCAGCCTCTGGAAGTGACTGTGCACTCGGCACTTGTTCATAGTTTCAAACTTTGATTTCCAAGGACTGGAAAGTAACTCGCAAGCAGGCATGTTAGTCACAGTAAAAACAAAAGTAAAACGAAAACCAAAACTAGCCTCATTTGGCTTCCATATCAATCCCCTTCCTCCCCCGCCTCCCACAAATATCTTAAAAGCATTTCAGACTCAGCAGTGTTCAGCACCAGCTCCATGCCAATGGACGTCTGGGGTTTCCCTTGTCAACATACACCTGCCTCCCTGTTGGCTCTCAGCACACACTCACAGCCTCCCTGACTCCCACCCGGGGAACCTCTCAACCCTCTCTCGCCTCTGCAAGTAGGACGAAGACCACAGTGGAACGGATGTCTGAAGCGTGGCGATGGGACACGCATGCTGGGAACGCTGTGCCACGCTGGGCCCTCTACATGTCTGTAGAAGCTCGGGGGGAGGAAAGAAGGGGTGGGGTCATTACTTTCAGGAAAGGGTTACAGTCACTTGGGGGAATTTCTGCTCTAGTCTGACCTTCCGTTTCCAGAACAAAAGCACTCAGCGGTGACTCATCTGCCCATTGTCTGGAGGACAAACTCCCATTGCCACTTGCACATAGACCTGCATCCCTACCAGCTTCCCCTTCCCTTAGCATCCTGCCCTAACAGTCAAACACAATGCGCTGTGTGTTACTGCGTAATAATGCACGCGTAACTGTCTTGTTGGACACAGGGCCAAGCAGGCCAAATGCCATGAAATGTACCCAGAAGGGCACAAAGGATTTCTTGGATAAGAGAGATCCACTATTCCCCCTGGATACTCTTTCTATGAAGAGGTATTTGGCGTGAGTGGGAAGAAGGAAAAAGAACTTCATGGAAAGAGAGAACCAAAAATTATGAGAACAAATCTGATCTTTTGTTTCCCTTTGTATTTCATCTACTTCAAATGTTAACAACACTGGGCAGGAGTGTTAGGAGCTTACAGACTGCGAAAGCTGTCAGGGAAACCAGGCATTTCTACTCAAGCCAATCAGAATTTGCTGGACCCCACTGAGGGAAGAGTTGCTGTCACAAGCGAGTATGGTCTCTTTGGAGCAAAGCTTTCTATTGTTTAGCGTAAAGAGCGAGGTGGCTTTCTGTTCCTCTTGCCAGTAATAGCGCCTTTGAGAGGCTGAATGCATCTGTTGTGAGGCTCGGTGAAAACTAGCTTCTTGAAAGTGACTGTAGACTTTTGGCTCCTGCAGGGCCCAGTGAAATTCTAACAGAGGTGATGGGTGGGCTGCAGAGGAATCTTAATTTTCTTCAGCCCTATCAAGTGCACCTCAGCGTGAGGGAGGGTGTGATCAATGGTGCACTCCGAGCAGGCCGACAAGTTACATCAGATTACTCCCTCACTCCAAGCCCCTTCACAAGCACATCACGGGAAACCAAGTTCATTCAAACCATTCCTAGGTAAGACTGAATCCTCACAGAGGCTCACTCTATCTGCCAGTTCCACTTCATCACCATTCCCCTATCACCTTTGCCCATAAGATTTTTAAGGACAAAAAGTATCTCCATCTAGACCTACCTGCTTTCCCACTTCTGCAGTTCAGTTTCTCTCTGATCCTCTTACAATCTGTCTCAGCAATTGGACTGAAATCAAAGATGAAGGGGTATTAGCCTTGTAAAGAGGTGGCCAAGGGGTTGCCTGGCAAGTGGACCGGCTGTCCACTCTCATCACTGTCACAAGGGAAAAGAGGGGGCAGCAGGAGAGGAGGTTGTAGAAGCTGATTAAGGGGGGGCCAGTGGTATGACCCATGGGAAGGGAAGAGGCGGGGGAGAGCTCCGGGAGAGAAGAGACAGTCATACTACAGGAGAATATCACACGAGGGACTCAATCTGCTATCACCATGCAGTCCTCCCTTCTCACACAAATAGAAAAGAAAAGGTATGGCTACCCCTATCCATTAGCAACTGAAAAACAAAATCATCAGTGGACAGGCACTGAGTAGTGCTCTCACCTTGGTTACAGCATCATGCTTAGTAACACTAATGTTAAGGATCTGCTCGCGGATCATTTAACACCAAAAGTATTTTTAGCAATTCCCCACCCCACCTTGTTAGAGCCAGTCGTACGGACAGGCGACTGCTACCTTAGCAATCTCTCTTTCCTGTTAAGTGACGGTAAAACTTGCTTTAGAGGAAGAAGTTAATGATGGCTTTACTTCGGAGCTGAATAATGCATGGGGTGGTGATGAGATGGCGCAGCAGCAGGGAGTTTCAAGCTTTTTTCCTCCCCTTCTTAAAAAAAAAAGAAAAGCTACAATCTTATAGACTAATCTCAGGAATATCAAAAAGGAGCCCATTTTTTTTCAGTAGGTCTCCACAGACCGAGTCGTTTACAGTGTAACGAATGCGATTATTTCCTTCATAAATTTTAAATACAAGCAGAATAAAAATCACATTTTTTTCAGGCAACAGTAGCAGTTCAGTAGGTAAGAGGCTTGATCACATTTTTTTGTATTAGTAATGCATGCAAGCAGCTTTAGTATTACAGATCCCTTATAGGTCACAAAATGGTTTCTCTCTTTTATAAAGTCCCTCCATAAGTACCATCTTGTCTTCTCACTGGAGTTTCTGGCCGGCTAGTGGAACCGGACCCTTGTTCAAAAGGTTGTGGAGTGCTTTGGGTGTCTGACACCACAGCATCTGTTCCAGCTGCCTCCTGTATAACAGAGCCAGCCCCTTCGGCATCCTCACTCTGTTCAAAGGATTGGTTGGATCCATTGCTTAGATCTGCGTTTACTGTGTTAGTTCTCAACGCTACTATCGTTCCCGAATCACTCCTCCTTTCTGCATAAAGTCGCTGCTCAAAGACCTGAGCAGTGCTGGGCTGGAATTCTGGATCCAGGGGGACACTGTTTGTTGTGGAACCCATGACAGTGCGGTACATCTCCATTCCCTCTGGCAACATGGACTTAATCTTGGGAAGCCAGCGCTTGCGGACCCGTCGGGCGTTGGTGCACATGTCGGCTGCAATAACATTCATCTCGCTTTCCTTAAAGCTCGGGGCAAAATTCTGACAATACACTGCAAAGACAGGGACACATTTCACTGAGGACTACTCCAGTAAGCAATACAAAGACGTCTGTGTGATCAGAGCCTTTGTCCCATCTCAGAACTGCACCACAAGACAATAACAACATGCAGCTATGTTTATACCGGGCACAAAACATAGTTTTATCACAAGAACTCAGCTGTTATCCTGGATGAGACCACTGATTCAGCTCTACTCCAATATCCCGTTTCCAGATGCTATAGAGGAAGGTGCAAAAAAACCCATTATGGGACAACGTATCCATAGGGGCAATTTATTCCTAAAACCCAAGCAGATCCCAGCTGGCTTAAGCACTGAAACGTGAGAGTTTGTATTCCAGATGGTATCACTATGATCCAACAGGCAACTCCATGCCTTGAATTGTCGTCACATTTTCTAGTAAGGCTTTACTAGACATTTATTTAGAGGTAAATCATCACTAGCCACATATTGGAGAGGAGAGCATTCTACAGCCGTGACGAATGGGATGGTATTAGGACAGTAAAGATACTTCATCAGTGTCTGCATCAGGTGACTAGTCTTTGGTTGTTACTTCATTCAGGGCTCGCTGTATACTGGGGGCATTCAACTCACTCCTTCATTTAACTATCAGTAATGAAATGGGTTACATACACATTAAAACCTCCAGGATTTTTCTGGCAGAGGGCCCCGGCCCCCACTGTCCTAAATCCTTTTGGCCCTGTATTATGATTTCAGGACATCCACGGCTATTTATCAAAATTATATTGGGACAGGACGGTCATCTGCAGAGTGCATCTGGGGAGGTGCTAAGCACATTGCAAGTCTAAGCCTATAACATGAAGGCTCTTCCCTCTCCTGGACTCAGTGTTTGCTTTGTAAAGCACCACAAACAATCTCTGGCTTCGGTAATAATTAATGCAGTCTAATATTTCTGATGTTCACATATCAATGTCTTTTGCTACCTGTTCACCTCCTTCCACGCCCCAGAGGTCTGCAATTGGGGCAAGAAGGCCCATCAAGCTTCTACAGCAGTTGTGTGAGGGGAGATTTATTAAGCAAATCTTAAAAAATAGTTCACAACTTTCAGCTTCTAGTGAAATATTTACATGAAGATTTCCTATGCAGACAGACTCCATTGAGGGGGAAAGTATGTGAGTACCCTGGTTTGTGCTGTGCATCAAGCATATGTGAAATGGGCTTCAGTGTACTAAAATACCAGCTTTTTATAATCTGCAGAGTTCCTTACTTGCTGTTGATAGCAAGCACCATTTACCCTGATAATGTGCTTCTTGTATTCAAAAGAATGATTGTAAATTGGCACATTTTTAACCACTTGTTTTGTGCCTTGTTTGCACACAGTTTTAAGTGTAAAAATCCTTTCCTTCAGATAATGCTTGCGATTATTAGTTTTCTCATAGTCAGAACATAGAACATGGGCCAGATGCTCATGTAGCATAAATCAGCATATCTAAACACACAGCGCCAGGTAGTGGGGTTATCACAAATCCAGGAATTTGCTTTTAGTACCGTGGCCATTGACTCACTGAAGTTAAAGAGCATTTATTATTTAAAATGTATAGTGACTTACCTTATGGCCTTTTGGGACAGTTTCAGTTTTAAAAACAGTAGAATCTATTACATTACCACCTGTAAAATGGATTTTAGATTCTCTATGTAGAGACTGAATAAACTGCTTGATATTATACAGAACCTTGGTCAGATTCCAAGTTTAGAAAATTATTTTTAAAAGCTATCAATAAACCCAGTTTAAAAAAAAAATCTCGTCTATTAATAGAAGTACTGTACTGCAAAATTGACATTTTTTAAATTGCTAAACAACATGCAAGATAGCATGAACAGTGTCACACTGATATTGTTAAGCACAAAATACCAACTCTGGACAAAGATTATAAGTTATTTTTAAGAGCATCAGATGTTTAAGTGAAAAGATTTGAATTTTCACATAACCAATGTCAAGGATGATACCATCTTGAAGACTTCCCCTGTTTAAATTTCAACTCTTTCCTAAGCTTTGATTTTTGCTGTACTGTTCTAACCCAGCGGCAGTAAATCTTTTCCCCCTTACATTTCACTGCATTAAGGACTCTGCTGTCCAGCGGCTTCCTGCTAGGATCACTCGTGGAGGACCGAATTCCAGTTCCACAGCTATTGGCAAGCGTGTTCCTGAGGGAAAGGGAGAGAAATGCAGATCTTAGACCCAGAATTTCAGGCAAGAGTGAACATCTAAAGTGAAGCAGAGAGAGACTGTCTTGCTGAGTGTGCTCTCTTTCAGACAGCAACAAGTTATATATTTGCAAGTTTAGCAATCAGAAAAACTAGCACTTCGGATCACAAGCGCTGACTCCTTGGGTACTCAGATTCAAACACCGCTCCCCGCCCAGAACAGGGTGTGCTTTGCATGGGCAGAGCCAGATCATTTTTTGTGGGCACCACCCCCAGCTCCGTCCAAACCTCTGCTCAGCCTCCACTTGCGTCTTCTGGGAATGGAAAGGGGCAGAGAGGAATGAGCGGGAGAGAGGGACTTTGGGGGAGGAACCTGAGCAGCATTAGCATTGGCTCCCAACCCCGCCCTCACGGGAGCCAAGCCACCCCCCTTCCCAGCACCATGGGGAAACGGGGCAGTACATGGCCCCAGCACCCTGGGGGAGTGAGGGTGGCACATAGACTGGCATCCCTGGCACTGGAGTATGGGGTGGGCAGGTGCTGGAGACAGCAACACTCCGCCCCCATTACATCTACAGCAGGCTTTCTGGGGGCGGAGTGTGGGCGGGGCCAGGTTGCAGTTTGGGAAGGCAAAGCCTTTCCCCGCCTAGCATACCAGCCGCCCTGGTGAGTGGAGTTGGGGGTCTCGGTTGGAGGGGCCAGAGTCTGGGCACCAGGGTCCCTTCTGCATGAGGCTTGGCATCACAGCAGGAGCAGATGAGAGTTTTGCGGGGCCCAGGACATCACAATTTTGTGGGGCCTCCTTTGGAGAAAATTATAGAAAAAAAGCGTCAAATGCGCAAATTCAAGGCTATTTTCATGTAAATTGTGAATTGGGTAAATTTGATAGAAACTTAATTTAGTTGGATAATTTTAATTTTAAACAAAATTCTTCATTAATTATTAAAATTTTTCATTTGTATTTAAGTCTATTATAGCTGTCTAGCTCTTTTGGCAGCACATTCTTCAATTATGTCATTAAAGTCCATTTCTTTACACAGGTCATTTTCAAAAAAGTTTAAAAATCCTTCTTCACAAACAAGTGTAACAGCAACCATGTGACAAATACGTGTGACTGAGGACTACAAGCATTAAGCAGTACATTCACCAGCCAACATAATTTTTAAACCCCTACAGCGGTGAAATCCTGCATGATTGTACTCTCAATACTCCTATTATTCTGCATCCTTTTAGACCTTTAGAGAATGGTTTTCAAAATCACAAATAGCAATTAGGTCCAACTGAAATAGCCTAATTCTAATGAAAACTCAGAGCTGGAAGTCCAACTTTATCAGATATACCTTTGAGAAAAATCTCCCATCTATATCTATGTGATAATTTCTCATTTAAGGAACACATTTTCAGAAACATACAAATGAACATATCCCAGATTCAGCCCTGCAGGCTATCTACATAGTACTTCTTAGCTGGCCACAAAGTGAGACAAAGTTTTAATGTGTTATATGCGCACACAGTATAATTATATGCAATGTAATCTGGTGGAATATGCATTGCTTGTAACCTGGAGTGATTTCTATCATGAAGACCATGTAGATCAATGAAAGAAATAGTCTGTAAAACTCAAAGAGAACCCCTCTCCCCCCATAGCTATTAAACTGGCTACAGTGAAGAGGGGGGGTAATCTTTTATCCAAAGTTTCTTCCTATCTATGTCCAGGAGACATTTCTTTACCTGTTCCTTTAAAGGTGATGTAAAGGTAAAACCAGACAACCTGAGTTCCTACTTCCTTCTTCCAATAGTAGCTTCTGATATTATATTTGGCATGAGTAATTACTGTTGCTAGGTGGTGCTTTCTCACATAAAACACTGCCTTAGTACTTAGTGCAAGACCCCACAAGAGGAAAACCTCTCAACAGCTTGTTCACCTCGACTGTCAACACAAACAGCTGAAGTGACCAGTGCCCGATCTTTCAGAAGGCATGAACAGAACAAGGCACTTGCCTGGTGATCTATCGCTTGTCCTCTGGTCCCAGCATCTGGCATTCAGAGTTTAGGGACCTCTAGAACATGGGGTTGGATCCTTGATAATCTTGTCTGATAAATTCACCCGCTTTGTTTAAAAACCATTCCTCCCCACCGGCACCAAATCATCTGTTGAATTCCTTCATAAGTCGATTCATTTGTTCATTCATTCCTGTTCCTCTTTCAGTTTAGAGACAAGGCAGGGAAATTTAACATTCGTTGAGCGGAAAAAAAATCAAATACTGGTCCAGTCTGAGTGCAGAACTGTGGGTGTGTGCAAAGCTCTGGTGTTGTTGTCCCCTCCCCCCCGCCCTGTTCTTCTCCCTTCACCTTGCTCCCAAGCAAGCGATGGGTCATTCCTTAGGAGCAAGGCTAGAGAAAGAAACACCCTCCGGCTCCCATCAAGATGCCTGGCTGGTGTGGAATAACAGGAGGCCTCAGGTGTCTCTTGGGGTTTCAGACACACACTTTTCAAGGAGAGGCAGAGAGGACGAGGCAGGAGGTCCGGGAAGTTGATTCAGTTGCGTCCAGGTCCAGGCTATATTAGCAGCCTGTTTCAGTTTTGGCTTCCAGTGGGTGGCGTGAGGGGGCGAGAGCAGCTCCGCTCGAAGCGCCTGGCAGTGCAGAGCCAACTGCTTCTAAAGAAGATGGTGCTGGCGGCCGGAGAAACTGCACCCCCTCTGCGCTGCGATGAATGCAGCGCAACCAGGCGCTGCTGCTCCCGCGGCATCTGCAGCCCCAGGCAGCCAAAAGAAAAGGAGAAAAAAGAAGCCGCCCAGAAGACAGCGGCGGCTTTCGCCCAGCTCCTCCTGTGGAGCGTGGACTTCTCCAGGAACCGCAAGGGCCTCCCCTTGGTGGCCATCAAGAAGGAGTGGACCCCGACTGGGGTCCAGAGGAACAAAAGCCGCATCAAAGCGCTCAAGGACACGTCAAAGCGGGGCCTACTGAAGCGCGGGGCCGCCCTATATCCGCCGCTGCATCACAGCACCACAGCAAACCCGGTACCGAGTACCCCCGAGCCACAGTACTGTAGACAATTTTATTTAAAATGCTACAGCGAGATGTAATGTCTTTAAATTGGGACATCGGTGGAGACAGGTTGTAGGTGAGAGCAATTATTTTTATATACTGTAACTCTCGATAATGTAATTATGCAGTTGGTGCTTGGCCTTGCCACGAGGGCAGGGGACTGGACCTGACAACCTCTTGAGGACTCTTCCAGTTCTACAATTTTATGATTGGTATTTTAACAATTTAATCATTATTAAAATAGTAATGACACACAGATATTCAGTAACTAGAAGAGCATGAAAGACAGGTGTATATATGCTGAAAATAGCCTCCCCCCAAAACTCGCAGAGGCCCCCCCAAAGACACACACCGTCAAAGACAAAAGTCAGCACCAGTGCTTCCTATTCATCCCTCAAAGAAGAAAAACAGAAAAGGAGGGGGGAAAAGGCTCAAATTAATATTTTGTAAGGTACATTTAAAACCAGGAAACACTCGGAGGTTCGTACTGCCTGGTCTAAACACAAAAAGGAACTTACCGATCAAAGAAAGTGGCTAGAAGTCGTCTCAGAAGAACCTTATGTTTAACACCTGCGCATAGATGACAGTTCATGAGCTGCCCCCGGGTGATATAAACACCTGAGCCTGCAAGAGTTAAAATGTACAGTTTAAAATCCACACACTGATTTTCCCAACGGTTTGCATCTCACTACAGAATGAAGCACAAAATATTTTTGTTTTCCTGTTCAGAGGAGGGGCAGTCTCCTGCTATACGTTTATATAGTGCCTTGCACAACAGGGTCATGATCTCACTTACATCCTCAAAGGACTACTGGAATTCATAGAATGTAAATAATGCATATAAATAATGGCTAGGATTTTCAAAGAAGCCAGTGAGTTAAGGATCTATGGCATATAGGCACCTCACTCCTTGTGGGAGAGGGGGTATAGTGAGAATCACAGCCTATAATAATCATCTCTTGATTTTAGCCAAACAGAAAGAAATCCACTGCAGTCTGGTGAAAGATCTAGTTACGTAAGAGACACACTGCTATGATTTATTTCATTTTTAAAATGATACATAGACTACTACTATCCTTCCAGAGCAACCATCCATTTGGCCTCTCCGTCTGTCAAGGAAAGAGCTGTAGAACACACATTTAGACTAAAAAAGGAGGCTGGCATGGAAGAGGAATATATTTATTTTACAAATCAATTTATTTCCAAGAAACACAGTGCAACCCCCGCTGGTAATTTTGGTGAGCTGGGAATTTAGTTTCTATAGTGCCTAGGAACTGCTGGCTCTCAAATATATTGGCTTAAAGTATGTTTGCAAATGAGAAATCAACCTTGCTAAGGAAGCTTTACATGTGCAGAGGTTTGGAAACAGATTGTCAGTGTTTTATAGTAGGTCTCTTACCCTTTCATTATCCAACTCTTATATAGCGCACAGCTTGCAAAAAAATCAAACTTACTATATGCTTCAAAATCTGCCTGCTTTCACAAAGCTGTGGCAATGTATATTTTCTTTTCAAGCACATAGTTATAATATAAAAGGTGGTTTTTTTTAAATTAAGGTTAAATAGTAGGTCATATGTAGACCTGCAACAGACTCCCTTGCAGAAGCTGATACCTACAGGGGAAATAAAGTTACTTCTTGAATTTCCAGAAAAGCCTATGGATGATTAGTGCCATACTTATCTTTAAAATTAAGAACAAAGAACGTTTAAAAAACTAGTGAGACAGATGGAGTGACTCTGGAGTAGCTGCACTGAATTTAACAGAGTCACTCCTGATTTACAGTGGTGTAAGATCAGAGTTTGACCCTTTTCCTCTGTGGTGAAGTGGATAGCCAAACATCTGTGCTGTTCTACAGCAAGCAATAAGATGACTGCTTCATCTTTCACCAGATGATGGTTCCCTCTGTTCCTCTGACACGTTTGTTGAATGTAAGAGTTAGAATGGGAGAACAGCAAGTGGCACTATGGGATTTCTGAAATTTGCCACTTCTCACTATGCGCTGCACATTTAAATCTATCAATCACTTTTACTATGATCATATCAAGGCTTATTTAAGGCCCTTCTAGAGAAACTTGTCAAAGTTTTCAGAATCAATATTGGCATAAAAAAATCTGAGATGAAAGAAAATGTTTCATATATGGAGGTTACTAAACACACAGTGAAAGATTTTTCTTTTGTACTTTGGGCAGAACCACTCCCATTGGTTTTTGCTAAGTTTGAAACAGTAATTAGCTGCTAAGCCTTTATTCAGTAACAGTATTTTAAGAGATAAGCCATCACAGAGAAAGCCACATGCTACCAAGGGTAACTTCACTTTTATAATAAAAAATAACCCAGGCAGCCACTATCAGTTAGAGATATTAATCTACTTTTTTCAAATTGAAAAATGTAAATCAAGCAAAGATGCTCCGAGCCAATTTGCAGCTCTCACTGTGAAAATAATCTGCACCACTTGCAGTTTTTAAGAAGTCTCACATAAAATGCAAGCAGATACAAAATGAATATTCTACTTACAAAATAAATACTTGTGGTTTTATGCTATGTTATGGTAGGTGTGTTTTATTTTGACTTTCTATTGATGACAATGTCCTGATCAGAAAGAAACTTGCCTAGTTTTTTTTTAATTAACATTCTTACTATGGGCTGAAGATAAATGTGTGCTATTCGCAGAATTGTACCCAAGATATACAATGGCCACAAAGACAGGACAACTGGTTTGGATCACTAGTGCTACCCCACTTTTCCCTTCTGAAATGTTTTCCAGCAGAAGAACTCAAAGCACTTGACAGGTATTAATGAATCCTCATAACTACCTGTGAAGTGAATAAGGGATATTACATAGGAATCATGTTACCCAAATGCGAACACTTCTGGGGACAAAAACAACAGATCATAACACTATCCAACAGTGCAGGGAAAGAAGTGGAGAACACCATATCCAACTGAAACTACAATGGGATGTAGGGTTTTGGAATTTGGTTTGGACAGCAAGGTCAACCTAGTACTCTTCTATAACAATGCCATGAGATGTTTATTGGCCATTAGAGGACAAGACTACAGTTTTAAGTCTTGCAAATTTTGCATCTCCATCATTCAGCTCGACAGCTCTCAGTACCATCCTCCAACTTTCTCAATCCTTGGCCAAAACATGCATCCAGATAAACAGTAGCTGGATACAACTGAACTTGGAGAAGACTAAAAATCTGGTGGAAAGAGGGAAATGCTTCAGAAAACCTTGAACATCCCCCACTATCCATCCTCAAAATGTTCAATGGATTTCAGGCCTTGGGGTCCTATTGTCTGGCTGGTTGCAAGAAGGGATCAATTCAACCTGTGACTAGCCAGAAGATTACAGCTTCATCCTTGCCACAGATACACCAAATGCAACCCTAGGGATCGAGTCTCAAAACTCACATCTAAGGAGCCCAGAAGTGTAATTTTATTACCCACTAGTAAAATTTTTGTTGTTTTAATTAAAACCTAAAATGTCCAAATTTGTGTTCATTTCCATAAATCCTACCACCACTGCTCTATAATCTTTATAGGTTATGTCTACACGGCACGCTTATTTCGAAATAACAAGCTTCTTACTCCAACTCCTGTAACCCTCACTTCATGAGGAGGCGGGGAAGTTGAAGGAAGAGTGTTCTTCCTTCGACGTCCTGCTGTGTAGACAGTGCCAAAAGCTGTATTCAGCCATTTCAACTTCAGCTATGCCATTGACGTAGCTGAAGTTATGTATCTAAATTCGACTTTTGCCCTGCAGTGTAGATGTGTCCACAATGTGATACTTGGAAAAAAAATCCTAATTCTTTTAATCTGTGAGACAAAATTAAAATTTTGTTGTGATGCAGCCTATACCAATCAGGAAGAATACAAGCTTAGGGAATTCAATTAAAATGCTAAATTAATTCAACTGAATAACTCCTGCTAATGACACATTCTTCTAACAGTGAATTAAAGGAAATTTTAGACGTTCTATCTTTCCCCCTCCCCCCACTGATTAGCAATGGGCACGTTTCTTCATAGTAAAACAAAAAAGGGGAAAATTTGCATACAATATGATTGCAACTATGTTTCATATGAGATAAGGGGTGAATTCTTAAACAAAACAAAAAAACCTACTCTCTAATCTTCAGTCATTCAAATGTTAAAGTTATTACCTGCAACAAGTTCAAGTTTTTCTCCGGGATCTCCCTCCGAGTAGAGCTTTGGGTGGCATCGATAGCCGATCTGACTGATAAGACTTGCTGGGAGAGCAACTAAATCACGTCGAATGAGGACACAGGAACGACTCTCTAGTGGGATCGGCTCTGGCTTCTCTTGAGCCACTTAAAAAAAAACGATCAGGGAAAACCATTAAATAACGTTAAGGTGCAGGATCCAAATTAACACAGCTAGATTTTGATGATTCGAGATCTTTTTCACAACAACGCTTTTGAGGTTAATCATCTACTCAAAAGCACGCTCATTTTATATCTGCAGGCAATGAGCACCGTTATGCAGGACCCAGGGCAAATATCTTGTGATCTTCAAGATCTCCTTGCCTTGAAGTTTAAATCCAAGGACTTCATTTTTTTCTGATCTCTTTCAAAAAGAATAGATCTTACAGGAGCCTTGCCCTGAACCGACTCCAAGAGAGGGATAACATAACCTAATTACGCTTTTTTTTTTAAATGTTAAACATTTAGAAAAATTGCTATTTCTGGATATCTAAGATCACTCTCTAAACATAAGTATACAGAATCAGCTTTCTAAAGACAAGAGGCAAACTGCTGTATGCAACTAACAGAAAATAAAATGTTATGGAAATGTTTCTCAAATAAGCCATAAATTGTCCAATTAAGTTAGTAGCTACTTCACTATTATAAGTACTTTTCTTTAATATTCTGCTGCTGAAAACCTTTATCTACATATTGAACCAATCAAAAGTTATTCTCGGCTACTCAATATCACCAGCACTCACTTTTTCTAAATCAAAATAGGATTCCTAGGTTTCTTTTCCTCTATCATTCCCACTGTTTTAAGCAGCTCTGGCTTAAAAAAAAAAAGACAAATTACACTGAAATTCTAGGATATTGCTGTGATTCCTTTAAAATATTTCCTTACATACAATTGATGGGGCCTGCCACAGCCTATTAGCAGATGTTAATACTGAAAAACTAAACCCAATGATTTTTACTACTAACACACAGGGCACAGTGCTAGGTTTTGTGAACATGGAGACAGGATTAGCTTTCTAAAACATGTTTATAGTGGAAGTCCATTATCATGCTTAAAATTACATACCACAGCAAAACAGAACTCATACAGGTGTGCATAGTTGTCAATCACATCATCTACAATATATTTTAAGCATTTATAAATGTTAAAAACATATGCAACTGTATTATGAGCTACTTTGATTAACAAGTTTTGATACCATATATCAAAGTCTATAAATATGACCAGGACTGCTTCCTGAAAAGGATAAATACAGCCTTAGTCTTAAATAAATAAATAAATAAATAAATAAATAAATAAAACACACACACACACACACACACACACACACGCAGTGGATCAAATAAGCACATAACTTAGCCTGTTAAATGTATCTTACTCTCATTATTTTGATGTTTCCCATTCAGATAGAACAGCAAACCTGGAAACTTTTGTAGTTGTTGCTACAGTTACCACAACAGAAAGGTCTCCTTTACAAAGAAATTAGTGTTCTAACTAGGACATGTCAAGCAACGTTGCTTTGTTATGTGACAGCACATTATAGGACACAAAGTTGTAAAAGGCAACAAAAATGTTGGGCTAGATTGTGTAGTAATATATTGCAGTATTATTATTAGGTGTGAAGCCTTTTAAAACGGAAAGGATTTTTTGTTTGTTTGAGGCGTGTGGTTTCATCTCCTAAACAAGATCATCTCAAAGTACCAACGCACCTAAAACAACAGCCTGGTATTTCCATGAATGGATGAGGAACCAGCCGTGGAAAAACAACCCAGATGATATTTTAAAAGCATAATCAGGGCATGTTGGTAGGAGAAATTATCTATGCAAAGCAGAAGTACTTTGTAATGCTGATGTGCTGCTCACTTACGTAAGACATTTTCACTAGCAGAAACCACTCTCTATTTCAAAGCTCCTATACGTAGAATTTCTAAATATTCACATGCACTTTTAAAGAATGAAATAGCCAGTTCTTGTGGTGGGAGCATCTAAAGGGGCTGGCATCTTGCTGATGCTTTTGGACACTCAAGGGATGTCTACACTACAGGATAAAGTCAAATTAAGATACACAGCTTCAACAACATTAATTGCGTAGCTTGAAGTTGAAGTACCTTAACTTGACTTTTGGCGCTGTCCACGCTGCAGGAAGTCCAAGGGAGAACACTCTCCCTTCGACTTCCCTTACTCCTCGTGGAAGCAGGACTTCCAGCATCTACTGGAGTGCCCCTCTCAGATCTAATTAGCATGTCTTCACTACACCTGCTAATTCTAACCCTGTTAGATCGACAGTGGCTGCTTCAATCTTCTCGGTAGTACAGACATACCCTGCAAAGGGAAAGACATTAAACTGACAGAGATTAAAAGAATTGGAGAGTATTTTATCCAGCACTAATATTCAGACAAAAAGCTCCCCTCCTCTCCTCATAGTTCCTTTGGTTTTTCCAAAATTGCTCAGATAAGCAAGTTCCACCACTGCAAAAACATATTCTGGAGACAGGTTTAGGGGCACACAGCTTGTACAAGGGTCCAGTCTTTCTTTCCCATTTACAGTCCATGAGAGCACACTCTATACGGTACAGCTTTGCATTTCTTATGGCAGGGACATATTCAATTATAGTACAAATACTATACACAGCATTAGAGGATACAGGGACCACTTAAGTCTGATGTCCTTAGCAGATGCTATTTAAGAAAAGAATAGCATATTTTCAGGAGTCAATAAATATCAAAATTGAACAGCAGGTTTTTTTTGTATTGTAGCCACAATGTTTTTGAAATGCAAAAACCACAGCAAGGGATAAAGATTAGGCCAGATAATTTCATATTGTTTGTGTTAACTGTGGGCAAGCTTGCCTGAGAAAGTGTTCCAGCAGCTTGTGAATTCTTTCTACACAGTCATGGTTTATCCTGCTGAGCAAAAGGTGTAAAGTATCACACACACAAAAACAAAACTCCCTGCGCTATCTGTTTAAAGCTGTGATTTTTATTTTAATTAATGGCTTTGGGTGAAAAGTGCCAAAACTATTATTGCCACTTTAAAAACTAGATAATCTTAAGCTGTTAAAAGGATAAGAACAAAAAGTTGTGCATACTGGCATTAGTTTTTACAAGGGCTTCTGAAATGGCTCCATGTTAGTGTAAGGTTAAAAAGTATCTCTGAACAATTGCAGCTAACAGAGCAAAAATACAAACATTTCACAACACAAGACAGACCCTGTGGTTTCTAACTATCATATAACCAGATATTTATATATTATAAACAAAAACATTCAGCATGACATGGTGGTTAATAATTATTTTCCACAGTCACATAGATGTGAATTTAATTCATCTTGTTAGATAAAGTTTGTTAGCAGCTTTAACAGCAGGCAGAGCTAAAACACGACTCCCCCGAATAAATGACTCAACAAATGACAATAATTATTTGTTGTTATAAATATATACTACACTCAGAGCAACAAACTGCACCAGATGGGCAAACAGTAAATCCAGTATGTTCCTGTGCATGTCACACAAAGTGACTCTCAAAGTATATTGATTTTTGGGCCAAATAGTCTGGATGCTGCAACAATAAAGAATGCAAAGAAAGCAACATAATGCAGTTAAGTGACTATACTGCCCCAGTAACTGCTAATTTCCTAAAGTTACTAATTCCAGCTGGAGCTGGTATCAGTCCCATTTCCTGAAATCTGGCTAAAAAATATTTTGATTTATGCATAAGTGCCCTGTTTTTAAACATAGGAACCAACAACAAAGGCCATAGCTGAATTAACAGTCTCTTTTTTGAAGAGAAGTATCACAAAAAACCTCAGTCCAAATTTGTGCTAGAAAAAAAACCCCCACAGTACAATCCAGATTAATCCATTTGAATATAATTCAATGCTGTTTCCATTGCTTACTGCCTCTCCTTATAAAAATTCTCATTTATATACAGACACCTACCTCATACGTGGATTTTGTTTTGGTTAAAGAATTAGTACAACTCAAACAAGATTCAACAAACTTCACCAAAAATGTATCCCTTTTTAAATGATACTGTACTTCCAACAGATATTAACCACGGCACACAAAACTAACTATAGAATAAAAAAGCAGAGTACAACACATTTTGATCCCATGTTTTCAAAGACAGCAAGTCTGTTTGGCCTTTCCGCTCTACAGAACGGGATAGTATTTGCTACTAATTAATTTGTATCTTCAGAGGGCAGCAGCTCCTCTTCCTTTGAATGAAATGGCAAACAATGGGAAGTATTGTCTAATATAGTTCTGTACTAGGCTAAGAAAGCAGCCTACCAGCTAACTCAGAGGAAAACAAGAAATAATTAAAAAGGCAGTGGTCTCTATGAAGCAGCACTAGTATACTTTGTTTACACACATACACAAATACATAATTGGGTCTGAAACTTGGAAGGGTTTCGTAACACGTGGCAACTGAATCACAAGAGGAAACGTTCAGGATTTCAGTAAAGAAAACTACCTCAAAGCTACCTGGTTAGGGGAAAACTTTGTGCCAAATCCTGGGAGTAATGAAAGCAGTAGAACTTACTGGTATCAGTGTTCCCTGTAAGCTGCGAGCTTGCGTGGCCACTCTGGAGAAATTCAAATGCTTCCTAGCTGATTAGCAGAGCGCCCACAGCTAGCTTTGTGTTTCTATTGGAGGTGCACATTCCCACTTGCCTTGGCGCACATAATAAAACTTATTCTGCACATGGATGGAAAAGATTAGAGGGAACATTGACTGGTACTCAACAACTTGTGGCACTGGACCCTTGCAACGCCTCCTTGGTGGTGCCGAGCGCTGCACACCCTTAAGATGCTCCCTGCCTCTCAGAAGCCTGTTACACAAGGTCTTCCATTTCTAAGCTTCACAGTTTTAGCTGACAAGGGCTGTTACAAACCATTACATCTTTAGAAGTATTTTATATTGCCTTTTATTATGTATTTGTAAGCAGCAATAATTCAAGAGAGCTATACATTTGAATAGGACTGGTGTGACGTTAAAAAAAATCTAATAAAAATTAATTACTGCACGTAGAGCAACCTAAAGTAGAAGTTATAAGCAAAAACAAAACTCTGATTACCTAGACGATGGGGAACAGGTAAGCTGGCAGGGCTGAAGAGAGGGTAAAAGGGGGACTCTTGTACCAGAATCCCAAGCTCCCCTCCCCCCCATGTCTGTAACTAGGAGAAATGGGACTAGGGTGCAGCCCCAGCCAACAATGTATCAGGCCTCTAATTTCTATTGACAGGCTGTTAATGGGACTAGGGGACAGGCCTCTGTTCAGAACAAGTGATGGTAAAATGTCAGTGGCCAGCTCTTTCACACTGGGGTGCTCAAATCATGCGGCTAGGTACTTATTGGGGTACTTAAATAGGTGACCTCATTTTCAGACGTGCTTAGCACCCATGTCTCCCTCTAACTTTCATGGGCACCGAGAGTGCCCAGCACCTGTGGGTATCAGTGCTGAGATTTTGAGGTCTGGTTTCAGGCATCCAAATGTAAAGCTGTTGACTGCATTCCCTAAAGACCACAGCCTTCTTGGCTCTTGCTATCTCAAACAGCAGAAGTCTGCTCATTCACTTTTCTGAGGGGTAGGAAAGCAGTATTGTTCCTATTTTACAACAGAGACAGCAATTAAAAGTGACTTGACACTCTGTTCACATAGGAAGTGTAAACCCAGAAGTTCTAGTCCATTGTGCTGTCCACAAAATCATCCTCTTCTCACCTACAATGGATGACTGAAATATCGAATCACATGCCTCGTGCCCCTCCCTTCCTCACAGAGTCAGAAGTTTTCTTTCAAACAAAGATTGTATAAGAAGAATCCACTTCCCACACTTGCTAGATAGCAGACATGAAAACAGTACCCACATCTGTAGCTATTTTATATTTTACAAATATAAGAAAGCAGCCTACCAGCTAAAGCAGAAGAAAGCCATAATAATTTAAAAAGGCAGCGATAGCTATGAAGTAGCACCAATATACTTTGTTGACACACATACACAAATACATATTTGGGTCTGAAACTTGGAAGGGCTCCGTAACATGTGGCAACTGAATCACGAGAGGAAACTTCCTGGATTTCAGTATAGAAAACTACCTCAGAGCTACCTGCTTAGGTGAAAACTTTGTGCCAAATCCTGGGTTTGAAGCTGGCCCTGCCTTGAGCAGGGTGTTGGACCCTGGAGGTCTCTTAGACTCATAGAAGATTAGGATTGTAACAGATTCTTAGTAGATTTACCAACAAGCAATATACACATTTACAGATAAATGACACATTAGGGATGTGAAGGACTAATCAACTATCGGATAGTCAACAGGCTAGTTGACTAGTTGCTTCCCCCACACTTGCTGCCTCTATCCGAAAGAGGCAGCGGGGGGGGGGGGGGAAGGGCAGTGCCCTGTGGAGCCTGGTGTCAGCAGGGGAGTCCCCAGCTGACCCCGGGCTCCCCTCTGAAGTATAGCAACAGCCCTAAGGCCTTTGCTACACTTCAAAAGCAGAGGCGTCCTATCAAGTAATCGAATAGTTGATGCAAAATGCACTGACTATTTGATTAGTCAATTACTTGCAATTTAACATCCCTAATACACATGCATGTGTGCACACAAGAAGAAAAAATGATAAAATAGCCCCCATGGAACTATACACATTTTACTAATAGTGCTATTTGCAACAGTCTACTATGATGTAGAGAGATGATTTGTGTCCTATTTATAAACAGAGTTAATCTGGAAGTACAGGAACAATATTACTGGTTTATAAATACTCATGTCTTCCCTTTCTTTCAGATCTGACAGGAGTGAAACATCTGCCAGTCTAAAATTAAACATCTGTGTTTTACAGTGAAGAAACAGAAACTAGACATTTAATGCCAAAAAAGGTCTGATGCAGAATGACACCCATGTGGACCTTACGTTTCCACAGGCTGTTGAGTCCCTTAATAAGAGGGAGAATGTGTTACCCACAAGTTGTTTTCTGTGATTTGGTAGATACAAGTTCAGAACAATTCACACTGGTTAGACAGGAGGCAGCCAACAAAGTCAAAGATTTTCTTCACTCTCTATTTGGCATTACAACTTCCCCCATTCTCCTTCAGCACCATTTGAGGCGTTTCACTAGCTGCAGATTAGATCACCTCTATCTGATGAGTATGACACCTATTCATACAGGAGACCCATTTTTCTCCATTTCCTCAATGTTTGTGCCCAGTTTGATGTTACTTTATATTTTCTGGAAAATATATTAATTCTTAGCTTCTATTGACTGTCTCCTGCTGATCCTAAGGGTCAAACTACTCACTGATCTGTATCAGAGGCAACTGACTCAAAGAACCACCACTGCAGTTAAACAAACAGTTTTATAGAGATTGCAATTATCTGGTTTCAAGATGTTCACAGAAACATTGCTGCCGTCTGTGGTTTAAATTGTCACATTTCTTTTCTAAGCTTGGTCTCGGACTATCTTCATACTGCATACTATGTATTCTTTCAAGTAAAGATTTTGGCTTCTTTCTTGCCCTCTTTACATACGTTCAAGAAATCAGAGGGCCAGGAGAGAAAATTATTCTCTTAGCTAATTACGAAAATTGTATTCTAACACAGCTATTTTAGATGAATTTTTAATGTCATGTGCTTGTGTCAGTTTGGCATTTCATAACTTTCAGTTCCAGCTTGTAACAATTTCTTGTGTGAGGATTTAAAGACACTTTGTGCAAATTCCCTTGTGCCTTTTGAAACTGAAGACAATTAAATACATCAGCTGAATAGTAAGGTGACTGAAAATAACATGGATTGATATTGAAAGATAATGCGCATCCATTGAAATCCTTTTGGGATCAGGTCCCCCATGCTATAATGAAAGCTGTAAGTACTTTGCTTTTGTTTAATACATATCTGACTAGCTGCATTTGTCTCAACTCAAATGCTAGAGCACTTATGAAGACTAACTAGATTCTTTGAGGCCTAAACGTTCTCCAAGCCTAGACCTTTTTAAAGAGTAAAGAGCCATCTTATGGAAATGCTATTAATGCGCACACAAAAATTATGCAAATCCCAATAAGAATAATATAATAATATCCAAAGCCAAACACACACACGTCTAATATACTCAGTCTCTATACTGAATGCAATGGGAGGAATGGCTCATTTCTGAAGTCTGTTCTATTGCAGAATAGCAACGCCTGTGTTCTCCTCTGAAAATCAGAGACTTCTTTCACAACAGCTAAACTTAATTCTTACCCCTGGAATGGTTTTTAGAAGGGGAGTTAGCCTTCCCCAGGATTTATTTTCAGTTTCTTTTGCACTTCAGCATTCCTCATGGTTCACCACCCCATTCTACTAGCTTCTAAGTCTGCTATTTAATGACGCTTAAGCGCTACTCTGACTTTCTACCATGAAAGCCCTTTGCCAAGGTCATGAATTTGCATGTTCTCTCTTTGGTTTGTGCCTCATTTCAGAGATTCAGTCTGATTTTCTAAAAAGGATTGTATAAAGGGGAAAACAAAAATACACAAGAATCTACAACACCCAGCTGCTTTCAGAACTGACCTAATGACCGATGGGCTGGGCCATGCAAAGAGCCTTCATCGCTGGCATTCAGCACCTTGCAGAATCAGTCCCTAACACGGAGATGGAAGACAATGACACTGACCAAAAACTTGAGTTTCAGCTTCAAATGTCGCCCTAACAATGAACCAGACAAACATCCCTCACAATGGAGACCAAGCACTATTCTGAACGACACTATGCTGTGCAAGAAGAAAAAAAAAGGAAAAAAGCTTCCCATGAGATTCAATGCATGATCGGGCAGTGTGCTCTTTTTGTGGCTTTGTTTTGTTTGTACTCAAAAGGCTCTAAGAAACTTTGCTAATCACTATTTTAAATAGTTTCCCCCCTATCTTTTGTACAATTGTCAAGATCAATGCGCAGGGAGCAGGATTAGCTTTTTCTCGCTCTTCCATGTTGTAGGTTTTTTTGTTCTGGCTCTTTTGAAGGAAGGAAGCTTTTATTCAGAGTGATTAAAACCCTGTGAGCGTTACACAAGCCCATACTTGGATGGACTAACCACAATCTTCATTTGCTTTTTCAAATGAAATCTCATCCCCAGATTTTGGGGAAGCCTGCGTCTATGGCTGTAGTTAAAACAGAAAACCCTTTTCAATGTGCTTGGATAGGAGATATGTTTTATCTAGATTATCACCCTGGGGGAGAGGGGTGTTGGCTGGCCCTTCCAAGTTGGCTAGAATGGTGACATGCAAGCTCCTATTTGGGTGTGAATTCCCAACTACTTCCCATCACCTCCCCAAACAACTAACCCCGGCTCGGCTCTGCCTCACCGGGCAGTTCAGAAGCCTACTCACTATTTGCATAGGGAGAAAGAAAATATTGCTCCTCTTCTGGATCATCAGATCCAACCTAAAGGCTAGACAACTGAAAAATTACCAAAGCCACCAAGCTGTTCAAGCCAACCAAAGCTGCCCAAGTTTTCTATTTTCTGAATGGAACAGCTCTGTTTTAATGTTAAGCAATAAGAATTATATGCAATAGCCTGCTTGCTTAATAGTCACATATTGTTCCATCCTGTAGTTTATTCTGTGATAATCTTTGATGGTTTTAGATTGAATTAGTTCTGTTCTGCTACTATATAAATTGCCCCCAGGGCAGAGAAAGAAAATTTTGTATAGAGGGTATGATCCTGTTTCTCTAAAGAGCAATGTTAGAAATGCTCAATACTGTGAAGACAAATGCTACTCAGTCATAGTGCTGTGCACTCTCTGTGGGTGTAGGTGTGGGTGTGTGTGCGCAACAAGCATCCATGCAAACAGCCTCAGCTCTGCCCAGTTAGATGGAAATCTTAAAACATTCCTATTCATCACACTTGATCCCACCAACTAGCTAGCCAGCTGAGAACTTTATGGTAAATATATAGCGCACACACCGTTCCCTAGAACACATTCGCTTATGCCTTTCTGAAAATGACTGTCTGTAGTAGGAGTTTGGAATCGTTCCCCAGAAACGGCAACTGAAAAAGCAAACTGGCTTGTCAGCAACTGTTCTAATATTCAAAATAAAAACAACAACAAAACTGCCAGTAGAAGTATTTGCTGAGAGACTAGAAAGGCCAAACAAGATATAGTTTTCCTTCCCCCCCAGTAAAACACATGGCAATTATTTCATCTCATCTATCCACTTACAGAGTTGTACAGCAAGGGCATTACTGTTCAGAGAGAAGTTTGGGGTTCTGCTTTCTTGGAGACGGTTGGAAAATCACTCATGGGAGTGTGTTGGTGCTGAGAATTACCACCACCATGAATGCATAACTGGATCAAACAGAGGTTGTTAATACAGCATTTTCTACCCATCTCTAAAAATAAAAGGGTTCCAAGGAAAGGAAGCCAACTTTTCAGCATATGTGAGAGAGTTAATATTTTCAAATTAGTCATTTCTGATCCAGCAATTACAACAGGAAATAGTAACAGTGAAAACTAAGCACAAACTAAAGAAAATTCTGCTTTGCCAGGCTTGACAAATCTCAAGAAAACCATGAAATATGTTTCCACCCAGGAACTGAATACAAATCAAAGCTGCATTCTCAAACACCTGCAGCACCAATTAAGAGTCTACTGTGTTCATCCAGGAGCCTTTTTTTTTTTTGGAATGCAAAAGGAACATATATCTTCCAATACATGTTCTGTTCAAATGCTTCTCAGATATGCTAGCTGTTGAGATAAGATTCCTCATGTTTGTGATACTACATTGCCTCTATCCTCCAATAAACCTGAAACAAAAACCAGGTACCAGAGACATTTCCAGGTGTCAGCTCAAAATCTTGAAGATGAACAAGGCCAACACGATTGACTTGGGAGGAAAGCAGAAAAGAGAAAGTCCCTTCAGAGACTGCAAAACCAAAACACCTGTGTGCCCCTGGGAAGAGAACCCAGTAAGTTCCTTTCTTCTCTAGCTATTCATTGCTAAGACAATCGTCTCCTTTAGCTAATGCTGGCACAGTTCAGTACTGCCAGGTAAAGAGCTAGGTTAATGAAGACTTTTAACTAGTTCTATCAATTAGTTCTGAAGGGGGAAAAGGAACTCTTACCTTGGCAGGGATATAGATGAGGTTGGGGGAGAAAGGGTTGCTTGATTGTTTCTACCAGAGATCTGACGTATTTGAGGATTTTGGATGGAGAGAGCAGGATACAAACTTTAATTGATTTTTGTTTTAAAAAAAAAAAAAAGGAGGAAGCAGGAGTGGGGAAATAAATGGAGGAGATGACCTGCAAATGGATATGAAGGTTTTCACCTTTAGACTGCCTGTCCTAATCCAAACTGGGATGGGTGGTGGCCGAGGTGGCTTTTGGATGACCTACTTACTGTCTGTGAAATTAGTTAGCCATCTCAGTTCAGCAGCTAATGGATAGCTGCCCACTTTGCAAAAGCCCCCAACCAATGGAGTCTGTGGCTGAGACTGCCAACAGGAGGCTACGGTTTAAAGAGATTATGGTCACTGAACTACACTGTCCAGTTCTAAGAGCAGGCACAGTAGTGAGTGGGGTTGGAGAAGTTTGTACTGTTCTCCTCCTGTGCTGTCTCTGATCTGTGGATAGAGAACTCAAGTGTCCTGGGTGGGCAGGCTAGGAGTTTTCAACAGCATTAAACTCAGACCCAATATTTAGTAAAAATGATGAACAGTCCAAAAAGCATACGCTGGACAAGGGAGAAAAGGACCCAGTGGCGACGGAAGAGGAAGAGAAAAACAAAAGGGATTAGGGAAAGGGAGCGTTTTGGTTTATTACCTGAATATCCTCCTGAGGATTTGATGTACATCTGCCCATACTGTTCTTCTACCATGGTATCATATGCCTCATCATCTTCCTCATCCTCCTCATTGTGGTAGGATGTGGGACTGTCAGTAGTTGGAATGCTGCTGGCTCCGGGGCTCGTCCGCTCCCCTTGGGAGTACTGCACTTGCTGGATGTTTGGGATGAGAGTCGCTAAACTGGGCACTCCGTAGTAGGACACCCGAGATAACTTTAATGGAGCAGCATTAGAAACGCTCCCTCCCGTGCTCTCTCGGGTGCTGGCCTCCAAGGGTCGCTTGGCAGGAAGGCCTGACACAGCTGTGGGTTGCAGCTCGAGATTTTCGTGTTTCACCCGGGTGAGGAGCGGAATGGGCATGGAAGGGGACATGACGTAGGGCGCAGAAGCAGATTGCAATTGGTTACAAGGACTCTGCGGTTCTGAACTAGGGTCTTCTATCATGGTGGTCTGAGAGTCACAGTGGGGAGAGCTCACTTTGAACATCAAATCGGTCCCTTTTTCTACGATATGTTGGATCTGTAGGAAACCTGCAGTGTACATCACTACCAGCTGTTCGCTCGCGGCCATCGTGAGCTTCCCAGTGTAACAAAATGAAAGGATTTGCTGGAAGCAGGCTGGCGGCACAGTACCCGGGAGCTCAAATGCACTTTTGCTGTTCCCACTAAACAGGTCTCTGAAATACAGACTGCTGGCTGCTAACACTGCTCGGTGCGCCTTGAAGGCTTGGCCTTTGACAACTATGGAGACATCGCAATAAAGCCCAAGTAGCCTCTGCTCATTCAGGCAGCCCAAGACAGTGTTCCCAAAATTGGGAATTTCTATGTGCAACATCTGTGACATGGCTCAGGATGAGTTGGAGCTCCTTAGACATGCAATGCAGGAGTATCCAAAGTAGGGCACATCTGAAAAATGAAGAAGGCAGGGAGAAAAAAAACCAAACACATTTTTAGACAGTTCTTTGGAACAAACAAATAAAACCAAAACCAAAATATCTTAGCACATTTGGAGATTCAAAACGAAGTCCTAAGGGCTGATGTGTAACACCAACTCCATTTATAAAACTACTTACAGCTGTTTTTAAACAAACTTTTTAAAAAAATGTTTTTAAATATTCAAATGCTCTCAAAGGTGGCTTTTTAAAAATTATCTTCGGTTTCTTTCCTTTGGCGTTTCAAGTCAACAGTATAATATGGATGGTAACAGAGTATGAATGAATAGTAAGGTAGCCCTATTAATATTCAACAGACTTTGGAAATGGATAAAAGAACCTGCTGAAACTAGAGATGAAATAGTTACAAAACAATGTGTCATTTTGTCTGAAATAAACATTCTAAGCAGTCACTGTAATAAAAACACATTTTAACGATCCGAGATGGTGCCTCTTCACTTGTTTTTTTTAAAAGAAAATATTCAGAGTTATATTACTTTTAACTGAAATTAAAAGCCCTGTTTCATTTAAAGGATATCAACATTAAGCTAGGTAATTGAGCCCAAGCAAACAAATTAAATGTACAGCAGTAAACTTAACATCAAGTCTCCCCCCCCCCCCCTTTAAATACAGACTAGGGCAGCAAAGTCTCCACATACATTCCTCTAAGGCAAGTGCCCTATGTTCTGTTCCTGGCCATGTTAAAATGGGATTCTGTAGGTGACATAGTACAAGTATAATCTAATGCAAGACACACACCCCGCAACAGACACAGCCCATCCTCTGAAATCAGAAACAGTACTATCAAGAATGTCTCTGAACAATCTCAAGTAAAAAAACCTATTCTCAGCCTATCGGGTTTTCGACTTCACATCAAATTGCAGCAGAGTGTGCCGTTTCAGGATACTGTCACTTTTTTGGGATGAGAAACATTTCTTCTTTCCTATACAGAAAGAGGCAGGCTCTGAAACAAGCCCTATAGGAGCAGTAGGATTAAATAACTTAATTTTAGTGCATAAAATTCCACAAAAGCCAATCAGTGCTTATAACACCCCAAGAATCCTCTGCGCACCTTCACACAAAAAAATCCCCTTAAGAGAACAGATGATCTAAAATTATGCTTGCACTTGATGATACTGAGGAAACTGTGTTTAACTAGCACCAAATCTTCACGATAATGGCATGCAAAGCAGTTTACCTGATAATTTTTTTTTTTTAAATCTCCTCTGAAAAGAAAAATACCCCACAAAGAACTCTATTCACACTGCTGCAAAAAAGTACTATCTGCAAAGCCATTGAGAAACAGGAAGAAAAGAGAACACGCTCAAAGCCAAATTAATTGTAACTGCATGGTCTAAAAGAGAATTCTTCAAAGCAAGGAACTTCTACGCCCCCTCATCTGATACCACGCGAACATACCTTAAACAACGAATGATCCAAGGTACTGCCACTCAGTGAAGGCTCTTCCTAAGTCCCCCCCTTTTTTTTTCATCGCCCCCGGTCTGCTACACTAACTGCAGCAACGAAGATAGTTCGGGGGGGAAAAATAGTATCAAAACCTCCGTTTGTATCTGCTGTAGCTCAAGCTTTTACCAAGTCAAATCTCCACGGCAGTGCATAGCATCTAAATGAATAGGCCGGATGCAGATTAACATTCAGGCTGCTCTCTGCAATGAATAGAGCCCTTTGATTAGGGACCTGAAGTAAATGCCAGTTTCAAACCGAAGCTTTAAAAACAGAGGAATATCACTGCCAGAGGAATGCTCTCAGTGTTGGTACAAGACAGACTTTTGATGAGTCACTGCAATGCAAACAAAGATGGCAGAAATACTGTACTGTATGCTGATGAAATGCTTAGTGGTGCCACGGCAACTGAGACAGGTTTTAAATTTATAGTGCAGTTTTGCATATGAATTACGCTGTAAACTGCCTCCTCTGCCATCTAGTACATCCAGAGTGTCAAAGCATTTAAACTATTCCAAACAGTCTGCAGAGCTGGCACGGCTGCTGTTTAACTCCTCCAGTGTGAGGAAGAAATTAGTCAAAGGAAGCACATCTGCTCCAGAAAAAAAAAACTACCCATCCCGCCAAGGCAGCTTCTCATTCCTTCACTCTGGCTCGAGTCTGTCCATCCCACGACAATAGAGGAGAGGTTTAAAAAGCTAAACAAGACTCTCCCTATAACAAGCATCTAAAAGGGTAATATACCGGGGGGTGGGGGGAGGTAAAGGAGCGGGGGTGCCCATATCAGTCCTAAATAAAGATGCTCCAGAGTCCTAAGAGCATATGGAGCAACATTCATGCCCCCTCCCCCTTCCTTAACACACAAGAAAGCTTTTCAAACACAGGAAAACGTTTACCCCTTGGGAAAGCTTCTCAGTCTGTGGCTGCATCCACTAAAAGCAAATCCATTTGCTGAAGTAATGAAATCCTAGTCACATTGTCTCCCAGATCCAGATTTTAAATTACCTTAACATTTATTGAGCATGTTGGGGCTTTTTCTGGGAAAGGGGGTGAAGTCTTGCTTTTCTTGCTGATTTCCTGCACAGAACGGTGTTTATTTCAGTGACTGCCCTGTTCTGCTCACAACTGCTTTGCTCACAGGGTGTCACAGATAAAATTCAAAACTTAAAAAAAAAAAAAAAAGCTTAAATCAGGTCACCTTTAGTCAAAAGTAGCTACAGAGCTAATGCAATCTGTTAGGTTCTGCCCAGTCACTTCCTATTTAGCATGTGCATGCCTGGTGTTTTCTGTTCACATGTATATTTGGTTCATTTAATTCAGTTCTGCAGAATCAAAGCAAAACACTGCCACTTTTGAGATTACAGAGGTTGGAAGCAAGCCTGGCTTTCTTTTCCTTCCAGAAAAAGACACTAATACATTTACAGGATCAGTGACTTCATAACAATACTTGGCAGTCCTCTTCCAACCAAAGATCTCAGAGAGCATGGAGAGAACATTAACAATTTAAACCGAACATACCATGAGCGCTGCCCAAGGTCACAAGAATTTTGTGCAGAGCTGGAAGCAGATACCACATCTCCTGGTTTCTAGTCCCATACACAAGCCACAGTGTCCCCAGTTTCCCTTACAAGAAGGGAAACTTTTTAAAGTAAAACAATCCTACCTGAAAATAACCAAGATTTCCCCCATATCAGTTATTCTCTCTAAGTTACTGGTTATATTTCAGGTTCATGCTTGTCATGCACTGGGACTCAAGGAGAAAAGGAAACCGTTGTGACTGTATTCTTATTTCATTACTATATAGCAACTCCTTAAACCAAGGAAGCAAAACAGCTACTCTTGATGTTGCAGCTCACTTGCTAGAAGACACCTCAGCAAAACTGCACCTCTGTGGATCGTATCAAATCCAGCACCCTCAGATAGCGGAAAGCAAAATAATTTACCAATCAACCTCCTCTGAAGGAAGCTACCATTATATGGGAAGCCAAGCCTGGGTCAAGAATGATCTTTCTTTTAGTATGCACTCCCTTAGAGGTACAAGAAAGATTAGGGAAATACTAGATGGTACTTGTTTTACCTAGTTACAATCCTCCTCCTTCTGAAAATGAGACAATGAAACATGAACAGGAAGACTGCTGATCTTCACAAAGGCCTCTCTGTAGAGAGAAGTGGCCAAGAAAAGGTACAGTAGAGTAGAAAAGCATTGTCTTCCTTTAGCACTAGGGTTGCCAGATGGCCTCCCAAAAAAATACTGGACACCTGGTAATTTTTGGTCGAGCAAAAAAAAAAAAGGAACGCGGGATAGGCCAGCTGGTAGGCGGGGACATGATCACCACTCTGGGCGCTTCAGAAGCCTAGCTGGGGTGGAGGAAGTGGCTGGGAGTCCCAGTCCAGAGTGGCGATCTGAAGCACCCAGAGCGGCGATCACAGCCCCGCCTCCCAGCTGGGACTCCCAGGCTTGGAGGTGGGGCCACCATCGGTGCTGGGAGCCTGTGATTACGCAGAAGCCTGGTGGCGGCACGGGAGTGGCTGGGAGTCCCAGACACTCCCCCTCCCCCGCCAGGCTTCAGTGTAATCACAGGTTCCTAGCACCAATTGTGGACCGGCCTTCCAGCCGCTCTCCCCCCCGCCCACGCCAGGGTTTCATCCAGTGCGCAGCCAGAAAAATCAGAGAATACCGGACATTGCACATTTTTCCCACTTCTGCCTACTGTAGAAGCTATTGTTCCCACAAATCACTAGACTTAGCAGTCAGATTTTCAGACAGTACAAAATAATAGTTTCTTGATCTACATTTTCAGGAGATAAAAAATAAAATTCAAAATAAAGTGGAAAAAAGACAATCAAAATGACAGGTTTAATTTCTGATATTTCATGACCTCCAGATTGTGAAACTCTATGAGAAAACCAAAGCAAACACAGTCAGGACCAGTAAACTTTTTAAAGTACTAGTCCTGGCCCAGAAAAATGTTCTTTTGTCATTGGCTATCTTTTCCCCACATTTTTATGGCTCACTTTCTACCATGGTGAATCCAGATGGCAGACAGAGAATTAACTAAAGTAATCCTGGAAGACTGGCTAAAAGTCTCACACAATTTTTGATGTTATATACTCCTGAAGAAATTACTGAGAGTTTCTGATAACTGTAACATGGTCTTACGCAGGAGAGGTCTTAATCTAATGGTTGAGTTCCAAAGGAACGCTAGTCGTTCTCCAAACTTTGTTCCGAAAAAAAGAGGACCAAGAAGTACTTTTAATTGTTTAAAATTTGATTTGGACCATATTGACCTTCATGAATTCTCTGTGCTGAAATAGAAGAAAAAATTAGAAGTTAAAGATTTAAATTACCAGTTTAGTTCACAATACTGCACCAAATGGACCTACATCTGTGTAACCAAGTTCTAGTCACTGTTTAGGGGAACACAGTTTCTTCTTCACATAGGTTACAGTTATATCTCTTTTAGATTAAACTTTTTTTCTTTAATCAAAACAAGAAAGTCTTCCCACTTCCTACATACAACACTTTCTCGCAAATGAAAAACAATTAACTAAGTTTGATTTTTATATTAAAAAAATTATTAAGATGGGTTGCAAGTCAACCGAGAAAATAATTTTCTTATTGCAAACCCCTTGTTGGGAACTCTTAGACATTTATCAAAACAATTTTACATTAACATGTGTTTTTAGGAAAGCCAAGACTAGAGCTGTACCATATTCATAAAAAAAATTAGGCATTATTTGACTTAAATTCAGTTAGTTTTTGTGAATATCTCAATACTGTTCACATGAACTTCGGATACTTCTTCTAAATGACATGTTTAAATGATCCAGTGGTCCAAACCACACTAACTTTCCCTGAGAGGAAAAAAAGTTATCTACCTAGAACAAGGTGCTTCCATCACAGCTCCTTTAAGGAATCAGAAGTAATTAAATAATGTGTTTAAATGATCTTTTCCTAAGTTAATACATAAAACTCAAGAGGCCACCAAAACACAACCTATCTATTTTAAAAGAAAGGCCCTTGTCAAATTGCTTTCTTAAAAGTAAGGTGTGCTGAAAAGCAGCTGGGCTTCAGAAAACTAAAAGATTCAGTGACCCTGAGAGGGCTGTAAACAAAACTCTACAGAAAAGTTTTCACCGTTATCCCCAGCCAAACCTCTCATCAAAAGAAAATAGCTGAAAAGTCCTGCCCTTGACGGCCCCAATGGGTCAAAAGAAACTTTCCTTTCTTCTGTAAATGAGGAGAGAGAAAGAAAAATCACACTCTTCGATTTAAGGCTGCTAGAGGATTTCTAACCGCACATTTCAAAGGAACAACAGAAACAGCCTCAAAGGGGAAAAGTGAACAGAATTTTCTATGCTGAAAACATAATGGTGTAAGAGCAGGATGCCTAATTCCCTTTTAAAACTTGGTCACCAAAATACATGGCTCTCCTTAGGCTCATCCTCTGCAAATTAACTGTACAAGGTTCCCTTATTCCTTGATTCCTCAGGTGAACCCACAAGGGAATGGAGAGAGACTTACAGTTAACAGAAGCATGAACAAGTGTTCCTGAGGAAATACCTTCCACACAGTACTAAGGAAAATATGCAACAGTTCACAACAACACTTGATGGCTGAATTATAGTCTCTAAGTGCCTAATCATTATAACCCCGCCAAAAAGGGAATACCAATATCAAAAGTGTCTTGTTAGCGTGGAGAGGGGGGATACAAAAAAGGTCAGAGATATCAGTTTCCACAATAAAGAAATAAACAGTGGTACATGGTTTTGTTCCTTCCCTCCCCAGCCCCCCATGAACATGAATTACAAAGTCACTGTCTTTTCTGCGAAGAGGGTGTGAGGAACTCAATCACAAACATGAAATTGTGCAAATGCCAGTATAATTTAATGCCAGAACCTGTCAGGAGAAGGAAAACAAGGTTATCTTCAGTAATCAACTGACAGTCATACTGAGAATCTTTTTGGGAGGGGGAGAGGCTGCATTTGTTTCTGTAGCTTCAAAGCATTTAAAAAGGAGTAATGATTTATTTTGAAATGCTGAGCTGGAAGCAGTAACCAATGCTAATATACTCTATTTTTAGTGTAGAAGTAAGTGACAATTGGTGAATAGGATTAATTCTGGTTTATTAAGATAGTGGAAACTAATTTTGCAAATATTAATAAATAGCATATAAGCAGTGCATGTAGTACAGATATGCAACACACAGGACAGATATACTTGGTTTATGATTTTAAAAAATTAGCACAGAAAGAAATGCATTAGATGTGCATATACCTCGGGGGAAGAGGGGAAAAGATGAAGTTAATTAAATTAATGCTGGTAATCTAGCCTAACAAAGTGGGCACAAATCCTTTATTAAAAGAAGCCCAAGATAACAGTTACTTGGAGCTTCCCTCCTGAAATTACAAAGCACTCCAGTGTCAGGCAGCCTCTGACACCCATGCATTAGATTTACGAAGGGATCTGTCATACTGCAAGGTGAGTCACTCACACATCTTCAATGAAACACTAGCGCTCGAGGTCATACGCTTACACTGGATTCGGTTTCAAAAAGTACAGTAATTTAATCAAGGCAAAGCATGCTATTTCCATTATTTTTTAATTATTTTTTTCTTATTCACTGCAGATTTTTAAGAGCTTATCAAATCAAGGACAAGCAAATCTGGAGAACAAAACATTTAATTTTTGCAGATTGCTCCAAGGGAGAGAGGGTGAGGCATGGATTTAAGAATAAATACAATTATTTGCAAAATTTAATTGTAACCTCTAGTATTCTGAAGTGCCAGGCTAGCTTACAATCATAAGCATCGCCCGAGAGAACACTATACTATCATCATCCTTTCTGCAAAAGTGTACCTTTCCTGCATTCCATTACACACATTAATTCACATCCATAACACATCAAACAGACAAGTGGCATGCTGAATTTTATTACCCTCACTCCTTCTACACAACAGCATTTGCTAGCAGTATATATCCTCCATGACTCAGTTCTACCATCATGGCAATACGGAACAAAAAAACCCTTAAAAATAAGTACATCTCTTAAAAGGTCAATTAAGAGAGCTTACAAAACATCAGACGCTGCTTCTTGCTTGAGCTCATTACCTAGTATGGTGGAGCTGCCTGTGTGTTTTTTTTTCTTGTGCAAGTTAGTCTGTGAGTCAGCATTAACACACATGAGAACATCAGGAATACTGCCTAGTTCTGATGCAATGGAGGTTGTATTAAAAAAAAAGCGCACTCCGTTTGGACAGAAGCCTGTAATTCAATTGCCTTGACTTTTCAATTACTGCATAGTCTACAGTTACCAAACTGCATAAAAGACGGGAACTTTGCTTACATATGTGTCTGAAATTAATCACTTCTTACGTCTGGCTACAGTTTATTTTCTGTCCTTTCAAAAAAAAAAAAAAAGCAACTAGGCATAATATAATTAACCCTTCAAGAGCAGCATTCTCTTTGAAGCTATTAACATTGTCTCTTTTTGTACCATTTCCAGTGTAAGCAGACAATGCTGCCAAAAAGTTTTGGCCAATGAAGGAATTTATACATTAAACTTTTAGTACGCTCTATAAAGTGAAGCTACAACTGCATATGCGCTTGATCGTTAATGGAAATATAAGCTTGCGTTTAAAGGGTCACATAAGGGAAGTTACATTCTACAGGAATTTAACTGCATATCCAGCATCCATGGTCACACGAGAGTTATTTCAAAGACTGTTCTTGCATCTGGTTGTTGATCAACGGCACTTAAATAGATAGCAAACATGGTGAAACCTGTGCCAAATTTTAGGTGAGATACTAAGCACCTGATGAACCTATAGCGCTTTCCACACATGTTTTAAAAGCTTTTTTATGACATGCCCTGTGTACAAAATTACAGCAAGCTGGCAAACCACCATATGAAGCTTATTACAACAGCATTAATTACAACACCTTTTTTATACCCATCCAAATGTTTGCCTCCAAGGATGGTTTTTTTTAACTAAATGTGGGATGAAATATTAGCGTCATAGCACAGAAGCTCAGCTCTTTTGGATCCCCTTTTACTGATTTCTAGAATCAGGGATAGGACCAAAAACTTCACACAACGTGTGCTGCATTTAGCCAGACTATCTCAAGAGTTTTAAAAAGCTTATGTACATTATTACTCCATTCACATGATCCACATCATGTAGATGGCAAAACAGGTGAGGAGACATTAGGTCACTTGCCAGTTCCCTGAGTAACAGAACCAAAGAGCCCTGACGATAGACAAACATTGCCTCCGTTAAAGACAGGTAGAGAGGTACACATGTATTCATGCCACACACAAAAGCTGAGAGTATTAAGATTAATATTCCCATTTGCTGGGAGTTCTTACTGTATGGATCAGCACAGAGTTATTTTGAATCATGAAAACGGCAAGATTGAGGCAAAAGTGGCAAAGATTTGTGTGGGAGAGTCACCTTTAACTTTCAATTTCTGACTTGTCTGTTTATGTTACAAAACTTTGTGTTTTGAATATACGACACTTACATGTTTTGAATATGCATTGCCTTTTGTTGGCTACATTCTACTGATCCAAATAACATAATGGCTCCTTCAGAATTTCAGCGCACTAATGTTCAAGACACATACGTGCAAGGACCCCCATAGGAAGCCTTGAAACAACAACAATTACAGTCCACAGGATAACTATCAAGAAGCATGGGGAAATTATAAGATTTTGGGGGCAATCTTGATGTTTGAGAACTTTTCATGGTGTGCCATAGTCCTGCCACCATGAAAAGTGCCGGAAGTATTATAAAGGGGGAAGGAGAAAACGTGTGGTCATTGTCTGTGTAGGTTAAAGCAAGAGATCAATTTTCCTAATTTTTTAAAAATTAGATGTATACTTTTTAATTTATCATCTCTAAACAAGCAGATTTACCCAAGTCCATAATTTGGGAATTCCATCAAGTGTATGTTGTTTCTTCAGCCCTATGAACTTTCATCATTCGCTATGATTTAACAGAAATAGTCTATAGTCAATTTGGTTTCCAATAATATTTTTTTCTAGTTTTCAAGAATTCATTTAGCTGTGCCAAAAACCAGTGCTACTCCAACATTTCTTGTTATCTCTCTTTTCTGAAAGGTTTATTGAGAAGCAATCCTATTTCTCTGGCTCATCATGGTTCAGGTTTCTTTCAACATTCACTCAGTTATGTCAATTGTGAGGACTGCACTTGTTTTGGTGATTGTCTCATTTCTGTTTGGTTTCATGAAACGCAATCCCATTCCAGGCACCAGGGCCGGCGTTAGGCCGATTTCACAGATTCCCCTGAATCGGACCCTGCGCCCAGAAGGGCCCCGCGCCTAAAGCTGTGGTCAACAACCGGTCGATCGCGATTGCGAGGCCTCGACCAGTCCATCGCGAGGCATTCGGGCCCCCCCACTGCCGAGAAGCCCCACTACCAACCTCCTGGGGGTTCCGGAAGTGCGCTGGCTGCTCCCCTCCCACAGCTCTGTGGCATGCCGGGCACGCTGCAGGAGGGGGCATCAGCCCGGAGAAGGAGTGCAGTGGCTTCCCTATGCCACAGGAGTTGAGAGTTGAGCCCACGGGTTTCCCTATGCCGTGGGGGGGGGCGGCCCTGGGGCAGATGCGCACCCTGTAGCTGAGGATTTAAAGGGGTTGTGACTTTTTTTGTGTGCGGTGGGGTTCTCTTCCTCCCCCCCCCCCCCCCCCGCAACAAAAAATCCTGGCTGCCGGTGCCCTGTTCGAATTGGGTAATAGCACAGAAACTGTTCGAATTGGGCTCCGCACTTCTAAAGCTGGCCCTGCCAGGCACATCCTGTTTGCCTGGCACAACCAAGCCCTTATGTTGCTTTAACTTATGATAAGAGGAAGCTGCATACCAAATTTGACGGTCCTTTAACCGCTTATCATTTAGGAGGAGTTCTTGAACCAACAGACAGACATGCAAACTCTCTAAACCAGTGTTTCTGAAAGTGGTCCGTGAACCCACTCTGAGAAAGCTGCTAAGAGGCCACTCCGGTTTGTTTACTTACCGGCTCTGCAGCTGCGGGGCCTTGCTGCTCCCATTAGCTCCGGTTTGCCACTTGCAGCCAAGGAGAGCCGCCGGAAATTACTTGACCCAGGCTGCTGCTTCTCGCGGCTCCCCTTGGTTGCAAACAGCAAACCGGAGCCAATGGGAGCCATGAAGCTCTGTGGCTTGGCTGCCAGTAAGTAAGCAAACTGGAGCGGCCTGGTGGCCGCTCTCTCAGAGTGGATCTGCGAACCACTTTGAGAAACACTGCTCTAAAATATATAGTAATAGCACAGAAAAACCAGGAGGAAGGACTGAGAATGGTAAGGAAATCTCCAGACTTTCAGTTTTAGATTGTAAGTAGACTGATTACTTGAACACGTTTATTGGACCTATTAAAAATGGGTGTGTTATAGATGATCGAACATGTATTGATAATCCAATGGATCAGACCAAAGTTCTAAATAATTGTTTTACTATTTTAAGAGCAGGTGCTAGTTAAAGCACTGTAAATTCCTATTGCATTTTTGTAGAAATCACTAAGTAGCTATTAATTGAACCTGTACAACCCAAAAAAAACCTGTTATGGACCAATTTCACCTAAACATGAAAGTACCTTAAAACAGTATAATCCAAGGTTGTTGTTTTTTCCAAAACATGTGCGATACTCAAAGATGAACTTTTTTTTTTGTAAATGTAAATTACTTCTAGGCCAAACCCTTGTGTGCCAAACTTCTTAACTACTACGGTATTGCTCGACAATGTTTCAAAAGAATTTAAGTGCTGTTTTGAATACTGCTGACAATCTTCCTCACCCAAATTTGTAATTTAAATATCTTAAAGTTGAAAAGCACTCTCCCTGTGGCATATTTAACTTCCCTCTCCCGTTCTTTATGAAATATGAAGTTCTCCTGAGAATCTCAGTATTAGCGTAGCCCTTCCTTATTAAGGACCCAATCCTGCAAATTGCTGTGTGTAGCTGGACTCTTGTGGACTTATGGAGTGCCACTGACATCAATGATATATCACATCAAATAGGAAACTGTCCAAACAAAAGGGTTTGCAGAATCAGGGCCAAAATGTTTATATTTTAAATGTTCCTACATTTGTTCTTCGAAGTACATTTCCTACGTTTGCAGTGAATAATTTTAATCTACAGAACATGGTCCATCTGAGAATCTCAAAGCCCTTACATGTTTATGGAGCCACACAAAACTCCTTTGATAGAAGAGAAGGTTACTCGCTTTGTGCAGTAACGGAGGTTCCTCGAGACGGTTGTCCCTGTGGGTGCTTCACCTTAGGACTTGAGGCACCACTGCACGCCAAGTCGGAGATTTACAGTACCAGTGCCCTCCGGTGGGCCACACAGGCAGCATGTGCAGTGCCGCTACCGTGAATGCGCGGCAACTGTCCCTTCAGTTCCTCCTCTGTCCCGGAAGAACAACAACTAGTCTGAAGCAGAGGGGAGGAAGGTTGGGTGGTGGAGCACCCACAGGGACAACCATCTCAAAGAACCTCTGTTACTGCACAAAGACCCATAGTCTCTTATAGACAACCACCTAACCTCAGGAAGATTCTTACCAACAACCACAGGACATACCACATTAATACCAACCCTGGAACTTTCCCTTGCAACAAACCCCGTTGCCAGCTTTGTCCACATATTTACTCTGGTGACACCATCACTGGACCTAACCATGTCAGTTATATGATCAAGAACACATATTCCTGTTCATCCAGAAATATAATTTATGCCATCATGTGCCAATAGTGTCCTTCTGCTATGTATATTTGACAGACTTCTCAGACACTTCGCCAAAGAATTAATGCCCACAAATCACACAAGAGACAGGACTGTGCAGCACTTTAAAGACTAACAAGATGGTTTATTAGGTGATGAGCTTTTGTGGGCCAGACCCACTTCCTCAGATCAAATTGTGGAAGAAAATTGGCATGACCATATATACAAAACAGATACAAACAAAAAAAGTGCACACACATAAAATTGACAAATCAGATTTTAGAACAGAGGGGGGATGAAGGGGAGAGGTTAGTGTCTATGAGATAATGATATTAGGGATGATAATTGGGGAAGCTATCTTTGTGATGGGTAAGAATTAGCATCTTTGTTGAGGCCCATTCATAAAGTGTCAAATTTAAGCATGAATGACAGTACTGAGGCTTCCCTTTGTAGTCGTGTGTTAAAGTCTCTTTGAAGCAGGATGCATGTTGTGAGGTTGTTGAGACAATGCCCAGTCTGGTTGAAATGGCAAGAAACTGTTTTTTCTTTGTGAAACTGTCTGATGTCTGTCTTGTGTGCATTGATTTTTTGGCTAAGTGTCTGAGAAGTCTGTCCAATATACATAGAAGACATACACTGTTGGCACTTGATGGCATAAATTATATTTCTGGAATATGTGTTCTTGAGCTTGTAACTGAAATGGTTAGGTCTAATGATGGTGTCAGCAGAGTAAATATGTGGACAAAGCTGGCAACAGAGTTTGTTGCAAGTGAAAGTTCCAAGGTTGGTATTAGTGTGGTATGTCCTGTGGTTGTTGGTAAGAATCATCCTGAGGTTAGGTGGATGTCTATGGGTCTGTCTCCCAGAGCCTCTCGGAGTGTAGTATCCTGTTCCAGGATAGGTTGTAGTTTATTGACAACGTGTTGGATGGGTTTAAGTTGGGGGCTCTAGGGGTGTGTCTAGACTACAGGGTTTTGTCGACAAAAGTGGACTTTTGTCGACAAAACTATACCTGTGTCCACACTGCCTTTGAGTTATGTCGACATAACGTCAACAAAACTCAGCAGTTTTGTCGACGTGTGTAAACCTCATTCTACGAGAAATAACGCCTTTTATCGACAGAGTTCTGTCGATAGAAGGCATTATTGCATCTACGCTGTCCTTTGCGTCCACACTGTTATGTCGACAAAGCGGCTTGCTTTGTTGACAGAACTGGCTGTAGTCTAGACGCTCTTTGTCGACAGAAGCTTTGTCGACAGCATCTGTCGACAAAACTTCTGTCGACAAAGCCCTGTAGTCTAGACATACCCTAGGTGATGACAAGTGGTGTTCTATTGTTGGTTTTCTTGGGTCTGTCTTTAAGTAGATGGTCTCTGGGTATTCGTCTGGCTCTTTCAATTTGTTTTTTTATTTCTTCGGGTGGGTAATTGAGGTTTATAAATGATTGGTAGAGATCCTGAAGATTCTGGTCTCTGTCAGTGGGATTAGAGCAGATGCGGTTGTATCGAAGGGCTTGGCTATAGACGATGGATCGTATGGTGTGTTCTGGATGGGAGCTGGAGGCATGTAGATAACTGTATGAGTCAGTGGGTTTTCTGTAGAGAGTGGTATCTAATTTACCATTGGTGATTTGCAGGGCTGGACAAATAATGTAATCTACTTGCCCGTGACGAGTAGATTACAAACCGGAAGAGCCGGCGCAGAGCAATTTGCGCACGTGCAGAGCGCAGAACCATGCGAAACCGTGCGGCTGGTGAGTGGGGCTCGCCGCCACTTGGCGAGCCCTGGTGATTTGTACTGTGGTGTCCAGGAAATGGATCTCTCATGTAGAATGGTCCAGGCTGAGATTGATGGGGGGGGGGGGGTGTAGGTTGTTAAAGTCTCTGTGGAATGCATCCAGTGTTTCTTGGCCATGGGTCCAGATCATAAAGATGTCATCAATGTAGTGTTAAGTAGAGAAGGGGTAAAAGGGGACGGGATCAGAGGTAACATTCTGAGGAAACCCATGGTCAAGAAACACTTATTAAGATCTGTCTGACCTGATCTGTAAATGTGGCTTCTATTGAGAAGAGCCAGTGAGGAGCCATGGTTTAACGCAAAGCATGTGGGGTGATGGATTCCAGATGTGACCCTCTTGCTGAGTCAGGAGATGAAGGACAATCGGGAGCTTCCAAGGAGGTCTTACAGTGTACCGGTCTGGTGGGGCCATGCTGGACCAATGAGTATGATTGATGCTGTCCCTCCACTTATTTTGTTGACCACCTGATAAAGAAGAGGGATTGGCAAAAAGGCATATAAGGGGGAGAGGAGGGATGTTCCAAGGTATTGTAAAGGCTTCCCCCAAAGAGTTTGAGCAAATGCCCGCACATGAACAATACTGTGGACACTTCTTGTTTGCATAGGTTGCAAATAAGTCGATGACTGGGAATCCTCAATGTGTGAATATTATGTGAAGTATGTTGTTGTCCATCTCCCATTCATGCTTGGAAGTGAACTTCCTGCTGAGGGTGTCTGCTGTAACACTGTCCTTGCCTGGAAGGTAAGAGGCTTGTATCTGGACATCGTGGTCTGTGCACTACGACCGTAGGCGGGCCATTTCTTTTCACAGGTGGTAGGATCTGCCTGTTTATGTAGTACATTGTGGCTTGTTTGTCCGTAAAAATCTGTAGTGTTGCCCTGTATCTGTTACAGGAATTTCTGACATGCATATTGTACCTCTCTGAGCTCCAACAGGTTGATGTGGAGGGAGCGTTCATGGGACTGCCAGCGGCCCTGGACTGTGATGGGGCCTGAGTGTGCTCCACACCCCAGGATGGAGGCATCTGTCGTGATCTTCAGAGGACTTCTGTGGAAGGGTACCCCAGCGCACGCTTTTTTTGATCCGCCCACCAATCTAGTGAGTGATTGATACTTTTTGAGAGTGAAATCAGCTTGTTGATACTGGTGTAATGGAGTCTGTATGCTGTTCTGAGCCAATGCTGCATTGGCCTTATATGTAATCCGGCGTGAGATACCACTGATGTGTCCGCTGCCATGTAGCTTAGCAGCTGCAGGCAAGTTCTTGTGGGAACTTGAGGGCTAGTCGACAAGGTGCTTGATTGTTTGAAATCAGTGATGCGGAAGAAAGGCTGTTGCCTGGATGCAGTCGACATAGGTTCCAATAAACTCTATAATCTGAGCTGGTTGAAGCTTGCATTTGGGTGTGTTTATTTGCAGTCCCGGTGTCTAGAATAAGGACATGGCATGGGAGACTGTGCTGATGGCTTCTTGGCTCATGGTAGCTCTGATCAGGCAGTCGTCGAGATAAGGGATATCCACATTTCCCTTGTTCATGGAGGTGGACGATCAACACTGCAATAAGTTTTTAGAAGACCCTTTGGGCTGTGGAGAGTCCAAAAGGGTAGCATTCTGTATTGGAAATGTGCATTGCACAGTGTAAGCCTCAGATATTTCTGGTGTGCTGGATGGATGGACACATGAAAATAAGCATCTTGGAGGTCGAGAGTCAATAACCAGTCTCCTTTTAAGGCTGGTATTATGGTAGCTAAGATCACTATCTTGAAACACTGGCGTTGTATATGACGGTTGAGTCTCTTGAGATCAAGGATTGGTCTCCACCCTCCTTATTTCTTTGTTGTGAGGAAATAATGGGAGTAGAAGCCTTTGCCCCTGTGACGTTGGGGTATGGGTTCTATGGCACCTACGTGGAGAAGATGCTCAATCTCTTGGAGTAGAATGCTCTTGTGAGTTGGGTCCCCGAAAAGGGACAGTGATGGTGGGTGGGTAGAAGGGGTAGCAGTAAAAGGAATGAAGTATCTGGCCTTCACTATGTCTAGTACCCACTTGTCGGTCGTGATAGAAGACCAGAGGTGGAAGAAGGGCAGTAGACTTTGGCAGAATAGCACATGGAATTGGGGCTGTTCCAGACGAAGGGGCGACATTGGACTCTTGACCCCACCTTCAAAACGTTTGCCTCAAGGTCGACATCTGAGACGTGGCTGGCTGCTCAGTGGCCTATCTGCTCCTGGTTTGTCGTTGTCTCCTCCTGTTGTCAAAATGCCTCAGATTGGTTGAAAGGGGAGGATTTGTATCTGATTAAAATATCTATTTTGTTTGCGCTTGGCTGCAGGTATGTGTATGCCAAGGGTTTTCAACGTTGTTCTGGAATCCTTGAGTGAATGGAGGGACACATTGGTGTCAGCGAACAGCTTTGATCCCTGGAAGGGGAGATCCTCTATTGTGGCCTGCACTTCACAAGAAAACCCTGAAAAGTGGAGCCAGGAGGACCTCCTCATCACGATGGTGATGGCGTTGGATAATGCAGTTGTGTCGGATGAGTCCAAGGCAGGCTGTAGGGCTGTGTGGGAGATCAGCATTCTCTTGCTTATATTGGCAGAAAATTTTTCTTTTCTGTCATCTGATAAATTGTCAATAAAGAGTGAGAGTTGTTCAAAGAATTGGTGGGTGTATTTTGCCAACATTGCTGTGTAATTTGATATGCGGAACTGAAGAGAAGCCAAGGAATAGGCCTTTCTACCCATGAGGTCTAAGCGCTTCCACTCTTTATCGGGGTAGTGGGAATGGCGCTCTGTTTGCCCCTTTGATGAACTGCATCCTTCACGCTTGAGTTGGGGGAAGGATGGGAAAATAAGAAATCTGTGCCCTGTGGGGCCACGTAGTATTTATAGTCAGATCTCTCGCAGACCGGTGGAATCGTGTCTGGCGTCTGTCAAATGATTTTGGCAGGGTCCATAAGTGCAGGGTCCATGGGTAAGGCCAGTTTGGAGGCTGGCAAGGCGTGGAGTATGCTGGTCAGTTTGTTTTGGGTCTCAGGGAGGCTAATCAGGGAGACCTTGAGGATATCTGCAACTCGTTTGTAGAGTTCTTGGAAGGACATAAGAGGCAGGGACATGAGGATGTCACCTGGAAAAGGAGGAGGAGATGTGGGTTGCAGGACGAGGAAACAGATGACTCCTCATCACTGGAGGCAATTTCCTCTTCCTCTCGGCAGAGCGACCTGTCAAGAGATGGCAAGGATGTTGCTCTGGTGGTAGGAGCAGTTGTCATAGGCTGTTGCCCCTGTTGTGGGTGTTAAGCTCGATATGGTGCCCACGGGTCCCAATAGGGCCAGTTAGGGGGAAGTGACTTGGGAGGGAATAGCCATTGCAGTGGTTGTTGCTGTACCACCGCATGGTGTACTGGTGGCTGAAGCAGCTTTGGAGAGGAATGCCTTGGGGAGCGGGTGCTGATCAAGGTCTCCTCTTCAGCATCACTCGACAATGATGGTGCTAAGCCTGGAGTATCTGAGCGTAAGAAACTGCTTGATGCGGGAGTGCCGTCAGTGCTGAATAGCTATGGCGTGGGCACAGAGAATATCCTGAACTCCTCTGCCGGGGTGAATGGGGCGGTACTGGCGTATGTGGTGTCGAGGGTAGCTGGGATAGAACTATGGCAGCTATCTGCAGTTCTGACTGTACCAACTAAGAGGGAGTTGGTACCGCATGCTTGTAACTCTTCGATGCCGGAAGTGGCATGGGTGCCAATGGTACTGTATGTGGCTTTGGCTTTTTCGGTGCCGACAGTGCCCCGGCTGCAGCCAGCTTGACCTCATCCTTCCTTGGAGCAGATGTATGTGCCAACGGAGCCTATGGCACGGATTTTGCCTTGGCCTTGCCCGGTGCCTTGCTTGGCTTCATTAGGTCCGTGGACCCTTGGGACCATTGGCACTGGATGATCCCAGAGCATCCCTGTCCAGAACCCTGACCGGAGTTTGAGCAGAGGGCACTTTAGGTGCTTGCTCCCATTTTTTTGCGGGAAAGTCAGCTTTACTGGAGGAGTGAGATCTCTTCCTAGTTTGGTCAGAGGAAGAGTTTCTTAAAGACAAGCTGGCTGACGTTGGTCTTTTGGACATGGCCAGAAGTGACGGTTGGTGCGGGGGAGAAGAGTGTTCCGGGTCTGAATCTTCTCACCCGTATTCACCAGTGAAAGGAGTTTTAATTGAAGTTCCCATGCCTTCCTTGTGTGAGCTGTAAGCTGTTTGCAATGTTGGCACTGTGTGGTACCGTGTGCCTGACCGAGGCAATGCACACACTGGGCATGACTGTTAGAGATGGGGATAGAAAGCCTGCAGGAGAGGCAGCATTTGTATCTCAGGAAACCAGACATCCCAGGAAGAACAGAGCTGTTGGACCACACCAATTTTTGGTCTGGTTTAACAGGAAAAGTCTGCCTCCCTCCCCATAAAGAAAAAACAAATACTTAACTCTAACTAACTAAAACACTCACTAATAACTGAAAAAACATTCAACTAGTAAACGAATGAGGAGAGCAACTGCGGTTCTGACCGACGCCGACAGCAGTAGAGAAGGAACTGAAGGGACGGTTGCTGTGCATGTGTGGTAGTGGCACAGTGCATGCTGCCTACCTGGCCCACTGGAGGACACTGCTACTGTAAATCTCCGACTAGGCACACAATGGGACCTCAAGACTTAAGTTGGAGCACCCACAGGGACACTCCTTGAAGAAGAACTAGGATACCCATTTTCAAGACAAAAATATGTTAACTGAGTTGCCCAGAGCTCATTTAGTAAGTGGTTAAACCAAGAGTTAAACTCCATGAATCCTAGTTTCCAATCCCTGGCTAATCACTCCCATGGTGTCCAACCTGCAAACCACCAGCCACATGTGGCTATTTGGTCGGTTGAGCGTGGCTAGTTCGCTACAGCAGTAGCCATTCTAGTGGCTACCGCTGCAGAACTGGTTGGACACCACGGCACTAGACAAAATTTTCTCTCAAATGATTACGGTGAGGGTACAAACCAAGAGAATTTTTTGTACACGAGTCTGGTGAAAAAACTGTTAATTCATTTTCTCTGGTAAGTGTGATTTTTGTATGAAGCAGTTTCATTTTTGCTGAAACATGCTTAAGATTCCCTTCCAGTACTGCAAAGCACCTTGAAAGGTCGGCAAGCACTTTTATATTCTCAGATCCATCTACAACACTGCAGTAGATGAAACGGATTGACCTATACAAGAACTGAAACAGCCTCTCTGAAATAATCTATCTAAACTCTTTTGTAGCTGCAGCAGTGTTTGTCATGGGCATATTTGAAAATAGTACCTATGTACTGCTGCTGATACAGGGCTTGATATGTTTTAAGTAATGGCCATGGTCTCATGGGATATAACCAAACATGAAATAAATTGCTGCAGAGCACAGAATACAGTACACAAGATAAAATACGCCCATATTAAAATGTGTGCAGAGCCCTGTGCCCATTACTGAACTCATTAAAGACAGCAATACTTTGTAACACACGCTAATCTTTAATATTCATAGCTTGGTTAATTTGCATATCATGCCATAAATAGTTGAAGCAGAGGTAAAACACAAAGCGCTCTACTTGCATTTCTAATTATGCTTAAAATCAAATGTAAATCATAACACATCCAAGACACCGAAAATATTAAAATTTGCTGTCTTGCAGTTAAAGTCTTTAAAAAAAAACCAATTATCTGTAAAAGGAAGAATCAAAGAGGGCTACACGAACGTGTATGAGGGATTGTGTTGGCTTAAGTTGCCAGTCAACATGTTCAAGTTATAACTTTGGGAGTAAGAGGAAAAAGATGTGCAACTACTTAGTTGGACTCAATTACCTAGTAGTTACTAAGTCACAGAGGGCTAGCCGTGTTAGTTTGTAACTTTAAAAATCATGAGTTGTCCTGTGGCTCCTTAGAGATTAACAAAAATATATAGGATCATGAGCTTTTTTGGGTAAAGCCCACTTCATCAGATGAGTTGGAGTGGAAAATAACAGAAACCATATATCTAGTAGCAAAAGTAGTACTCTATAATAGCAATTGTAGGACCTGTGTTAATGAAGCTAATTAAGTGGGCTGGATGTGTTCCATTCATAGTTTTTTATGTGAAAATGCAAATGTTAAAGACAGGAGAAATGGGTTTTGAAATGTGCCATCTAGTTAATGTCTTGATTCAAGCCCAAGGTAACAGTGTCAAACTTGCAGATGAATTCCAGTTTTGCAGTCTCTCTCTCTGTAATCGGGTAGTGAAATTCCTTTGCAGAAGAATGGCTACTTTAAAATCCATGATTGAGTGACCAGGCAGGGTAAAACGTTCCCCTACAGGTGTGTGCGCGCGTTACCATTTCTGATTTGCATCCATTTATCCTTTGTCACAGAGACTGTCCGGTTTGGCCAACACACATGGCAGAGGGGCATTGCTGGCACTTGATGGCATATATCACATTAGAGGATGTGTAGTTGTATGAGCCCCTTATGTTGTGGCTTATGTGGTTAGGTCCTGTGATAGTGTTGCTTGTATAGATATGTGCACAGAGTTGGCAACCGGGTTTGTTGCAGGGGTAGGTTCCTGGGGGAGTGTATCTGAGGTGTGATGTGGCACTGCTGGAAAGAATTTGCTTTTTTCTGGAGGGATGAGGATCAGCCTGTCTCCCAAGGCCTGCGAGCGTGAGCCATCATTTTCCAAGATAGGTTAACTCAGGACCTACAACTGACAGGTATTTCTTTTGCTGTTTATATATATAATCATAGTTTCTGTTATTTTCACTCCAACACATCTGATGAAGTGGGTTTTACCCATGAAAGCTCATGATCCTACATATTTTTATTAGCCTCTAAGATTTCACAGGACTGCTTGTTTTTTCTAGTAGTTACTGTCAATTCTTCAGGCTGAAGGTTTCCAAGGTGCCAAACCTTCCATTGTCAAGCAATCTTTGCTATTCCCATTTACAATGTTTGCGGCTAATCTGCTGTTTGTTTACAAGAGGAGAATAAAGGAAGTTATTACATTCATATTTAAAGTATCACTGCAAAACTCTTTTCTGCAAACAATATTGATGTGTCCTTGACAAACTGCATCAGTATATTTGGAGGAAAAAAAAGATGCTTCTCCTTTTCTGTTTTTTAGATGTTCACTCTAGATGTTCACTTTTCTGTTTTTTAGATGATCCCATAATGTTCCACATCAATATTCACCATGCCAGGTGAAAGACTCAGTGACTTGTACCTTCTGCCAAGAACAGCAGAATTGTAAGTGGAGAGCATTAGTGCCATTTGTTAGCTACTTGCATCTTCCCCCATCACCCAATGTGGCCTTTTGTTTACGGCACTGACAGTAAAATAAAACTGAGTAAGTTTAATTATAGAAGACCCATAAATCTCTTCTCTCAGTCCCAAAAGGTATCAGTGCCAACCTCTTCCTCATCTCCAATAAAGACAAACCTAAGGTGAGAAGATGTAGCTTTCTGACGAGAGCAAATTTAAGGAAGCACAGAAAATTGACAGGAGCAACTCATGCATCTAGCCAGCCTCCAGACTGGCATCCTACAGAGCAGGGCCCGAAGGACAGGAAATACACAGCCAAGAACCAGCTCCGACAGTGAAATTTCAACACAGGATTTTGTGAGATTTTACTGAAAGGGTTCGGTGTCCATATTATATGGTGGGGGTTGGAGGTGGAGGAGGAGAACAGCCACACCTGTGCAACGCCACAACATCAGAGGCTGGATTTTGCTTCAAACTGACATTTCTATGGCACCATCTTCTAAAAGAGACCTAAACCAGTAGCTCCAGAGCTATGATGGCCCTTCATAGACACAACATTTCACACTCAATGGTGTTAAAGCAGTTAAGCATTTCCTTCATCTACTGGCAGCCAACACTATGGCAAGCAGATTGTCATGCTAACTACAGGCAGTCCCTGAGTTATGCGAATCCGACTTATGTCGGATCCGCAGTTACGAACGGGGCTTTTCTCGCCCCGGAGGACTGGAGCAGCGGGACGCCCAGATGCGCCGCAGTCCCGCCACCCATGTCCTCCGGGGCGAGAAAAGCAGCTCCGCGTCTCCCTGGTCTGCTGGGGGGGGAGAGCCCCCCCAGCAGACCAGGGAGACGCAGAGCAAAGCCGCGGAGCACGCCAGCAGCGGGACAGCCGCGGCGCGTCAGGGCTGTCCCGCTGCCCGCGTGCTCCGCGGCTTTGCTCCACATCTCCCTGGTCTGCTGGGGGGGGGGGGGGGGCGCAGCTAGTGCGCCCCCCCCCCCAGCAGACCAGGCTTTTCTCGCCAACGACGCCTGGGGTAGAGCAGCTGGGGCGCTGCCGGGTTGGTCCCGCAGTGCCGCTCCTCGGCGCTACTGGACCAACCCGGCAGCACCCCAGCTGCTCTGCCCCAGGTGTCCCCAAGTCAGCCGCTGCTGAAACTGACCAGCGGCTGACTACAGGAAGCTCAAGGCAGAGTTGCTCTTACCCGGCTTCCTGGAATCAGCTGCTGATCAGTTTCAGCAGCGGCTGACTTGGGGACACCTGGGGTAGAGCAGCTGGGGTGCTGCCGGGTTGGTCCCCGCAGCGCTGAGGTGCGGCGCTGCGGGGACCTATCCTGCAGCGCCCCAGCTGCTCTGTCCCAGGCATCCAAATTCAGCCACTGTTGAAACTGATCAGTGGCTGATTCCAGGAAGCCCGGGGCAGAGCAACTCTGCCTCGGGCTTCCTGTAGTCAGCCGCTGGTCAGTTTCAGCAGCGGCTGAATCTGGTCGCCAGTTCCGACTTAAGTACAAATTCAACTTAAGAACAAACCTACAGTCCCTATCTTGTACGTAACACGGGGACTGCCTGTATTTAAAAAAAAAAAAAAAAAAAAAAAGGGCTGACTTTCACTACTCCAGTGAGCTGCAATTGCTAATTTAACCTTGGGCTAGGATGAAACAACAGAAGCCTTTTTCTTCAGTGCAGCTGGTAACTTTATCTTACATGAGGGAGGTAAACTTGAAGAACAGCTGGAATTTGGGATTCAGCTAAAGCGTTAGAGTTTTGAAGGTTGCCAATATAGCATGACAGGATTGTGTGGAAAGAAAATCACCTGACAGAAAAGTTAGTCCCAGAAATAGAAGAATGTTCTACCTCCAAGATCTTTTAGGCTGCTAAGCTATGTTCACTGAAACCAAGAGAGGCAACCAAAACAGGTGTCCTAGAAGGCTAGATTCTATAGTTCTCAACTCTATGAAATTACGAGGAAAAATATACAGAATGCTCCATCTTTCTTCTCTTTTTGCCCTCCTGCATTTCACACACAAAATTTAATTTTAATGTTTTCCTCTTGTCACTGATTTGATCCCTAGCCAGGAAGAGAGACCTGGGAATTCTAGAGAGAGGGGATGGGGCCTGGATACAGTGGGTGCTTTAGCATCTCATTCAGGCGGGATCAGGGTAAGCCAGTATGCTTGTATGGAATTTTGGAGCTGCAATATTCAGTTAACACACATGCATGTTGCACCATGTGCCCATCAATGGTAAAAGACAAGGCAAAGTCTTTCAAGACAAGTGGGCATCAACTGAAGTCGATTAAACTCTAGTCGTTACAATGGTGAGGGCAGGGGTTCAATTCTCAAATCACTTCCAAACATACTGTGTTCAATGGTTGCTCTTTTGACTAAAGCATAAGATGGAGTCAGGAGATCCAGGTTTTATTCCTGACTACTGTAATATGACTAAGGGCTTGTCTGTTACAAAGCGAGGCTGACATAAAGCAGCTTACATCCACCTAACTGGAGGTGTACACATTGCAGTGTTCCTTCTGCTGGATAACTCTCCTGCTATGCCAACATAAAAGAATCATCTCGACGGGAGGGACACAGCTTGCAGCAGTGGTCTCCAACCTTTTTAAGCACGAGATCACCTTTTGAATTTAAGTACAATCCAAGATCTACCTCAAACCCAAATACCCTTGTCCCGCCTCCTTTGTGCCCGCCCCTGCTCACTCCATCCTCCCTGCCTCCCTCCCTCCCACTTTTCACCAGGCAGTAGCAGGGGGTTGGGGTGCAGGCCTTGGTTTTGGATTAAGGAATTTGGAGTGCGAGAGGGGCACTGAGCTGAATTTAGGGCAGGCAGTTGGTGTTCTAGGTACAGGCTCTAGGAGGGTGTTTGCAGGGATGCTTGAGGCTAGAGCAGGGGCTTGGCGTGCAGAAGGGGGTTCATGACTTGGGGCTCAGGATGTGGGCTCCAGCGGGGCACTGCTTCCCTCAGGTGGCTCCTGGGTGGTGGTACAGTGGGGTTAAGGCAGGCTCACCCCAGCCTTAGCCCTGCACCATTCCCAAAAGCAGCCAAACTCCCTCCAACCCAAGTCCTGTTGTGCCCCCCTCCCTGCTCTGTGGACATAGGATACGGACTGGGATAGGACACCTTGACATCAGTGCCCCTCTTCTCCCTGCCCTGCCCTGCCCAGCCCAGCAAGCAGGAAGCTCCCGGAGGTGGGGAGAGGCAGCTCCAAGGCAAAGAGCAGGACATGCACAGCAGTAGGGGGAGGGGCAGCTGAAGTGCCTACACTAGGTAGCCTCTTCACCAAACCAGTCAGGATCCCCTGGCAGAGGCTCCAAGATCTACCAGTAGCTCCCGATCGACTGGTTGGTGACCCCTGGCTAAAGCGATGCAGCTTCAGTGTAGACATTGTGATACTTACATCAATCACCCTAAATGCCCTCCAGGAGGTATCCCACAACGTCCCGTGTCATCAGTTTGTACTCAGCTGCCCTGCAGCCAGACACACAGGCCCCTCCCCTTTTAATGTCCCAAGAACTACTGAAATTGCTCTTCTGGGTTGCCAGTCTCACACAGCAGCTGAGCATGCCAGCTGGATATCCTGAGTCTCCACACTCTTTCCATTAGGAGGCTGTGCCTCTGAGTGGGTCCGTAGGGAGAAACCAGTGGAGTGTAGGGAGACAGCAGAAAATAATGACAAGGGCCTCCCCCCACTCTATGCATCTTCTGGGGCTACAGTGGTAGGCAGGCACGCCACCCTGCAGGTGATTAAACACGACAGCTGCTGTTCTATCCCCTTTAAAGATATGTTCCCTTGCATGTAGGAAGTGTACCTCGGCATTACTTAGGCTTGTTTGCATTGGCGTGGAATAAAAGTGTACTTATGGAAACTGAATTTAACTTTATTATTCCCTATCACATGGTGGCTGCTGCTAAGATTCAAGACAATAACAATAAGCGCATGTGCATTGTTCTAGGTGGGCACACATAGCAATCGTTACGAGGTTCAGAGCTCAGTACAAATAAACTAGGCTAGGAGCAGCACACTATAGCAGGACACGTTCCTGAGGCTCAGTGTTAAAATGCTCCTTCAAGGCCTCCCTCAGCCGAACAGCTCCTTCAACTCTGCGGAGCTCCTCTCGTAGCTTTGTGTTCATGAGGCACATCACAAAACTAAAGAGAATTAGGGATGGTGAATTTAGATCAATTGGCTAATTGAATAGTCAATGCAATCTGCATCGACTACAGCCAGTCCCCGAGTTGCGAACGGTCAACTTACGACCGTTCGCAGTTACTACCAAAAGTGTCGTAATTGGCAGACCCCGAGTTACGAACGTGATCCACGCTTACGAACAGCATGGTCGCGTGTAACTTAATGGGGTCCCATTTATGAACAAACTGAGTTACGACCAATTGCTTGGTCCGTAACTGGTTCGTAAGTCGGAGACAGGCTGTATTCGATTAGTCAATAAGGGTACCTCTGCCTTTGAAGTGTAGCAACAGCTTCCGGGGCTGTTGCTACACTTCAAGGGTGAAAGCACCGCGGGAAGCACAGGGCACCCCACTGGCCCTGTGTTCCCCGCAGCGTTTCAAAGTGGCAGCACCGCATGGAGCCAACCCTGGCCTGCACACGGCACTGCCGCTTTCAAACACTGCATGCAGCCAGCAGCACCACGCGGGGCCCCAGCTCTGAAGCACCCTCTCCCCTCCCTGCCTTGCTGCCTCTTTCTGATACAGGCAGTGAAGGAGGAGGGGGGAAGTGCCTAGTCGACTAATTGACAAGTAGGATGATGAGAACCCTAGTAGGATGCCCATCGAATGATGGGGTTGAGAAACCTGCATCATGTGAGGCTAAACCCGTGCCCTTGAGACATTGCAAACCCTTCCCCAAAATCCTGCCGACAGTTGCGCAGTGCACGCATTGCTTTTTGTGTCCAAGCAAGAGCTGCTAGAAAGAGTACAGTGTGGACATTCAACATGATTTAATTGCAGTGGTGGGTACATGTCAGAGTAATTTATGTGGACTTAGCTTTGTAGTGCAGACATGGCCTAAGGAAGAGAGGTGAAGTGACTTGGGCCATCTGTAAAACAGAACAATAATTTCCTGACTCACAGAGACGCTCTCAAGCTTAATATCTGCAAAGCAATTCAAGATTCTTGGCTAGAAAGTATTACTACTAACATTACTGTCAATGACATAAATAATCTCTCTTTAGCAGGCAGAAGTGGGTCTTGATTTTATGGCAGGCCAAGACCATCCCTGACAAAAGCATGGATTTTTAGCACAACAGTGACCTGGAAGACCCAGAGAGCTATACTTTTTACCCACAGTTTCCTGCATGTAAAGCTCCAGAAAGAGATGGCAACTGTGACCCGTAAAACTTAGACATCACCCTAGCTCCACAGCCCTGACCCTACTATGACATTTTTATCTTCCCTACTTAGCAGGGGCAAATAATGCTGCCCTGATTGAGGGACTCTAATCGAGCATATTTCTGCTCTGAAGAAGCTCAAATTGACCTTAGGTCCTCAATGCTCACAAAAGTAAGTAGCAATAGAAGAAGAAAGCATCCAGGGCACTCAAGGTAAAATACGTTTTTACAGAGTTATGTTCAAAGCGCCAGTTAAAAAAAAAAATCAGCCAAATCTAGGACAAAAATAACTTCCCTCTAGACAAATTTTAAGAAACAGCAGAACATGTGCGGTACATGACAGATTAAGGTGAAAGAAAGATGGTTTACTGTGATCTATGTTCTTTGCAACTTTTATTTCACCACTAGGTCTCCAATCATTAGATTTTAGACTTTCGGCGAGGTTGTCCTCAAGTAAGAAAGCATTTTGCTGTCATCAGAACTCAGCTGACTGATCCTAAGGAAAGAGTAAGCTAAATATCACCAGAGGGATCTAGGTGAAAGTCAGATTATTGAATCTATGCTGCAGAATCACCATCACTGTTTCTCTGTCTCAAGGTTTGTCCACATTAACATTTTGTTCTCAGCAAACTGGAATGTACAACCAGTCTGCATTAGCCTGCCAAACACTATCTATTCATATGGAGAAGGGGTGAGCAAAATGCAGCCCATGGGCCACGTCTGGCCCACCAATCTGCCAGATCCAACCGGCTGCCACCATTCCGTGGCCCAGTGGGAGCTTTGGGCAGGCTCCCTGCCTTGTGTCTCTGTACGCCACTCAAAGCAATCAAGTACGGGGGCTATGTGCTCTGCCCGCAACGAGCCCCTTGCGGCGGGATGGGAGGGCATCCCCAGCACAATCTCTCAGCTCCCAGTGGCCTGAAATGAGCCAATGGGAGCTGCCTGGGCTGTGCTTGCAGCATAGGCAGTGCACAATGAGCATTCCCCTCCCCCCCAGGGGCTTGTGGTGCTCAGAGACCATATGGCCTGTGGGGGCATGGAGGGCAGGGAGACTGCCTGAGGCTCACCTAGGCAGCTCTTGGCCAGCCACACAGAGCTGCCTAGGTGAGTGCCTCCCAGACAGAACCTGCACCAGGCCTCACCTCCCCTTCCTGCATTCCTGCCCCATGTAACTCAAACCTTCTGCACCCCTGCTCCTGCAACCAAACCCCCCTCATAGACTCTGCACGCCAATCTCCTACCCCAGGTCACAACCCAAACTCCTGCACCCCCATCACAGGTCATAACCCTCTCCAAGACCCTGTACTAGGGTTGCTATGAGTAGCTAGCATAAGCTTATCGGGTATTCGAGTGGAGTATTGACTACTCACTCCCCCGCTTGCTGCCTCAATGAGAGGCAGCAAGGGGGCGGAGACAGAAGCTGGTGCGCGGGGTAGGGGACAGCCTAAAAGTTGGTTCCCACCAGCACCGTCTCTGCAATGCCACCTGCCTCCCACCCCCGCTGCCTCTATCAATCAAAGGCAGCAGGGGGAGGATAGGGGAGGCTGCTCCAACAGCAGCCGCTATCCACAGGATACCAGGGGGGAGTTGGGTGTTCCCGCCGACAGGAGCTGCCGCCGCCAAGCAGCCCCTGTTGGCCACATGCAGGGGCTGCTCCAGAAGTAGCCTCAGGCTGCAGCTAACCCTGGCCGCCATGAACAGGGGCTGATGCCAGAGCGCCACAGAGCGGATGGCTCCCAGACCCGGGCTGGCTCCTGAAGTTACCCCCACTGCGGCTCCGCAGAGCAGCCCTTATTGACAATCACGTATGGATACAAATTGTATCAACTACACAATTAGCTAGATAACCTCAATTTAACATCCTTACCCTGCATCCCCGCCTACACTCTTCCTCCAGCCCAGAATCCTCCCCTGCATCCATACCCATTTTCCCTCCTAGACCCCCTTCTGCACCCAACTCACATCATCTCCATCAACAGCATGGAGGAGCGAGACCCTAGACCACTTACCAAATTCTTCGTTTTTATCCAACAGTCAGGACACCGGTTTTGTAGTTTCTACCTTAAAAGAGTTGCAGCAGAGAAATCCCGTCACCCCAAAAGGTGAGCATTTACCCCTGTTTTCACAGTTAGTACAATCGGCATGTAGAGAGAAGTGAAAGCAAGCTGTTCAGAGTGTACAAAGCTATTTTGCTGTTCATATGTACCCTGGCATTTTGCCCAGACCTATTTTTAAGCCCATTTACTAGAAATCCCACAAATTAAAGGAAATACGGATAATGTTGTAAGAATCCTTTGGGCCAAATAAAAGCTACATATAATTTTCCTTGCGCATCAGAGTAAGATCCTTAACCACAAAAACCAGATTTCCCCAAAGCTCTTTTGCAACAGTGAGAGAATCTTGTTTTGTAAAAAGTTGCTTTGATTCACTACAGGATTACATGATGGCAGACACCACTGCTTAGCTGACTATGCCTTTAAGCTAAAACTGTAAAAGGTAATTACTGTTATCAAATGGAAAGGTGTTAAGAGAACACAAATAAGCTAAATATCTACAGCTCACGAATGGCTATTGTGAATGACAGCAAGACAGGCAGAATGGGCTCACAGAGAAAGCTTTAAGATAGTCAGTGTAGTGTTTTCCTCCACACAGGACACAGCCATGTATTTTTACTTTCTAGTTTCTTTCAAAATGTACGCTAATGCTGTTCATAAAAGTTCAGTCTGCAATAGTGCAGCAACATCCTGTTCCACAGGGCTTCTCAACGCACAGCCCGGGGGCCGCATGCAGCCCACGGCCTGTTTGAGGCCCGCGGTGTGGCTTGAGTTTACACGGGGCTCAACATGCGGCCCACAGGTGGGATCCTTTGAACATGGTCTCCATCTAACATACAAAGGAGAATGTTTGTAAGTTTGTGCTCTGATAACTTGGACCCTACCGCAACCAAACTTTTCATGGGGTAACCTTTCCTGCAGGAGAAGGTTTTAAGGTACTTTTGGACCTGATCGGGCCCAATTTCAACCAGTAAAAATAAAAAATAACCCGCTGAGCCCACCCTAGGTCACGTGCCCACCGCCTGCGGCCCCCAGCACCATCTGGGACTCACCACACCCCCATGCGCACAACAGCTCAGGCACCCGCCCTGCCCCCCGCGGCTACGGTTACCAGGTAGTCTAAAAAAAACCTTGGACATACTTGATAGGAGGCGGGGGGCAAGGGACTGGCCGGGAGGAAGGGGGGAGGGGCCGGGAAGCAGAGCTGGCGGGGGGGGGGGGGGGGCAGCGGGGCTGGCTGGGGGAGATTGGGGGAGGGGCAGCCGGTGAGAAACAGAGCTGGTCGGGGGGGGGGGGTGTCAGGGGCAGCAGGGCTGGCTGGGGGAGTGCGGGAGACGGGTAGCGGGAGGGAAGCAGAGCTGGTCGGAGGCGGGAGGAGTGTCGGGGGCAGCAGGGCTGGCCGGGGGAGGGCGAGAGAGGGGCAGCTGGCGGGAAGCAGAGCTGGTTGCGGGGGAGGGGCCAGAGGCAGTGGGGCTCGCCGGGGAAGATCGAGGGGGGGCGTCAGCAGGAAGCAGAGCTGGTTGGGAGAGATTGGGGTGGGGGGGCCGACAGGAGACGGGCTGGCTGGGGGAGATCGGGAGGAGGAGAACTGGCAGGAAGTAGGGCTGGCGGGCGGAGGCAGAGGGAAGCGAATCAGCCGGCAGGGAGCAGGACCCAGCAACGCCAGGTAACTCCAGCTAGTTGGGAATATGCTCCACAACAGCAAGGTCTCTCTCAGGCGGTGTAAGCATTTGAAAGATGCAAGAGGACGGGCTGGCTGGAACAGACAGGTACAGGGTGTCGGTGTTTGTAGCCCCCAAGGAGGAGGTGCAGGGAGCGCCAGGGCATTGTGTGAAAGAAGCTATTTGCATATATATTTGCATGTACAGGTAGTCCCCGAGTTACGCGGATCCGACTTATGTTGGATCCGCACTTACGAACGGGGCTTCTCTCACCCCAGAACTTGCGGGCGGTGGGACCACCCAGACATGCAGTGGTCCCGCCACCGCATCCTCCAGGGCGAGAAAAGCTGCTCCGGGTGTCCCTGGTCTCCTCGGGGTGTCCCTGGTCTGCTGGGAGGGGTCCCCAGCAGACCAGGGACACCCCTAGCAAAGCTGCGGAGGCGCGGGTTCCCCCAGCAGTCCAGGGACTGGTTCCCCCAGCAGACCCCTCCCAGCAGACCAGGGACACCCCGAGCAGACCAGGGAGACCCGGAGCAAAGCCGCGGAGGCGGCGGGGTCCCTGCCTCTGCGGCTTTGCTCCGGGTCTCCCTGGTCTGCTGGGGGGGGCGCAGCTAGTGCGTTCCCCCCCCCCCCCAACAGACCAGGCTTTTGTTGTGGATGCCTGGGGTAGAGCAGCTGGGGTGCTACCGGGTTGGTCCTGGGGGGACCTACCCGGCAGCGCCCCAGCTGTTCTGTCCCAGGCTCCAGATTCAGCCGCTGTTGAAACTGATCAGTGGCTGATTCCAGGAAGCTGGGGGCAGAGAAACTCTGCCTCGGGCTTCCTGTAGTCAGCCCCTGGTCAGTTTCAGCAGCAGCGGCTGAATCTGGAGCCAGTTCCGACTTACATACAAATTCAACTTAAGAACAAACCTACAGTCCCTATCTTGTACATAACCCGGGGACTGCCTGTATATGCAACCACACTTAAGTTGTGGCCCTCGACAAGTTCTGTGAGTATCATTGTGGCCCCTGGGGCTTCCAAAGTTGAGTAGCCCTGCTGTACCAGCTTCCCTCATAACAGCCCAGTCCAACAGTCCTTACTATTCCTGTGCTGAAAAAACCATGAACAAGTCATAAATATTCTCCTGTTTTGACTTTCTACCCACACAGCAAACAACAAGACAACTAAATTCATTGCATTTGAACATAAAACCAGGATTTTAAGGCATGCACCTCTCTGACAGAACCTCTTGCACCAACCAGTTAATTAGGTGAATACTGGGTTTGTACCAATGACCTCGCTTGTTTCCTCCCTGCAGCTCCCATACATAACACCTTGCCACCTCCTTACTGGGTCTAAGTTATGGTGTTGGGACTTAGTTCACTGCTACTACTTGCCTCTCAGTCAGCTGCAGGCGCTAATCCATAAACAGCAATGACACTAAAATATACAAGAATCGTGCACAATGGTGGCTATTATGACAAGCCTAGATGTCATACAGTGATCTGTCATCGCATCATCTTGTGACCAGATGCAGTAAGAAGAACATGGAGGAAAAAAGTGATCTGAAGAACCTATCTGCAAAAGAGAGAAGCTCCTGAGGATCCCCACCCCAATTTCTACAAGATGTCATCACTCTGATTGAAACTGTGCTGTTGTAGCTGTGTCGGTCCCTCAGCATGAGACACCCCGAGTGGGCGAGGTTATGTCTTTTATTGGCCCCACTTTTCTTGGCGAGAAAGACAAGCTTTTGAGCTTACACAGAGCTCTTCTTCAGGTTTTTAGTTAAGAAACAAAATTTTATTTAGGCTCTAAAGTCAGTCGGATACTGCACTGAGAAAAATAATTCGACTAGTTCTATAAAACACACTCTGAATCTCTAGTACATGACAGTCCAGGATAAAGAAGTAAATCTAAATACTCTATCGATGCCATTATACTACAGTCTAAGCAAGAATTGGCCTGGGCTGGGATATGTATAATTAAGGACAGGATCTGATCATAGAGGGCATGGATTCTGTGACTTTAACAGACCTTTATGACTGGACGCTTGTGTCAGTCCCACCATGACCAGGTGCTAGCTTCGGCCCTGTCGTGACCATACCCGGATTTTGTACTAGAGAGCTTAAGTAACGGTTAATTAGCTAATCGAATAGTTGATGGAATTTTCATTGACTATTTGATGAGCTGATAAGGGGTGGCGCTTGCTATCGCCGCTGCGGCTCTGCTTTGTAAATGCAGTAAGAGCCTCTGGGGTTAGCCAGCTCCATGCCATTGCAGCTCTGTCTCCCCTGCCCTCCTCCCCACATATCTTAAAGTCACCCTAACATGGCCTATCTAATTGTAGGTCAGTGATGGGCAGTCTAGGCTAGTGAGTGGGTTCAGGAGTGACCCTCTCAGCGGGCTGCAAGATTGTCATAACCAAGATGGTCTCCCAGAAAAGGGTAATTTTGCTCACGGCGCTTTCATACCTAAAATGTGTGGGCTGCTGATGGAAACACAGCAGTGGTTTGACTGGATGCAGAGGGAGCACACGGCTCTCCCAGTCAGTGTTCTGTGCAAGCAGCACGCACCTCACGTCACGTGCCCTGGCTTTACATGCGTGTCATTTTAGTACCACTGGTAGGAACAAAACTACGTGGATGGAAACCAGAAAAAGCTGGCAACTCTGCACATGGGCAACAGGAAAAAAATGTCTTGAGGGCCACACGCAGCCCCTGGGTCTCAGGTTGCCCACTTGCTGTAGGACCATGGTGCGCAGGGGGGAAACTTCTCACTTTGTTTGAGACTTGATCCTTTTGCTGTCCGTTGAAAACCCAGGAGACTCTCTGACTGTGTGTTTGCAGATTGGTGATCAGAAGGTGATGAGTTAACCCTGCTATTTGCAAAAGACGGGCGTGGCATCCATGTTCAATAGAGCGGACTGCAGACTGTTGGGACAGACAGAACTAAGGAAGCCATCCCAGGGAATTGTGGGATACTTTGGCAGACTCCCAGGACCTGAGTCAAGCAAGGCCACATCTACACTGTAAAGCAGTAGGACGTGGAGCCTACAACCCAGCTTAACTTGGGCTTGGACCCTCCACCTCTTCAGGGTCCAGGACTCTGGGTTTAAGCCCTGGGTTAGTGCAATTGTGGTGTAGACGCAAGGTGGTTAGTCTTGAGCCCGAGTTGAAGCCCAGGCTTATGCTGTGTACCCACCGGCTAGTTCAGCAGGTGACCGAGTTTCTTTGTTTGAATTTAAGACATATTGACAAAGGCGGACAATAGATACAAGAAGGTAATGGAAGCAAGGTCACAGGACTGCTTGAGGGGCACATGTAACGTACATGTGCATGGCAATGGCGTTCTGATCCTGCTTCAGTCAACGTACCACTTACAGAACCTCAGGCCTGGGGGCTGGATGTGGCCTCTGGCGTGTCTGGATCTGACCCCCCAAGGCTCAGCATTGGGGAGTCTGCACTGGCGCTCCAGCCCCCCTCAGCCACCCACCCGCAGGGCTGGAGCGCTCTAAATCTACTAGTCTGGGCCCCCTACGCTCTGGAGTGCAAGAGAAGTGTGTGTCTGTGTCTGTGTCTTTCTTCTTATTCCGGGGCTTCTCGCTTGTGTGTAGTCCGACAGATTTTTCTGTGGGTCAGTAGCCCCTGACCCAAAATACATTCCCCACCCTTGACCTACAGGTTTGACCCTACTGGTACATAACCAAACAGAATAAACCTTAGACCAAGTCCTGGCTGCTGCTAAGGAATTCCTCCAGGAGCTTTCTCTATCCCAGTCCCTCTTTCTCTCGGCTGAAGTAGAAGTCCCCCACCCAACCACTTGTACAACGTGACTGGATTTTACAAGACCTATCTACCTGTAAATCAACTGAGTTCTAGTCCTTCAGCTCAACAGAAGTGTCTTGCATTCCATGACACATTAAGTAGGGTGGCAATTCCAAGGATACTGTTTTTAAAGCTTCAACCACATCCACATCAAGGAATATTCAGTGTGGTAAGAAGGGATAACTCCAGACCATTTCTCATCAAATAAAGATGCCTGCAACTCCCTGATAAGGAAATTACAATATAAACATTTGCACCAGGCATTTGATAAATATATTTTAACACAGTACCCGTGATTTTAAATATTCAGAGATCCCACCAGATCAACTGAGTAATACCTAAAGCTAGTAAATTTTAAGGAGAGATTAGCAACCAGCTACATTGTTCTATAAAATGCATAAGGCATGTATCAATAAAAGTTCTCATTATGATTAGCTCCTCTGGACTGTGGGGATGAAGAAAGGGACTGGTTTTCAAATGAATATGGCACAAAATGAAGCAATCATCATTACACATGGATCCCTCTTCACTGTGATTCATCCCCAGCCACCACTTACTATGTCTCCCTGACATACATTTACAGTTCCCTTAAAAAAGTAAAATAATTATGCAGGAGATTAAACAGTTTTTCTACTCTACCAAACCCACCAATCCAAACAGTTCTATGTTGTTGGGATTCTTTCCAAGGTTTATATGTTTTGCTTGAAAAGCAAATGTTTTTTTCCCCGCCTGGGAAAATATTTAAACACTAAATTTATGAAGCCAAGCCAATTTATTCCAACTTTATGTTGCTTCTCAGATGGAATCTAATTATCAATCTAAACAGTCGAGTAAGAAATCAGTGCTGGTCAGTGACACAGCCTACCAAATTTTAAGTAGGCCAACATGTGTCTCAAGTGAACTAACCAGCAATTTTGTTCTCGCTTGCTGATCTTCCAGCCACTATCCAAGCTGACAAAATAAGGCAGTGTTAGCTCTTTATTCTGTGTCTTCTCTCAACGTACATTTCTAGGTCCTCACTCCAATGGTAAAAGGGAACAACAGGTGACCTTGCTCAGAATCAAGTGCTCTCTCTAATCTATGTGTTGGACAAATGGGATTGCTAAGAACAAAACTCCAAAGCCAAGCATCAGCTGCTTGAACCCATTTTTCTCCCCATAATGATCTTAAATGTGATAGGACTGTGAAACCAACATCTCATCGCAAAGCCAGAGAGTATAAAGGTATTCAGTAAGAAAACTCAAAAGATCCTTCATTCACCATCCATTCATCTGCTTTTAATAGCCAATATCCAAATAATTTTATTTCAGCACAGTAAAAACTTACCGTGTCCATATATTAACACCAAAAAAGGGCTTTATTTGCTAGACTGCATGCCTTGCTTGTTGAATTGCTGGTGCACATGACGAATCCTGTTTTGCTACTGAAGAAAGCCAATAGCTGTCCAAGCCCCAATAGCTGTCCAAGCCCAGTAATCCTAAGTGCAAGAGCAATCAATAATGGAGGCTTCTAAAGGTGAAAAAGCAATCCTAATGGTGATGGCTATTTGTTAGGATGTACCATGCTGGCAGAATGGGTAGTTACTTTTGAAATCTGTGAGATCAGAGTATGGTATAAGGCAGCCAATGTGACTATCCTATTATACAGCAGGAAGAATAACTATGCAAATATTAAAACACAAACTAGTGCCAAACTAGACTAAGCAAAATATATAGAATTATGGATTTTTGCCCATGAAAGCTCATGATTCTATATATTTTGGTTAGTCTCTAAGGGTACATCTAGATTACATGCCTCTGCCGACAGAGGCATGTAAAATAGGCTACCTGACACAGTCAATGGAGCGGAGATTAGCGGGGATTTAAATATCCCCGGCTTCATTAAAATAAAAATGGCCACCGTGCTGTGCCGGCTCAGCTGATTGTCGGTACAGGGCGCAAGTCAAGACATGGATCGTTCGACAGGGAACGCCTTTGGTGATTGCTCCCTTATGCCTCATGAAACTCCTTTTGAGGAGTACAAGATCTTTTGAAAAATCGCACCATTGTCGAAAAACCGCGTCTAAACTGCAATTTCACTTTCGACATGGTGCTTGTTCGAAACAGCGCCATGACATTATGCAAATGAAGCATGGGATATTTAAATGCCTGCTTCATTTGCACTTTCCAAGTGCTTCATTTACATCCCTCTGCCAACAGAGGGGCGTAGTGTAGACACGGCCTAACACAGCTCCCGCTCTGAGATTTTATTATACAAGTATTACTGGTAATAAAATTATCCTATATCCTTCTCAGTCCAACCATCTGTCGAAGATGCTGCTTTAAGTCTTTAGTACACAAAGGTCCTCAGCACAAAATTCAATACAATTAGAAAAAGCTCATACAAATTATGAATATTCACTTCATGAAAAAAACTCAGGATACATGGTCTAAAATATGATACATCTCTACAAAGAGCACAACTTCTTATACAGGATTGAGATCACATCCATATTAGCTGATCAGTGCTAAAATCTTAACTTCTCCTGTGATAAGACCAGGACTTTGTCTTAAGAGGAAATGGGAACACCTTCATAAATGTCAGCAGAAACGCTATGTAGTCCTAATATTATGCAATTACTCCTATACTAGGATTTTCTTATGGGCACTTTCATTGATGAAGAGGGAAGCCTGATTTAACATTGATCATTTCATAGCTGCATCAGGGAGTCTAGTCTAGTAGTTATGGCAGAGACTAAGAGACAGGACAGTACTGTTCTAAGCCCTGCATTGGAGTTGGCCTTGTGTGAACTTATGCAAATGACTTCATTGTGCCTCAGTTTATCCACATCTAACATAGTGACCTAACTCAGCAGGCTGCTTGGGTTTATTAATTAAAGGTGATGACACTTTTTGAGATCCTTAGATCAAGAAGTGCAGAGAATTTTAACGCGAGTCAATGAAGGAAGGCTAAAGACTGGATGCCTGGAGTTCTTTCACCACAAACAAACAAAAAAACCCAAACAACAACAAAAAAACCATGATCACTGCAAAAAGCAGAAGTAGGATTGATTTGTCTCTATTTTTTTTTTAAATCTTTCTGGACAGTTAGAGAAGACCCATTCAATTGTGAAATCCAGGAAAGTTTGCTGCAACACTCTGTAATACTTACAAGGCAATCAGCCAAAAAAACCCACAGAAATAAGTTCTTTTTTGCCACACAATTCATATCACTTATCAGTAACCCACTTCTTAAGAAACGATGTCTGCTAAAATAGGTTCCAAGGCTGAGGCGTGTCGGCCTGGCAGAAGGTACGGAAAAAAAGAAATAGCAGCATTTCTAGCGTATGGTGAGAAAGAAGCTGGTGTACATGACAAAAGCTCCTTTCAGCATAGCTCCATTAATTTACACCAGCTAAGGATGTGCCTGAAATATAGGTCAACTCCCCACAATCTCCTTCAGTCACTGTAGATGATTTTCCCTAGCTTTCTCTGCCTTTTTAGACTCTCAGGCTTGGACCTTGAATTATCTGACTAGTGCAGGCTACCTTTTCAACCCTCCTTCCTCCAATACCTTTCTTACAGGCTTCTTCATGGAAACTCTGTCTTAGATGTGTCAGCTTTCACCACTAAACTCGACTCTTGTTGGGCCTGACTAGCTTTCTAAATAAGTCACAGCAAAAGTAAGATGACAAATTGTGTGTCTGGGCCATGTTTAGGAAGAATATAGGAACTATTTGATAACATATTTAGTTGTAAAACAAATAAAAATTGTTTTAATATAAACTTACATCCCCTTCTATTTCATCGACACAGAATCCTCCTTCGGAAGATGTCAAAGTGGTTTAGACACAAAAATTAAGACTCAAACCCACTGAGAAGTCAGTATTCCACTCAGGATAAAATTGTGGCAGAGAGTGGGTTCAATAATTTATCCAAAGTCAAACCCCCTGAATCAGAGTCAAGACTGAAACCCAGATGTCCCTGGCTTTCATTCCCTTATATAAATAAATAAACAAAATAAATAGTTTCAAATAGAATTTCCATTAAATCACTCCCCCCTTTCCACCTCCAACTAACACACATCACCTTTTAGGACCCTGGAGATAAGGCTATCAATAGTGCTGTAAGTGTGCAAAGACTCACAAAAGAAGAAAACAGACTGTTAAGTCGAAAGGGAGTTAAGTGTTTGCATGGTTTTAATTGAGAAATGAATTCCAGCTTTAAATATAGCAATGGGGAAACTATTCTGAATCACCTCTTGAATTTTTTAATACTACTCCTGGGAGAACTGAAGGTAAATATGTTAATTTGACTTCAATCATGGTTTTAGAGAAAAAAAAAGCACACTGTATTAGTTTAGGGTACCAAGTCTTAAAACTATTCATGCATTTCTGCATATTTTATACTCAGCAAATAAAGTTCCAAAGGTTCTATAAAGAAGCTGTGAAATTATTCTGAGTAAGCAATAATGAGGTGTGTATTATATAAGCCTCATCCTAATGGTAATTTATTATTAAAATTTAAAAATTATAGCAGCTACATTTCAAAACGAGTCCTACAGCAATTTTTCTTCTTTTAAAAGAGAAGGGAACATTTGAAGGACTGAAGTTGGAGGGACTATACCACAGGTTTTAGACATGCTACAGACAGTAACTGTTTACTAGAGCTATGCAACACATCCTTCTGGAAAATCTTATTCTTTGACAATTCTGTAATTAACTCTTCCCAAGCACAATACACTGTTCCTATGATAGCTAAAGTGAGGAGTTATGTCCACTTGTTTATGACATAGTGCCATGACAGAGTAATTGCCTAGGTTTCAAATGGAGCTTGTAGTCACAACAGAGTTCACAGACTAATATTTCAAGGAAATATATTTTCCAACATGGATTAGGAAGCAGAAAAATCAACAGCGCTACACAGGAGCATGTCTCGTTGTTTTAACAGCTTTTAGACCCTTGAATTCTTCCCGTGAGGATAATCACTCTTTTGACACCCCAACGAAGTTCAACAGAGGACAGAAATGAGAGAAGGGACCAAACAGATTTTTGTGCATCCTGGCCAATGCTGGATTACTCTCTATAGCATAAACATAAAACAGGACTATGTAGCACTTTAAAGACTCACAAGATGGTTTATTAGGTGATGAGCTTTCGTGGGCCAGACCCACTTCCTTAGATTAAATTGTGGAAGAAAATTGGCACAACCATATATACCAAAGGATACAATCAAAAAAATGAACACATATGAAAAGGACAAATCAAATTTCAGAACAGAAGGGGGATGGAAGAGGGAAGGTAAATGTTTGTGAGCTAATGATATTAGAGGTGATAATTGGGGAAGCTATCTTTGTAATGGGCAAGATAATTAATGTCTTTGTTTAGACCGAGGCGTAAAGTGTCGAATTTAAGCATGAATGACAGTTCAGAGGATTCTCTTTCAAGTCTGGTGTGAAAAGATCTTTGAAGCAGGATGCAGGTAATCAAGTCGTTGAGACAATGCCCTATCTGTTTTTTCTTTGTGATCCTGTCTAATATCTGTTTTGTGGGCATTGATTCTTTGGCGAAGTGTCTGAGACGTTTGTCCAATGTACATAGCAGACGGACACTTTCGGCACGATAGCATAGATTATATTTCTGAATGAGCAGGAATATGTGTTCTTGATCTTATAACTCAATTGGTTAGGTCCAATAATAGTTGGACCTAACCAACTGAGTTATAAGATCGAGAACACATATTCCTGCTCATCCAGAAACATAATTTATGCTATCATGTTTATAATTTATGCTCTCCGTTCCCAGCCAACGCATGAGGTGGGAAGTGGTGTCCTGGTCGAATGGCGTTTTGTGGCCAACCAGAGCTGCGATCCTCCAACATCTGCTGAGGCACAGGTAAACACAGTGGCAATGGCCCGCCAGGGACTAACCCTGTGGGCTGCATTTTTTTATTGCCCACCCCTGCCCTAAACTGCATCTTACTTAGCTTGTGCATAAATCTGGCACTGCTGACGCCACTTACAAAACTCAACCATAAACGCTGGAGTTGCCAGCTGTCTGGAGTGTGACCAGAAACTCTGGTCAAAACGAGACCTTGGTGGCTCTGGTCAGTACATCTGATTGGGATCTTAAAAGTCTGGTTGGCCTGAGCCAGGCTGGAACACAGGAGTGGGTTTGGGGTGTGGGCTTCCCACAGCTAGGGGTGCCAGATGGTTTAACCAAAAATACTGAACACAACCCTTCCCCCCCCCCCCCCCAAAAAAACACCGGGAAAAAATTCTGTTGAGAAAAAAAAGGTGGAAACCAAAGTTGTTAAATAATAAAAAAAAAAGGACCCCGAGAGTTATTAAGCAAAACAAAAACAAAAACAAACAAAAAAAACCCCCACCCCAGCATAGCCCCTTTAAGAAATGCTTTTGAGGTTTTTTGGCCCTAACAGGCTGCTGGCAGCCATCCACCATCTTGTCTTCCTGCTCCTGGCCAGACATCTCCCCTGCAGAACCAAGTAAGCACCCAGTATTTTCGCCTCCTAGGGAAAAAATAATCAGAAAATACCGACATTTTAGGTGTCTGGTATTTTCTGAGTACTGGATAGGAGGCAAAAATATTGGACTGTCCGGGTCAATACTGGACACCTGGCAACCCTACCCACAGCGCTTCCGTCAAATGCCTCCAGGGAACAGGTGACATGTCCCTTCAGCTCCTAGGTCAGGGTTGGTCAAAGAGGCTCCATAACCTGGCCTGAGCACTGGCTCTGCCCCCACAGCTCCTAATGGCTGCGGTTCCCTGCCAATGGGAGCTGCAGAGCCAGACTCGGGGTCAGTGCATGCCACCTCACTGGCCGCCTCTGCTCCTACAAGCTGCTGGGACATGTCACTGCTTCCCAAGAGATGCCTGAGGTGAGCACCACCCAGAACCTGCACCCCAAACACTCCCCCACACCCAGACCCCTCATCCCAACCCCAGGGGAGAGCTACACTGCAGACACCCCACTGGGGGCAGTCGTACCATCAACAGAGTGGCCAGCATGGCTGGGGCTCTGTCATCTAGCCTGTCACCAGAACGGGTAAATAATCCCCGATTCCCCTCCACCAAGAATGCCCTGGCCGTAACCCCCCACAAGCTGCAGGCACAGGGGGCACTGGAAGCCGGATCTGGCACCCAGAGCCTGGCCTTCCCAGACAGCCTGCAGACTGGGGGTGGACATGTTAGATGCCAGGGCCAGCCCCCGGAGTTTCATCCATCCCCAATAGGCTGCAGGCTGGAACAGCCCCCAGAACCCTGCTTCTCCCCAGTAAGCCTACAGGCTGAGGGTAGGTCACTGGATGCAAGGTCCACCCCCACCTCCATGCTGCAGGTCATAGGGGCCCCATGGGTGGGCTGCTGCAGGCCATGGGGGCACTCCCAGAGTCTGGTCCCCTGGACAACGTTCAGGCTACCGGGGGGAGGGGCACTGGAGCCCTGCTCTTCCCCACAGACAGCCTGCAGGCTGCGAGGGGGCCACTGGAGTAGGGATGTTAAGTTGCAATTAATTAGTTAATAGAGAAGTCAATGGAATTTCAACTGACTAATCGATTAGCTGATGGGGGAGGAAGGGGGCTCGCTGCTCCCCCTGCAGGTCTGCAGTTTAAATGTAGTAGGAGCCAGGCACCCAGGCAGTTTTAAAGCTGGTTGCCCCCAGTGCTGGCTCCTGCTATCCCTGCCCTTGGTGCCTGTGATTACCGGATAACCCTATGCTTATCGACTACTCCCTTCCATTCCTACACTGGAGGCCCCCAAACACACAGGCTAGAGGCTCAGGCTGGCTCCAGCCCTTCCCAATGGGATCCGCCACCCCAGCCCCCGTGGAGGAAGCCTCCACCAAGACAGCACCACCAGTCCCATTAAGTTCTCCCCCCTCTCTGGCCTCCTAGCCCCTTGCCCTGACCCCCCTACTCTGAGTCCTGCACCCTCCACCCACTGCCTTGAGTCCCCCACTTTCCTCACCCTGCCCTGAGGCCTCCCCCCCAACTGCTGCTGACTTCCATGTATCCATTAAAAACCCCAGCGGTTACACGTGCTGCGGGCTGCGTAGCAGAAAGCTCAACGTGCAGAGCTTAGCTTTACACGGCAGAGCCCGCAGCGAAGCCTTCCCGAGAGCAGAGCCACCAGCCCCTGGGGAGGAGGCTTCGCTGCCCTGCCACAGTGAAGCCACATCCCTCGGAGCTGGCTGAGTGTAACCGAGACCATTAACCGACAAGCTGATGCTTATCTGGTAAACGGTGAATCGATCACACTCGATCATCCCTACTTACAAAACTGGGAAAATAACCTTCAGGTGCCAAAGAACTGTAGGAGAGAAGCACATTAGAATCTCCACAGTCTGGCTGCCCCTAATTCAGGAATACTTGTGATATGGACCCTAGCAGGCAGAGCGGCTCTGTGCGCTGCCACGCATCCCTCCCTGCTAACTGGGGGAACAGCCACATGCTCTGCTAGAAGCTTTTCCGCACTGCTACCCTACCCACATTCCCTTCCCTCCCCCCTCCCAGGCTCAGCAAAATCTTGAATCCGACAACCCGTTTCCCAGGGCTGCTAGATTAAAGAGGTTCAAGTGTGGTACCAATTTTCTGAGTCAGGTATATAAAACAGCATGAAAGTACGTTTGTTGAAAAACATGCAAATATCACATGCATAAATGTTATAAGAATTAGTGTGATGGCCTTGGGAATCTATGTCTACTGGAAAACAATAACAACTGTACATACAAAAGGATGGGGTCTAAATTAGCCATTACAACTCAGGAAAGATTTTGGAGACAGTGTGGATAGTTCTCTGAAAACATTTGCTCCATGTGCAGAGGCAGATAGAGGAGCAGACAGAATGTTAGGAACCATTAGGAAAGTGATAGATAAACTATCATAATACCTTTACATAAATCCATGGTATACCCATGAACACTGCATGAAGTTCTAGTCACCCCATCTCAAAAATATTATATATTAGAAAAAGTACAGAGAAGGGCAACAAAAAATGATTACGGATATGGAACAGTTTCCACACAGAGTGAAATTAAAAAGAGTAGGATCATTCAGCTTGGAAAAAAGACGACTAAGGGGGGAGATGATAGAAGTCTATACATTCATGAATGGGGTGGAGAAAGTGAAGAGAAGTGTTATTTACCTCTTCACATAACACAAGAACTAGGAGTCATGCAATAAAATTAATAGGCAGCAGATTTAAAACAAACATAAATCTTCTCACAATGCACCGTCAACCTACGGGACACTGTGAAGGCCAAAAGTATAATTGGATTAAGAAAAGAAGTTGATACATTCTCAGAGGATAAGTCCATCCCTGGTTATTAGCCAGAATCTGGGTGTGGATGACAAGGGATGGATCACTTGAGAGGTGATCTGTCAATTGTTTGACACCGACCACTGTTGGAAGACAGGGTATTGGCCTAGACAGTGTGGCTATTCTTATGTCTAATTTACTTGCAGTGTTGTTGCAGCTGTGTTGGTCCCAGGCAATGAATGAGACAAGGGAGGCTGGCTCATATTTTTTATTGGAACAACTTCTACTGGTGCAAAGTACAATCTGCTTCCTTCCCTAGACCTGAAGAGCAGCTCCGAGCAGCTCAAAAGCTTGAACCTTCTAACAGCAGCAGTCAAGCTAATATGTTACCTCACTTACCTTGTTTCACTCTTTGTACAGCTTATACATTTGGGTTGATGTAATTGCTGTATCACCAAATACAACCTTGACAGCGCATACCCGAGGTATCTTACATTCCCCAGACCAGGGACCATAAAAAGTCATAGAGGTTAATGACTGAACTCTGACCACTGAACTATGAGTATGCTAATTATGAGCGTTGCCAGTGTTGGGAGACCGGTTCAACCAAGTCTGTGTGCAGGGCTGTGATCTGAAGGGTGGAAAATCCCTTCACAGAAGGACAAGGGACCACGGTATTGATGACAAAAGAACCAGTTTTCAATTCTGAAGTTTTTCAAAGATTCAAATGTGAACAATTCTCTTTTTTCTCCCATCGTCAAATCTTGTGAACATATAGAGAAGATTCAGGACTGACGGGGTGACTAGTCCTGGGAAAGACCAGATTGGAAGATATCATGGGACCTTTTCTGGCAAGGAATACAAGTTGCAAATGAACCATCTAGTACAATGAAGTCTAATTCCCTCATTGAAGTCCTTAGGCACCTCTGCAATAGAAATAAACCACACGGGCATATTGTTTGGCTAATTTTTCCTTTTCATTGATCTTTTGTTACAAGTCACAAAAGTCTCTGGAGGGTATGCAATAAATCCATATCTTACAAACATGTAGAAAAAATTAGTTGCCTCACTGACGAGGAATTGCTGTAAAGAAATCATAGCAATGCTAGGAGACTACACATTTAACTTACTAAGGCTCCATCCTGCAGTTCTCTCACACAAAACAGTAACCGAGCACATTATAAATTAACTACTCTACACGTTTCTTTACGGAAAATAGAACATTCAAACAGCTCATATGCAATGCAAATCTAGTTTAAAAGTGCAGGGCTTGCAAGTAATAGAATTTTGAAATTTCATTTAAAAATAGATGATCCTATGCCAAAGTTCAGTTCAAAGAGGAGTAATACGGGTAAATTAATTCACCGAAATATAAGAATTTCAGGGGAAACATCATCGGTTCCGATCCATTTGATTGTGGAATCATTTCCAACCACGATAAAAGCTCTACAAGATTTGACAGACAGGACAGAGCACTGGAAAATTTACTACAGGCAGAGGGACATATGAGGTCAACTAGAGTGTCTCTCTTTCCTGCTTTTAACTTCATGATTTATAACAGAGATGCTAAAGCCCCCTGGTTTCTTGCTGGTTTCCAAGAACAATTATATTATTTATAGAAATAGACCTACGCAGAGAAAACTCACACATTTTTTGTGTCATTTGTATTCCATAAGGAAGTATTAAACAAAAACAATGGGGAGGAGTTTTAAAAGCTGAATCTGTAAAATATTACATCTCTGTATAATCAGATTCAGAACTGTTCAAACTGGGCAGTACCTTAGCTTATCAGAACAATTCTGAGGGAGTCTGATGGAAGGGGAACCAAAAAGGAAGCTGGACTGGCTGGCTTATGAGGCTAGGTACTCAGCATGGCACTGCGACCTTTTTGTAAGTGAACCCACTCAGAAAGAAATTCAGCGTCAGAGAATTTCCACATTTCCACAGAGGAATGCTGTTTTCTACTTCACTTTCCTGCTGCGTCTTCATGCCTGATAAATCTAGTCAATATGTGTCTCAAAAAGGTGGAAGAGAATGATGGAACGAGCTGCTGAATCAAAAGCAGAAGGTTGCCCTTGACAGGAGTAAGAACAACACTTCTACAAACCACCATGAAAATGGCAATTAAGTTATCTTTCAAAAGGTTTTTCTCACTCCTCGGATCACTTGGATCTCAATGACTTTCAGCCTTATCACCACGCCCTCTGATGCATGGAAAGACACTAGTTATGAGAAAGAAGAACCAGCATGGTAGGAGATAAATCGAAGCATCATTCACTCCAGGAGAGGCTCTCCATGCAGCAAAATATCACTGCAACTACGCAGTGAATTCTTTCAGAGCTCCAGCAAGTAGACTCATTTTCTAATACCACATGCTGTTTACCTTTGAAGGGGGATATGTTTTTATACATTCTAGTTTACCCTGACAACCTCTCTTATGCTGTTACAGAGAAGCATTAGAATGATTTACACAAGGGGCCGAGGGGGGGAAATAAAGATCTTAACAATATCACTGCACTTGACATTACAGACTCTAGCCTACCAATGAAAATGGAATTAGAGCAGCACCATCACCACTGTTCATTTCATTGGATAAATCTATGCAACTCTATCTATTGTAGAAACCCAATGTACTGCAGGCTATTCTATACATCACAGAGCTTAAAAGCATTTGCTATCTTTCTCATTTCTAGGAGGAGATGAAACAGACATATTTGTATTAGAGTTTGAAATGCAGAAAACTACCCTTCTAATTCTCATGCCATTCCCTTGATATTTTTTCCCAGAAGAAAAAAACAGAAGATGCTTTCCATAAGCAGAGGATTTCAGCAGCTAATTTTACCATCACTTACGGTCGACTTTATGAGTAAGATTTCATGCTGACTATATTAATCCTGTCAAATTTCAGAGAGAGAGAGGGTGAGAGAGAAATGATACTGTATATTTTACAGCTGCAATAACTTCTAAGCTATTAGACATGCAAACTGACATGAAAGTAATCAAATTGATTTCTCCCTCCCCCCCCCCCTTTACAATGAAGAACGCTGCATGAGCAAACAAGCCTTTAAGGCACAAGACTGTAACCAAGAACCTTGCACTCATCTCAGGAAATTAAGAAATCACCACAAGACATAGTTCAGAAATTTGGGCATTCTGCTTACTCACATGTTATTTTCACTAAAGCAGAAAGGAACATATTAGTCAACCAAATGATCTACAAAAGACCATGCAAGAAATAAATTGAGGTTTGCAAAGAAATGTAGACATTACAGAAAATGCAATTAATTGTTTTTCCAGTACCAAGGGCTCCATTTTCCCTCTTATCGAGAAAGAGGCAGTGATTTCCCTATATAATATAGCAACTCATTCCCTGTATTTAAAAATAAAAGTACTTTTCTACTGAATGGAAATAAGATCAAGTGGAGAAGAGGATAAAGTTTATAACACAAGAGTTCATCTCAGTTTGGAGCTCTCCTTACAATCCTATGCTGCACTTTTGCTGAAGACCTAGAAGTATAAAAGATGCATGGGAGCCAAGCTATGAAGGGTTAAAACGGGGGGACTGATCTCACTCTTTCCAGAGATCCTGACACATCATGTCCCACATAGGTACCTGTCAGTTACCCAGTTCTTCAGCAAAACAGAATTAGGCTGCCACTGTCAGTTGCCTGCAGCCACTGGAAAATACCATCAGAGGCAGCTCACTCCCAAGGTTTGGAGGAAGACTTCAATCTGCAATTTAAAATACCTCCCACACAAACAAAGAGGGGGAGAAAGCAGCCAGAAGAAGGGAAAACTAAATCATGATCCTGGACAAAGAACCCTCTACTGTGAGAAGTCATCTTGCAGCTATTACTCCCACCTGCGCTACTTCTGACACATTCTCCTTTATACACAGAGTTTGTGTCTAGTATCAGTATCAAAGGTCAGCAGTAAATTAGAGAGCCAGTTAGGTCAAAAGTTCAGCTGAGAAAGTAAGCTTAGTTTTCAACTTGACCTTTCCCCCATTCTTCCAACCTTGATAGAAAAAATGCTGAAGTGGTACTTCTACCTTCAGATCCTGGTACTCTTGTCAACTGAACTATAGACACAACCAGCAAGCTGTACTGCTAGAAGTATGCCTTTTTCAGAACACTTATTTTTCTGCTAGAGCTAGGTAAATGGCTTGAGTTGCAACAGGTTCTTACGCTTCACATTTTGCAAATTGAAAACAGTATCTTACTTTCACGTGTATTAAAAGAAGTCATTACAGCTCCCTGGCATTTTGAAACCTTATGGAAAAGTTTGCATTAGATTTATAACTAGCAGAAGCATATAAAATGTAAACTCATTTGGAATATCCTTTTTCCGCTCTTAAAATGTTTTAATTTTAAAATAAATTTTGAAAGAAATTTTGACCTCTAGCCATTTTTACTTTTTCACGCGGATTTAGAGACTAGTGCACGCTTCGTCAGAGCCTCTTTATTGCCCTTCTTCAGTGCTCCTGCTTGTTCTTTGCTTCCAGCCATTTTTCTTCTCTTTTAGCTCTATTAATGAGACACAATTCAATATCATTTTGTGGCTTAACCATCCTCCGATTTCAATGAGGAGGAATCTCTCTAACCACAGATCGGGAGGGATTCTTTAATTGTCTTGCCATTTATTTCTATACTTTGAGCTTTTACAATTTAACGTAGTTTAAACAACTCAACTATTACACTGAGGCATCATGTTCAATTGTATGAAGCATCTGCATGATTAGAGAAAAGCCCAGTAAATATAACACATTTAATGTGGTCTAAAATCTTGTTTGCATTAGTCTACAATGGCTACATTATTCATAAATGTCATTTCTCACACACACTAACCCTGAATTGGTCTTAAAGACACAAAAATAAGAAAACTGTGATTCAAGACTGATACTTTAACCTTAATTCACCTTACTCGGTTTGGGAATTCAGGCACTTGCAAACGGCGTCCAGGCATATTTTAAACCTTGGGCCAAAGGAGCTTTCCTTGCATTTGCCATCAGCTTAATTATAATTTTAAAACACCAGTGTTCTGATAATCATAGTACATTCAGGATTGGACCTTGAGTCCAGTAAAGCCCATTACAAACACCCACTGTCATTACCTAATTTTTTTGAAAGGTCATTTTAAAGCTTACTGTTCGTGGAGTGCCTTTATAAAGCCCTTTTTAACTGGGCAAAAAGCAGTAAATGAAAAAGTGGTATAGACTGACATCTTTTAAAAAAATGTAGCCAAACAAGGCCTCTCCCAACCAAAACAAAGCATAGTGTATTCTTTTTACAATTTAGAATTAAACAGAGCTGTTCTACAAGACAATACACCAACTAGGAATGTAAAACTTAGAGATGTACAGGCAGTCCCCGGGATACGTACAAGATAGGGACTGTAGGTTTGTACTTAAGTTGAATTTGTACTTAAGTCGGAACTGGCGTCCAGATTCAGCCGCTGCTGAAACTGACCAGCGGCTGACTACAGGAAGCCCGAGGCAGAGTTTCTCTGCCCCGGGCTTCCTGGAATCAGCCGCTGATCAGTTTCAACAGCAGCTGAATCTGGATGCCTGGGACAGAGCAGCTGGGGTGCTGCCGGGTAGGTCCCCGCAGCACCGCACCTCGGCGCTGCGGGGACCAACCCGGCAGCACCCCAGCTGCTCTACCCCAGGTGTCCCCAAGTCAAACGCTGCTGAAACTGATCAGCGGCTGATTCCAGGAAGCCCGGGGCAGAGCAACTCTGCCTTGAGCTTCCTGTAGTCAGCCGCTGGTCAGTTTCAGCAGCGGCTGACTTGGGGACGCCTGGGGCAGAGCAGCTGGGGCGCTGCTGGGTTGGTCCAGTAGCACCGCTCCTAGGCGCTACTGGACCAACCCAGCAGCACCCCAGCTGCTCTACCACAGGCGTTGGCGAGAAAAGCCTGGTCTGCCGGGGGGGGGAGGAGGCGCACTAGCCGCCCCCCCCCCCCCCAGCAGACCATGGAGACGCGGGCGGCAGGACCGAGACGTGCTGCGGTGCCGCTGCCCGAGTCCTCCGCGGCTTTGCTCCGCGTCTCCCTGGTCTGCTGGGAGGGGGGGGAGCGCGACCAGGGAGACGCGGAGCAGCTTTTCTCGCCCCGGAGGACGCGGGCGGCAGGACCGCAGCGCGTCTGGGCGGTCCCGCTGCCCGCGTCCTCCGGGGCGAGAAAAGCCCCGTTCGTAAGTACGGATCCGACATAAGTCGAATCCGCGTAACTCGGGGACTGCCTGTAATAGTGTAGTTAATTAACTGATTAACCAATAAGCAAAAGCTTACCAGTTAATGCTATAGACTACACACATTCTCTTCTTTGCCCCCTTGCCACTAAATTTTTTTAGCAGACTGTCCAGCAGCACAGCTCAGTCCCAGTTTGCGCTGGGTCTGGGACTGAACCCTGCTGCAGCTCTGCATTTCAAGTGCATTAGATGCCAGGTGGGCAGGCAGCCCAGCTCAGTTCTGGCTCATGCTGGGTCTGGAAGCTCAGACTCCCCCTAGACAGAGGCTGCTGCCACCCCACACTGCCACCTTTGTATTCGAGGCAGCAGCATGGGGCAACAGGCAGCCGGTCCGCGAGGGGAGCTGGTTTTTAAACTGGCTCCCTTGCAGACCAGCTCCTGCCTGTCACCCCACGCTGCTGCCTCTACAGAGGCAGCAGGACGGAGTGGCAGGTGGCTCCTCAGGAGTGGGGCTGGAATGCACTGGCTGCCGGCCCTACCCCCAGGGACTATAGAATAGTCGTGTAACAGATAAGAATTCATGAGGCTAATCGTATATTCAATTAACCAATCTTTAACATCCCTAGTAAAAGCCTGTTTAATTAAACAGTTACATGTCGAATTTAATCGGTTAGCTGATTAAACGGGGGCTGGTGGCTGCTCCAGCCCAACTGCTTCCAGTCCCATGCGAAGGTGATGATTCCCAGCTCCCGCACAGGCTGGGATCCGGCAGCCCCCTGCCAACAGCAGTCTGCAGGCTGCTCCCGGGTAACAGTTAACCGTTACTTGGTAAGCATCACCAGTTAAGGGTGATGCTTACCGTGTGTTCACATCTCAAATACCAACATTTACCAGACTGTTACAATCAGTAGTATTTGTGATGTATAAATAGCCCACCCTCAGGGAAAAAAAGGTCTCCTAATATACAAACTCTAAAGCATTTACTTGCATCAACTTCTGGCCACTTCTGTTTTTCAAAGAAAGATCCCAAGTTAGCACATGACATATGATATCCAGCCAAAAAATAATTCCACCTTTCAGTTTCCAAGTAATAAAGAGCACAATCTGCATACACTTGAATAGACATAAATGGGCACCTGATTATTGAAAAATGGCAACTATTTGGGAACAAGGCTATAAGAGCATTCCCGGACACTAGGACTAGTTTGACACAAAATTATTTCAAGAGATAAGCATGCTATTCATCAAAGAATCATTTGAGCATAACTGTCTCAAAACTACTTGGAAGTAGTTACACAAAACACCAAAATTCATACTTTTGCAAGTGTATAGGAAGTCTCCTGGGAGAGGCAGTGAACAATATCAATGAGTTTCTCATGACCTTACAGCGATTGCCATGACAACACAGTCTCAATCCTCCAAACATGGATATTCATTTGCACTAGTGTGATTTAGAATAATTAGAGTGAGATTCTCTGAGCTCGGGAGACAAGGAGTGACAAAGCAAACGGAGACGGCAATGTTGTACAATGGTTCACGAGAGCAATGTTTGAATTTCGAAGGCTGAGGAAAGCAGTTCCAAATGTAAATGTAAAGAGAAGGAGAAAAAACACTCTTCAGAGCTGTATGACCTAATTCATTAAACACATTGTCAGTTAGAAAATCTTTTAAATAAAACATTAAGCTAGAGGTAATTTTAAACCTTGTGGATTTTATTTTACTCAATTATTTTCTAATGCTTCAAGAACAACTTCAAGAATAAATATTAAAAAACCCACAACCAGCCCACAACCAAGGATTTCATCTAATGCTTTGCAAAAGAAGTGAAGACATTTTATACTAAACAAAATATCTGCACATGCCAGACATGGGATCATCTTTTTTTCTGTAAACTTTATGTTCTTTAAGTCATAGGCAATTTTTCAAAGTTTTCACACCTCTTTTGGGATGAATTTTAAACTTTCATTTGAAGGTTAGTTTCTGAAGTAAAGATTTATGGGCTCCTAGCTACTTTTCTAAGCTCTTTAGAAACAAAGTGGTGTATATTGTCCATTAGATACACATCAAGGCAGTAGTATGTATGACTCCCATTAGAAGACCAGTTGGAGAACTGAGAAGACACTAGGGATGTAAAATCCCATTTAATGTGTTAACTGGTTAAACAGAATGTTCAACCAGTTAACTGATTAAAGGGAGGACGGGGAGGGGGGGAAGGGCGGAGCACTCCTCTCCGCAGTGTACTGGAGAAGCCTCCTGCCCATGGCGGGTGGCAAGCTGCTTCAGCTCTCACCAGCTAACCAGAACCAATAAGCATTACCCATTAAGGACGATGATTACTGGTTAACCAGTTAACTTTTCACTTCCCTAGGAGACACCAGGCCAGAGGCAGCTTGTGTAGGTGGAGCGGGAGCATCATTGTAGAATTTTATTGAATCTGAGCAGAGACCCATTTTTCTATTTCGCAATTATTTACAGTGGATTGCAGAACTCTCATAGAGGTTGAACCTTTCTAGTCCGGCACTCTCTGGTCTGACAACATCTGTGGTCAGCATGATTTCAGTTAGCTGGATGTCCACTTATTATGGGTGTGGCCAAGTTTCTCATGGTCCCATAAAGTTTGCTTACAGCCACCAGCCCTGGCTCTCAGTCTTCTGTGCTGTTATTTAGCTCTAATTTACCTCTGTCTTTTAAGAGACCAGTAAGCAGTGGAAGTGTTGGTAACACAGCTAGACAATATTGAACTGTGGTTCGGCACCAGTCAAGTCCCAAGGATGCCAGACTAGAGAGGTTCAACCTGTACAACCATCTCAAACGGAACCTATGGTAGTCATCCTGTTAAATTAATTGCAATTTTCATACAACTATAAATAACACATTGATTTCAATGGTGAAATAGATTTTTTCTTGATTTATCTGACCAAAAAAGGAGGACTCCAAAAAGGCAGGGAAAAAAGTACTCCAAAATTACTCAAGTAATTACATTCTTCTAGCAGCCTCATACTGTAATTCATTTTAGAATAACCCATGCTAAACATTATAATTCATTTCCAAGACACCTTTTATTACACATACACACAAATTAAACTGGTCTGGAATAATTATTTATCCTGCTCAGAATTTACATAACCAACTGAGATGTGGACTCTTAGTCAAGAAAAACTTTTCCTGCCTCCCTGCACAAAGGAGAAAAAAAAATCTAATTTTAACCTCACTTTTTTAAAATGTATGATTGATAGATAGCACTGCATCAACAACGTGCAGCTATGATTTACGTGGAGCAGGGATATATAATCAACAGTATAGTAGGCCAAGGGCTCATCTACACTTCAGGTTCGTTGTGGATCAATTTGAGGTATTTACCATTAAAGCACTTTGCATATACAGTACAGGCAGTCCCCGGGTTACGTACAAGATAGGGACTGTAGGTTTGTTCTTAAGTTGAATCTGTATGTAAGTCGGAACTGGCGTCCAGATTCAGACACTGCTGAAACTGACCGCCAGTTCTGACTTACATACAGATTCAACTTAAGAACCCCAAGCGTCCCCAAGTCAGCTGCTGCTCGGGGCAGAGCAACTCTGCCTCGGGCTTCCTGTAGTCAGCGCTGGTCAGTTTCAGCAGCGGCTGACTTGGGGACGCCTGGGGCAGAGCAGCTGGGGTGCTGCTGGGTTGCTCCAGTAGCGTCGCTTCTCGGCGCTACTGGACCAACCCAGCAGCACCCAAGCTGCTCTGCCCCAGGCGTCCTGATTCAGCCGCTGCTGAAACTGACCAGCAGCGGCTGAATCAGGACGCCTGGGGCAGAGCAGCTGGGGTGCTCCCGGGTTGGTCCAGTAGTGCCCAGAGCGGCGCTGTGGGACCAACCGGCAGCGCCCCAGCTGCTCTGCCCCAGGGTCCACAACAAAAGCCTGGTCTGCTGGGGGGGGGGCACACTAGCTGCGCCCCCTCCCCACCAGACCAGGGGCACCGGGAGCAAAGCCGCAGCCGCGGCGGGTTCCCACGCTTCTGAGGCTTTGCTCTGGCAAAGCCTCAGAGGCGCAGGACCGCGCCGCGGCTGCGGCTTTGCTCCCGGTGTCTCTGGTCTGCTGGAGACGGTCCCCAGCAGACCAGGGGCACCAGGAGCAAAGCCGCAGCCGCGGCGGGTTCCCGCGCCTCTGAGGCTTTGCAAAAGCTCTGGCAAAGCCTCAGAGGCGCGGGAACCCGCCGCGGCTGCAGCTTTGCTCCCGGTGCCCCTGGTCTGCTGGAGACGGTCCCCAGCAGACCAGGGGCACCAGGAGCAGCTTTTCTCGCCCCGGAGGTCGAGGTGGCGGACCGCTGCCTGCGAGCTCCGGGGCGAGAAAGTCCAGTTCGTAAGTGCGGATCCCTCATAAGTCAGATCTGCGTAAGTCGGGGACTACCTGTACAAACAAAATATTTTGTTGTGGATCACTTGGCTTTTGGATGCATGGTCACAACCTCTCTTTGGAAATGTGTTTTCTCAGGTGTGGGATGATTTTCCCTGCAGCAAAGTATGAGTGGATACAATGCCAATATGAGGGCTAATAATGAGCCAACTTGGTAATGGCAAAATACAAACAGCGAAAAACAAAGGGAGAGAGTTTGATAATTAACACTGCAGGTGGCCATCTCAGAAATACTGTAAAAACAACTTAAACTTTATCTCTATACAGTAAAACTCCAATGGTCCGGCACTCCTGATGGTCCGGCACCATCAGGAACCCAGAAGTGCTCTGGGCAGCCGGGCCATTGGAGCTGCTCTGCCCCCAGCTTCCCCAATTCAGCCACTGCTAAAACTGACCAGCGGCTGAATCGGGGAAGCTGGGGGCAGAGCAGCTGGAGTGTTGCCAGGTAGGTCCCATGGCGCTGCCCCCTGGGGCTGCAGAACCAACCCGGGAGCACCCCAGCTGTCCCTGATTCAGACGCTACTGAAACTGCCCAGCGGCTGACTCCAGGAAGTTTAATCAGCGGCTGACTTGGGGACGCCTGGGGTAGAGCAGCTGGGGCGCTGCCAGGTTGGTCCAGTAGCGCCGAAGAGCAGCGCTGCGGGACCAACCTAGCAGCACCCCAGCTGCTCTGCCCCAGGCGTCCCCAAGAGCAGCTGGGGTGCTGCCCGGTTGGTCTCGCCGCGCCAAGGGTCGGCGCTACCGGACCAACCGGGCAGCACTCCAGCTGCTCTGCTGCAGGCGTCCCAGATTCAGCCGCTACTGAAACTGACCAGAAGCGGCTGAATCAGGGACGCCTGGGGCAGAGGACTATCGGAAGGGGGGGCTATGAAGGGTCTGGGGTGGCATTCCCCCACCCCACCCCAGACCTCTCATAGCCCCCCCCTTCTGATAGTCCGGCATATCTGATAGTCCGGCACCCCCTGGGTCCTAAAGGTGCCGGATTATTGGACGTTTACTGTATGTTGCAGACTGGTTCAGATGTTTGGCTCACCTATAAAACCTGTAATTTGGAGTCCTGGAAATATCACCTGTATTTTTCAAGAATTCTGAAACATCTTTCTTGACTACCAAGGTGCAGCTGGTGAGTTGTTTGCTTCTCTCATTTTACTATGTTCCAGAATATGACTACAACTACATTATTTAGGCTAAAAGAATGTGATATCTAACAGTGTACCCAATGGAGCTGTCACTTTTGCCTCGCACATGTCAAGCACGAGGAATGTAAGCAACTAGTCGAACAGCTGACTACTTGATAAGCATATGCTTAATGAGTAGTCAAATCACTACTTGACTAGTCACTCCCCTTCCCCCTTGCTACCTCTACCTGAGAGGCAGCAAGGGGAGGGAGCAGGAGCCAGTGAGGTGGGGAAGCCAGCTTAAAAGCCAGTTCCTCCAGCACCGTCTCCACGGGAGGACAGAGGCGCAGTGGGGGACCGGGTGCGAGCCAGGAATTGGCTGTCCTGGCTCAGGCCTGGTCCCAGATGCTGCACCTCTGTTTTTTAAATGCATTAAGAGCAGCAGTGTCTCTTAATACATTTAAAAAGCAGAGGCACAGCATCTGGGACGGGGTGCAAGCCAGGACAGCTGATTCCCAGCTTGTTCCCAGTAGCCCCCGACAGCTCTTAATAAATTTCAAAAGGTAGAACTGTAACAAGGTTAGTTCCCAGGGTGGGGAGCTAACCCCACTACAGCTCTGCAGTTTCCCCCCTTATCAACTAATCGAGTAGTCGATGGAAATTCCATCAACTACTCGATTAGCTGATTAAACGCAATTTAACATCCATATCAGGCCCCTTAGCATATTTTAGAGATAGGGATGTGAACGTGTAACTGTGTACAGGGTTAAACCCAGGCTCCTGGTATATGCAGGGAGCCGGTTCTCGGCATGCACTGGCTTTTGGGGAGCTGCCTGCCATGCTGTGCTACTCCTCTGACACAAAGGCAGCAGCAAGGGGCGGCAGATAGGAGCGGTACGTGTGGAGAACTGGCTTAAAAGCCAACCCCCAGTGCACTGCCTGCCACCCCCCATGTAACTGCTGAAATTTTCAGCAGCTACATGGTTACTTAATTACACTCATTTTAACATCCCTATTTTCAGGTTGACCTAAAAATGGAAAAGTTTTAGGTCAAAACTGAATGGCAGAATCTGTTATCTAGTATTCTGAATCACTTATTTTTTAAAGACTGTCACTGGAAAATTAAACACAACTACTGTACATGGGAATCGCATTTTGTGACCTGGTTCTTCAGCACAGTTAGAAGGAACAAAATTTAAAGGACATGCGGGGATCAAAGTACCCACAACAGAAATGTAATTACGTTTGGGGTGCAGCACAAGCAGCTGTTTAATGGCACTCTGCAAAACTACAGCAACAGCGTAAGTAAAAGAGATTCTTCTCCCCAATCAAAATGCACAAAATTTAGGAAAGCAAAAATCAACTGCCTACGTTAAACCAGGGTAGCAAAGTTAACAACTAATACTTTTAAACTAAATGAAAAGGGACACGTAACGGTCAAGGCTTCAGTTTGCATTAGCTGAGAGAGAGCAATTCCAGCCACACAGTACATCCTTGCACAGTGATTTTGCACTGGTTCAGTACTGATACAGAGGAAAGCGCACCACAGTACTAAACAATCATGAACACCACTTCCTCTAGCACTTGCTGCAAATGTTCCTCAGTGGCCTCCGGTCTAACCTCACTTAAGTTAGGATCTGAAAAGCTAAGTGCAGATGAGGGTATAGCTGCCAGTCATATCCAGCTTTGCCTAACAGTGTTACAGAAGTAAACAAATGCAGAGTCAAATGCGTCACTGAAGCAGAAAGAGGGAAGATTTACAGTTTGTCATACTGAAAATGGAATGTACATGTAACATTTCAGTGAGAGTGCCACAGGAGAATTAAAGTTCAACTCTTAAAATATGCTTAACAGTGTTCCTTTTACGTCTATAAAAGGAAACATTTATTCAACACACAAACCCAGAAGATAAAAAATTCCTTGCTGCCACTGTGTTTAGGTTAAAACATCTCACTATTTTAATGCGTTCTGCCAGGTTTTTTTTAAACTGGATTTATTCCTTTCACAGTAATTAATTAAGTAGGTCCCACTGTATATCTAAATATTCAATCAGTGATGCATTACAAGGGGTGCATTTGTTATGATGAGATGCCCCAGGCAGGCCCTAGGAAGCATGAGACAGAGCCAATTGTTATAATCATTCACTAGTATAATTATCACATCACATCCACACCCTGGGGCCACTTCTAGGGTATTAAAGTTCTCTTCTGTGCTACCAAAATATGTATTTCATGATGGCCAAAGGCATAAGTGCACATATGCAGCCAAGCTCTGTGGTTCATACAGAAATCTACCCTATTCAGAATGTCTCTCAGTCAATGCAGATGCTCTCTCAATAAGAGTTTCTTTTAAACATGCAAACACAGATGTATCCACCTATTTGTTTGTACATTAAAGCAGAGACTTAGCATTCACTCATTAATAACAAGAACATCTCTGCAGCTAGCACCTGTCAATCTCCGAACATTCAGCTGGCGTTGTTTGAAGAATGTGATCATTTCCAGGCTATTTATTTAATTTGATTTAAAAAAAAATCAAGTTATCTAGCCATACGCCCAAAAATCATGAGAAAAGTATCTTGGCGGGTGAAAACACTCATGTTTTTTCATGGTGCGGTAATTCAATGGTCAAACTGAATTTTACTGATCCTTCTTCAGTCACTTTTGTGCTGAAAAATAGCCTGTGAAATTTCAGTCCAAAAGCTACAGTTTTTCAAAATAGTTTTAACTGCCAGAGAAATTGGGTCTTTTAGTAAATCCCTTCTCAATCTCCACCATAATTCAGAAGCTTATACAGACTTTAGTTAGTTAAGTAGTTAATAGAGTCTGTTTTAATCAGCCAGTTATCTATTGTTCAGGTAAGCTTTGTGTCTGGTTCCTAAAATGATTCTCTGCTTTCTTTTTAGTTAAGACGTGTGCTTATATACCAAGAAAGGGATAACTCTGAACAATGCTAATTTATAGTAAAATATAGGGTGTGAAAATCTGACTCCACTGAAATCAATAGGAAAAACTCTCATTGACATGAATCAGGCCAGGATTTCATTTAAAATGTGCTTTGAGAAAGGAACACAAGCAACCCAAGATCCCAATCCATGAACAAATCCTGAATATGAACACCCATGACAGGGCAAAGTTCAAAACAGTAATATGGTTTCAGTGCTACATCGACAAAACAGTACCCACCCCAAATCCTATGGAGTACTTTAAAGAGACTACAGTTGTAACAATAAAATTGGCTACTAACAATGTGGTGATTTTATAGTATTGAAAATGTGGGTTATTTTTTGGATACTAGTACATTTTGCCATTAACAAAAAAAGATGGACCAGTTATATGCTCTACTGATAATGCTATGACACAAGTATCTGTTCATTAGGAACGGGACCAAAACCATCAAATCTTAAGCAATGAACAGCCGCTAAATGATAATTTTTTGTTGGTGCCAACTTGGGCTGGATTCGGAACAACCAACAAGAAAGGAAAAGCTTTCTGTCCATTACCAGCTCCAAGAGGTGCAATATCTCAGCCCCTGCTATTTCAAAATTCATACTTTATCATCTGGGGTTGAAAAAAATCCAGTAGAAAGGCACAAATGGATTATAAATATCAATTATAAACAGTAAGCAGAAAAACTGTTACATCTTCTAAATGTAATTTTGTCAAAATCTTCCGCAGTGTGTGTGTGTGTGTGTGTGTGTGTGTGTGTGTGTGTGTGTGTGTCAGTTACGCTTTGCATTATGAAGGAAATTTCTTTTTAGAAGAACAGAATGATTTGCATAATATTCTTAGCAAGTTAATATCAGCCTCTGATAATGATCTCTGCATAATGCAAAAACGTTTCAGAAGACTGTTACAACACTAAGTAATCATATTTTAAATTATGTTTCCCTTTATAGAAAGGTGTTGCAAAAACACACAGACATGAAATCTGTCTGTTGAAGCCCTAAGAACCACCTGACCATCTTCCCACTATTCTACTGTTACATATTGCAACACTGGCTTTCAAAATCTTACAAAACAAATGATACTGCAACAGTCTAGCTTCACAGAAAGCAGAGCTTTTTCCTGTGTTGATGCTACTGCACATTAGATTTCACAAGAGTTTCTGATGTATAAATTAAGGGAAGATCAAAAACCTAAGTTCTAATACAATGTCACACCAACAAAGGCTGAGTCTTCTATCCCTGCTCATATGGAGTAGTACCTTACCACTCATCTAAATGGGACTGCTCCTTAGGTAGACTCCTCAACTTGAGTAAGGGAGGCAGAATCTAGACCTTCACTACTTGTTGTTTTATCTCACCACAGTCCCTTAGATTTCTCCATATGTAAGAAACCACATTAGTGAACGTGGACAATGTAACCAGACACCAAATAATTGAACGTGAAACCATTTCCAGAGTACTACAAATGAAGACTGCACAAACACCACCACTTTCCTCTGATTGAATGAAGTTGCTCTCACCGCTATGTGTAAATGCATATTACAAACAACATATATGGGGGGGGGGGAGGGGGAGGAAGGAGAAAGAGATATCCTCTCTGATAGCAAACAACTTCACAGGTCTCTTTGTAAGGGAGGGTTAGGGGGGTCATAAAAGACCTCCACGCTTGTTACTAGCACCATGGTTATGCATCTCATTGGGTTAAGAACTTAACCTACAAAGAAGAGTTCTATAAGGAGGCTCTTAAATATACAGACTAACGTCCAATTCAGATATGGGTTTAGACTAGGGCTGTAAGGGTATGTCTACACTACAGTGTTATTTCAAAATATCTTATTTTGAAATAACTCGTCTACACACAAAATGCATTTCGAAATAGCATTTTGCTATTTCGAAATAGCGCGGCCACACTGACTCGCATTTAAGGTTGGCCAGAGCTAGTTCTGGCAGAGCACCAGGTCAGGACTTACTGTGTGGGGCTCCTGCGTGAGGCTATCTGAGGTCTGTGCTTAAAGGGACCTCCTCCCCCAGATAGCTAGTTCTCAGGTTTCCCTGCTTGCTTGTCTACCTCGATGAGGGACGAATAGTCTAGTAGCACCTTAAAGACTAAATAGTTACAAGACGCTGATAAGAACCGTTAGTTTGCACTTGGAAAGGAAGATGACCAAGGGTCTACACAGACATCAAGAACCATTAGCACCTTAATTGTTTGGTTGGTTGATAATGTGTGAGGCTCTGATATTATAATTCATACAATGTGCATGAAATTAAACTTGTGAATGAAGTTAAATTCCAACCCTTCTCTGTGTATTTGGCTTGTGGAATTGGTCTGAAACAAAACAGCAACTTGGATATCCATTAATGAGCGTCCAGGAAGATTAAAATGTTCTCCGACAGGTTTTTGTGTGTTACCTTTTCGGATATCTGATTTGTATCTATTAATTCTTTCCTGTAGAGACTGTCCAGTTTGGCCGGTATACACTGCAGTTGGGCACTGCTGGCATTTGATGGCACAGATCACATTAGTGCACATCCATATCTACATGTTTTATTATTCTTTAAGATGCTACTAGACTATTTGTTGTTTTTAAAGTTTTCCTGTTACAGACTAACTCAGCTACCCCTCTGAAACTCTTGAAATAAAGTATCCTCAGAGCCTGCCTATATCATCTTCAAAAATCAGTCAGTGAAATAAACTCTCTTGACGATCAAACCATCCTCCTCCCCTGCCCATACCTTAGCACATACAACAGACATAATCCAATTTTAAATCCTGATAAATATTTTTGGGCCACCCACAAAGGCAAACTTAAAATTAAATAGCTAAGTTACATAGGCTGGTCACAATGTAAACAGGGTCACATGTATCAAAACTCTGCTGCTACTCCTGTTTCCTTTCATATTATATTTTGAATTCTTGATGCAGTAACATGGTAGAAATAACTTATCCTGTTTCTAACCCCTTTTTACAACCCTGGATGTTAGTGGGTGTGAAATGAACAACTTCCATCATTCCATTAAAGTCCCAAACATTCAAAAATACAAGCAGCTTTAAGATCCACATCCCAAATTCTCTGATACCCATAAACATTACATGAAAGACTGCTAGGCAAATTCTCCACATTTTCTATTTAGCACTCGAGACCAATTAACATGAATGGATTCTCTACCCCACTTTTTCAGATTAAAAAAAATGTTAAAATGCTGTATCTCAAGAGCTTGTTTTGGACTCCAGCAAAGTGATCTCATTGCCCAAATTCTCGAGCACCTCATTCCTAACAAATGAAATGCTCCATGGATTGAATGCCAACAACATGGTCATTGCTTTACAATCACACAATTAAGAGACATGATTACTCCAAGAAATCACTGACATTTTCTACAGAAGGCCTGAAGATGTCACCTTGCACAGGTCTCATGCAAATCCAAGGTGGCTATTTTCCTAATCTGGAGAATTACACAGTAACATATACAACCTTGAAATCTTCCATGCACATTTATTTCCCAAATGAAACAAGCCTGTGAAGTCTTGGGATGTTAGCAGACATTTATTTTTTCAGCAGTTACATGTTTACATGAAGGGGGCCAGGCTGCTCTGCAGAGCCGGTATGTGGAGGGAGCTGGCTTAAAAGCTGGCTCTCCAGGGGCACGAGCGCTTGCTTCCCCACCCCTTGCTGCCTCTGATACAGCCCAGGCTTATCGGTTAATTGTGTAAAATCCCTAGTGAAGACACAACGAGGAGATTCTGCAGCTTGGCCCCAAACAGACAGGCGATAACCAGGTCTCCTCATCTATAGTTTGCAAACTTCAGCTTCGGATGTTTTCCTCATGCAGGATAAACACTAACAGGGCTGAGCATTTCACTAGGCAATAATCCAGCTCCCTCATCAGGACATATTCATCCTTTGACTCTGTAGTTTATTCACTCATGAACTGCATTATTGCCTCATTAAGCAGCACACCCATCCTATCATCAATTTAATACTCTGTCCTGATGCTGAGAATGATGGCTCAGTTCTTTAGCAAAGAATCTGTACTTAATACTTCTCTAATATACTGTAGTAAGTGTAAACGATTCAAGATTTAATTATAGAAAAGAACACTTTAAAAAAGAACTTCCAGGAATTTAATGTGTTTAAATTCGGGACTAAACAATAGAATGCTTTAAATGATCTAGAGGCTTGATAATGTTAACCTGAACAAGTATAGTCTGCTATGCCGAAGAGGACATGGCAAGATTCGGAGGAACTGCCTGGTAAATCAAAAAGTTCTGTGGTTCAATTCACTACATAGCCTGTATATTTATCAATCCTACTCCTCAGTGAACCCTAGACAATAGGAAAAAAGATGCCCTCATTCCAGATACTGTGTACTCTGCAGAAACCCTAATAATCACCGTACACAGTTCTTGTAAAATCTCAAGAAACACTGAAATTCCTCAAGAACGAGACGAGGAAAAGATGAGGTAATTACTGGAAATAACTCTTTGCCATTCTATTATAACCATCCCCCATGGACCTTAAAAGACTTTACAAACATTCTGCATAGAACCTCAGATTACTCTTCTCATTTTAAACTTGGGTGAACTGAACAACAGAGTAATGATCTGTGTCCTATCAGAGAGCCAGCAACAGACACAAGAAGAGAACCCTGGGATTATTAATTCCAGTCCTCTGCTCTAAACACCGAACACCAGGCCCTACAAGAGCTGTATACTTACTAGTTGGACACTTGACCTTTGACCAATAAGCACCTGGAACCTGCACTTCTCATTGATCTTAACAGGAGTTGTAGGTGAGCAGTGCCTATCAGGCTCAAGTAGTACACAAAATTGAACCTATAATCTCAAGTGATACAATTTCAAGGAGGGTTTTCCTTCCCTCTGCTACATTTCAAAACATGGTTATTTGGGGGGGGGGGGGGGGAAAGGGTGTTAATCTGAATTAAAACAAAATTTATCTCTTAATCAGCAGCTAGGGAAGAAATCACAATAGCCCCATTAATCAAAAGCAAATTTGGTGAAGTAGTGGGTAGAGTCTGTATTCATAAGGAGAGAATGAAAAACACTGAAACGAGGAAGAGTTACACGATAGATACAGAAGAAACCCCACCAATTTTTTTTTTTTAAATAACTGGCTATGAAGTGATTTTCTCTTTGTTTACCTTCTGTGGATAGCAATATGGAAAGCCAAAGGAATACACTCAACTTCTACTTTCTTAAAAGCTTTGCTCTTTTTAAAAAAAATCCAATTATAGAACAATTCTCTCAGCAGGGGTCAGTATAGAATAAAAATCACCAAAGTTAACATACACAAGACCAACAAAGATTAATGTCTACATGGTTTCAAAAGTAGTACAATCCAGATTTCATTAACATTTTAATTGTAATGTATATCTTTTTAATCTTCTTTTACACTAATGGTTTTAGATGAAAAAAGAAAAGAAAAACAGAATAAAAGAAAACTGCTGACTACAACAAAAAAATCAACATGCAAAATTTAACAGAAGGAACTTAGTGCTGTAATGGAAAATGAATTAGATGCTGAACACTATGTTAATGTTGCATTAGAGTAGAAATTGAATTTTTTGAATCCCCTATGAAAACAAAGTTAAAGTTGCAACTTTAAATCTCTTTCATAGACACATTTCAATAAGATCTTTCAGTATAAGACCACAGAAAGCATAGTATTTACAAAATGGACACCTAAAGTTAAAAAAGGACAGTTAAAACATTGTAATGCACAGTTTAATTTATTTAAAGACATTTACATAGCAGCATCTTAGTATAAAGGTTCTATTATTATTATTACTGTCTATTACATTATGCTTTTTGGTAAACTGAGAATTTCTCCCTGTTGTATGACCCTATAAAGAATGACCTTACTGGAATGCATGTATGTGAAAAACAGATAGGGTTGAGTTGTGGAATCTTCACTCTATTTCCTAATTTTGAGCAATTAAAACCTCAGTTTTAATGTTGCACGAAGAGGGAGTGAGTGAGGGAAAATAATGCACAGTAAGCATGTAAAGATAAAAGTCACACATGCTTAGGTCTCTTCTCCATTGTACAAGCAAGGTTAGAGAATACAGTAATGTAGAACAGGAACAGGGATTTATACTAACATTTGACAGTGCAAGTGGAACTCCACTGGAGCAGTCTAAATGTTGCAAAATTTTCAGAGATGCATCTTTACCTGAATATCCAGTCTCCAAAACAAAAGTAATCTAGAATGAGAATCAGCATGAGAAATGTCAACACAAAAACTATAATTTTCTGTAAGCTGTAACAATACAGGTTTTCAATAAAAGTGCCATCACAATAGCAACTATAATAAAAACAGGTATGCATAAGTTCATTACCCAGAAATAAATATAGGTTGCAAAGCTTGATGTGCTCAGTGAAAAATACAGAAAGGTTTCCAAGTGAGCAAATACCTAATGAAGGATTATCCTTATTTGTGAGGATTCCATACCAGCAAAGAACTGAACCATAAACCTCTGCACCCAACAGAAAGGAGAATCTGCTTGATCTCGCCTTAAAATGACTGAGTCTTGTAAACAGCAGTCTGGCACCCAACACTCAATAGACCTTTTTCCCTTGGTGGTATTTTTAATCTAAGTGCTTGCCAAACCTAGTTATGTCTAGCTTTTTAAAAACAAGTGATTTTAAGCATTATCAAACCAACACAACCCACCGAGTCTTTCAAGTACGCAGCTTTTATCTTTCAAACATATATTTTTGTAATTCCAATAATTTATTCATGCACCTGTGTGGCATAATATCTGTCATATCATAGTTTGAATATGGGGCTTGTAGGGACAGGAACTTACAAGAGAAACGCTATCCCTACTTTAACTTTGACATTGTTACATTGACTCTACAACATGCTCTTTTGGACTCCTCTACAGGGGCTATAGTTTCACACCCAACTCCTGTGTTTCTAATGATTCACAAAAGAGCATCCCATGATACAAGGAACTGGCATGCAAAACACGTATCCACACACAAAGTATGTAGCTTTAGGCTGCCACATGTCTCCCTAATGAATACTGTAGGATTAAAACACTGATGGAAAGAAATCATTGCTGGTACTGGACTACATGATCCCTTTCCATACAAGTGCTCAAACCACTAGCTTGAGAGAGCACAGACATGCTCATATTTAACTTACAATTCTTTGTACATGCTGTTCTTCAGTTTGCTGCTGCATTTTTGCCTCCAGACTCACAAAGATGAAAAACATCTGGCTCCTCTCCCTAAATCAATAGAATCCTCAAAGAGTCCTGATTGCTACAAATTAGTTGCTACAAAGTGAGGTGAATTTTTTGCTGTTTTTACAAATGATTAATAGGTCCCCATATTGGCTTTATTGGCATTGGGATGTAATTGCGAGGTAAAGTATTTAATCTCATCCCAATGACTATATATGGTCACTTTGATGGAGTCATGCCTTCCCCCTACATTCTGCTGCCCTTAACTCCTGGCGCTTACTTCCAAAGCAAACTGGTAGTATTTGGGAACTGTGCCACTAAACTAGCAGTCAGCAGACTCCCTGGGTTACCATGTGCTCCCCCTTTTCCAGTTAACGTTTTTAAAGTTGAAAAGATTTTGAAAAGATACATGAAGAGAAATGTATTAAAAGTACTCTGAAGTCTTATATAAAAGTGTCAAATTACTTTTGTTTAAATGTAGATTTTGTAATGATCTCTTGGATGTTTAAAATCAGCCTCTCTTGCTCCTAAAAAGTGTTAATTTACTGAGCCCACATATTAATTTGTTATTATAAGGTGAACTGCGATTGCTGGCCTGATAGCAGTGACCCCCACTCAACTAGGGGGGGAAAATGAACAGAAACATTTTTGTCTAGTTAAGAAAGGAAACAAAAATGTATTTTGCATGCAAGTTTCTAAAAGGTAAACATCCCAGACTATTTAGAGTGTTAAGGAAATGATTATTTCTTTGGACAGTATGCTGAACATGGAAAGCACAAAATATGTACCAAGTACTATTACCTACACAGTACTCCCATAAGGTTGGAAGGTATTTTAGGTCTCAGTAAGTGTACCAAAAAACCTGTTTCCTCCCAGGAATCAGAGTTGCTGACAACCCATCATTGACTCAAATTATATCCTTCTATAGTGAAAACCATCTGAGGCAGCAGTACGGTACTCTGGGAATTTCTCCTGCCGATCTCCAGAAATATATAGGAAGCCAGGGCCTTTGGCACAGATGTCCTGTACCGTATCCTACACAAAACACTGTCATTCTTTTGCAGATGCCCTGCCAGTGCCTCCTCTCTGACCTGTGCTGTCCCTAGAACACACAACAGAGTAAGCTTCATGGAAAAGATAACAGTTCCAGGCTGTATTCTCTTTCCTAATTCCCATGGCACTGGAGGGCTCAGGATCCATAGGACTGAAAAGGTGAGGTTCTGTGTCCTCCAGTGTGCAGGTTACACAGATGATCATGACGACTGCTTCTGGACTTAAAAGTCTGTGAAGGGTTGGTGGTGAAAATGTGCACATTCCCTCACTTCCCACTAGGGATGTTAAATTTAGCTTAACTGGCTAAGCAAATAGTTGATACAATTTGCATTGACTATTCGATTAGTCGATAAGGGCACCTCCGGCCTTTGAAATGTAGCAACAGCCCCAGGGTGAAAGCGCTGTGGGAGCATGGGGCCAGTGGGGGTCTCTAGCAGTCCTCCCCTGGCCCTCTGCTTCCCACAGAGTTTCAAAGCAGCAATGCCGCATGGAGCCCAGGGGCAGCTGCTGGCCCAGGGCTGCATGCAGTGTTTCAAAGTGGCAGCAGTACATGGAGGTCAGGGTCTGCCCTTTGAAGCACCTCCTCTTCATTCCCCCCCTTGCTGCCTCTTTCTTATAGAGGCACCGGGGGGGGGGGGGGAGCACAACCAGATGACTTTGCTTATCGGATAGTTGCCTAGTGGTTCACATCCCTACTTCCCACACACCCTTTGCTCCACTCCTCACAGTAAGCCTTCCAAGTTTCCAAACTTCCTTTCACGCAGACTCTGTATGCTGGAATGAAACCTCCACCCTATCTTGAATAGTCGGCAAGAAAGAGCATAATACTGCAGAGGTGGCTGAGGCAACGGCTACATTTTATGTCGGCATAAAATACGTTGCTCAGGGATGTGACTAACCCCCTGTGCCTGCCGAGCAACATTAGTTCCACGACATAAGTGCTGGTGGGAACAACACTTTGTTGGTGCGAGAGCTTCTCCCACTGACCCAACTACTTCTGCATGTGGAGGTGGTTTTATTGTGCTGATGGAAGAATTCTCTTCCATCAACCCAGAGTGCCTTCAGCAAATATGCTGCTGCTTTGCACTGCAGCGCAGTCTGTGTACACATGGCCAGCGTCACCCTCAAAAAGGAAAGGAAAGATCCACGCCCAGAAAATTCCCTTTGTGCACGGATCTATGTCACATGACCTGGCAGATGAGTAGCAGGCAACTAGATTACCTCTGTCCCCATTTAAGAGAAGTCACATGACAAAATGAGTGCAATACCCCACACCTGAACTCTTAGCGTGATTCTTTACCCCTCTGTAAGAAGGAATCATAGAATATTAGAACTGAAAGGAACCTTGAGAGCTCAAGCCAAGTCAAGTCCCCTGCCCTCCTGGCAGGACCAACACCATCTAGACCAGCAGTGGGCAATAACCAGCTCGGCTAACAGTGAGCTTAGCTTCTGGCAGGCTGCCAGTGCTTTATTTACCTGCACCTCCACAGGTATAGATCAGTGGTCCCCAAACTTTTTAAGCACGAGATTACTTTTTTAATTTAAGTGCAATCCAAAATCTACCTCAAACCCAAATACTCTTGCCCCACTTCCTTTGTGCTCCTTGCCCTGCCTCCATCTGAGGCCCTGCCCCTGCTCACTCCATCCTCCCTTCCTCCCCCATCCTTACTCACTTTCACCAGGCTCAGGCAGAGGGTTGGGGTGCAGGTTCTAATCTTGGGTTAAGGGACTTAGAGTATGAGGGGTTCTGAGCTGCGCTTGGGGCAGGCAGTTGGGTGATGGAGGGGGTTCTAGGTGCAAGCTCTGGGGCAGCATTTGGATGCAGGGGGGCTCAGGGCTAGGGCAGGGGCTTGAGGTATAGGAGGCAGTTCATGACTTGGGTACGGGTTCAGGATATGGACTCCAGTTGGGCACTGCTGACCTCAGGTGGCTCCTGGGTGATGGTGCAGTGGGGTTAAGGAAAGCTCAGCCTTGCCCTAGTGCAGGCAAACTTGCTCTCCCTAGTCCTGTTGTGCTCTGTGGAGATAGAAGGAGAGGGCACCGTAACATTAGCACTCTCCTCTCCCTCCCCTGCGCTGCAGAGCAAGCAGGAGGCTCTTGGGGAAACAGCTCCAAGGAAGGGGCCAGAGATACACAGCAGTTGCAGGAGCAGCTGAAGTGCCAGCATTTGATAGCCACGTGGCCAAACCAGTCAGGATCACCTGTCAGAGGCTCCAAGATCTACCTGTAGATCCCAATCTACTGGTTGGTGACCACTAGTACAGGTGCTTGAAGCTCTTGTTGGCCACGGATTGCTGTTCCCGCCAATGGGAACTGCAGGAAGTGAAGCAGACTGGCATACACTTCCTGCAACTCCCACTGGCTAGGAACAGCAATCCGCAGCCAACAGGAGCTTCAAGCATCTATACCTGTGGAGGCACAGACAAATCAAGTGCCAGCGGCCCACCAAGGGCTAACCCTGATGAGTTGCTTCCAGCTTATTACCCGCCCTTGATTTCTCTAATCTGCTCTTAAAAATCTCCAATAATGGAGATTCCACAGCCTCCCGAGGCATTTAACAAGTTAAGAACAGCAGGTGTGGATAAACAGAGTGCACAATTTAACATTTTTAAAATCTCTGCCTCTGTGTTCAAACATTTCCTTAATTTTTAAAAAAATAAAAAACAAGTTGAACTTAAAACTTGCTAACAAATCACAGTTCTTAGCAAATGAGCAATTACAGTTGACAATGAATTATGCCTGAAGCAAGCTCGGAAAACATATTTTGCAAATGATCTCATCCACAGGCAAACGTGGCATGACACTTGATCTGCTAAAAAAGACACAAGGTTGTCAAAATTCCTGTCACTTTGCAAATAAAGTCAGGTAGAAAGAAAACGAACAGCCTCACCCACTTTAGCATGGTTAACCTATTTCTCAATGTGCTTGTGAGAGAGAAAAAAAAACTGTAGGTGTTGCCATCAAACCTAGTTAGTGAAGCTCTGATAAAGGGCAAAGGTTAACTCAACCACTAAGACTTCATACAACCACTGTAAGCAACACAGAAGAGATGGCCTCTGCCCGATGAAAAGGCTGCAATTCACAGGAGCAGCTCAGCTGGCATCCTAGACTCCAGGGACTGAATAACAGCAATGCACAGCCATCGGGTGTTTGGGAGAGCTTAAATAATCAAAAGAAACAATAAATAAAGATATCAGGATTTGGGCAGAAGAAATGACATGCCTTTAGCTTTCTATTTTCATCTACCTCAGTCTGAGTTTGCTCAAACCTATAAAACAGTTTAACTGTCCCTTTAAGTGGTTTTGCTGTTGTGTCTCCTATCACCTCTAGAGCTCTCTGAAGTAATTATTCCTTCCTACCTCTGACGTCTCTAGTTTCACCCCAGAGAAAGCTACTGCTACCAGGATGCCTCAGCTTAAACTCAAAATCTGGGAAAATGCAAAAGTTACGACTGAAAATCCATTCTAATCTCCTTGTGTCAGGCCTGGGTATTTTTAAACACAAGCACAGTAGGGAGATAACCTATGGTAAAGTCACATCATCATTTTGTAAGATTGCTTTGTTTATCTGCAATTTGATGGCTCTATACAATACTTAGCAACACACTAGCCTATTGTGTCAAAGTCATGTACCAATTTAAGTACTATTGTGCCATTAAAGTCAGCTTTCAAATAAAGTACATATCTGCAGATACACACAGAAGAGCAGAAACCCTCCAGGAGACCTCACAGGGAAATCATACTTTATAAGATGGTGTAAAATAAATATTTCCATTCCACAAAGTGAAGGTTTGCAGTCTGATTTGGATAAGCGCACACAAGCATGGAAGTTTCTCTGAAGCTAACCCAGATTTCTTCAGGGCTGCAAACGCTAAGTCAAACAGGCTCTCTTGTGATATTTCTGGCACTTTCTACTCCAAAAAACAACTACAAATACCACAAAACAGCATCTTGTCTCTCAGCAATTCACTGCCTGACCCAAACTGAAACGTGATGCTAAGAAGATTTATCTGAACTTTACAGAGAGGTTTGTTTTGAGTCCAGGCCTAGAAAAGGACAAAGATTTGGAGGGAAAGAATGTTATCTTCTCCAAATCAGTTCAAACATCCATGAGTAGAGTCCACACTAAAAGGCCAATTAATGCAATTAAGAACGTGCTCATCACATCTTCGGATTGACAGAGTTTATAGAATTAGAGATTGACACAAAGTTGGTGCTAACGGTACCATTTTATATAAACTGAAATCTGTCTGAGGCCAAAAAGATTCCCAGGGTAATGAAAATCCAGGAAGATCAGATTTATTATTAAACTGTGGAGTGAAGTCGCTTTCATTTTGCAGAAAGGCATTGTCACAGCCTGAAAAAATACATAATTGTAAGGTTTTCAGCATCACTTGCAGGAGTACTTCACTCACTCACTCGCAGGCACACACACCCCTTCGTACCAGTGATTTTCAAACTAAGGGTCAGGCACTGGGCTGCCTTGCTGTAGGGGGACAAGGTGACCAGCAGTGGTGCTACAGTAGGCTCTCTCCCTGTCCAGGCACTGAAGACACTGCTGTGTCCCAAAAGCAGTCAGAAGCTGGTCCAGCTCCTAGGTGGGGCTGGATGGGGCTCCCTGCAGTGCCTCCACCCTGGGTATAGACCAGCTACTTGTACACTTCTGCCTATGAACCAGACCTGCTGCTGGACACTTCCAGGACACAGTGCAGCCCACCGTGCCAGGACAGGCAGGAAGCCTGCCTTGGCACACCTGCTGCACTGCTAACTGGAAGCTGGCAGAGGAAATCTCATGCCCAAATCCTGAGCACCAACCTCCCCTGCCTCAGCCAAGAGCCTCCCCAAATCCAGAGTCCTCTTCTACTTTCCAAACACCTCATCCCAGTTCAACCCCAGGCCCTGCACCTCAGGTGGAGGCTGCACCCACCCTGAAACCCAGCCCAGAGCTTCTTTGCACACCCTGAACCTCTCTGCCCTGCCCCTCAGCCTGGAACCCCCCTATTATATTCCAAAACCCTCATCCTACCCCACACCAGAGCTTGCACACCCAGATGGAGCCTTCTCCCCCATCCTCCCCCCCCCCCCCCCCAATCCTGGCCCTATCCCATAGCCCTCATTCTAGTCAAAAGATATAATTATGATGGGTCAGGATATCAACAATTTTCTTCAACTAGGTTGTGAGGAAAAAAGTTTGAAAACTACTGTTCATACCTTTAAAAAGAGAGAGTGTCACCAATAGTAAGCCACACAATCACAGAAAAGTTTCTTCCAAGATCAAATTTGGGAAAGCTGGAAGAATTTAGCTTAAATACTATGAACCACATTATTAAAGCTAACTTTAATTGGACTCTAGTACTGGAAGTTTTCACCCAACCCTTATGCACAGCAAGATCTTACACTACAGAAAGATCTATTAAACAGCTGCCTGTCATCAAGTGAATTTATGCCCCAAATTTAAGACTTATAGCAAGTACGTTTCTCAAAAAGTATGATTAGTAGAAATTCCTGTATGTCTGTCATTTTTCTTCTTTAAATTCTAATAGAAATATTTTGGTATAGTTTTTAGTGTTTCTCTATAGTATTTACAAAGCAAACGCTGTGGTATTGTGCAAGTGCAAGTGAATCAGAAGGTAACACTTCCTATCGACTGGTCAAAAAATCTCAGCGGAGTAGCCATGGTCTATAACTTTAAAAACAACAAGCAGCCATGTGGCACCTTAGAGACTAACAAAAATATGTACAGTATCGTGATGTATACTATCATGAGCTTTTGTGGGCATCTGAAGAAGTAGGTTTTGCCCATGAAAGCTCGTGATACTATATATATTTTTGTTAATCTCTAAAGTGCCACAGGACTACTTGTTTTTATAGACTGGTCGGTTGTTTTGTTTATTGCAACAGTCTAATTTAAGAGAAGTTTGAAGCATAAACATTACATGATACAAAATTAAGGGAGATTTTAGAATCCACAATGTTTTATTAACTAGGATAATTACATTTGTTTTGTAAAATTATGTTCACCTGAAATATGTATTTAACTTGAATCTCTCTAATACGGTTTGATATCTTTTTATCTATTTTTGAACTAAAGAAAAAAATCACATTTCAAGGAAGAAAATGCCTTACTTAAAAAAGTTGCTAAAGTGTTCATCAAGGAAAATTTAAACTCCCATAAATGCATTCTTTCCCTTGGGCATTCAGATTCTACCGCCTCTCTTTTATAGAACCTTGCATGAAACGTTGACTGTGAGAATATTTGTTGTTTTTACACAACTTCATGAAATCTTCAGCAGACCAATGAATAACATTTTTTACCCAGGAAAAGTAAGGGCAAGATTTCTAATGATCTTCTATTTGCATCTCACTAGAGGTTGAGCTATTATTACGTCTAATATTTGTGGCTTGAGGATATATGCTCGCAGGCCTAGGCCTAGGCCTGGCTAACAACACATATTCAAGTAAAAGGCAAAAAGATTTAACCTTCATCTTTTTAAAGCTATGTAAAAGTAGATATTCAGCAGTCAAATGGGCTTCTATTTTTATTTTGTTTTAACTATACTTACATATGTGCATTTTAATACTGCTTCTGGATAGTGCTGAGCATTGTTGACTCTTACTGAATTTCAGTAGGTCTGGAGGATGCTCAGCATCTCAGTGTCAGAATCCTAACACACGGTCTGAAGAACGGCTAGATTGTTTCAAGAATCACATAAGATATATGATTCCAGAAACCCACTCTTCCTGCACTGCAATATTAACTTCTGGAAGTCAATATGCAACTGAGAGGACAGCCATAATTCAGTTTTGTTTACCGATTTCAACTTCTACTACTGTTTAATATTTTAGTTTGAAAAGGTAAAACAGCATGCCAGATTATCAATTACTCTGGACACAACACAAACACTTGGCAAGCATGAAGTGCATCAAGCTACCCACAATCTCACAAATGCCTTTTGAAAGGAGGAAACACACGAGTAAATATTCAGATTAATGAAGCAGCATGTAATGGAGACTTCGTTTTAAGTGCTCCTGTACTTTGCTGTTTATACATATGGGTGAGTCTCACACACTAAAGTACAGAATGTACTGTCATTTTATTTCCCTATAGCGGTGGTGGCAATGTTTGGAGAAGTCCTTGAAAAGAGCAAATGTACTTTAACTACAACATGCTGCCTACTGCAGCATGTACCATAACAGATCAGTATTGAGAAGATACTTATAAAAAAAGCATCCCCAAAAAGTACCCCTATTTTTTCCCTACACTTATACATCAACAAGCTGCTTAATAGCCTGCTGACCAACTAATCTTCCTGTATGATTTTATGCTATATTATAATGCATGCTTGTTCCTCTCACCCCCCAAAACCGCACAGCTTTGAATTATAGCATCCTTTGCAAAGATGTTATACCATTATTCATAAATTATGCATTTGGGTGCTTGTTTTTTTAAAAAAAATCCCTTCCCTTCAAGACATACAATCCTTCAGTACCACGACAGAGTGCAAACATCTATACAAACACTTAGAAATTAAAATCAACTAGGCAATGCAGCCACTTCATTAATGTGTTTCTAATTATAACCTATTTCTCAAATCCATTTTGTGGGGTGAAGAGGACTTGGAAAAACCATAGGATCTAATCAAATTCTACCAGAATAGTCAGCATCTTTCCTTAAAGAGAGACTTAAAACTCCAATACTACCCAAAGCATCCCTCCTCTCCTAGTAACATCTCCCCTCACCCCAGCCAACAAAAAGAAAAGAAAAAATTAAATACTGCCCTCTCACACTAATGGATGCTTTACTCCTTGTTACACAAAACACTTCCTTATCTAGATCCCCAAATAACTACAATTTGAAATTAAGAAAAAGACAGCACAGGTCATCCTGTTATTTGATAAGTATCAGAGGCGTAACTGCGCTAGTCTGTATCTGCAAAAACAATGAGCAGTCCTGTGGCACTTTAAAGAGTAATAGATTTATTTGAGCATAAGCTTTCATGGTTTTTGTGAATATCACGGTTAAAATCTAATGTGTGTACAGTATTATATTAAAATCTGTTTTCTGAATGCTCACTGAATTAGCAAAATAGGGCAGAAGAAATGAATCAATAAAGTAACTGTAGCAAAATCTCAAAGGAATGCTGTTAGGGAAAAGAGGAGAAAAAGTCCAGGATGTGTTTTCCCCATATTAGAGAATAGATTAAAATACCGCTCATAACTATTGGTTAAGCATTAGCAGAGTACATTGCACTGCACAGAACAATGCATTGGTATGTACAACAGGACAATTATTTTATCAAATGCAGGAGTTCTTCTTAGGGTAGGGTGGAAGGAAGGAAGACATATCCCTAGAGAAGAGGAACGTGGTGTGAAGAGGGAAAAAACCCACTACCAAAGGGGCAGAGGGAAAAGGAATAGTCTCCGTGCTGTTTCTAGGGCAGGAGTAATTCCCCAGGGAGGATAGGGATTCAGGACTAAGTTCTATTCCCTTGGCGAGAATAGGTGATTCAGATGGGAAGGAGAGGTGGGGAGAAATCCCCTGGAATGGTGAGAGGATTGTATCCCTATGCTGAGGGACAAGCAGGAGTATGAGGAAGGTTGTGATAAGTCTGTGAGCCTGCTGTGGATTGGGAGAAGGGTAGGTGGGGACTGAGCCTCTGTGGGAGCTGGATGAATCTCCTCTAGGGAGTAAAATAGGAAGAAAGCATCAGGCTGGGGGGGCTAGTACCCCCTAGAGAGAGAAACACCAGGGAATAGGTGTGAGGTGGCTGCCCTTCTGAGGCTGGGAAGGATAGAGGAGGCAAGACTGCTGAACAGGGTGAGCAGGGGAGGGATGACTGTCTATTGAGCAGCACTAGGAAGGTGACTCCCTCCTTTGGGATGGGGATGACTCTCTGGTGGCAGGTGTAGAGTGTGGGGGAAGCCCCTGCAACTAATGGGCTAAGGAACAAGTCTCCCTTGAAAAGAAAGCGAGTAATTCTTCAGGAGAGAAGATGAAAGGCAGTCTCACGAGGGGGTGCAGGACGGGATGCAAGCCCCAGGGGAGGTAGGCTAGCCTTAGGGGTAGGTGTGGATTCTGGGTTGGGTGAAAGTGAGGTGAACACTAGTGGGGTAGGTAGGGTGGGGTGAGAGTCCCGGGGGGGTGGTCCTAGCCGTAGGTGGGGTGACTCTCGAATGGGGCGAGCCCTGGGGAGAATAGGATGGAGGGAGATAAGCAGGGTGAGTGGAGAGCTGGGTTGGGAAGAAGGGGGGCTGATTTGGGAGGTACAAAATCAAAGTTCAGTGGGGTGAGGGAGTGACTCTAGGGCTCAGGTAGTGAGTCCCAGGTGAGGGCGACTCTGGGGGCATGGAGGAGGTGGGGTGAGGGGTGACGGGGGCAGTGGGAGGGGAAGATTGGGGTGAAGAGAGCGAGAGGGGAGACTGGGGTGAGCCCCAGGGAAGAATGACTGGGGACATCATCAGGGAGAGGGGTGACTGGGGCGCTAGCTTGGGGAGAAGCGAGGGGGAGGGGGAATGATGCCGGGACGCTGTCAGGTGGGGGTCACTGCGGGGGGGGGGGGCGCTAGAGGTGAGGGTGGGCTGAGGGGGAATGACTGGGGGGGCTGCCGGGGGGGCGCTAGAGGTGAGGGGGGGCTGAGGGGGAATGACTGGGGGGGCTGCCGGGGGGGGTGCTAGAGGTGAGGGGGGGCTGAGGGGGAATGACTGGGGGGGCTGCCGGGGGGGCGCTAGAGGTGTGGGGGGGCTGAGGGGGAATGACTGGGGGGGCTGCCGGGGGGGGCGCTAGAGGTGAGGGGGGGCTGAGGGGGAATGACTGGGGGGGGCTACCGGGGGGGGCGCTAGAGGTGAGGGGGGGCTGAGGGGGAATGACTGGGGGGGGCTGCCGGGGGGGGCGCTAGAGGTGAGGGGGGGCTGAGGGGGAATGACTGGGGGGGCTGCCGGGGGGGGCGCTAGAGGTGAGGGGGGGCTGAGGGGGAATGACTGGGGGGGGCTGCCGGGGGGGGGCGCTAGAGGTGAGGGGGGGCTGAGGGGGAATGACTGGGGAGGGCTGCCGGGGGGGGGCGCTAGAGGTGAGGGGGGGCTGAGGGGGAATGACTGGGGGGGCTGGCGGGGGGGCGCTAGAGGTGGGGGGGCTGAGGGGGAATGACTGGGGGGGGCTGGCGGGGGAGGTTGGGGCGAAGGGAACGGGGGGGTGACCCGGCGGGCCGGGGGTTCCAATGGGGCGGGGGCAGCGGGCGGGGGGCTGAGGGGAGCCCGGCGGGGCGCGCGGCGGGCGGTTACCTGCGGGCGGCTCCCCGGGGCCTAGCGGCGCGGGCCGGCGCGGCGGCAGGAAGTGATTCCAGCGGCTCCTCACATGGACTCTCCCTGACCTCGCCCAGCAGCGCCGAGCGCCACGGGCCGATCCCCCCCCCGGGCCCTGCCGCGCCCCCGGCTCCCTGCGGGGCGCTGCCTCCCCCCGACCGGGGCTCGCTACCCTCGGCCCGGCATCGCCCGCCCCAGCTGCGGTGTCACGCCATGGGCAGGCGCTCCCCGCCCCGTCACGCGTGCACCCCATGGAGGCACCGGCGGGGGAGTAGCCCGGGGGGGCGTGCACCCCATGGAGGCACCGGCGGGGGGGCAGCCCGGGGGGGCGTGCACCCCATGGAGGCACCGGCGGGGGGGTAGCCCGGGGGAGCGTGCACCCCATGGAGGCACCGGCGGGGGGGTAGCCCGGGGGGGCGTGCACCCCATGGAGGCACCGGCGGGGGGGCAGCCGGGGGGGGGCGTGCACCCCATGGAGGCACCGGCGGGGGGGGGCAGCCCGGGGGGGCGTGCACCCCATGGAGGCACCGGCGGGGGGGGGTAGCCCGGGGAGGGCGTGCACCCCATGGAGGCACCGGCGTGGGGGGGTAGCCCGGGGAGGGCGTGCACCCCATGGAGGCACCGGCGGGGGGGGGGTAGCCCGGGGAGGGCGTGCACCCCATGGAGGCACCGGCGAGGGAGTAGCCCGGGGGGGCGTGCACCCCATGGAGGCACCGGCGGGGGGGGTAGCCCGGGGGGGCGTGCACCCCATGGAGGCACCGGCGGGGGGGGTAGCCCGGGGGGGCGTGCACCCCATGGAGGCACCGGCGGGGGGGGTAGCCCGGGGGGAGCGTGCACCCCATGGAGGCACCGGCGGGGGGGGTAGCCCGGGGGGAGCGTGCACCCCATGGAGGCACCGGCGGGGTTTGGCCTTGACACGCACCGCTCCTCATTTTCGGGGGGGGGGGGGGTGGTGAGCGATGCATCCCTCGACTTCCCGGGATTCCCTCGGCGCGTGGGGGCTGCTCAGGGTGGGGAACCCGCTGCAGAGCTGCACCCCCCTCTGCAAGCCCGTCGGGCGGGGAACTCGCCACTGACCTGCCGCCGGCTTTCCCACTCCCTGCCCCTCTCTAAAGTGGGCCCGGAGGGGGCACAGCGTGCTGGTGATTGCATGCCTTCATGAGACTGCCTTTCAATTGGGGTGGGTGGAAACCTGCGAAGTTTTCAAAAAGCGGCAGGGGAGCCACTCCCCATAACCATCAGCGAAGAAACCTCCTAATCCAAAGTAAAATCCCCACTCAAAACTCTGCTTTTAGTATGCCTCTAGACACGGCCAGTTAGGCTGTTGCTGTGCTGAGAGTATACCACCAATACTGTCTCATTGTTTCCCCCGTCTGTATCCATTTGTTTTCCCTTGTCTTTTACTTAGATTGGCAACTCCTTGCGTTTTTTTATTCTGTTTGTAACAACAGCATTTTCACAGAATCTTATAAATCAGAAATGGAAAAATACCAGAAAGCTCAGCAAGTTGATTCCCCAAGCCAGTACTTCAGTGTTTCCATGGCACATGCTTAAGTATTCTCTACAGTCCAGTTTTAAATATCCCCAGGTTATAAAGCTTCTACCACTTGGAAGATTGGACTAATGATTCTGTTTGGAAATGCATTCCCTTACAGCAGGCTTGAATTTTCCTTTCTTCAAGTTCATGACACCGCTCCTAGCTCTACCCCTTGGACTTCACATAACAGTGAGGATTTTTGCTGACTGAGGATTTGGGTTTGTTTTTTTAAAATCCAAAATAATATTCTGAACCAAACGATGGAAATGTTCTTGCTTTTATATTCTGTACTTAAAACATCACTTCAGTAGGGCTCCAGTCCTGCAAATGCTTTAAGAAGGCTATGTCTACACTTACATTTTGTTGATCAAGTGCTTGTTATTCACAGGTGCTTAACCCCTTCCCAAACAATAAAGTTTTGCTGCAGCAAGTTACACTGCAAATGCTGCTTTGTTGGCAGGAGTGACAAAGAGAAACTCTATCATTGGGGATGGAAGTATTTTGTCTGCAAAAATACCAACAAACAGCATTTACACATAGGGACTTTTAGCAGCAGGGCTGTGTTGACACAGACTTGTTGCTAAAAACTGCATAGTGTAGGCATACCCTCTATGGATCACATGCATAAATGTTTGTGATATCAGGCCTAATTAATATTTTTTCTTTATTTAAAATAATCCTGAATCTTTTCATCTAAAAGCATGAAATCTTGCTGACATCACAAGATTTCTGTCTTCCTTCAGAAAAAAGAGAAATTTCGTTCAAAATATTAATTTCAAGGAAGAACTAAAGAATCACCAAAGGCATGGGAATACTTCACGTTATAAGAACATTCCCTTTATTAACTTGTCCAGATGGAGATGAACTGTTAAAACTCAATTATAATCTGACAGCTAAAACAAAATTACAAAATCTAAAAAAAAAACACCCCCTAAAAAACTAACCCACCCCCAACCTGTCATGTTTACAATACCTAAAAAGAACATTTTCTATGTAACTTTGTTTTAGCCTCATATTTTGAAAAAAAATTACTTGTCCAAGGTCCCTATCAGTGTAATCCAAGCAAAATAATGTTTCCTTCTACTCTCCAGTCTATATCTATCTACTGGTTGTCTCATGTCTTATACTTAGGTTGTCAGCTCTTTGAGGAAGACACTGTCTTTTAGTTCTGTGTTTGTACAGTGCCTAGCACAGCACTTCCTAGATGCTACTGCACAACTGGTAAATTGCAACAATAAAGTGCATTCACATTACCCCATGCTGTTGAAGGCAATGGGATCACTCAGGTGAGTGAATTCAGCAGAATTTGACTCGGTAATGATGCTATAGAAAAAAATCTATAATCTATACTTATACATAGCTCTTATGTACACAGCTTCCCCATTAAATCTACAGCATCTCTGAATGTAATTATTGAGTCTGAATGAACATCTGGCCACTATGCACTTTATTCATTTACACCCAATGAGCCAATTCCAACCATGTGATTTCGAGCATGTATCAGTCTTATTTTTATCTTTAATTGCAGATTGCCACTTACTACTAGTTGGTGTTTATTCTCTGGATTAAAAAATGAAATAAGGAAATGAGGGATCCCTTATCCCTCATGAAATAAGGGATCTTTCTGAAAAGGCTTTATTTTTGGAAAGATCAGCGTCTAGACTGGCGCTTTTCTCCGACAAAGCTCCGTGCTGGAAAAAAGCGGCAGCCATTTTTATGCTAATGAAGCACGGGAGATTTAAATCCCCGCTTCATTAGCAATTGCGATACGTCTAATTTACATCCCTTTTCCGAAAAAGGGATGTAGTCTAGACATAGCCAATATGTTTATCTTTGCTCACTTGAGAGGGTACTACTCACTTGCATGTTTTGCAAGAACAGGACCTTTGTTAGTTCTGTTGACTGACATCAGTAAGGGTCACTCACAATTTGCAAGATTTGCTCTCTATTAGGGTGCATCTAGACAGCACCCTTCTGTGGGAATAAGCTACACAATTTACACTAGGCAAGGTGCATAACTTATTCCGGATCTAAATTGAAAGAGCGCCAAATTTCAAAATAAGGCACTATTCCGACAAATCCCTTAACCCTCATGGAACGAGGGTTACAGAGACATCACAATAGCGTGCCCGCTATAATGGGAAATAGCAGGCGCTTTTAAAGACATGGTGTTGCTATTTTGGGATATTTCCAGTATCCCAAAAGAGCAACGCAATCTAGAGGTACAGTTTGGTAAGTAACCCTAAATCACATTGTGAAATAACTCTGAAGCCATTAAAAAGAGGGAGATCTGCATGATGTAAGATACTCTGTAACATGCATAGAGTGCCTTCCAGTGGAGACAAGCTTAGTACAGAGGAAAGACCCTTTCTTAGTCACAGAATTCCTATTCCTATTAAGGTGAATGGTAGTTTTGCCACTAATGAAGTCCTGATTGATAAGTTGTCTTCAAATTCTTAATGTCGACATTTCAATTTCAAGGGAAGATGCACCCCACAAAGTAGAGCAAAATCTGAAGAGTTATAGCAATAAAACCCATTGGGAAGTCAATTGTCTATTGGGCCAGACAAGGTGTAAATCAGTATAGAATTTAGCATAGTGAATACTGCCACCAGATATGGGATGTGCTAATCCTACAAGTCAGCTATAATTTTATCATTCTATAAGATTTACCTAGACATAAGTGTCTTTTAAATGTTACATACGTAAGCAAAATTCCCCCGGACATGGGAATGCTTCAGACTAGCCCACAGTAAGGCCATGTCTACACTACAAAATTATGTGAAATCAGCATACAGCCATCACACTTATTAAATCACTTGTGTACGCAGCTCCTTGTGTTAGCTGTGTGTCTTCCCCTGGTGCACTGGTTTCAATTGCCCGGTCAGCATGGGGCATTGTGGGACAGCTCCAGAAAGCCAGTAATAAGTGACATAAGCAATGCAGTGTCTACACTGACACTGTGTCGCCCTAATCACATCAACCATGGGCAGCACATGAACCAGCCCGTGCCCAACACCAAGAAGGCAGGCAGGGTTCAGCCACCCCGACTCCAGAGCACGGGGTAAGTGGATCGTGCCTAGCCCCGGTCCCCCAGCTCTGAAGAACAGGAAAGACAAGTGGCCCATGGCCCCAGCCCTGGAGTGCCGGGAAGGTGGATGGTGTGTTGTCCCAACCCTCTACCCTCCCGCCTTGAGGGAAGTTGGGCAGTGCATGGCCACAGCCACAGCCCCTGCAGTGCTGGGAAGGCAGACAGCAGGCAACACATGGCCCCTGTCCCCACAGCATGTGGGGAAGGTGAGTTGCCCACCACCCCCAGCCTCTCCAGCTCTGGCCACAGCACAGGGGGACTAAGAGCTGCGGTGATGGTAGGCACGGGGAGCCCTGGTAGGGTAGACTGTGGATGGGGCCATGACTGGCTGTTTAGGGAGGCACAGCCCCTCCCAGTCTATGCAATCCGCTGCCCATGACATCAGCCATGACTCTATGGAGGTGGTGTGACTAAACCTGCATAGAAAGGCACTTATGTCGAGTGGGCGCCTAAGTCAACATACCTGCGTAGCATAGACCAGGCCTGAAATACAGCAGCGTTAATTGCTCACAAAATATTTGTAAGAAAGACAGAGGTTACACATCGTGGGGGAAATCCTGGCCCTACTGAAGTCAATGGAAGTTTGTCACTGACTTCAGCAGAACCAGAATTTAACTCCACATTTTAACATACAGGCCGTCTTCGCTATATGTCCAAGATACATTAAAAAAACCTTGGACTTATAGTGAAACAACTTAAAGCGGGGAATTTTTTTCTTGTGTCTGACTTCCATTTGCGCAAATTGGGGGGGGGGCGGGGAGGAGTTGTGTGACTTAAGAGCAGGGAATGGGAGGACTTATAATGCATCAGTTCCTACAACGTCAGTAACTTCTGCGAGGAATGGATGTATACCGGAGCAACTTAGCAGGGATACCCTGTATTCAGATTTGCTTCCCAATGTTACTAAACTGAAAGACTGTGTCTAGACTGGCAAGTTTTTCCGCAAAAGCAGCCACTTTTGCAGAAAAACTTGCCAGCTGTCTACACTGGCCGCTTGATTTTGTGCAAAAGCACTGACTTGCTACTGTCTGAAATCAGTACTTCTTGCGCAAATACTATGCTGCTCCCGTTTGGGCAAAAGCCCTTTTCCAGAAACGCTTTTGCGCAAAAGGGCCAGTGTAGACAGCTGAAAACTGTATTGTGCAAAAAAGCCCTGATGGCGAAAATGGCCATCGGGGCTTTCTTGTGCAAAACCGCGTCTAGATTGGCACAGACACTTTTCCACAAAAATTGCTTTTGTGGAAAAGCGTCCGTGCCAATCTAGATGCTCTTTTCCACAAATGTTTTTAATGGAAAAACTTTTCCATTAAAAGCATTTGCGGAAAATCATGCCAGTCTAGACGTAGCCAAAGAAGTTTAAAACCAATGAGCTTTCTTGTGCGAATAATGTGAACGGATTTCGGCCAACTGTGTTACGTTTTCAGAGTTCCAAATGTAAATACATTGTAAATAAAGTATAATCCTTCCTCCTAACCTATTCTGCATATGAGATCATATTTCAGCATTTTTTAACCTGGAAGTTTCTCTCTCATTTTTAAATCTTTACAGTTTTGATTCTACTTTAAAAACTGCAGAAAAAATATTTTTAAATCAACATTTGATGTTTCATAAGTGATTTGGGCTAAGGATTTCATTAACACCTATCACTTTAGTGTCAGACAAGGATAAACACACTTTCTTTGGCATACGAGATAAAACTTGCTGTTTTGTTTTTGTTTTTCCAAAAAGGTACCTGGAAACATGCTACCGAATCTTGTTCTTAGATAAGCCAATTAGTGGAATGTTCCTTTTGTGCGCTGCCTTCAAAACGTAATATTTTTGTCTTTCTGTAGTACATTCCATCCAAGGATCTCAGTGTGATGAATACATTAATATTATTATTAATGTAGTCATACAATATCCCTGTGAGGTTGGTATTATTCCCATTTTACTGATGAAGAAACTGAGACACCAACGACTAATTCATCTGCCTTTTACCCTTGCAGAGAAGCTGAGCTTAACACAAAGAGAGTTGTCCAGGGATGTAAGGGGATACATTTTTTAGACGTTTCCACCATTTTCACTGGAGGAGGGTGTGGATCAATTGCAAGTGAAGCCACACATCTGCAGATCACCAGTCCTGCTCACTTCGGGGGCTGGGCGGGGGTCATACAGGAATCCCTTACAGAGCTATGGTATGGCAAAAAGGAGGTATGGTCTAAGGCAGTATTTCTTAAACTGTGCGGTATGCCGCAGAGAATAGAGTTCAAAATGGCTGCCCTTAGAAGGGCAGGTGACTTCCCCCCCCCCCAACCCCCCCAACAAAAAACCTTGGTGTTATTCATAAAAAAAATATTGTTTGGTGTTCCTCGGTCTTAAAAAGTTTAAGAAACAGCGGTCTACGGTATAAGGGATGCACAACTGCCACCCCTTTGCTCCCAAGCAATAGAGCAGGGGGTCTCAAACCTCATTGCACCACAAAATTTACTACTCGACCCCAGGAGGGTGCGAGTGAAGTCTGAGCCTGCCTAAGCCCTGCCGCCCCAGGAAGCAAAGCCATATTCCGAGTCTCACTGCCCCAGGCAGGGGGCCTAAAACCTGAGTCCCACCACCTAGGGCTGAACGGCTCAAGCTTCAGCTCCAGGCCTCAGCAAGTCTAAGCCATCCTTGGCAACCCCGTTAAAACAGGGTTGTGACCCACTTTGGGGTCCTGACCCACAGTCAGTGTCATTCCTGGGGGGTGAAGGGTCTGGGACAATCCCCCCTCCACTCCAGGCCCTCCCCCTGCTCCACCCCCACTCCCAAACCTCACTCTTGCCCCTGCCCTGTTCCTACTCCCCCCCCCTTCCTCTTCCTATTCTGGCTTCAGTCCCCCCCCCCACTTCCATTGCACCCCTTACCCAAATTCCCCTCACCTGAGCATTGTGACCCCAGGGATTACTGGGAGACCTGTTCTACTGCCCCGAGTAGGGCTCCCAGCTGCGGTGCTTGGGGGCCTGGAGCAAGTTGGAGCCAGGTTGCTCCACTTCCCATCGCCGTGATGAAGTGGAGCGACCCAGCTGGGAGTTTGCAGAGTGGAGTGGGCAGAGGCTGGGTCGCGCCACTTCCTGCAACTCCCCCTGGCACTGGTGAGTCTTGGGGTGGGGGTCTGACCCCTGATGTCAGCACCAGCCCCCCAGTAAACCCTCAGGCAGCCCTAGACCATGAGAGGCCCCCAAAGCATGGGGCCCAGAGCAGCTGCCCTGAGCCATCCAATGGATGGGATGGATCTGCCCACAGTTTGAGAAGCACTGCAATAGAGCTACATCAGTCCCCTGCCTCGTACCTTTGAGCCGTAGAGCAATGCAAATGATGCATTTGAATACGGCTAACTGTAACTGCGCACATCTCGGAACAGGGAATGTAGATCAGACTTCCTGAATGTGAGACTCTTTCCTGGGAAGCAGCGACACAGAGAAAAATTTGGGGGTTGTGATGGATAGTCAGTGACCATGAGCTCACAGCAGGAGGCTGTGGCCAAAAGTGCAAATGTGATCCTAGAATGCAAAAACGGGAACCCCACGTGAGAAAAGAGAGGTTATTTTACTTCTATATTTGGCATCAATGCAACTGCTGCTGGAATACTGGCTCCAGTTCTGGAGTCCACAATCCAAAAAGGATGTTGATAACATGGAGTTCATTTCAGAGATACTGAGCTCCTTCTTACATTGGCTTGAAACAAAGCTGTGGGCACTCACAGCCACGTCTCCACTGACTGGAGGATCAACAGTCTGGCAGATCTTCTGGGGTTCAATTGAACAGGTCTACTAGAGACCTGCTAAATCAAATGCTGAGGGTGTCCATATCAATCACGAGAGAGTTTCTCCTGTTGACCTCCCACTGTGGGGCAGCCCCAGAAAATCAAAGCAAGGTATGTTGACTCCAGCTATGCAATTCATGTAGCTGGACTTGTGTATATTGCATCTATTTTCTACACCAACATAGACCGGGCCAGAGATGATAAAGCCCTAGGCCAGATTTTCAGAAAAGCTCAAAATCAGATTTTCAGAAAAGCTCAAAAAGGCATCAAAACAATTAGCTGAGCTTTCAACAGAGCTCAGCATCCACTGAAAATCTGGCCACCGTGTCACAACAGGCGCCGATAGGAGCCGAGCTCTCTTGAAAATCTGGTTCTTATTTAGGGACCTTTGCCAGCCTGGCCCCAACTGTAGGAACTGATCAGCTGAACATATAGTCCTGCAGGACTTGCCCAAGGTTTCACAGCGGTCGACTGTCTAGGAACATAAACCAGCACTCCTGATTCTCAGTCCTGTGCCTAAACAAAAACAGACATTTTCTTTCCCTTCAAATCTGAAAACTTAAATATTATTTTATGGCTGAGAAAGAAACATTTCTTAAGTACTATCTGATATTTCAGAATGGTTCCAGGGCTGGAGAAAACATGTTTATTTACTGCTGTGCTGAACTTAACACAAAAGATTAATTCAGAGACTAGAGGAAACAAAATAGGCAACACTTCTACAACATCCACAATGTGGTCCAGGGCTAATGAAAAATATTTTCTTTCTTTCTTGGTTGCCGTTTTTGTGTCTTCATTTTTAATCTAGCATTTCAAACTGAGCAGCAGCTTGAGGGCTGAAAAAGTCCTTTGATAAAATACCCAATGTTTAGCTTTTCCACTGTAAAAATGTAACTTTTCTCATCTGCAACAGTAGTTTTGTGAAACAAAAGAAATAATCTTGCAATGTTACACCATCCATTATTAACCCCTTTGTGGGTAACAACTCACTGCAAACCATTACGAAGTTCTGTGTTCCTCCCCCAAGTTATCAGTAGTCTTGAATACATTAAGATGCGTTTTACATCTTGCTTTTTAGTTTTATTTCTGAAAAGAATATAAAGTTGGTAAATGGAAGAACTATGTTTCTAGACAGTGGTCTAGATAGATTGTGTAGCCTGTAAAAAAGCAAAGAGAAAGTACATTAAAAAAATTATAACCAAATTAAAATTCTCACAGTCACTGCTCGCAACAAACATTATATCTCTGCTATATATTTGAGAGCGTTTGTGCATCTGTCTCTCTGTGTGTCCATCCTTCCGTGAGTCCGTTGTGCAAGAACTCCTCCTAAACGATAAGAGCTAGGATCACCAAATTTGCTTTGCAGCTCCCTCTTATAACATAAAACAAGGTTAGGGTCTGGTTGTGCCACGACAATGGGATGTGCAAGGAACGTGATTGTTTCCCATCAAACGGAAAGGGAGGGGTGTGATAGCAGGGAGAGTTATACCTTGGCATAGAATGACCACAGTGGGGCAAGCAAGCTCCCCAGCCCAGAGGAGCAGCTAGTGACCAAGCCATGTGGCTCTCTACTGTCCCAGGGCGGCCCCAGGGCGAAATCAGTGGGTGGGCTGCATGGCAATCGCTACCTTAGACCGGCCCCAGGGACCAGTTGCTCCTCCCTTCCCCTAAGGCCCCCTCCATCCTGAGCCCCCTCACACCTTCAACCTGCTGCCCTGAGCCCTCACCCCCTGCTCTAACTCCTGCATCCCCTGCCCTAAGCCCCTCCTCACCCCCCAAACCCTGACTCCTGCATCCCTCACACCCCCAGCCTCCTTCCCTGAGCTTCCCATATCCCCAAATCCCTAACTGGACTCCTGCACCCCAAGGACAGAGTTTCAGGAAGGTGGGGGGGGGCAGCAGCCGTGAGCTCTGGGACATGGCTTGCTTTTCATCCCCACTCCCTGACAGTCCAGTGAATGAACGGAAAGCACTTGCATTCTGTGTATGCCTCTCACACCTGGCTAGCGAGCTCCCTTTCACCAGCCAGGCGTGAGAGACATGCATGGAATGCAAGCGCTTTTCCCTCACTCCCTGATAGTCCAGAGAACGGGATGAAAAGTAAGCCACGTCTCAGAGCTCACAACTGTCCCCCACTTTCCTGAAACTCTGCTCTTGCTGCATCCCTTACACTTCCAGCCCCCTGCCCTGAAGGACACGAACAACACTGGGTAAGTCTTTTAGTATATATATTAATTCTATTGGCCTCTTCAGCAAGATTCATTGCAGGGGTAACTCGACTGACTTCCATACAACTTCACCGGGGATTAGCTTGGAACAGAGTGCAGCCAAGTGACATTTCAAAGCAATACTAACCACAGTACGAATTCCCAAAGAGACGGACTCTGCCTCAGAGTTTGGCCTTGGATCTGAATGTTGTCAAATGCCAGTGTATTCTGGAGCTGGGGTTTGTTTCAGTACATTATATATTTGTATTCCCTATGAGCCAAGACTCCATTGTGCCAGGCTCTGTCCAAACAGAGCAAAAAGGCAGTCCATGTCCCAAGGGCCTTACAAGGTAAGTATATAGAGACCAGCTGTGAAGTTCAGATCTAGAAAAGTTTTGGCTATCTTGGCCTCAATAATAGTTATCCCCATGGTCAGTGCAATAGTGTAAGTTCATCTAAACTCTAAAGCATAATTTGTGTTTTGCTAAAGCATATGTTCCAGAAAGGCAGCCAGTCTTGATACGAAGGCTCCAACACTTCTCTTGGTACTTTGTCGCACTGGCTAATCACTCTCACTGTTAAAAGGGTGGGCCCTGTTTCTACTCTGAATTTGTACCTCTTTGGCTTTCAGGTCCTTAGTCTACTTTTCTCAGCTAAATCAAAGAGCCCTTTAGTACACAGTAATTTCTTCCTGGGAAGGTACTGTGATCAAGCCACTCTCTAGTCACAGCCAACGGTTCACCTCCATACTTTTTGCCTTCTCTCATTCGTGGCACCGGGAATGTGTCTAAAAAGATCAGCTGGACTTCCCTCTTCATCAGCTTTCTTCCAGGATCCCTGTAATCTTCTAGAATCTGTATTGTTCCGTTGTGATGTTGTTTGTTCCAATGTCTATCATTGCCAATGGAGACTTGCCAGGCAGCTTCATAAGCCTACTCAGTCTTACTGTAAAAGACCACGTTTTGCTCCAGGGAGACAGAACATTCTCTTGTCGTCTTTGTGCCCTTTGCCAAATTCTCTGTCCACTCTCCTTGTCAACCAATGACAGTTACTTCCCTTCATCAGATGGTTGAATTACCTCTTTTGGCAGCTACTTGCTCCATGTTGCACAGATGCTCGTCAGGAGTGCCCCTTGTTGCTTTCTCTCTGTACCTCCAGAGACAGTTTCCTTAGTAGTTGACTTTTGAGTATTAAGTAACATCTACCTGGGTTGAGTGCCTCCTGGCTCCCTTCAGTCAGGGTGATGCATTATGAAGTATCTTGACACAGAAGCTACTTGACACGGAGCTCAGTTGTGAGAGAGAATGTACAGATTCTGACAAAGTGAGTTAACAATTGCTCTGAGCAGAGGAAAGATACCAGAGAGAGCACTGCCCTCAGCATGGGGACAGCTAATGCATCCATCTGTGAGGGAAATGTGCCATTCATAGCTGATAACAGTGCCTGGTATTTTTAGCACTTTTCAAGCATGAATCTCCAAAAAAAGTAAGTATTGTTCCTATCGTTCATAGAATACTAGGACTGGAAGGGATCTTGAGAGGTCATCGAGTCCAGTCCCCTGCCCCCATGGCAGGACCAAATACTATCTAGACCATCGCTGATAGACATGTATCTAACCTACTCTTAAATATCTCCAGAGATGGGGATTCCACAACCTCCCTAGGCAATTTATTCCAGTGTTTAACCACCCTGACAGGTAGGAACTTTTTCCTAATGTCCAACCTAAACCTCCCTTGCTGCGGTTTAAGCCCATTGCTTCTTGTCCTATCCTCAGAGGTCAAGATGAACACGTTTTCTCCCTCCTCCTCATGACACTCTTTTAGATACCTGAAAACGGCTCTCATGTCCCCCCTCCGTCTTCTCTTTTCCAAACCCAATTCTTTCAGTCTTCCTTCATAGGTCATGTTCTCTAGACCTTTCATCATTCTTGTTGCTCTTCTCTGGACCGAATTCATGGCGTGAAGGAAGAGGGAACTGAGGCACAGAGGTTAAATGCCTTACCCACAAGCTCCACAGTGATCACTTATCAGCTAGTCTTTTACCTCTTCTCTATCAAACCATCTTAGGATATGTTCATTTCACTTCCCACTCTGAAATTTCATTCTCTTCCCATTAAGGAGACTTTCTAACAAGGATGCCACAGGGCAAGCTTTAACCCTGTTGTGGTGAATCGGTCTTGGGTCACAGAAAGTCTAGTTCCAGTGCAGAAATGTTTTTGGTGGGGGGTGTTTTGGTCAGCTTTTCAGAATTCTCCCAAGGGGTCCCAGATTCAGAATTGGCATAATGAGGTTGTCGCAGTTCTTTGAATCAAGCCATGACCTTAGAAAAAAGAATGGCCAAATTAGGTCAGACCAATGGTCCACCTAGCCCATATTCGGTCTTCTGACAGTGGCCAATGCAAGGTGCCCCACAGGAGAAGAACAGAACAGATAATCATCAAGTGATTCCCTCCCCTGTCATCCATTCCCAGCTTCTGGAAAACAGAGGCTAGGGACACTCTTGTGGAAATAACCACCATTTCAATAGACTTGTAACGTGAGTAACTGCTATTGTCAGATGCAATCAGGCACAATAGGACACTAAACGGAGTATATGCTGTATTTTTTTAAAAAAGCAGATCATTTCCTGTGAAGGCCTGAAAGTCAAAATCATTGCTAATGTTTGGACAATACTCAGTCAAAATTCCCACAGAATGCAATGGACATTTTTATGTAAGGAGACCTTTATTTGCAGTCTCCAATTTTTTTAATGTCATTTACAACAGCAAAGAAGATACAAATATCTTTCATGATGTAGATTTTGGTGCAAAAGCCCTACCAAATCTAATCTTTTGGTACAGTCCAGCTAATTAGTACTAAATATGAAAATGGAAAGCACCAAGAGTCAAATTCTACCATCTCTGTTTTTTAAGTAACACCTTATTCCATGCAAATCCCTATTGATTCCAATAAAACTACTCACAAAATAAGATACTAACCAACATGATTATGGGGAATAGACTCTGTTCCAATACTTAATGAATAGTATTAATTGTTAATGAGCTAAGCCCTTAAGTCTTTGCAATAGAAACATATGAGGCTCAGCGCATGTCTACATGAGTTTAATTCACTTATCCTTTATTAAACTGGTGCAAAAAGGAAGTCTATCTGTTCTTATTTTGTTTTACATCAAGTTGACTAGGAACAGATTAATGGAAGTGCAATAAACCACAATAAAACTGTGTTCACAGAGAGATTTGCCCTGGTTTAATTAAACTGGTGCACACTTGAGTTTAGACAAGACCCTAGTTAATGTTTGTAAAGTGCTTTGAGATCCTTGGATAAAAACTACTGTAGAAAGGCAGTGGAAATAAATATGTTGCCCATCTCAGATGAGATGGAAACGTGAGGTTAATCTGGGTGACTTTATTCAGTCAGCAAAATGAATAATGATGGCAGGGTGGTTTTATTTTTAAGTTGTTTATTACGTAATTTGATGCAGGCTTTGAAACAAACAAAATCCCTAAGGAAAGATGTTCATTTTGATTATGCTAATTCACATTACAATGACCAGGCAATGATTCTCATCAATTTCAGCTTCTGCTGCATTAGGTTGCAATTCAGATCATACATTTCAAAGAATGTGGGGATTTTGAGAAGCAGATAGGTAACATTACTTGGGCATGTAATTGGGCAATGTCTTAATCTCTGTTTCCCACCAGCTAAGGTAGGACTTTTACTAGGGGGTTTTAGGCATTGACCGAGATCAGAATATTTATCAGTTTCTTAAATCGCAACTTAAAAAAACCCAAACACTTAACGGTTCTTCTATTACACCCTATTATCATTGATACACTAAGAACCCTTGAGAAGCAAGCACTGTTCTAAGATTTTTCCTACCCAGGGTCTTGGTTCTCCTGTTCCCCAAGAGACCACTTCATAATGGTTAACCAGCTGGAGTAGCTCCCTATCTGCTGCAGGCAGGGGTCTGTTTCAGCCCTTTGGGGAACCTGCCATAGACAGGGGCTGCTCTGGTTTTCTGGAGCAGCCTGTGTCCACAGTGGACACCCCTCCTCCCCCACAGGCAGGGGCTACTCCAACTGGGCTGGAGCACCCCTCCCCCCTTTAATCAGTTAACCAATACGTTTAACCGATTAACCAATTAAAGAGAGTTTACATTCCTATTTCATAAGGAGTGCTCAATCTCCCCCTGCTGATTCTTTTCAACTCTTTACCATCCTATGATTTAAATGTCCAGAAACATGATTGCAGAGCGTTATTTGAGGTGGCCGAAGACACCTTTAAAGAGGCAATTAGCTATTGATTTCCCAGAGAGCTGTAAGCTACCCACAGGGTTTTTGAAGAATATATCCCGTCCCCACTCCCATTCAGACTCTCCATCCAGTACTCCTGCACAGTGCTCTTACTGTATCCTTTTGAAACTAGCCCTTCAAACACTATCAACGCCATAGCTGGAGCATCTTCAGCACGAGGGTGTGAATTCTCACCATCTCCAATGCTGGGCAATCATAAATGGGGTTTCTCAAATGTAGCAAGCTCTCCTGCTCGTACGACAAAAGAAACCAGGAGAAGGGGGTGTCAGTGTGGGACTGTGTGCATGCGTGAACCTCAGTGGCAATGTACCTTGATATTCCAGTCTTGGTGACAACAATGCCTACGTGCTCCCAACACACGCTAATGTAAAGTGCCTGAATGGAAATCGCACACTTCTTTTTTCCACTCTTATCACATAACATGGACTGAAAGAATCAAACCCCGTGTTACCCTTTAACTGTACTGAGCTGCATTAAAAGAACACTGTTCCAAACATCTATCATCTGACGGCTGCAGTAAATCACTGTTGTCAGAAGAATGACACATGCTTTGATTATTTCACTTCCAGAGTAAGTGCTGGAGGTGAAAAGTGGTAACCTTGAGTCCTCTGAAGTGTTGAAGAGGCAAGACTACTTCTTACAATAAACGAAGGGGACACTGTCAGAGCGGAAGGGACCAAGGCAAAGGCGGTCCCAGCTGGATGGCCATAAGATAGACGTCCGCGAGCAGGGAGAAGAAAGCCAGAGTCAGGGCAGTGTCAGATCAAAAGCAGCCCCAAGCTGGAATTGGGAGGCAACAGTCAGGATCAGAGTTGGGATGGGGTCAAAGACTAGAGTCCAGAAGCCAGACTGTGGTCTGATGACAAGCCAGAAGTTTGTGCGACTATCCCAACAACTTCCTAGGCTGCCCTTCGGGGTTAAATAATGATCATGGGCCAATCAGAGGGCCACAATCCACTGTCACTCTGGATCCAATGTCCACAATGCTCTCTGGATGCCCTCTTGGTAGCAATGTAGGACTACCAGCTGTCCCGGCCTCTGTAGAGTTGGGTTCCATTCCCACGGATCCTTACACAGGGGTGTAGCGAGTGATACCCAGTAAGTGATGCAAAAGCCTGTAGATTATATACCCCTGCCTCTGTGATTTCCACGCCAATTCATCTGATGAAGTTTGTTTTACCCACGAAAGCTGATGCCCTAATAAACCTGTTAGTTACTAAGATGCCAGATGCCTCTTTGTTTTGACAGATACAGACTAACACAGCCACCTCTCTAAAACTGACTCACTGTGTGACCATAACTAAGTCTCTTGGTCTCTCTGGGCTTCAGTTTAGGCCTCTGTAAAAGTCAGAGAGTAATGCTTGCTATTGTATGGCTTTAATTCGTTAACGAGTCAGATTCAGACCCGATTTAAGCAGGTGCAATTCCATTTACTCCAATGGACACAATTCAAAGAACTACAAACTTCTGTCCATGTTAATTAGTTTCAACAGGGGCTATTGAGCCTATTCTGTACAGGGAGAAGAAATAGTTGTTTAAAAACAAGCATTCTCCCTGGTTCATAAATAGCTGCAGAAAAGCCAGGAAACAGAGGGCCCGCTCACAAATGGTAAAGAATGCCTCCAAGAAACCCAAAAGGAGCTTCTTGTAAGCTGGAATGCTTGTCTCTTTCGCCAACAGAAGTGCTCCAACACAAGATACTACACCTTGTCCGTCCAAAAGAGTAATAAACACACTCAATTCCCACTGACTTTAGGGGAGACTGAGGATGCTCATCAGCACACAAGATGACACCAAATGTCTGTACTTTAGTAGAGAAACCAGTGCAGAGAAATTATCAGGGGGAGAGGAGTGGTGCCTTCCCTATATTTGCATAGTGCTACAGGTAGATGGCTTTCCGCAGGGGCTGGCTCTTGTTCCTGCAGCTCTTTGCGGCTGTGCTCAGAAGCATTAACAAAGACAGTCATATTCATTAAGGAGGCGTTTATGCATGGAGATATCCGAGGAAACTGACAGCGTTACATTGTTTAGTTTAGAAAAACAAACAGTACAATCAATTCACATTCCTGTTCTGTCTGTACTCTGATAAACAATGTATTTTGAAAAAAAAAGCCACATTTAATTAACATTAGGATGCAACACAAACCTTCTAATGTTCAGAAAGTAACAAGGGCCACTGGCCATTTCATTGCTGGTGGTTTTGGTGTTTTTATCCAGTCGTCGTACTCCAAGATCACCTATTGTCCCTTCTGCCTAATTTCTGAAATCACAAGGGTAGGTTGTGCTGTTCACCAAGCACATTGAAATAACACTAGAGGTTCATTGTGTGTAGAAAGAGAGCATGATCTCTAGAGGACTGAACCAAACTCTTGTCTGGTCCCTGGCAGTTAATCTTCATGTAGTTTTAGGAAAGTAATTGGCCTTTCTTCCTCACTTTGTGGTACCTTAGAGGAGTATTGTGAGAAATTGTTAACATTTGTACAGTGCTCTAAAAGAATTGCCAGTAATATTAGTAGCAGTAAAGACTTGGTTCAAACTAATGTGCCTTTATGGACCCTACTATATGCGAAATTCAGAGCTGAGGGTTTTCTCCTGAGTCCTGTTCCTTTGTAAATGTGGGCTCCCATCAAGCTGATAACAAAACCAGTCAGCCCTCATTTGACTTTATAAAAACATTCTAAGAATGCCCATCTATTTAGGGTGGATCTTATATTGTTCCCAATCCCATCACCATAGTATCCGAGCACCCCGAAAAAGAATGATCAGAATGTACAGTCTTTAAATACTACTTTCTCAGTCAGGCTAAAAGCGTTTTACTCGTTACAGGAAAACGAAGACCAGATGTATGTAGCACACTCTATACCAGTTAAAGTTTGTCTCATTTTTAAAGGCAGGTTGTTTCTTTCAACAAGCAGAAAACAAGAGGAATATAAAAAAGGAAATCTTCAGTATTTTGGCTTTTTTTAAAAAAAACAAACAAACAAACAGTAGGGCTGTGTCTACATTGGCACAATCTTTTGCTTTTGCACCAAAACTTGCTGCCTGTTTACACTGGCTACGAGTTCTTGCGCAAGAACACTGACATTCTAATGTATGAAATCAGTGCTTCTTGCACAAGAACTCTGATGCTCCCGCTCAGGAATAAGCCCTCTTGCACAACTGTTCTTGCGCAAGAGGCCAGTGTAGACAGGCAACATGAATTTCTTGTGCAATGGTTAAAATGGCCATCAGAGCTTTCTTGCGCAAGAGAGCGTCTATACTGGCAAGGATGCTCTTGCGCAAAAGCACATCTCTTGTGCAAAGGCACATGCCAGTGTAGATGCTCTCTTCCGCAAGAGTTCTTGCGCAAAATCATGCCAGTGTAGACATAGCACTGGTTTGATTTCCCCCTTCTATTTTGTCAAGGAAACTCAGCCATTTTCAGTGAAAAATGTTCTTAGCAAAGTCATCTCATTAAAAAAAAAAAAAAAACCCTTTTAGCTAAAAATTAGATTCACTCTTCCTGTTCAGTTTTATGCAGCAGAGGAGGGATTTTGAGTATCCTGGTCAAGATCAGAGCTACTTAGTAAGGAAAACATTTCTTTTTAAAAGTTGATTTATAAACCCTTAAAAGAAAAGGTCTCTAAAGGGAACCCTGGCACACACCAGTTTAGTTTCCAACCCTGCCGCCGTCCAAGTCAAGGAAAGACTCATTGATTTCAGCATGAGCAAGGACATGCTTTAAATTATTTAGGGCCATATCCTCAGCCAATTAGTGGCATAACTCCACTGTTGTCAAAGGTATTATGCATGTTTACACTAGCATCCTGATTGTTATTCAAAAAATGTATTGTAACAGAATCACAATGTCCAGTCCCAACGCATGTGATTATACATTCTGCATTTGACACAACAGTTTTGCTCTCAAGAGGAGACCAGATGACTCTAGGAAGGTGCTGGCCCTGATTCTCCTTGGACACTATTATAAACCACGAGCAAGGCCAAAGAAGAGCATGGAGTTATGCCAGTGTCAGGATGCTTAGGCCCATTTATTTTCAAGAAAACATTGCCCATTTCCTACCCTATAACAGCTTTGATAATAGAGATGTAAGCGACAAGTTTACCAGATAAGCTTAGGCTTGTTGGGTGGTGGTCAAGTCACTACTCGACTCGTCATCCCTCCCCTCCCCCCCGCTGCCTCTGTATCACACGGGCAACAAGGGGGGGGGGGAGCAGGAGCCAGTTCCCCCCAGCACTGTCTCCACAGGGGGCAGGGGAGGCAGAGGTGCAGCGGGGGAAACGGCGCAAGCGGGGACGGAAGCAGTCCCTACTTGAGCAGGGTCCCAACTGCTGCGCCTCTCCCTTTGAAATGTACAAGAGCCGTGGGCAGACTAGCAAGCACCGCCTTATCGACTAATCGATGGAAATTCCATTAGCTGATTAATCAACATTTAACATCCCTATTTGATAGCAAAGCTTTTCCTGTCCCTTTCCTTTTTTCCTTTCATGCCCATGTTGTTGTAGGGTTGATTTTTAGTCATGCAGTCCCTAGAATCATTGCAGATCGAGTCACTGTAGCTGAGTATACCCTAAACACCTGGCAGCTCTGTGTAACACTCTCCTGATAAGGATGGAATGTGCATGCCATAGGTGTGAATAATTAGGAATTAGAGTACCGGTAAATGCACAGAAAAGCACAGACAAAAACTCTACTGTGATTTACCCACAAGTAGTTCAATAAACATTAGATCTGCTGGCATTCATTGCTTTTTCATAGTGCGCTCAATTACTACTCCAGTTATTGCTCAGATGACATCACTCTTGGCAGAGGAATTGATTGATTTGTTGATGAATATTCATATGGTATTTCAGCCACAAGTAGGCATTAATATTCTAAGAGAGGAATGAAACGTACATCCTAATTTAATGAATGATTGCAAATATATATGTGATGGATAACATGACCATAAACATTTAAAAAGACATCCACAGTCACTTTTGATGTTTTTATTAGAAGCAGAGGAAAGAAGAAGCTGGGATGCAGAGAGAAAACAAAATTTGGAACACAAAAAGATCAGAATTTGCTTCTCCTACATGTACAATGACTGGCGATTTTGCCTTCCCATTCACCGTACAACTAGACTCTCTTGTGTTTAAAGAACTAGGAGGTCTGGATTCTATTCTCAGCTCTGCCAAGAACTTCCTATGTGACCTTAGACAAGTCATTTAGTTGTTTATTTGTATTACAGCGGGACCAAGAGACCCTAACTGATCTTTGAGCCCATTCCATTCAGCATTGCACATTCACATAGTAAGACAGAGCCCCATGCCCTAAAAAGCTAATAACATAAATAGACAAGATGGACGACAGGTGGAGCACAGGAAATATTCTCATCCACCCAAACTGTCTGTGGCAGAGCCAGGAAGTATATCCACGTCTCTGGTGTCCCCGGGTAGAGCCTCAACCCCACAATCACCCTTCTTTCTCATGCCTGTCTTTTCCTTTTTTTAAATGAGGAACAACAATTCCCATTTCAAATGGGATGTTGTGAGGTTCAACGCAGTAATAACCAAAGGCAAAGCATTTAGAGGTTCTTCAGTGGAAGACACTCTACCCATGCTTATTATTAATTATTATATTATGCTTTTGGCTAAAGCTACATGAAACCAAATCCTATGGCTCAGATTTGCAATGTTGGCAAAGGAATTTTGTCCCACAAGAATCCCTAATGAAATTGACAGGAGCCTGCATTTAAAAATCTCAACCTAGCTATATCTACACCTACGCCCACACCAAATTTCATATATACATATCTTTTCATTTTCAAAGTCCATTGATTGCTCTTTGAATGTACTGAATTCATAGCTGCAAAACAAGCTTCCCCTATAGCCGTCCTATCTGGTGACTCAGTGAGGCAATTTAATATCTCCTATCCTCCACAGAATGCTGTCGTGTTCAAGCCATTCCACTATGTTATCAATTCAAGGCTTGCAGTCCCCAAATGAACATATATTTGCCAGGTAGTCCTAAAATGTCTTCCTGTTCTTGAACACTGATCCTTGGCATTGTGAAGGTATCAGTGAAACTGACCTAACAGGCCTGATTCTCCTCTTGCTTGCGCTAGCATACAGCCTCTATTCAGAGAAGCATGAAAGCACTGAGTTTAAGAGTGGTTCTCAAACTTTTTGGCCCACGGCCCACCCTGCCCATCCCAACCCTTTCCATGGATCACCAGCCAACCATCCATGATGACAAAATGGGTGCAGGAGTGGGGTAGGGGTGCAGGTTCTTGGCAGGAGGGGGTGCACGAGAGGCACTTACCTGGCTCTGGGCCCCCCGCTGCTCCCATTGGCAGTAATTCCAGCCAATGGGAGCAGCAGGGTAAGCCTCCAGGCGAGCGGTTTCCTGCACTGCCATTCCCCCAGACAGGGCAAGGGGAAGGAGGCATGGCAGCATGTGAAGCTGCTTCCTTCCCCTGCAGCGGGAAGCAGGCGCTGGCACTCCAACCTCATGGGGGAGAGTGCAGGGCTGGAACACCAGTACAGGCTTCCTACTGCAGGCAGGGGCTGAGCCCCAAGCCCACAGTCTACCTGCAAGATGGACCACTAGTGGTCCATAGACCACATTTTGAGAACTACTGGTCAAGTGCATCCTTATTCAGGACATCATTGAAACACACACTTAACTTTAAGCATGTGATTAAGTCTGACTGACGTCAAGAGAAGTGCAGCATGCATGAAGTGCTTTCTTGAATAGAGTTTCCTTTAGCAGGACTTAAATCAGGAGCAATCTCATTAAAGTCAAAGGAATTACAAGTGTGATAGACAGACGGCTTTCTGTTGTGTTGGAAGAGGGCTAGCCCTTTCACTGACAAATATTCAATGGGCTTCATGGCCACTAAAGAAGAAAAAATAATTTAATACCCCATCTTCATCTTTTAAGAGAGGCAAACACAGTTATGTTAAGATCCATTATTAGGAGCCTGATTTTTTTCCACTTTGCCGTTCCCATCAAATCAACTTGTTATTCTTATTACGAGCTGGCTACGTGCAGTGCTGTCTCGTTCTCACTGCAAGGACATCTTAGCCTGTGAAAAATCTTTAAAACAAAATGGCCAAGGAAAACGAACAAGTTCCCTCCAGTTCCCCCTTGGAGGAGTAGCCCTCTAGCCAGAGCCCTTGTTTGCACGTTCAGATGTACGAGACAGAGCCTGATGATAAAAATATATACAAAGTTATGCTTGGTATGGAACAAGCAGGCAGCAGCCACCAAAGGCTTCATAACATCCAGCATCTGGCTTATTTCCAAAATAAAATGTAAAAAAAAAAATCAATTGGTATCTCTGCAGATTGAAGCAAGTTCTCTCTCTGCGGCAAATGCTGAACAAACATTTAAATACCGAACCATCCCCTACTTATCCCCCATACGTGTGCTAGAAGGGACACAAAAGATGTTCAAGGTCACAAATGCACCAATATCAAATTGTGAATAAGCCCTGCAATTTCCCCATCTCTCCCTCTATCTCGCTCTCTCTCTCCATAACTTCCTTATATCGTGCCAAACAATAAAGGCAAGGGGAAGTTGGGAGCTTTACTTCTCATTCCTTTATGGTGGGGCACTGTGGCTGACTCTTTAAGGTCTGGGTCACACCTGCCTCTTATCATATCTTGACTCCACAGTAGAGTTGCACTTGTGTGCACCAGAGTTGAATTCACCCCTGTGAATTCACTTTTCCCTTTGAATGGCAAAATCATTTGCCCAGCAAAGGCCAAGTGTATGTGCAGCAGATTAACCAGCTCCTTAGATGTTTCCTAGTAATGCTTCCAGCTCAGATTAAAGAGTCTTTCTAATGTTCTTGTCCAGACCTTCGAGAGTCCATTTCCTGGAGTGTATCAAGAACGCTTTTCTGCCCCAAATACCTGAAGAATCCCCAGGGTGCACTGACATAACGGGCAAGTAATAACAGTGGTGAAGTCTATAGGAGTTTGGCCTGGATAAAAATGGAGTAAAGACTCCAAAATTTGGCCCAATATTTCTTTGTGTGTGTTGTGTACCGGCACACAGCAACTAGTATCTATTTATTAACGTGTGAATGCTGCTGTGATAGGGCATTCCATATTCTTTGCGGGAATATGTTGATGAATTGGACATAACTGGAATATGAGAGATATTTAATGTGAGATCATTGGAAAGCTTGTAACCTACTGAATACAATTGTCCCATTTATCTGCATGTATCATTCCTGTATTTGACAATAGAAATATGAAGTATAAGCCTGCATTACTAATGTAGTCATACTAAGTGAGAGCAATTAATAATACTCAAGGAACTTAATGGCCCATTACTCTGGACAATGATCTGTGAATAGACTTGTTTCTCCTGTAAACCTGGGAGGAAGGGCTATTGTGGCTCCTGCCAAGACATGTGGCCATGTCACCCGATGATGAGATCCATCTTGAACACTGTATTTTTCCACAAGACCAGAGGGAAAGTTTAGACTGAACACAAAGGATTCCCGCCTTTTGCAAAACCTATTTAAGGGTGGGAAATGAGCTAATCCAGGTCATCAGTTCTCCCTGACTACCATATCCAAGATCACTGCTGGAAATAACTAAGACTGAATGGGGGGAAGGAACTGGGCCCAGGCTGGAAGGATGTCTAGTCTGTGAAGATTATCAAAAAACCTTTTAGGATAAGATATTACATGTAACTAGTTTCTTTAGTGTATGAAACTTAGCTTGCGTGTTCAGTTTTATTTTGCTTAGTAACCTACTTTGTTTTGTGTGCTCTCTCTTATGGCCAATTAAATCCTACCTTTTATATTTAATAAAACCACTTTTGTTTATTAATAACCCCAGTGTAAATTACTGTTACCGGGTGGGAGCAATGAGTCTGTGCACCTCTCTTTTTACATTGAAAATGAGGGCAAATTTCATGAGCTTATATTGTACAGATCTGTATACAGCACAAGACGGATTTATAGAGGTGCTAGCTCCAAGAGGGGCAGTAAACGTCAGTGCTGGGAAGAAGGTCTCATACTACGCTGCTTTCAATGTGTTTCTGCAGCCTTGGGAGTAGGGCCTGGTCCCTATGTCTGTGCTGAAGCAGGCTGGACAGCTGGGTTTTGCAAGACAGGATTACAGGATGCCCAGGATGTCAGGAAAAGCAGGCTCAGTGGGGTCTCAGCATATTAGGTGACAGTCCCAAGGGGATCCCAGCCCATCACAGCTGTAATCTGACCCCGTGAGCATTGTTTTCAAACGCATTAGTCATTTTTCAGAGAATAAGCAGTTTTGTTGGACAGAAACAGACTGAAATCATAGGTTCATTGAAGTCTATGAGAGTTTTGCCATTCAACAGAACTAGGATTTCATCCATAGGCTCTAACAATCTGCTAGTCTCATTTTCCACCTGTACTACTGGGTTGGCACCAGACACTGTAGAGGAAGGTGTCAATTATTCCCTCCTCAGCCCTTTTACACACCCACGATTCTCATGAAGGAGAAATGAATTTCTGTCATCCTCTGTCTAATCAATAGTGAGCATTTCTGGCCAGAAACATGACACTTATTTGCCTTTATATGAGCATAACAACTATAATATTGTTATTGGCCATGGAAATCATCCCTGCCTTCGTCAAAACCAACCAGTGCAACCAGCCAGTTTGGAAGGCTGTCATAATATATAAATATAAGAACATAAGAATGGCCGTACTGGGTCAGACCAAAGGTCCATCTAGCCCAGTAGTCTGTCTGCAGACAGTGGCCAACACCAGGTGCCCCAGAGAGGGTGGACTGAAGACAATGATCAAGTGATTTGTCTCCTGCCATCCTTCTCCAGCCTCTGACAAACAGAGGCCAGGGGCACCATTTCTATCCCCTGGCTAATAGCCTTTTATGGACCTAACTTCCATGAAATTATCTAGCTTCTCTTTAAACTCTGTTATAGTCCTAGCCTTCACAGCCTCCTCTGGCAAGGAGTTCCACAGGTTGACTACACGCTGTGTGAAGAAGAACTTTCTTTTATTAGTTTTAAACCTGCTACCCATTAATTTCATTTGGTGTCCTCTAGTTCTTCTATTTTGGGAACTAATAAATAACTTTTCTTTATCCACCCTCTCCACACCACTCATGATTTTATATACCTCTATCATATCCCCTTTCAGTCTCCTCTTTTCTAAACTGAAAAGTCCCAGTTGCTTTAACCTCTCCATATTGGACCCATTCCAAACCCCTAATCATTTTAGTTGCCCTTTTCTGAACCCTTTCCAAGGCCAAAATATCTTTTTTGAGGTGATGAGACCACATCTGTACACAATATTCAAGATGTGGGCGTACCATAGTTTTATACAGGGGCAGTAAGATATTCTGTGTCTTATTATCTATCCCTTTCTTAATAATTCCTAGCATCCTATTTGCCTTTTTGACCGTCGCTGCACACTGTAACTATCCACAATAACTCCAAGATCTCTTTCCTGATTTGTCATAGCCAAATTAGCCCCAATCATACTGTACGTATAGTTGGGGTTATTTTTCCTGATGTGCATTACTTTACTCTTATCCACATTAAATTTCATTTGCCATTTTGTTGCCCAATCACTCAGTTTGGTGAGATCTTTTGGGAATCCCTCACAGTCTGCTTCTGTCTTGACTATTCTAAACAGTTTGGTATCATCTGCAAACTTTACCCACCTCACTGCTTACCCCTTTCTCCAGATTATTTATGAATAAGTTGAAAAGGATTGGTCCCAGGACTGACCCTTGGGGGACACCACTAGTTACCCCTCTCCATTCTGAAACTTTACCATTTATTCCTACCCTTTGTTTCCTGTCTTTTAACCAGTTCTCAATCCAAGAGAGGACCTTCCCTCTTATCCCATGGCCATGTAATTTACACAAGAGCCTTTGGTGAGGGACCTTGTCAAAGGCTTTCTGAAAATCTAAGTATACTGTATCTACTGGATCCCCCTTGTCTGCATGTTTGTTAACCCCTTCAAAGAACTCTAATAGATTAGTAAGACATGATTTCCCTTTACAGAAAGCATGTTGACTTTTGTCCAACAAATTATGTTCTTCTACGTGCCTCACAATTTTATTCTTTACTATTGTTTCGACTAATTTGCCCGGTACTGAAGTTAGACTTACCGGTCTGTAATTGCCAGGATCGCCTCTAGAGCCCTTTTTAAATATTGGTGTCACGTTGGCTACCTTCCAGTTATTAGGTACGGAAGCCGATTTAAAGGATAGGTTACAAACTACCGATAATAGCTCAGCAATTTCCCATTTGAGTTCTTTTAGAACCCTTGGATGAAAGCCTTCTGGTCCCGAAGATTTATTAACATTAAGTTTTTCTATTTGTTCCAAAACCTCCTCTAATGACACTTCAATCCGGGACAGTTCCTCAGATTCATCACCCACAAAGGATGGTGCAGATTTGGAAATGTCCCTAACATCCTCAGCCGTGAAGACTGAAGCAAAGAAATCATTTAGTTTATCCACAATGGCTTTATCGTCCTTGATTGCTCCTTTTATATCGATCGTCTAGGGGACCCACAGGTTTTTTAGCAGGCTTCCTGCTTCTAATGTACTTAAAAATCATTTTGTTATTTCTTTTTGAGTTTTTAGCTAGCTGTTCCTCAAAATCTTTTTTTGCTTTTCTTATTACATTTTTACACTTGATTTGACAGTGTTTATGTTCCTTTCTATTTATCTCACTAGGACTGGACTTCCACTTCTTAAAAGATGCCTTTTTGTTCCTCACTGCTTCTTTTACATGGTGGTTAAGCCACAGTGACTCTTATTTAGGTCTCTTGCAATGTTTTTTAATTTGGGGGTATACATTTAAGTTGGGCCTCTGTTATGGTGTCTTTAAAAAGTTTCCATGCAGTTTGCATGGATTTGGCTCTAATCATTGTGCCTTTTAATTTCTGTTTAACTAACCTCCTCATTTTTTTTTAAGCACTTGATTTAAATCAATGGAATCTCTTTGAAATTCTGTGCCTCCTAACATTCTAAAGAAAACGTTTCCCACTGACCTGTAATAGGAAAGATCATAGAATCATAGAGCTGGAAGAGACCTTAGAAGGTCATGAAGTCCAGCCCCCTGCCCAAGGCAGGACCAATCCCAATTAAATCAACCCAGCCAGGGCTTTGTCAAGGTTAATTGCCAGGCCTTTGTTTCTAAGTTGGTTTGTGGTGCTGAGACTAGAGGAATGGCAAGTGTAGCAAGATCTACTTTGCTGCTGAGCCTTCCCATTGACCCAAAAGAGCTCTCTTTCTAATGGAATGTCTTAATCAGTACATAAAATGCTTTCAATGAAATGCTGCTTATTTGTCATAACTGATGCTCCGGTGAACAGTAAATAGCAAATTTGTTGGCAAACCAGCACTCTCAGCTTGGCTCATTAGTAATGCCTGAAGTAAGAGATTGCTGCACAAATGTGCCTTTTTAACTCACATTGGTCCCTAACTGGTAAAAGTTCAACATGTTACGTGAATCCTCAATCATGTAATTTCCTTCTATGCCAGGAAACTGTCACCATCACCAGAGGAAAACATTGGCTTCATATAACTGTTGGGAGCAGGATATTGATTATTAAAGAAACACTGATTGAATTCCATCGATGTTTAAAAAAATTGCATTCCCCACGCTACTAACACCTTAGATCATTAAAAAAAAATCTTAAGTTTTTTTTTTTAAACCATTGACACTATTTACTTTTAGCCCTTCTTCTCCATTAACAGTGAAAACGAAATGACCATTTTCATATCTGACTCCAGTTTCTACTCAGTTTCCAGACTCTGGCTCTCATGCACTAGAACAAAGGGGCAATGTCTAGGCTACAAATACTGCAAGCGAATGTGTTTTCTTTTCTAAGCTATTTTCATTTGAAATGTTTAACCAAAACTCCTGGAAATAATTCTGTCGGCCTTGAATTTTTACAAAACCCCAAACGAGAGTTACATTTGATCTGGCAATGTCAATGAAGTTCAAGCAATAATAAAATAAAATAAGTAAAAACAAACACCCGCATGGAAGTAATGATGTCCAGTATCAACAACCAAACTCCAGCTCCACTATACAGTCATGCCCAGCAAATTCATACAGAACTTTAGTATCTTGGAACCTGATCCACAGTCTGTTGAAATCAATTCCCGTTGAAGTCGTTAGGTTTTGGTCAGATCCACCAATAGCTCTTTTGAAGTCAAGTTACTCACCTGCATAAGAATTTGGGGCTTAAATTTGCACAGCTGTGCTTTGTTACAGCCAGGACCCAAGATCAGTAGAGACTAGGGATGTGAACAGGTTACGGGTTAACCGGTTACCTGATACCACCCTTAACGATTAACCAGTGACCAGGAGCAGCCTCCCACCTGTGGCTAACTGCAGGCAGAGGGCTGGCTCTAGCCTCACCAGGCATCTGAGTGGGGCCACAGGCTCCTAGCCCACGTGAGGCCAGAAACAGCAGCCCCGCCCTCCCCCAACTTGCCCCTGCCTTAATCGGTTAACTGGTTAAACACTATGTTTAATAGGTTAACCAATTAAATGTGATTTTACAGTCCTACAACCTGAGCTCTTTGCCATAGGCTTCAATGAGAACAGGATACACACCAGATAATATAGAAATGTATATATGCTGCAATTGCTTGGTACAAAGGAGGGAAATACAGGATTAGGATAAAAGTTAATGATGGATCCTTTAAAGGCTAGGGGGTGTGGCTACTGTCTCATGCTGTGAGGTTTCATGTGTCTTTGATATCTGAATAGATTATTGTGATACCATAGTTGAGGGACAGTGTTGAGCTTTTAAAAATAGTTTTAGAGCGTGGAAATGAAATTCCTTTCTGTACAGATTTTGTTCTTTAGCTTTTTGCAAATAACAAGGAACCCCCTGCCCACCTAAACTGCAAATTCTCCACCTTGTTAAGCAAATAATTTGCAATAAATCATTTGTCTCAAACTTTGCCTCTTTTTGGATGGCTGCAAACAGATTGTGATTTTCTTCAATGTATTAATTTTTGGCAACATTTTCATACAATAGCTTCACTCCTTGAGAACTATTTACTCAGTAGGAATATTCCCAAAGGAGCAGGAAATCTGACAGGCAGAGTCATTTGTTTCCTTAACACATACAACCTTGACATTCTTCCTCTGGCAAAACTCACTAGAGCAAATGGAAGATTTGCCTGAGTAGGAACTGGGCAAGGAGTTCAGTATTTGGCTCCAGTGGTTTCTGTGGTATACACCCAGGCTGAATTCTTTACCTGGCTCTCCTTATGCACTCTGAATCACCCCTTCTTCCCTGATTTGTCTGAAAGAACCTTTCTGAGGGTTTAAAAGTAGTAGCACCATGATTGTTTACAATGGAAGGAAGGTTACAAGTCAAACCCTTGAAAGGCTCTACCCCCATTCTACAAAACAGTAGGCTAACTCAGAGCTTACGCCTTATTTACATCCAGAAGTTGCACTGACTTGACTTAGGCCTTGTCTGCTCAAGAAAGATGCACTAGTTTTAGTGAAATTGGTTTTTAAATCAATTTAGACTATAAAAATCTCCAGCCCTCTCCCTACAGTAGCAAAAGAAAAGTGTTCCAATGATTTGTTTTTGGTTTTTTCCCCATACAGATCAACTCACTCAGCTGCCAGGTACTTCCCCGAGGTTTGAAAGGGGAGAAGTGCATGCCTGCAGGGCAGCAGAGATCACAAAACACTGAGCACAGCCATCAGGACAGGCATTGTGGGATACTGGCAGAAGCCAGTTCTTTGAACAAAGCAAACAGCATAGTCCACACTGGGTCTTTGTGGACAATGAAAGGAGAGGAAAAGACAAAAGTCTCTTGCAGCGCTAGAACGTTTTGTCACCAAAACTGGGTGTTTTTTCCCCAACAAAAGTTGCATTGTGGTGTAAATGCTCTGTTTTGTTGCCAAAAGACAAGTTTTGGTGACAAAGCATGCCAGTGTGGCTTGTTCTGGTTTATTTTAAATTCACTCCTAATCCATTTAAGATAAATCAATATAAATCTGCCATATCAATTTAAGAGTGCTTGCACAGGGGTCTACACCAGTGTATCTAAATTACTTTAAAACCACACTTTTAGTTAAATTGGTACAATTTTGCATGGAGATAAACCCCAAATTAGTGTACATCAGGGATTAGAGTCTGATTTAGAGCAACCAAAGCAGCAAAACTTTAACACAAATCCAGAAAACCCCAGCTCTTGATATCCTTAAGCAGTTTTTAGTAGCTGAATAAAAATATCTTGTACTTAGCAATTTTCATTGGCTTATTAGTGGACAAAAACACTAAACTGACATTTTCTGGGCATGACAACTGCTTGGAAGCATAAAGAGAAAATTAACAGGGTGATCTGACTGGTGAAGAAATGAGATGCGACTCTCCCTCCCTGCCACATAGCTCTCTCTGGGCTATAGAAACAAAGATGTTAAAAGAGAACAAGGCTTAATTTTTCCCCACCTAACTGCGGTCTCCGTGTGTGAGAGCTTTCCTAAAAGCCTTTTGTGGGAGTAAACACACCTTGTTACTTTTAACAGCTTCCAAAAAACAAAACCAAGCCTTCCTGCTTCCCCAGGGGTTAACTGCATTGGGAATGCTAGCTCAGGGGTAAGCTGAGGACCAGACTGTCCCAGCTGCTGGGGATGAATAAGTAACAGAGAGCACAAGGAACTTTCGCAGTCTTGCATTTCCTGGCACAGGGGTCAGCCCCAACGACTGCTCTTCTACGCACAGGGACTACTCCCTGTTAGCCCTCCAGAGGGCTCCACCACCCAAAAGATGGGAGAGGGGAAGCAGGCTGTCCAAAGGGAGTGCAGTACACACACACACACACACACACACACACACACACACACACACACACAGACACAGACACATCCCTACACCTCTAGAACAGTGGTCACCAACCAGTCGATCGGGATCTACTGGTCGATCTTGGAGCCTCTAACAGGTGATCCCGACTGGCTTGGCCAAGAAGCTGTCAAGTGCCAGCAATTCAGCTGCCCCTTCCCCTGCCCTTTGCCTTGGAGCAGTCTCTTCAGGAGCATCCTGCTTGCTGCGCAGAGGAGAGAGAGGAGGGTGCTGATCTTAAGGTGCCCCCTCTCCCACCCTGGATCCTATCTTCACAGAGCAGAGAGGGGGCACAACAAGACTTGCAATTGAGTTTGCAGGCTGCTTTGGGGAGTGGTGCAGGGCCAGGGCAGGGGTGATCCTGCCTTAGCCCCACTGCACCACCAACCAGGAGCCACCTGAGGTCAGCCAGTGCCCAGTGGGAGCCCACATCCCAAACCCCTAAACCCATCATGAATCTTCTCCTGCACCCCAAACACCCTCCCAGAGCCTGTACTTAGAACCCCCTCCGACACCCCAACTGCCTGCCCCATGCTCAGCTCAGAGCCCCTCGCACTCCAAATCTCTTACTCCAAGATCAGAGGCTCCACCCCAACCCTCTGCCCCAGCCTGGTGCAAGGGAGGGAGGATGGAGTGAGCAGGGGGCAGAGCCTCAGAGAAGGGGCACGAAGGAGGTGAGGACAGGGTATTTGGGTGTGAGGTAGATCTTGGACTGCACTTAAATTCCAAAAGCGACCTCGTGCGCTAAAAGGCTGGAGACCACTGCTCTAGAATCAGTTGTGGCAATGCCTCTTGGTGTTTCTGCTTGACTGGCATGGGATCCCACTGCCCCTGACTCAGGGTTAGGCTTACAAGATAGATCTGGCTCTGAGGCCATGTCTACAAAAATAGAATTCACACACTGATGTAATTTGTCCAGTGCACACCCCTAATGTAGACACTTTTGCAACTAGTTCATGGAGGGGTTTGCCCAAATTCTGCTTGATCTTATGACATACAAACGTCACATCAATCTGATTGCAATGCTTTGATTTTCCTTAGCATATACAGGGCTTTCGTAAGCAACCCCACATGACGAGGAGTATTATTAAGGTGGCTGCATCCCTCAAGTGCTTTGGGAGACACAAGGCCACGGATAACATGCTTTCAAGCACAGGACTGGTAATCTTATAAAATGTAGTAAACCCACAGGGCTCCAAACTTATTAGTCAATCAAATGTTGCCTTTTATCTATCCTATTCTATGGCCTGCACCACACTACATCTTGCCTTATCTACTAACTAGGAACAAAAGGATTTACTGTATCAGATCAGACACAAGATTATCAACTCTAGTATCCTGCCTCCAGCAGTGGCCAACACCTGGTGCTTCAGAGAAGGGATTCTCAAATTTATTCACAGTGTGGACCATGTCTCAGTAGGAGCCACTGTGGGAATGCCTATACTAGGAAACTATTTCAAAATAACTAAAATCGATTTAATAGCTTCCAGAATAACGAAATTGAAAGAATGTGTCCTCACTACAGGGAAGCCTCTAAATTAGTCTGAGGCAGGCTCTCTTAATGTGAATGCGCTACCTTGACTGAGAACCCCAGGAAGAACTAGGGAGTATTTACTGTGAATTACTCTGCGGAGTAGTTATTTCGAAGTACTGGCACCAAAGCATCCACACTACTGCTATTTCAAAAGAACTATTTCAAAATTAGCATTATTCCTCCAGGAAAGCAGGAGTAGATTTTGAAAATAAGCAGCCCATTATTTCGAAATAACAGGCTTGGTAGTGTGGACATTCCACTTAATTCGACCTAAAGGGGGTTATTTTGAAAGAAAGAATTAGTGTGGACTAGGGCTGGGGTACATCCCCAGCCATTGATGACGGGGCAGGTCACCTGCTCTTCCATCTGTCATCACGTAACTGATGTATGGCAACTACAGCACTTGCTTGCATAGATGAACATTAGGAAAATAGTTCATGTATTTTTAGCTGTCTTTTAATACAATGTAGCAGCTGGATACAGCAAGGAGATGATTGAAGTAATCCAAGGGCTGGTACAAATTGGTTTAGCTCCACTTACTTCATTCGAGCTACTCCTATTTACACCAGCGAGGACGTGGTCCCCAGTGTACAGTTTGCATATCAATTAGTTAACTTTGTCAGATGCTTTAGGATGATAGATGCTGTATAAATACAAGTTGTTATGACTTGTCTAAGAACATGGGATGGAATTAAATTAGCTTTTCACCAATTAATGCACTTAACAAAGGCTTCATATACTGATTTTACTTTTTTTCCAGTGACTTCCGTGGAGTTTCTGTGGATTTCCACTGGTGTAACTCAGCCAGAATCTGGCCTGAGCTTGTTCCCTTATGCAAATTGGAACATTATTGCCGATTAAAGCAGCCGGATTCTTAAAATGTACTGATTGAGAAGTGAAATGCTCAGCTTTGTGGTGTACACTTAGAATACGCTCATTCATTTTACTTACATTACTCACCTTGCACAATATATGACTCCAAATGGAGCACAAGAACTCTCTTTGTCATGTTTACACACAGAACTCTGATGCCAGTTCACTGATGTTTTGTTCCTATCATTTTCATTCAGCTTCTTCAAAACAATGTTATCAAAATTGGCGGGGTACTCTGAGTTGGCTTTAGGAATATGGGCAGATGAGTTCTTACGTCCTCTAGAAATAAGAGAGGCCATGACCTGCACTTATATGGTAGCTTTCAAAGCCCTCTACAACCACCTGGCTGCATTTGCTAGGTCTTGCAGCTGGGACACCATTTGTGAAGTGGGTGTAAGGCAATGAGCCAAACAGTCACGCATGCAAGGCTGGTTTTGTTGTTTCATTTACTACTAAGAGTAAGAACCACTCATCCTTGCACTAAATCCTAGTAGTCTGGCTGCGTGTCAGGAACCTTCTCTCTCCCCAAGCGTTCTGTGACTGACAGTCTCATCTTTGGGCCTCTTTGTGCCCCTTAAGTGAAGATTTTGGGTTCCTGGATCCACGTGAATGCTGCTCTAGAAGCTTATCTTTTCCTGCTTACAATAGCTCTCCATGCTTGGCATCTTTGAAGCCAGTGGCTTCACTGGCTACAAAACATTACACAAAGCTGACAATGTAAACCAGCACAAATCATGGTCGGTATCTATCTTAGATCTATGCATGCTGCTGCCCACCACCCTACATCTGAGCATCTTTGACATAAAATCAGTAGCAGTGACAATGCCCCTAGTAAAGGGGTGGGCAAAAAGGCCTCCGTGGGCCACAACTGGCCTGCCAAGTGGATTGATCCGGCCCACGGAGGCCCTGCCACTCCCCCATCCCCAGGCCAATCAAGGCCTGGGGCAGGGAGAAGTGCATGAAGTTTCCTCTGCCCTGCCCCCGCCCTGCAAGGAGCACGCAGCACTTAGAAATACCATGCGCTCCTGGCAGGGCAGGTGACGACTTTGCGCACTTCCCCGCCCCCAAGCCCTGATTGGGCTGGGAGCAGAAGGGGGAGCCCGTAAAGTCTCTTCCCTCTGCCAGGGGCATGTGCGCCTAGGGGGAAATCTCTGGGGGGAGGAAGACTTCATGTGCTCCCCCACCACCAGACCAATCATGGTCTGTGGGTGAGGAAGCAGGGAAGTACCCTGGCCCCGCCCTTCCGCCTGAGGCCCCACCCCTTCCAGTGTGGCCCAGAGGCCCCTTCAAAAATTCTGAAGTGGCCCCCAGTAAAAATTTATTGCCCACCCCTGCTCTAGTAGATGCTATAGAGTCTCTGGAGTCTTTGCATTAACTGACAATAACCCCACCATTAGTCACGGCCTACATTGGCTGCTAAGTCGGGATAACAGTGCAGTACAGCAGCCTCCTCTCAGCACAGGAGAGAGACAGCAGTTACTCCACATCGGCAAAGAATATGACAAGACATAAGTCATGTTAGAGTAAGGGACTGGGATTCAGGACTCCTAGTTCTCCCCATGACTTCTCGGTGACTAACCTTTCAAATAGTTATAAAAATTAATACAATTACACACACCTCACAGGGAAGTCTATGAGGCTTAATTTTATTGCACCCGATTCTACTGCCTCACTCTACTGTCATGCAATGAAGGCGTCAAACAATTCAAGAGCAGAGTGGTGGCAAAAAAAGCATCTCTAACATTTTTCTCATTGGTTTAATCCATCAATCCATCCACATTTAAAAGAAGGTTTAATGAAGGTGGCACATTTCATAAAGAACTCTAGAGGGACTGGACATTAAGTTGTAACCAGGTTTCAAAAGGTTAACATGGTGCAGATCAACATTTTGCATTGTAGTTTGTACATTCATCAGTTAAAGGGCAGAGCTAATGCAACTTTGTCACCACACAAACAATAATCCTTGCCCTTAACCCTGTGTAACAGATCAGGAGTTCCGGCTTCAAAGACATAAAGGTCTTCCATTCCCTGCATACCTGAAAGCTTCAATGACTTAGAAAGGAAATAGCAAAGGAAGTTTTGGGGTGCAAAGACCACAGGATCGGGCTCAAAGAGATACTGTCAGATCAAATACGGCCCAGAAAAATAGGTTTGGTGAAAATCATCTCACTCAAGCTCAAGAAAAATAGAAATACTTCTATGGCTTCTTTAAAAATTTCCCTGGAAGCATTTAAAATCCAAAGAAAGATTAATCTGCAGAATTTACAGCCCAAAAATGGCAGCATGAGAGGATTATGGAAAAACTGACAAACCAAAAGTGAAACGGACCAATTTATTTTCATTTTCCAAAATGAAATTGGAAAAATGAGGCAAGTTTTTCCAGGTTGAAAAACTGATGACATTTTTCAAATTGTTTTAACTACCTACAGTGTTATTTGTAACAATGATGAACTCTCCTTCCCCTCCTCATCCCCCAATTACGGTTAATCTGACCAGGTCACTCTCATGTCTTGGTGCGCTTGGGAAACAAGAATAAATCTATGGAAAAAATTGATGTCCACAGTGGAATAGGGTTTGCACATATCTGCTTAGGCCAGTGGTCACCAACCAGTAGATTGGGATCTACTGGTAGATCTTGGAGCATCTAACAGGTGATCCTCACTGGTTTGGCCAAGAGGCTACCAAGCCAAGCACTTCAGCTGCCCCTCCTCCCCCCTCCTGCGTATCTCCGGCCCTTTGCCTTGGAGCTGCCCCCCTCCCTGGGAGCCTCCTGCTTGTGGTGCAGAGCAGGAGAGGGAGAGGAGGGTGCTGATGTCAGGGTGCCCCCACCCACCCTGTGTTCTATCTCCACAGAACAGAGTAGGACTTAGGATGGAGGGAAGTTTGCTGGCTGCTTTTGAGAGTGGTGCAGGGCCAGGGTGAGCCTGCCTTAGCCTCACTGCACCACCATCCAGGAGCCACCTGAGGTCAGCAGTGTCCAGCTGGAGCCAGCTCAGTTCTCCTGCCCCAGTCATGAAGCCCCTTCTGCACCCCGAACCCCTACCCCAGCTCAAAGCCCCTGTCACATGCCAAATCCCACCCCAACCCTCTGCCCCTGCCTGGTGAAAGGGAGGGAGAATGGGGGAGGGAGGATGGAGTGAGCAGTGGCAGGGCTACAGAGAAGGGGCACGAAGGACACAGGGCAAGGGGATTTGGGTTTGAGGTAGATCCTGGATTGCACTTAAATTCAAAACATGATCTTGTGCTTAAAAAAGTTGGGGACCACTGGCTTAGACTAAAATATTGCTGGTAACTAACACTGGCTATTTGTCTGACTCCTAAAGACATAGGAATAAACTCTAGCTTCTACCCATTTTATTATTTGGATTTTTGCAAGGCAGAAAGCTTTATATGAAAAAATTCCTTGTTGAAAGCACATATGTTATTGTGTCGTTTAGTTTGTCCATTATATAGCCGTGGTTTGGTTAACAGTGTTCTTGCTCACAGCCTACCTTCTTGAACTTGTAGGTCACCTTGAACATCTCAACTCGAGAAAAACCTTTACTTAAAAATAAACATCAGCACTTAAACAACAAAATCCCTGTATTGAAAACCTGATTGCAATTCCAAATCATTACCAAGATCTTACTTATTCAGCAACCTCCTAGGGATGTTGTGAGGATTAATTAGCCAGTGTTTGTAAAACACTTTGAAGATGAAAAATGCTATATAGGTGCCAAATATTATTCTATTCATATACATCTAAAAAATTCAAATTGACATTTTAAAACAAAGGATATGAAAATTACTCCCTCTTCCTCTTACCTGCCAATATTGGTGTTCAAAGGTCAGTTTCCCCATATGCAGCTGATTACAATTCACAGGTTACAGTGATGTTAAGAATATAGACGCTTGCACTGGCTTAATGCCTGTGACATGTTGCCCTTTGTGTAATTTAGTACATTTCATCCAAAGATCACTAGCACTTCACAAAGGAAGGTAGGTATTAGCTTCATTTTACAGATGTGGAAAATGAGACCATTTCAGTGACTTACCCAAGCTCACAGCAAAACATCCGGGAATAGAACCTAGGAGTCTGGCTATTTGTTCGCCTGCTGATCACACCATGCAATTACAGCCTTCCAAGTTATCCACTTTTGCAGGAGAATCACAAGAGTCCTGAAGTCAGGTCTTGGAAAGCAAAGCTTTAGGGCATTTTGGTAGCAGACATTTGGGTGTAGAGGAATAAATTGGGGGATCATTTGCCTACAGAAGGCACCATTTTCATCTAGATTTAATCTTGTGTGACCTTTTATCCTTGACTTGGCAAACAATACCCTTTTACTTGCCTAGAGAAGGACATTCGATTGATATGTAATATCCAATTTTGGACACAAGAGGGCTAGTGTGGTGCTTTAGGAACAGTACAATGCACTGAAACACCAGGATCCAGGTTTGGTGCTTGACTCCCCGGATCAGTAAGGGCTTGGACTGCTGTAGAAAACACATGGAAGTTGGAGCAGGTGAGGGGAAATCAGGGAAATACACACCACACTCCACTCACCCCTCTTTCGGCTATTATTTAAATAGGCACTGAAATAGATCCTCCCTGCCAAGTTTCCACCTGACTTCATACCAGATTCAGTGCTGGGCCAGCCAGGTGTAGTGGGAGGAGCACAAGTGGCTTTACCTGACTTTTGCACCTCTGGGGTTTTGGATGGTTTAGGTGCTGGTGAGGCCACTAGCGTTAGACCAGTTCCACAGCTGCTGTAACTTACATGGCCTGCTGTGGCTCCCTTATGGATTGTCAGGGAGGCTAAGATACTCCCTTAGGCTAGGAGCTGCATGCACAATGGAGATAAAAGGGCATTGTTATCCTTGGGGACCACACTCCCCAGAGATTCAATATGGCTTTGCTATAAAGAGTCTGTCTGCACACTGGAGCCCAGAATCTCAACGTCAGAATTCTGAGTGGGAAGACTGGGGAATGGAAGCATCACAGAGGATCTCCGTCCCTCCCACTGATTCTGGAAACATATCAGGCTATGATTCTGTCCTGGAGGTCACAGATTCCATTATTTTCCAGGCTGCTTCTGGGGCAGGTCTGGAGCAGCTGTCAGCCCTGGGGCTCCTCAAAACTCAAGGTTTCCAGTGGCTAGTGCCAGCACCACTGGAACAACTGACCAGCAGCTAGCCAGCATTGGGTCTGGAGCAGCAGCAGAAAGCCCCTGCCACAGGAGCAGTGGTGGAGCTGCTGCAAATCCCAACAGCGTTCTGTGTCACAAGTTCTGTGAATTTTTGTTTAGTGCCCACAACCTGCCCATGACTTTTACTAAAGAGACCCGTGACAAAATCTTAGCCTTAAACTTAAGATACTTGTAAAACAAATGAAGAACATGTAGTGCTCAGACACAGGGGCGATGAACGCAGGAGTTGACAGATGTAATAAACATAGCAGCTGAATGAATTTTCCTAGAATAAAGCCCAAGGGGAGCAGTTACATGCAGAGTTCTGACAACTATCAAGGAGTATCCAGAGAACATGGGTCCATAGCACAACACTGAAACATTTCTCAATTACTGCAGTGCTGATCTAAGGTTGTTCTGCCAGGAGCAAGCCTTAACCAGCACCATGTGATCAGTCTGTATTACTGAAATATCAGGCTGTATGGATCATTTCTGGTTTTGTTCTAGATTAAGGCATCAGACAGAAGCATCCCTACTCTGTATCCACAAGGCTGCAAAACAAAATGTCTACTGACCATCAAAACATACCATTCCCACAAGCTGCAATGTAAAAGCATCTTTTTCCTGCATGAGTTATGCATTGGACCCTATAAAGAAACCCCACTGAAGGCGACAAATATTGGATCACAAAAATGTTCTTTGTTATATTAGTAACCTAAGTCTCATCTCACTTACATTAACGTTATACCAACATGGAGTGTAACTCCGCTGATTTCAATGGTTTGAAAACAGAAATGGGTCTTGGTCTCTGTTGCCAACCTCAATACAAGAAAGCAATTTGTAATCCCTTACCAAAAAATAGGGAAAGTCAAAACAAACTTAGAATGTGTCAAGAAATGCTGGTAACTCAGGACAGACAGACATTTTAGGCCAATCTCTGAAGTCAGCTGCATACATTGATTTCAGGGGAATTATCACAGATTAAGATTGGTATGACTAAAATCAGAATTTGTCTCTTGATTATTAAATTGGCAGAAAAAGTTTCCAATGACTTGACCTTCCACTACCTCAAATGGTGGCAGAACCAGAATATTTCTTCCATAATATTTAAGAATTTACACTGCTGCACTTTCAGATTTTGGTTAATTTTCAATTTTCCCCTAGATGAAGGACACCATAGTCTGATCTCACTTGTACTGGTACAATTCAGGAGTAACTTCCATGAAGACATTAAGGGCATGACTATACTAGGAAATTATTTTGAAATAAGTAAAATTGAAAACTTCCGAAACAATTTTGAAATAAGCATTATTACCCAAGGAAAGCAGGACTACAGATTTTGAAATAACCAGCCTGTTAAATCACACTGCTTATTATTTCAAAATAGGGGGGATTATTTCAAAATAACTCCATAGTGTAGACCAGGCGTAAAGGAAACCCAAAGTAAGAAAGATCAGAATTGAGCCCGCATATGATCGGCATTAAGGAAGAAACGGAGATGAGTTCCTGTAGGTCTATTATTTCCTAGTAGTTTATCTGCTGAGAGTGGAATTTTCAAAACACTTAATATTGGATGTAACTCGGCTTCCATTACTTCAAATGGGAATGATGAGGGGAATGATCCACAGTGATTTTGCAGATCCCATCCTAAATGCCTGAAGAGTAGTAAGTCATTCAAAGCTGAAGACTGAGGTAAATAAAATGTCAAACGGTCCAAATACATCCCTGGTGTAATTCTACTGAAATAATGGATGATTTGGCCCATAAGTTTAGCAAAGGATAATGCAAAATCCAGAATACTCGCTGGGAAAAGGCTGGATATATAGGAATATATATTTCTTGCACAGGACATCACTGAATATTTTTAGAAAGAGGATATAGATGGATAAAATGGGGAGGGTGCAAAATGATTTGGTTTCCCTCCTTCAGCTAAATTACTGACCTTACATGCCAAATGGCATAGTTTGGCAGGCCAATCTCCTATGGATTGAAAGGGAATGTATTAAGTTTTTACTATGCAAACAAAAAAATCAAATGTTGTCCTCTTGCAATGAGGAATTGGAATGAAGCAGCACCCCAGCCCTCAAAAACAAACAAAATTAAAAAGCCCCCAATTTGAGACAGATACGTGACTTTATAAAAAAAAAAAAAAGCAGCACTGATAAATAAATGTATATTAAAGAAGGCAAAGGGGATATCACACATTTTGGGGGTAGAGTAAGAGTTGCCTCCTGAGCCCACATGCGCTCACTTTATTTACATATCCACAAACACCATGAAACACCAGCCCAGGCCCCCCACTAGCAGCATGGTCACGTGAATTCCATAGATGAGCAGTTCATTCATGAGGCTGAAGTCCACCCGCCTTCGCCCCAGCAAGAGGAGGATGATGGAGAGTTTGTACTGGAAACGCAGAAAGATCCGGATGCCAAGGTACTGAAGGCAAAACAAGATAGAGAGCGCCACCCAGAGGATGGAGGTAAACAGGCTGCAGCTGAAGTACAGCAGGAAACGAATGAATCCGTACATCCATCGGGATTTCAGATAGATGTCGAAGTTGTTGTACTTGGTGCGCACCAAGTGAGTGGTCCTTACTGGGCCACAGGCTGAATGCAGACATGTTGTGTGGGGGCCGTGGAAAGAACGGACACGGCGGGGAATGGGGATTACAGGCATCAGGCACCCCACAGTTCACAGAGTCCCAGAGCAGGATTTGCAGTGCACATACCAAATGTCATCCATTAATATGGAAAAGATTCAGCAACCTATGAATGCAAACTTTCTGCTGAATTTCCAGGAAGGAACAGGCCTGCAGGAAGGAACAGAAGGAAAACACATTTAAAAAACTCCAGAGGGAGATAATGAGAGTCTGGTGGATCTATTCCAGCTTGGCTGCTACTTACAACCACCTTGAAAAACTCTACTCACTCACTTGCCTGGAGTAATGTTTGGTTGCTTAGGTTTTTTTCTGATAGGTAAGTAACATGTGTTTTTTCCCTTTACCACCTAACCAGATTTTTACAAAGCACCTAATCAGCATTGTATCTAGGTTCTAATATTAACCTATCATCAAACTCACAATGGTAATGGAGTAGAAGCAAGAGGACTTTCTCTGAGCAGGTATACTTTCACAACAGTTTTGCAAGCTTGATTAATATCAAGGCATGGTAGTGCAACAGGGGTTTTCATTTGATCTTCATTCACTTACAAGTAACACTCTGAGTTAGGCTTTCAAAATACTTTGCAAATTAATACAGGTCATAGTAGAGACAGTGGCAGTTCTAGGCTCCTTCCTGTGCATTGTAGAATCACAGGACTGAACCAATGGAATGGACCCTGTGCTGTTTTCTAGTTCAGTCCCCTGAACTCAAGGGCTAAATATTCTCTAAAATCTAGATAATCGCTGACAGATGTCTGTCTAACCTGCTTTTAAAAATCTCCAAAGACAGAAATTTCATAATCTGCCTAGGCAATTTATTCCAGTGCTTAACCACCCTGACAGTTAGGAAGTTTCTCCTAATGTCCAAACTAAACTGCTCTTGCTGTAATTTAAGTCCATTACTTCTTGTCTTATCCTCAGAGGTTAACAAGAACAATTTTTCTCCCTTCTCCTTGAAACAATTTTCTATGTGTTTGAAAATTATTACCAAGGTTCCCTAGGTCTTTTCTCCATACTAAACAAACCCAGTTTTTCAATCTTCCTTCATCAGTTGCTCCATTCATTGCTCTTTTCTGGACTCTCTCCAATTCATCCCCATCTTTCCCGAAATGTGATGCCCAGAACTGGACACAATACTCCAGGTAAGGCCTAATCAGTACAGAGTGGAGTGGAAGGATTACTTCTCGTGTCTTGCTTACAACACGCCTGCTAATATACCCCAGAATGACATTTCAAACAAACAAAATTAAAACAATGGAACATTTTGAAAGAAAAACAAAGCAATATGTTTTTGCACACTGGATAGGATGCACCCGCTTGGATGAGCCTTGAGGACACACAGTCATCGCAATTCCCTGTGCTTTGTAGTTTAAAAAGGTTTCTCCATAGTCTACAAAGAAATGAAATACCCTTAGTCTTATGTAGTGTTTCTGATTTATAATCCAAACATGTTCCCGTGTCAGCTTTGTTATTATGTGACAGTGTGGAGCATTAGTCTGTTAGCTGATCTCTGATTTGCCTCATGCTTCCAATGTGCCAATTTCCAGTAGTTATGAGATGACAATACACTAATCAGACAATGTTATTAAATAACAGGGGACTTCTCCAGCCTTTTTCACACCCCATAACACTGCTTTTTGTTATCACTTTGCATCTCACAGCTAGGGAAAATTCAGACACATAAGCCTGGAAAGTTCTTTCTTTTGCTGAATGAGAAATACTGTCAATGCTATGACTAACATGAAATTTCACTTTATTAGAGACTTCTTTGAAACTAATTCCTATTAATACCAAGACTACTATTAATCAGTTATAAGGCTATATTATACCTTATATGCCAGGATATTAAAATACTTTACAAACCTCACAACAGCCTCTAACTCAATGTGTGACTTTAGGCAAGTCATTTAACCACTCTCTGCCTCAGTTAACCCTGTAAACATAATAATCCTGAGCTATTTCATAGGGACATGTACTGTTTCATTGTTTAAGGTAAAAGCCCCAAGTAAATTCTGCCTAAAAACCTAAGTGGTACCCAGGGGCTTAACAGAAGAGAGGAAAATTAATGATCTTGTGGTTAAGTTAACTGGGAGATTTGAGGTCTGCTCCTGGGTCGATCAGAGGCATTATGTATGACCCTAAACAATTCACTTCCCCAGTATTTGCTACCGCTTCCCATATGTAAAATGGGAATAATACATCCCTATTTCACAAGAGTGTTAGAGAAACAAATTTAGTTATTATTGTAAAGTGCTTAGGTAATATAAAACACTACAGTAGAAGCCTGTAAAACACATATTTCTAAAGTTTTCTGAGATCCTTGGATGAAAGTAAAATGATAATATATAGGTGCAAAGCATTATTATATTATTAATCATTCTTAATCTTGTGGTTAAGAAAATGAAGTATCTTTCTGACAGATGAAATACTATATAACTAAAATCTACACCTTTGTAACAAGGTGCACCCACAAACTGTACTGCTTTTAAATGATTTTTTTCAAAATGAAAATATTGTGAATGAACAAATTATAAATGTTAGAACTTGGCATATTCAAGTATTAGATATGGCAGCATCAACAATATACTATTTTTGTTTTTATTTTTAAAAATACAGTCTCATGTTGAATACCTTTAATTGGAACATTACTGAACAATCTAAAATCCTTCCTGATGGCCCTGTTTCTGCCCACTGTTATGCAGCGACTTAATTCTGCTCAAACGAGTAGCCTCTCTGAAATCAATTGAACTACTTACCTACCTTACTGTTAAGTACATTTGTAAGTAAAAGGGTGAGAGCATTAAAAACCTGACATCTTTATCTGCTCTACCCATGAATACTCCCCCTTTCCATGCTATTATGGTGAGGTGTAGTAAAGATACTGGCTTTAGGTCTGAGCTTTGCCATTGAGGTTATTCTGTCCCATGAAACAATCATCGGGTTAATCTTAGATCTGCTTCAACAGCTGAGCTGAGCTGAGCTGAGCTGACCAGGCCATTTAACAGCAACAGCTTGTTCTCATTTCCATGCTGCTGTGCCCATCATGTAAACATAAATGACTTTTAATGGGTCTATGCTCTTTAGATAAGATTAACACTGACACTGAAACAGCCGTGGGAGAAGGTGTTGTAAGATGAAATGTAAACTTTGAAGAATATTACATTTTAAACGGAATAATCATCCTTTCAGCAAACGGTTGATAAATCATTGGTCTTTCTGCATGCCATTTAACACTTCCAATGAAATAATATTTGACATTTTCTAGTGCCACCTAATCCATTAGGTACAGTAAACAAAATTATTAGGGTGCTCCACAACTTTTCAGGTTTGAGTTCATCTAAAAAAAAAGTTTCATCTTGCTGACTTTAAATATTCATAACATTCAAACTACTGAAACAATTAGCTTATTTATCTCACTGAGACTTTACAAAAGATCAAGTCAAGCCTGAGGCACATATATATTGCAGTTTACTGCAAATATGGCTGTCTAAAATTTCATTTTATACTGAACGTGGTAGGAATTTGACAAATAAGGTTATAAAGAGACACCTCTATTAAGGAACAGAGTTAATGTTAAGCTTCCAGCTGTAGCTTCAAAGGAACCACTCAAAGTTCAGCATGTGCATAAATGATTTCATGACTAGGGCATAACTCTGAAATTGTAGACTTTTAAGCGCTCCATCTCTCAGGGAAGGTAGCAACGGTGCAGCTGCGCTGCTGTAGCACCTCAGTGAAGATGTAACTACACCAATGGGAGAGTTTCTCCCACCAGCCTGGTTTATCAACCTTGGAAAGAAGCACAGTTATGTCAGTGGGAGAAGTGCTGTCTATACCATGGTTTAGGTTGGTATAACCGCAACGTAGGGGATCCATGGGGATTGGAGCTCCCCACAGACAGAGGTTGGCCCATGGCAGTTCCCTTTCCCTGCTTCAAAGTTGGCTCCCCATGCATAGCGACTCCCATCTGCCCCCCTCACCCTCCACACTGCTGCCTTTCTATCAGAGGAAGCAGCATGGGGGTAGGCAGGCAGATCCAGTGCTTGTGGGGAACCTGGTTAAAGCCAGCTCCTCACTGGTACAGGCTCCCACTCCATCGCGCCTCCTCTCTCCCCGCCTCTCATACAGGCTTATTGGTTACTTGTGTAGTCGACTACACGTTGACACCCCTAGGAGGAAGTTCCACTGAAATTATTAAAGTTCAGTGCAGGTGCAAAGTTCTATTCAATGCATTTAACTATGTCATGTGGGCCTTAATTCATTCATCACAAAATACAACTGCTGTTATGTGGAAAAAAAACCCAACTAGGTGGTACCTTGCACAAAAAAAAGGAATCACAGAAAATTTCCCCAAAAACTTTTAGGCAATTTCCCTCTCTTGCTATGGTATGTTTAATGCCAATTTCAGACCACACGGGACATAGATTAACCATTATGATTCTGTACCCAAGTTTAATTACCTAACTATGGATTTGAATACCTAACATTATGCACCCTATTCTCAAGATTTTGGCTCAAAAAAAAGTCTGTTGCTGCAAGGGAATATTGACCTCAGAAGGATGAAAAGCCCAGTCAACCCTTTCTGGATTTGATATTATGGTTCTAGGAATTTTAACTGAGAGGCTTACACCCTCCCCTCTGGCTGGCTCAGTGCCGGTCTAGTTCCAGGCTTTCACAACACAAAAACCCTCACCACCATTGGCACCCTTTACCATGGTGTAAGGCTAAAGAACTGGATGTCATTGAAGAATGAGTCCCCTTTTGCCCTTTCACTGCTAGTTATGTTGATAAGAGAATGTGCTGCCCAAGATCGCATTCTGTGGGTAAATGGAGGCATCAGTCTTCAAGGCAATTTAGCTGGCACATTTTATTCTCTCATTATATATAATGTGTGCCATGATGAAAATGCTAAAATTACCTACTATAATAACAACTCTACTAGATTCACACTAGATCAGACCCAGTGTTGTTTAATATATTTATTTGTGATCTGAAAAGGGAGATAAACAGTGAAGCAGGAAAATGTGCAATGACACAACGTTATTTAAGTTTATCAGGTGCAGCAGAGAGGCTTGTGAGTAACTTCAGAGGAACCTAAATAAGCTTGGTGAATGGGTAACCACAGCAAATAAAGTTCATTGTCGATAAATGAAAAGAAATGTGCATTGGAGGGAAAAATTATACTCTATTTCTAAATTAAGAGCATCAACTCAGGAAAGGGATCTGGGTATCACTGTGGCCAATGAAGACTATGGTTTGGTGTGCAGCCATGGCCAAAAATAATGTTAGGATTAAAAATGTAAAATCCTGCTTAAAATATTAACCAGGTAAACTACATGTTTAATCAGTTAACTGGCCACTGTGTTGCACCACAGGTGGAAGGGAGGGACTGCTCCAGCCAGGTCAGGCACCAGTTAACTGGTTACTCCAGTAAGCATGACATTAAGGCAATGATTAGTGGGTCCCTTTACGTCCCTAATTATAAGACAGAGAATATTATATTGTCATTCTAAAAATCAATTATGCAGTCTCATCTACAATACCATATGCAGCATTGGTCAGCCCCTCTAAAACAGAATAATGTGGAATTAGAAGTTTTGAGCAGACAGATGCGAATGATCAATGGTCTGGAAAAGCTCTCACTTGAAAAGGGATTTACAATACACGGATTGTTTTCCTTAGAAATAAAAACTGGACATGATATAAATATATAAAATAAAGAGGTAGATCACAAGCTAACAAAATTGTGGAGAGATCTTAATCTTCATGTTTTTCTAATTGATCAGGGTAGGAGATCTAATGGCAGAGGAGGAGCAATTCCCGCATGAGGTTTCTTGCATCTTCTTCTGAAACAACTGCTGCTGGCCTCTATCAAACAGGATATCAGACTAGATGGGCTGTGGGTTATCTAGTCTAGCAATATGTATATTCATATAGATATATACATAGACAGACATACACCATTATCCATACACATGCACACCATACACTACACACACATGTGCAATTTGGAAGAGAACGCCCACATCATCAAAGAAGCTTCTGCAAGAAGAGCCAACAGCTGCTTACAACCACAAACCACAACACCGCACTAGACAGAACGACATTTCCTAGTGATAGACTGATCTCTGTGCAGCATGGGTGGAAGGCTCTACTGTAATATCCACCGTGAGAACAAGCAGATGTGGGCAGTGCCACCTCCTATTGAGAAGGATTAACACACACCTTGCCTATTACCTTCCTACACACCCCCTTGCTCCTATCTCTTCCTTTCCTGTTTGTTCACTCTGTGGTCCCTGCCCTCCTCCCAACCAGGGGGAGACATGATAGAAGTCTATAAAACCCTGAACCTGGAGAAAACAAACAGGGAAAGTGTTATTTACCTCTTCACATAACACAAGAACCAGGGGTCCCCAGACGACACTAAGAGGCAGCAGGTTTGAAAAGGCCACGAAGGAGCACTTCCTCACCCAATGGGCAGACAACCTGTGGAACTCACTGCTAGGGGATGTGGTGGGGTTCAAACACAGCATCAGATCCATTCAGAGAAGGGAAGGGGGCACAGCGGGAGAGCCCGTCTTTCCCCCCAAGGGGGGCCAGTCAGCGATGTTACCTCACCCACCGTGTCCCTCTGGCCGGGGCACAGCAAGGACAACGCCTGCAGGAGGAGGGGGCCACAAAGGGGGGGGGGGCTGGGCCCAGGTACAGCAACCCCCCCCCCCCCCCCGCACTAGCCCGGCCTGTCAGCAACACCGCAGCGGCCCATCGGAGGCTCTGGGCCCGGCGGGGCGGGGACGCGGCCCGGGGCAGGCCCAGCCCCCGACGGCCCGGCGCGGGGGGGGGGGGCACCGGCCGCGGACGGGCTGCCCCCCCCGGGCCTGACACTCACCGCGCTGCCCATGGTCCCGGGCCGAGTTGCCGCCGCTACTGGGGGCAGGTGTCCCGGGCCCGGGGCGCCCCCGGGCCGGAGGTCAAGCGCTGCAGTGCGCATGTGCGGGCCAGCGCGGCTCGGGCTCCCTCCAACCGGTACCGGCCGAGGCGACTGGGGGGGGGGGGCCCGGAGGGAGGCGACGCGGAGTGATGATGTCATCACCGAGCGCCGCCTCCTTGGACGGCAAAGAGGGGCCGCGGGCGTGGGGGGAGCCTGTCGCCTGGGTAACGGGGGAGGGGCAAGAACAGGCAGGGAGGAGAGGGGGTTACAGCCGGGGGGAGTGGGGGGGATAGTGGGGGGATGGGGTTACAGCCGGAGGGAGTGGGGGGATAGCGGGGGGATGGGGTTACAGCCGGAGGGAGTGGGGGGATAGCGGGGGGATGGGGTTACAGCCCGGGAGAGTGGGGGGGATAGCGGGGGGATGGGGTTACAGCCGGGGAGAGTGGGGGGGATAGTGGGGGGATGGGGTTACAGCCGGGGAGAGTGGGGGGGATAGCGGGGGGATGGGGTTACAGCCGGAGGGAGTGGGGGGATAGTGGGGGGATGGGGTTACAGCCGGGGGCGTGGGGGGGATAGCGGGGGGATGGGGTTACAGCCGAGGGGAGTGGGGGGGATAGCGGGGGGATGGGGTTACAGCCGGGGGGAGTGGGGGGGATAGCGGGGGGATGGGGTTACAGCCGGGGGGAGTGGGGGGGATAGCGGGGGGATGGGGTTACAGCCGAGGGGAGTGGGGGGGATAGCGGGGGGATGGGGTTACAGCCGGAGGGAGTGGGGGGGATAGCGGGGGGATGGGGTTACAGCCGGGGGCGTGGGGGGGATAGCGGGGGGATGGGGTTACAGCCGGGGGGGAGAGGGGGATAGCGGGGGGATGGGGTTACAGCCGAGGGGAGTGGGGGGGATAGCGGGGGGATGGGGTTACAGCCGAGGGGAGTGGGGGGGATAGCGGGGGGATGGGGTTACAGCCGGGGGGAGTGGGGGGGATAGCGGGGGGATGGGGTTACAGCCGGGGGGAGTGGGGGGGATAGCGGGGGGATGGGGTTACAGCCGGGGGGAGTGGGGGGGATAGCGGGGGGATGGGATTACAGCCGGGGGCGTGGGGGGGATAGCGGGGGGATGGGGTTACAGCCGGGGGGAGTGGGGGGGATAGCGGGGGGATGGGGTTACAGCCGGAGGGAGTGGGGGGGATAGCGGGGGGATGGGGTTACAGCCGGGGGGAGTGGGGGGGATAGCGGGGGGATGGGGTTACAGCCGGGGGGAGTGGGGGGGATAGCGGGGGGATGGGGTTACAGCCGGGGGGAGTGGGGGGGATAGTGGGGGGATGGGGTTACAGCCGGGGGGAGTGGGGGGGGATAGTGGGGGGATGGGGTTACAGCCGGGGGGGAGGGGGGGATAGCGGGGGGATGGGGTTACAGCCGAGGGGAGTGGGGGGGATAGTGGGGGGATGGGGTTACAGCCGAGGGGAGTGGGGGGGAATAGTGGGGGGATGGGGTTACAGCCGAGGGGATAGTGGGGGGAATAGTGGGGGAGGGGGTTACAGCTGGGGGAGAGGGGGATAAAGGCGGGGAAGGCGGTTCAGAGCCGGGGGGAGGCGGGGAGGCGCTGGCGAGAGCGGGGTGCAAAGTTGTCTTGCCCTGCCGGTGCAGTTCCGTACAAACCACCCGGTTCTCAGCGTTTCCCTCGGCAGAAGACGCCTTGTCCCTGCTCCGCAGGGAGCGCCGGGGGTGAATGACCGGCCGCCCGGAGCTGCAGCCTGCCCGGGGTGGGGTGGGGTGGGGTGGCGCCGCCGCGAGCTGCCCGGGTCGGTACAAGCCACAGGCGGTGTGTCTTGGAGCGAGCGAGCAAAGGGCCACCACGCTGGCTCCCCTCTCCGGACTCTCTTCCAGGTAGGGCGGGGAGAGCGCCAGGAAAGCTCGTCGGCACCACCTGCTGGCCCCCGCCTACCGCGCGCTGCCCCGGCTCCAGCGGTAGCGCAGCTAGGACAGGACAGTGTGAAACTTACAAGTGGCGTTCGTGTTTTGTGTATTTCCATGTGTAAGAACCTGAGCGGCACCGCTCACAAGGACACACGCAGTAGGTGAAGTCTTTTTAGAAACCTGCACAGAAAGTGGAAGTAGACGTGTCCCAATAGTTGCACCACCACCGGGCTTCTGGATTTTCATAAATACATATCTATGTACTAGGGTCTGGGTTATACACATTGTAACAAAAATAATGGGCTGCATCTTTCTCCTTGAAATCAGTGACGTTACACCAGAGATGCAGGTAGCCTTTTCTCTTTCTCAGTTTCAAACAACACAGCCTGTCCCCCTCATTCAGTGAACAATTTCAAAAGAGTTTCAGTTACTCATTTTGAAGTATTTCATTACTAAATGCTTATTTAGCAAAATCCATACTGTGGGGAAATTGTCAAATGAAACAGCAACATTAATATTAAGTTTTCTAATGTGGATATATGGCCAGTGTTATTTTGGAAGTTTTTAAATAAAAATACTCAGGGATCCTGATCAAAACAAGATATATGCAATGCTCTATCAGACCCACTTTGGCATAAGCAAAATATATACCACATCAGTGACTATTTTGACTTCCAAGGATCTTTGCTTATCATGCTTGTATTTCTTATGAGCTTGTACAGGCATTTGGTGAAGCAGGGTAAAGAAAAACAGTAACGTTTATATTTGTCAAAAAAAACAAAACACAGTATGACAGGAAAAATATATTCCTATCCAACCAAAACACTTAGTTTTGATTTTTCAAAAAGTATGGATCTCTGTCCAATGGGCTCTATTCTGACCTTTCATATTCTTAAAAATGGGTCTTTGTATTCACAATATGACTTTATAGGTGGCCAAATAGTTCCTGTTGTAAGTTACCTCTGCCCCCCCCCCCCTTTTTAACTTTATAACACTTCTTACTATGGATGTAAAAAGTTAACTGGTTAATTGATAAGCCTCATCTTTACTGGGTGAGGCTTACTGGTTTGGTTAACTGGTAGGGGCTGGAGCAAGTCCCTTCCAAAGGAGCTGTTTCAGCCCTGCAGGGCTTGCTGGAACAGCCCCTGTCTGGGGCGGGCCCAGTCAGCCCCACCTATGGTAGGTTCCATCCTGGGGGCTCTGCAGTATAAAGGTTATTTATCTTTAACTACAGAGATTCCACAGTCTTCCTAGACAATTTATTCCGGTATTTAACTACCCTGAAAGGAAGCTTTTTCAGTGTTCAATCTAAACCACCCTTGCTGCAATTTAACCTATTGCTTCTTGTCCTGTCCTCAGAGGTTAAGGAGAACAATTTTTGTTCCCTCTTCTTTATAACAGCCTTTTATGTACCAAGCATAGCTCTACCAGGAGCAAACTAGATAGAATATTAGGTAGGATGCCACTGCTTAAGTTGTCCTAGCACAAAGCCACTGAGAAACCTTACGCTTTACAAAGATCATGATTGAAAACTATTTTCTAGTACATTAGGCCCAAGATTTGATCTACTTTAAACCATAATACATTTGGTGAAGCCACAGGTTCATCCTGTGATTTAAAGATCTAACCAGCATCCTGTGGCCCAGAAGAAGGCCTTGCAGAAGTAGGGGTATGTCTACACTGTAGGGTTTTTCCGGGATACTGGAGGTATCCCAGAAAAAACCCGCCATGTACAGGGAACACGTTTACTCGTCCGCTTTTTTTTGTGGAAGAACATATGAACTCTTTCGGGGAGCTCTGTATTCCTCATTTCATGAGGAATAAGGGCTCCTCCAAAACAGAAGGCTTTCCCACCATTTGGCCTCGTCTACACAGGGCCAAATGGCAGAAAAGCCTCTTCTAAAAAACCAATCGGAAAAAGCTACACAAATTATGGAGCACAATTTGTGTAGCTTTTTCTGATAGAGTGTGGCCTAGACAAAGCTTAGGACTGTAGTGGGGGTTCCAGATGGTGTCTGTGTACAGCTGGAATAGTCAGAAGAAATGTCTATATTAAAAACAGTAGAAAAAGGAAATTTCTTCCTTACTATTTTCTCTAGCCTTGAAAAAGGAACTACTTTCCAAAATGGAAGGATACAAAATTCTCATCAGTCCCCTGCTCTGGTTAGTCTCTAGGCTCTACCACAATGTAAACATTAAATAATAATTTGAGCCCTGCGCAAGTCATGATCATGGAAAAGCTGAGGGAGTACTGACTAAGATGGCTGGGTCATGGGAGACAACGAGAGGCAGATATGCAGGACAGAGAATAAAAGATCTAGTAGTCATGAGGAAGACCAGGAAAAAGGTGGCTTGAGATGGTGAAGGAGCACATTTAGAAGGTTGGTGTTAGCTTGGAAGACTCCCTTGATAAGAGCACTTGGAGACAAAGAACAATATTCACTGACCTCAAAGAACAAGAAAAATTTGAGCCACCTGCTAATACCTATAAGTCATACCAATCATTAGAGGTTACAGCCACACTATATGGGCATTTGAAAGCATTGGGCCATACTCTTTGTAGCAGTGTACAACAGCTTACTAACGCACATACTGCCTTGTGGGTTACTGCAATATTCTCTCTAGCTTATGTCTGCACTGGAGGGTATTTTGATTCTGCATATAGGAAGAGTGACAAAGGTTCCTGATGTATGCTGTAGACAAAGGTATAGCAAGGGTAATAGGCAGCGTTATATTCCTAACAAATTGCCCTTTCTATTTCTCCCACAAACCTTCTGGTGGGAGAGAAAAGAGGAGGTGCAAGTCCAGAGATTTTTCTGATAGCACAGAACTGGAAACATCTGCTAAATGACTAAGACTAGCCAAGCAACAGCCTTTCATTTATCTCCTTTGGTCATCCCCTGGAATTAACTCTCAGGAATTGGAGCCTTCAGTGATGGAATAAGAGACGTAAAATTCAGCGAAGCTGGTGCATAACAACAATATTCTGAAACTTGATTTGTTCCCATCCCAGTCTTGGTTTCCCACCTTCTGGTCTGGAAAATGCTGGGGCAGCTACAGAACCCAACTGCTGGAAGGGGGCGGGTTAGGGAAGTGCCTCCTGATATCCAACACCAGCCCCTCTGATTGATCAAGGAACAGTTTTGGTAAGTCTTAGCAAAGTCCAGTCCTCACCCACTTCTGAATTGCTACAGGAATTGCTTCAATATGGAATGAAGGCAGAAGGGGGTAATGTAGATGTCACATCAGTGATGTGTTTAAAATGCAACTTTTTATTCAGGTCTCAGCTACAAACAGCAGGCAATAGGCTCCACTTTTCTGCTTGGGGGATTTTGGCCACTTTGCTGCTTCAACAAGTGAGTGTTCTCATACGTGTAACCTCCTAGGGCCGAGTGGGGAATTGAAGAATACATTCAAAGAGATAAGAGATCAGATCTCAAACACTTGTAAATTCAGTCCAAAGAGAACCCATCCACGGGCGCTTTGGTGAGGCTATTGGTTGTTTTTCTTTCCTGTGCTAATTTTACTAAAGACACAACTCATATTCCTGTTGATTGAACAGTTTTGTGTTGACAGAATTGAAGATTTGTGATGAAACTTATCATCGGCCACAGGAGCAGGCCATTAGTACTAGTCAGAATGGCTGGCTATCACTGATATATTTTATGGCATGCTTAGAAGACAAACATACACATTTATATGTCACTTGTTGCAATATAAATGCTAACTTGTACTTCTTTCAAAACTTTTAATGAATTGTATATGTTTCCAAAGATTTATAGCGTGAACTGAATGGCTCAAAATATTACTTTAAACATATTTGTCACTTTGGCAACAGAACAAAAAAAAATCTGGAAGATATTGCATTTAGAAATAAATCATAAATATATGCATCCTAAAAGAGTTTATTTTGGTCATTAATAGTTGATGCCCCCTCCTCAAGTGGAGGATTTAAAGTTAAATTATGCAAAATCAAAAACAAACCTTATAATACTTAATCAAACATGCATAAAACTGTCAGGGCCAAATAAATTCTCTCAATTAACTTGCTTCAGATTGTGATTGCATTTACTAATTTAATCAACACTAGAATAATTTGGAGGCTGGGTAATGATGAATTACTATGGTACTGCACATTAAGGAACGTTAAGGTAGTGCAGACAAGAATGCAAGAAATGCTTTCGAGGTTGAGAGTAAAGAAAGTAACAGCTAAGCTGGCACAACCCTTTTATAATGGAAACAATTTCTTTGCTATAATTTCTTCTGGAAATATTTTCCACTGAAGATTTCAAATGTCTATCAAGGAGACACGCTATTTAGATAAATTACTGTACTGTATGTTAATCTATATGGTTGTCTTTATTTAAGGATGAATTAAAAGCAAAATGCTTCATGCACCAGTGTTGCTCTGTTTTTGAATGATTTGCTCTGCATTTTTTCTGTTTTTGAATGATTTTATGGGGGTGGCCTGATGGTCTGAGCACCAGACTAGGTGATAAGAACTTTGGAGTTCTAATTCTGGTTCTGATAATCTCTCACTTTTGCCTTTGTCATGTCATTTAGGCTGCACCTACAGTGTCAAAATTTGAACCAGTAACTCATAATCGATGGAGGTCTGCTGCAGCCACATGGTGACAGACTTGACCTTCTCTGTATAATAGTTTCCATCTGTGTTACCCTGATGACAGATGTGTCTGATTTTTGCTACTGTAAGCAAGGTCTTAGGCACTCTTTTTCAGAGGTGCTAAGCATTTGCAGCTTCACGTGGCAGAAGGGAGAACTCTATGGCTGCTCACACCTCTGAAAGCCAGGTCCTTAACCTCTTTGCCTGCTTTCCTATCTGTAAAATATTTCCTTGCAAAGGTGTTTTGAGAATTAATTAATCTTTGTGAAATACTTTAATATGAAATATACTCTCTCTGATGGTCACCTTTAATTTTTTCCTTCTTTCCTTCAGAGTAAGGATCGTGTCTTGTTCATTTGTACAGCACTCAGCACATTGTGGGCATAACTAAAAACAAATCAATAACAACAAATACAGGTTGGACCTCGCTGGTCCAGCACCCTCAATCACCAGACCGGTCCTGAGCGAGGATGTTTGCCAAACCAGGGAAGGTCAATGAGACTGGAAGTAGCACCCTAATGAACCCCAGCAGCACCTCATCTAAACTTCATTGTATTGAAAATACATTGTCTATACAGGTGAAATATAACACATGAAGGAATTTGAATTAAAGGTATCTTGGGGCGAGTCTGGAGCATAAGTGTTAGATGTAATTGATCCTCCCTGTAAATGTAAAATGTAAGAGTCTGCAAATTTTGTTTTCTTTTATTATTGTTTTCCAAACTCCAGCCCTTAGCCTGAATGTCAGCCTTAATCAGTTGGAAGAGATTTTCACGTGATAAATAATATAATAAAATGTATTAGACCAGGGATTGGCAACCTTTTCAAACCAAAGAGCCAAACTGCATCAAAATTCAGAACAAGTGGTCAACAAAAAGCTGTATAAGAATGCTCATTTGCATGACTGAAAATATGCAACTTAATATTATTGATAATTTACATGATGTTTAATAATAGCATAAATGAAATATCGTACTCAATGACTTTATTTAATGGGAATTCTTTTGCTGCATCTTTTCACTTATTTCTTTGAAGTTTACATCATAACTGGTCAAATACAGCTTCCTGCACGCATTCAGGCAGTCTTCTGTCAATCTTGAATGCAAATTACCTTTGATGTGATTCAAAGGAGAGAAAGCCTTCTCACACATATAGGTGCCACCAAACATTGAAAGTAAGGCCAGGCTTACATTCTTCATGGTGTTGTATGTGACAGGAAGTTTTTTCTAAGTTTGCAGAATCAGATTATCATCGTGCTCCAATTTCTTCATGTCAGCCAATATGTGCAGTTTTGCCAATTCTTAACGTTGTCGAACAAAAGACAGGACTATACAGCACTTTAAAGACTAACAGGATGGTTTATTAGGTGATGAGCTTTCGTGGGCCAGACCCACGTCCTCAGATCAAATTGTCGAACAAGGCATTCTAAATCAGAATTCAGCTTGATGAATTTTTTCACCTAGATATCCGACTCCTTGAAATCTGTTATTTCCATTTCCAAATCGCTGACTAAGATGCCTGGAATGACTGTCAAATCCAGTTCTTCAATAGACGCTTTATGTGGATGAATCATAAACTTAAACAGAGCGCTGTGCTTACAACAGTCAACAAAACGAGACTTGAATGCCATCAGGAGCTCAGAAACAAACCCAGCAAGCTGCTGCAACTCGAGGCTGTTACTTGGATTCTCTCTCTGATACGAATCTCAAAACATTTGCAATCTTTCAAAATGTGCCAGTCTGCCCATCTCAGTATCTCTGATGAAGACAGTCAATTTTGACTCAAATCCATAAACTGCCTGCTGCAGTCAGGACTGTATTTCTGGAGCTTAAGATTCAACTCATTCAAATGACTAGGAATGTAGATGAGATAGTAAAACTTGAGCAACCAGTCACAGTCTGAAAGCTCAGAGTGTTTCATACCCTTCATCTAAAAAAAAAACTTAATCTCATTAATGCAGGTGGCAAAACGAGACAAAACTTTGCCATGAGATAATCAGTGAGCATTGCTGTGCATTATTAGTTCGGGGTATTTGGAATCTACTTCCTCGAGCAGTGACTGAAATTGACAGTGATTAAGAGCTCGGCCAAGAATCCAATTGGCAATGCGAACAACCCATCCCATTACATTTCTGAGTTCGGTTCTATAAAATTGCAATGATAGTTCAAAAGCGGGCGGTTCAGCTGTTCTGACAAGAGTAAGGAATCCCTTGTATTTGCCAATCATGCTTGGTGCACCGTCCGTACACACAGACACAAGATTATCCAACTGTATCTCATTCTTGTTTACAAAGTTCATCACAGTTTTAAGAATGTCTTCGCCCCTTGTTTGATTTTCATTGGTAATATCTAAGTCATTTCTTCATGCACAGCATTGCCACAAATATATCGTCCCAATATACAAACTGACGAACGTCACATATGTGGGTTGTCCCATCCAAAGCAAACAAAAATAAGTAGCTGTACTCAAATTTTGCATTTGTACCTTGTTTTATTGATGGGCCACTTTCACAGCTCTGTCATGAACTGGTTTTGCTGATAATGGCATGTCTTGAATTTTCTCTAAGGTTTTGTCCTTACTGTGAAACTCATAAAATAGCTCATGATCGATTTTTAGCATGCATCTCTTCACATAATCCCCGTCAGTGAAAGGCTTCCCCTCTTGAAAAATGCTGTATGATCCTACAAAACTTGCAGAGTTTAAGCTCTACCTTTTTTTTTTTTTTTTAACCATGCCAGCAGGCTATTTTGCCCCAATGTTCATTTTTCACTGCAGCTCCTCTCAGGCTTTTGTTTGCATGCATCCTCAGGGAATTTTGTAGCAAATGCTGCATGTTTTGTCATGAACTGCCATTCTCAATTTGATTTCTTTGAGGACAGTCTTGCACGACAAATGAGACTGTGGAGATCCAGACCTAGCCACAAATGCATACAAGCCTGTCTGTTCCTTTTGAAAATTTCAGTCCTCATCTTCTCTCTTTCTCTTTGCCATTTTTGCTGTTAGGGGGCCACAGAGGTCACCATCACGTATAATGATGGAAAGATTTCTCGACCAATCAAAATAAAAAGAATATGCACAACTCGCAACGAGTGGAGAGACTGGGTGGTTATTAAAATGAACAACTAAAGGTGAAATAAACCAAAAAGGACCATCTTAACATGTGTAGTGATGCAGATTCAAAATTTTGAATATACTTTTCATTTCAATTTAAAAAGTTGTGTGTATTTTGGGAGTGACAAAACAACCATATTTGGTTCCGTACTGATCCATATTCGGCTCTAGAGCCATCGGTTGAAGACCCCTGGTCTAGCAGCATCACCAACACTTCCACTGCTAACTAGATTCTTTGAAGACATTAAGGGGTCAGTTAGAGCTAAATAACAGCACAGAACACTGAGAGCCAAGACTGGCAGCTGTAAATAAACTTTATGGTACTGCAAGAAAGTCTCAGAAGTCTCTCCTGTGCTCTGCATGAGGCTTTCATCCATGGATCTAAAAGTAGATTAGTAACAGTCATGAGCTAGTATCACGAGCTTTCGTGGGCTAGGTCTCCCAGCAATTCTGGGATTATCTTCTTCGTTTTATCGAGTGAGAGGGGGAGGAATGGAGATGTTAAGATGAACATTTTCCCTAGTGGCCTCTGATTTTTGGCTGCCCAAACCAGAGACTGATTTTTGGGAGGACTGAAATCCAGCAACTCCAGCTGAAGTCATCAGGAGCCCCCCTCCCCGCTCATAAATGTAGCCTGTCTCAGAGTCACAAGCTGCCTGTCCTCACAGACCCGGCTCCATTCCCTGCTATCCTGCCGACATCTCCACTTCTTTTCCATACTATTCCCTCCGTTCTCGCCAACAGCTCCCTTTGCATCCTTCTCCACTCTGGTTTTTGCATTGTTTTCTGTAGTGCCCATTGTTCCTGGAATTAGCATCCTTTGCTTTGCCGGGCCAGCACTCTTCATGTACCATCGGTGGAGCTAACCTGTCAGTAGGGCAACCGGGGGGGAATTTGGACTCATCTAGACTATGGAGAAGATTTGAAAGAGGATATGCAAATTCCGCATAGTCAAGATGCATTTTTCGGCAATCCCTTTTTCGAAAAGCCGCTTTCCCTCAAAAAATGAGGTTTATGCGGCTTTTCGAAAAAGGGAGGGTTTGCTGGAAAAAAAACGTGTCTTGACTGAGATCAGAAGAAGATATGCACATTCCTGTGGAATTTGCATATCCTCTTTCGATGCTTAGTGTAGTCTAGATGAGCCCTTTGGGAAAATCCATTGCAGTGAGCCAGGCTGTTTGCACTAGGAAATATTCTTTTATTGGTACCTGTTTCTCTCTAAGAACTATTTCCCAGTGAGTGAACTGGGCACACTCAAATACAAAAGAACAAATAGCAACTATACTTTAGTACAGGTTGAACCTCTCAATTCCAGCACCCTTGGGACCTGACCGGTGCCGAACCAGAGAATTTGTCGGACCACGGGAGGTCGCTATTGTCTAGCAGCATTACCAACACTTCCAGTGCTTCCTGGGCTCTTTGAAGACACTCAGGGGTCAGTTAGAGCTAAATAATAGCCCACAGCACTGAGAGCCAGGACTGGTGGTTGTAAACAAACTTTATAGAATCATGGGAAAGTTGGCCACACCCATGATAAGGGGACATCTGGCTAACTGTAATCATGCTGGGCCATGGATGTTGCTGGACCAGAAAGTGCTGGACTAGAGAGCTCCAACCTGTACTTGAAAGCACCTTTCATTGGAAGGTCTCCATTCATTCCTCAGCCATTCATCAATTCAGCCTCCCTGAACTCTGCATAGGAACTGCTCTGTTCCCATTACATAGATCTAGCTGTCTAATTCATTTCGAAGATGCCTTTTTAGATCCATCTTGGCAAAATGAACTTGCCCAGAGAGACAATGGCAGAACTGGGGCTTGACACTGGGTGCTCCCTCCCCGTTCCTGCACTAGTAGGGACATCCAGGGTGTTAAGTGCTTGCATGGGTGTGTCCAGGGTTCCTGTCTACTCACATTTTCCACAGGCTTTGTTATGCCTAGGGGAGCGTGCCCAGAATGGGGTTGGTGCTTACACTGGAAACATTTTGAGGAAGGGTCTGCTTTTTTCTTCTGTGTATATTCAGCACTGCGCACAAGAGGGTCCTTGTCCATGGGCAAGGCTCGTAGATATTAATAGAACACAAATAAATAAATAATCAGCAGCTAACTAATTATTATAATTAATGATCACACTGGGAGTCACATATAGTGATGAAATCATAAGAGATCTGGTGCTCTCCGGTGGTTTTAACTCCATGGTGACCAGATCTTACTTTATTTTGTCCTTATAAAAGTCTCCCTATGACAAAAAAACAGCCAGTGAGAAACACAAACCCAGATACCGAGATATTCAGGTTGATTCTAGCCTGGGAATGTCTGCATAGCGCCAAATTTTGAAATAAAGCACTGTTCCGAAACATCCCTTACTCCTCGAAGAATGAGGTTTACAGGGATGTCGGATTAGCGAGTCCAAAATAATGAGCGTGCTGTTAAGACATGGGATAGCTATTTCAGGATAATCCAGTATCCCAAAATAGCATTGCAGTGTAGACGTACCCTTAGGTTATGTCTACACTACAAGGTTTTTGAGCAAAAACCAGAGGACAGTCTCCACCTCAAGTGCATTTTTGCACACACAAAACCCCCCCAAAACAGTAAATCAACAGGACAGAGGGCTTTTGCCTGTCACTACAGTTCTTGCATAAAAAGGCATGTGTGGATGTTCCACAGGAGTTTTTGCGCAAAAAGGGCCTATCAGAGCTTTCTTGCACTAGAGCGTCCATGCAGTGTGGACGCTCTCTTGCGCAAAAGCACATTGCTTTTGCGAGCACTTTTGAGGTGTGGACGTGCTTTTGCGCAAGACATTTTTGTGGAAGATTTCTTCCGCAAAAGCGGTTTGCGCAAAAACCCTGCAGTGTAGACAAAGCCTTAGAGACATGTGGTGGCTTTCAAATATACCAACCCAAATATCTGGTTTTCTTCCTGTCAGCTTGTGACGGGGCGGACAGGCCCCGCACTAACGAGCAGGAGATAGCTCAGGCCCAGCTGGCAGAGAAGGCCCCGCCCCTCCGACCCTGCTGGGCATGCTCCCAACAGCGGCCGGGTATAAAGGCAGGAGGAGCCCAGCAGGCGGGGAGGCCCCAGGGAGAAGGAGGAGACCAGGCCGGACCGGAGTTCTTGCAGTTGCTGGGTCCAGAGTCGTCGCCCGCGCTGAACCGGGACACGGAGAAAGCAGCCGCCGGCCCAGAGTGCCCCGACAGGTACTGCCTGAGAGGCGAAGGGGCCCGGGGGGGACCAGGGCGTGGTAGGAAGCAGCCCAGGGCAAGGGATACAAAGTTTGGCTCGGCGTGTATCGGCCGGATCCCCCGCCGAGCCGGCAGGAGCCATAGACCCTGCCTAAAGGGCCCTGGGCTGGGACCCGGTGGAGAGGGAGGGCCCGGGTCCCCCTACCACCCGTTTTCCCCTTCCCTGGACAAACAAACCCCGGGCCAGGGGAGGCTTCGCAGAGCAACTAGGCCTCTGCTACCGTATATGCCCTGATAGAAGGGCCGAGACTTTTGTGGTGGGACGGTGCTACCGTATATGCCCTGGTAGAAGGGCCGAGACTTTTGTGTTGGGACTTTGTTACCATATATGCCCTGATAGAAGGGCCGAGACTTTCGTGTTGAGACTCTGCTACCGTGCATACCCTAATAGAAGGGCCGGGGCCTGGGCCTAGGGACTCTGGAGTACCGTATAGGCCCGGTCAGAGGGGGCCGAGCCCCTGGACGGGGGCGTACCCCTTGACACAGCTATACATGGTGGAGAGAAACCGCAAATCCTGGCTTTGGTTTGTCTCATTGGGAGGCCTTCTGATGGACCTGTGGGTTGTCATCACACCACCACTGTATGCTCGGGCACATCCTGCTTTTCCAGGATCAGTCCATTCACCTTTGGAGAGGGGCGGGACCCCATGCAAAATAAAGAGACTGGTCAGAGCTAGAACAAACCTCCTGGGATTGCAAAAGATGCATTTTCACAAGGGTTAAAACGTAAGGATGCTCTGATTCTCCTCCACCCAAAGCTGATCAATAAGGCCATCTGCTCTGCATTGGAGAAATGTCAAATTTAGAGATCACATTAATTTTCCTGAGATCAATAAGAAGCAGGACTCGCCCATATTTCTTGAGCATCATTATGGAAGAGCATCATTCAGTGCTCACTCTTGCCCCGTGCCATTATTGCTCATGGGAGCATCGTTTTCAGCGCTGGAGGTTTGAGTGTCTCAGGAACTGGAAAGAAGGCTTTTGTTTAGGGCTGGGCAAAAAAAGTGAATTTTCCCCAGGAAAATTTGAAAAAAAACCCAACCCCAAAAACAGATGAGATTTTTTTTAAAAATGAAACTTTTTTAGTGGAGAAAAAGGGTGTGGCAACCTCAAATTCAGATTTGGAACAGTGTAGTTTGAACTTTGTGTTTGTTTTTTCCTAAAAATGTTCAAAGGAAATTTAACATTTCATTTGAAAAACCATTTGCCATTGAAATATATGTTCATGGGAAAGTTTTCTTTCAAGCCTGCTTTGCATTGACTGAATATTGTTTGTCCCCTGGGGCAAAAGGCCACTGTTATTTTATCAGTAATATCCAATTTAAGATAAACTTTGCATGTCTCAAACTTGGGTCTAAGATTTTCAAACCATTATCGTTGAAACCATTAAAGGGGCTGATTGCAAAATTTCTATCTAGATGCAATTTGGTTTCTCAAATTTGGTGTTGTTTGGATCCTAGGTTTTGGTCCCTTTCCTATCAGAACACCACATTTGCCTTTGGATACATCTAGACTGCATTGCTATTTCGGGATACTGGAAGAATCGCAAAATAGCAACGCTGTGTCTTAGGAATTTCACTATTTTGAATTTTTTTTTAAATAATGGATGCGCTCTTTTGCCATCACTGTAAACCTCATTCTATGAGGAATAAGGGGTGGCTTGAAAGAGCACGTTATTTTAAAATTTGGAGCTGTGTAGATGCGCCAAATCTCAAAACAGCCTCTTTAAAAATTAAATCGAAAAAAGATATGAAATTTGCATAGTGCAAATTGCATATCTTTTTTTGACTTTAGAGTGCAGTCTAGATGTAACCTTTGTGCCTGGATGTAGGAATGCAGAACAAATACTCTACCAATGACTTTTGGCAGAGATTCTCCCTCCATATGTAAATTTCTCCCCTTTTGATTTCTCCAAGATCGCTATCTTTACATTGCCAAGAGCATAACTATTTTCAAAAGGCGGCATCACCAAGTGTATAAGACATAATTCATTTAGAAATGCAGTCCCTTCAAACGTACAATACTTTACGGAAATGATTTGGTTACAAAACATTCTAATATTGAACCACCAGGGGGTGCTCCTGCCAAAAAGATGCACCATTCTAGGAAAAGCAGCGGCCAACACAGATTAAAAATGGGGCCAGCTAGTCCAGGGGTTGCTGAACAAGAGGTAAGCAATTAAATGTGGTGGGGGAAGGGGGAAGTTGTCAGGCCCAGACTTTAGCTTGCTCAGTCACCTTGGTGAATGTGCTGCAAAATTCTTGCAAGTGTCTATAAGTTTGTTAGCCATAAAAGGCAGAAGAAAGGCAAACTCAGTATGAAACATTGGCAGTTCAGGACAAAGAGGAATTCAAGCCAGACCATCTTGTCCAAGGTGCGGCAAAGTTCTTTAGCACGTGGATATATATTAGAGACCCTTGTTTATTAAACAGTTCTTTGTGGGGAAGAGAACAGGTTAACACTTTGTTGGATCTTTAACTCAGAGTCCCTTGTTTAAGGGCAGTACTTTTTTTGATAGATGTATGGACACAAAGGAGATGAGGGAATTGGGTAGCAAAGGGGGGGAGGATTCACCTCTCCGTTTACTGTTCATGGGAACTGAGGCAGGGAATCTGAGCCCCGTCTTGCTTCCCTGACCTGGAGATTTTGCGGTCACGATAGTAGCTAAGAAGGGAAGACAGGAGGAAAATAATGGAGGCAGAAGAGAAACATACAAGGGACGCAAAACACAGCAGGAACCACGTATCTGCACTTGTACCTTGTTTCAGCAAACCCTTGCTGGTCTAATGTCCTCACCATGCACATTGAAGATTGAATAGCTCTGAGGCCAGGTCTATAGTAAACCCGGAAGGTCAGCTTACGGTACTCAACTCTAGTTATGTAAATAACTTAGCTGGAGTCGACATACATTAAGCCAAGCTTGGCACCGTCTTCACAGTGGAAGGTCAATGGGAGCAAACATTCCCATGGACTTCCCTAACTCCTCATGACTGCAAGGAGTATTAGTGCCAAACAAAGGCACTCTCAGTGTTTGATTTAGCAAGTCTTTATTAGACCTGCTAAATTGAGCACCAGAAGATCGATTTTCGGCATGGGAAGTGGAGATGTGGCCTCAGTCTCCTCCAAGTTTCTAGGATGGAGTCTCTGAAGCAGAATGGAGGCCTGTCAGCCTTCCTACAGAGCACTCCAGTCGCCTGTATCTTACCCTCCCACCCCTCGCTTGTTCTGAGCAATCTCCAGAAGCATGGTGGACCATATGGACTATGTCCTCAGTATCACAGCCACCCATTCAACATCGCTTGGTACTTTCGGCTTGCTCCAGGAGCCTCCTATTAGCCAGATTTCAACTGGAGCACAGTGGGCCATATCAGCAGTCCCATTTATTTATACAAAATTAGCCTCTGTCTCTCTTTTCTAGCAACATATATTGTTACCTGTCTGCCGCCTTCTCCCTGTGTCTGATGCAAGGCTTAAGAAATCAATTTAGACCTGCTAAACCCTGATTGCTACAACAATGCCCACAGGTCATTCCCAGAGGGATGGTATTAGGAAGGTGAAAAGAGCTCTTGCTGGGGAAATTATTTTTAATCCTTAGTCCCTTTGGCAGGCTACATTTTGATGAAATCTAGACAGGCTACAAGCAGCATTCAACCTGCTGATTAGACAAATGCTGTGCTGGTTGGCGTAAGGAACCTCATACAGTTCTGAGAGGCAAGATGGTGAGGTGATTATGTCTTTTATTGGACCATCTACGGAGCCTGAAACCTTCTTTCCCCAGCAGAAGTTGATCTAATAAAAGTTATTACTTCACCAGCCTTGCCTATAAGACACAGTAGGTTTTGAATCTAGGCCTGCAGCTTTGAGAGGCAGCATCCACCACCAGCTATAACCAGCTTGCCTACTCCTAGCTGCATCCTGTTGTGGGCACAAACCACAGGAAGTCCCACCTCAAGAGGCTTGACAGACAGTAGTGTTGTGGTGCCTGATTTGCTGGATAAACCCAAGGGGCATTCCAAGAAGTATCCAGCAGCTAGCTGCCGTGATCATCCTGGAGTCTCTGTTCCTGAACTCCCAAGTCAAACTGTAGCTCCTCCATTCAGACCCTGATACTTGGTGTTGACCCTCGGAGTGACCCCCGACCTGTCTACAGCTCTGCTGTTCATCTTGACTGTTTATACTGAGACTGACTTTCAACCTTGCAGCTTGTTTCTGCCTCCCAAGCCCACCTACCCACCTTTACCCAGGATCCTGGCATCGCCTGAGACCTACATAGCTACAACACCACAAATAACAGAATACGGTTCTGTTACTCAACATATTTCAGAGTCTCTTTGACATTATTTATGTGCAGAACTTCTGTATGGGGACGGGGGGAGAAGACACTTCAGCATCCTCACTGCACTTGCAAAGTCCTTACAGAATAATACAAGTTGTCCTGAAAAAGGAAATAGATGATTCAGTGAGCCCGTTTATAAGACAAAACTTCTCCACCTGGGTTTAATACCAACTGCTGAATCCTGCAAACCCAAGCAGGTGTTGTGAATAAAGTGTCTGGCTTTATTCACAAATAATATTGCTGAATTTAGTGTAACAACTCACATATGTAACAAGTTTCAGAGGGCTAGGCCAGGTCTACACTAGACCTGGCAGCTCAGCTTACGGTATGCAACTCCGGCTTAATGGGCTTAATGTTAAGCATATTCTTTGCTGAACCTGTGTCTGGCAGTCAAACCTTGCCCCACATCACAGCGTCTCCATGGCACTAGCAAGCTGATGCTTTAGATTAAGGTTGGGCAATAATTTTTGCTAAGGAGGCCACTTCACAAATTTTGGTATGTGGTTGGGGGCCAGCTCTGTGCCCCCCAGAAAGGGTGGTGCCTCAGGAAGAAGTGGTTGGGCTGGAGCTAGAAAGGGAAAGAAAAAGTATTTGTGTGTGTGTGTGTGTGTGTGTGTGTGTGTGTGTGTGAGAGAGAGAGAGAGAGAGAGAGAAGAGACACTGTGTGTGAGAGACACAGACTTTCTGACAGCTTGAGCGTGTTTAGCAGAGAGAGCATGTGCGGCCGTGTGTGACAGTGATTGTGTGTGTGTGGCACAGGGACAGGGTGGCACAGCCTGAGTGTGTGTGACAGTGACAGAGAGATCTAGCCCTCCTGCCTGAGTTTACCCTCCCCGGCTTTAGACCCTGTCACTGTGATGCAGAGCAATATAAGCTACTTCAGGTAGACTCCTGCTTGCTGCTCGTAAACGTCCTTTTTGGTATAACATCCTCATGTCAAACACCCAGCCAGAGGAGGTTTACTCATCCGAGTCTCACTTATTCTCTTGCAGTTGTTCACAGGAGATCCACTCTTAAAATGCAACATTTTGTCAGCAAGAGCTTGGAGAAGGCAAACCCCAAAGCTGTCATCTATCATCCTCCCAGCGCCGGTTACAATTAGCAAGTTCTATTATCTTAGGGATGACAGGTGTAGTACAGAGCAAATCACGGCATATCTAATATTATACTACGGCATGCAAAAAAGGGAAAACTTGAATTGCATTAGCATTGCATTAGGTTCCCATGACTTTTCCTATCGGCACTTGTGAGTTATTTATGAATTCATTTATTTACCAGGACAACCCTTTCTGCATTCAGTTGCCATGGTTGCTTTAACTCCTGGATCCTATTAAATCTGGAGGTTATGAAATAAATATAGATCAAGCACAGGGATTGTGTGCAGGAGGGTGTTTTTATTTATTTATTTATTTTATTTTTATTTTACAATTTGATTCCTCTTGTCCTAGCCAGGATGTTTATGTTGTGAAGCATCACATTGACAGAGTCTAATGCATTTGCCTGCTAGGGCCATGATGATCATAGAATCATAGAATACTAGAACTGGAAGGGACCTCAAGAAGTCATCAAGTCTAATCCCCTGCCCTCACGGGAGGACGAAGCACCATCTAGATCAGGGCTACTCAACACGTGGCCCGTAGCCTGTTTGTTTGCTGCCCGCGGTGCGGTTTGGGTTTACACACGGCTCAACACGTGGCCTGTGGATGGGATCCTTTGAATGTGGCCTCCGCTGGGAACACATCCACAATCGAGAGGCATCTCACAAGCGGACAGGCTCGCTGGAACAGACGGGTACAGGATGTTGGTGTTTCTAGCCCACAGGGAGGAGGGTGCCAGGAGCCCCTGGGCATTGTGGGAAGTGCTGGCTGCTTAGCCTTGTGGGCAGAGCCTGAGAGGTGCTGACTGGCTCACGCTGGCCACATTTGGGTCCAACGCCACGGCTTAAGGCTTAATCTTTGTAGCAGTGTGAAAGAAGGTATTTGCGTATATTTGCATCTGTATTTGCATGTATATGCAACCACACCAAAGCTGTGGCCCTTGGCATGTGCTATGAGTATCACTGTGGTCCCTGGGGCTTCTAAAGTTGATTAGCCTTGATCTAGATCATCCCTGATGGATGTTTATCTAACCTGCTCTTAAATATCTCTAATGATGGAGATTCTACAACCTCCCCAGGCAATTTATTCCAGTGTTTAACCACCCTGACAGGTAGGACGTTTTTCCTAATGTCCAGCCTAAACCTCCCTTGCTGCAGTTTAAGCCCATTGCTTCTTGTCCTATCCTCAGAGGCCAAGGAGAACAATTTTTCTCCTTCTTCCTTGTAACACCCTTTTAGGTACTTGAAGGCTGCTATTATGTTCTCTCTCGGTCTTCTCCTTTCCAAACTAAACAAACCCAGCTCTTTCAGTCTTCCCTCACAGGTCATGCTCTCTAGACCTATCATCATTTTTGTTGCTCTTCTCTGGACCCTCTCCAATTTCTCCACATCTTTCCTGAAATGTGGTGCCCAGAATTGGACACAGTACTTCAACTGAGGCCTAAGCAGTGCAGAGTAGAGCGGAAGAATGACTTCTCGTGTTTTGCTCACAACACTCCTGTGAATGTCTCCTAGAATCATGTTCACGGGGGTTTTTTTTGCAACAGTGTCCCTCTGTTAACTTATATTTAGCTTGTGATCCACTCTGACCCCTTTCTGCAGGACTTCTTTCCAGACAGCCGCTTTCCACGAGGCTGGGGTAGGAAGGTTTTCCAACCAGGCCCAGGCTCAGCAAAACACATGCTTAGCTTTAAGCCCAGACTGCTCACATGCTTAAACCTAGGTGTAACCTTAAATAACTGGCTGTAGCCAGTCTTTAAGCATGTGCTTAACTTGAAGCACATGCTTAAACCCCACCACTGCCAATGGGATGTAAGCACAAGCTTCAGTGCTTGGCTGAACGGTGGGGCATGAGACTTTACGGTATCCAGCTAATGCAGCCCATAAGGAGATGAACGGTCCCTGATTTTCACACAGCACCATTCACCCTAAAAAATGCCAGAGCGCTGTGTTTCTAAACTCTTCTTGGGACCGTTTCACCTGCCATGGAAATGCAACCGTTGCTCTGGTGAAATAAGCCACCTGTTAGCAGCAGCGGTTATGCAGGGAGACGGAAGAGTGAAGCTCCGTGATATTTGCCTACAACGCTAAGGTGTGGACTCACCGCTCTTTCCAAAAGTTCTAGCGAATCTGCGGCGGTGGGGGTAAGGGTTTCATTCATGGATCTCACCGGCCTCGGCACCACAGAGCCACCCAACATCTTGCTGGGACATTGGCTGAGCAGGAAGTCACAGACTTGGCAAGGGGCTTATGGAGACACTAACTATAACCTTGTGAGTCAGGGGGTGGGCAATAATTTTGATGCGGGGGCCACACTGAGATTTTGGGAAGTAGTCCAAGGGTTGCACTTTTCTATGACTGGGGTGTGAGGTTTGGGATGGAGGCTGGGTGCAGAAGGCAGCTTGGGTCGGTAAATGAGGTGCAGGAGAGGGTGTAAGGTCTGAGAGGGAGTCTGGGTGAAGGAGGGGGTTGTGACCTGGGGCAGGGGATTGGAGTGCAAGGGTCCGGGAGGGGGGTATGGGTGCAGGAGAGGATTCTGGCCCTAGGAAAGGGTAGAGAAGGGGGTGGAGAGGGTATGGGTAGAGAGTTGTGGTGCAGAGGCATGCTCTAGCTGGGAGGTGTTTACCTACGTTCCCAGCCAGCAGCCCTGCAGGATGCTCAAGCAAGCTCCCTGCCTGCCGCAGTCCAAGCCAGCTCAAAGTGGCCAGCTGCTGGGGCCATGTGCCCTTCTTTGCCGCATGCCCTGGGGAAGGAGTCTTCACACGCTTCCCCACTCCCCACTCCCAGCACAATCCTCACAGCTCCCATTGGCCGGTTTCCCGCCAATAGGCACGGCAGAGACTGAGCTGGGGCAGGGGTAGCACACAAAGTCTCTCTGCCCGGCATCTAGAGGCAGCTGCTGGCCATGAGCTAGATCCAGAGGCTTGCTGGACTGGATTTGGGCTGCCCCTGCTGTGAGTAGCCCCGTTGACCTTAATGAGGCTCTTCATGAGTGAAAGTTAGGGCCAGGGTGAACCGGGCTCTATTTCACTCGGAAGACGACTGCTCACTAAACTTCACCATCATTTTCTGGGGAAGGCACCAGCCTGGGTGCTCCGTGGAGGGCTCCCCTCCAAACATTGTCCCAACACAAACCCTGCTTAGCTTGTCAAAGCCGAGAGGTCACGTTTGGCTGCTGCTCACTGGGGGTGTGTCTAAACTACATGGCTCCGTCGATGGAGCCATGTAGATTTCTTATTTCAGCAAAGGGAAATGAAGCCGCGATTTAAATAATCGCGGCTTCATTTCAATTTAAATGGCTGCCATGCTGAGCCGACAAACAGCTGATCAGCTGTTTGTCGGCTCAGTGAGCTATTCTGGATGCTCCCGCGCCGACCTGAAAACCCTTTATCGACCTCCCCGTTATGCCTCGTAGGATGAGGTTTACCGGGGAGATCGATAAAGGGCTTTCATGTCGACAGGGGAGCGTCCAGACTGCCCCGATCTGCCAACAAACAGCTGATCGGCAGAGCGGGGCAGCCATTTAAATTTAAATGAAGCCGCGATTATTTAAATCGCTGCTTCATTTCCCTCTGCCAAACAAACAAATCTACATGGCTCCGTCGACGGAGCCATGTAGTGTAGACGTATCCTGGCAGACGAGATGTGAATAACAACAAAGCAGCACAACTCTCTGGGTCATTTGAAGCATCCTCAGAGGCTGATTCTTGTACCTGGAAGCTGACGACCATTCCCCATAAAGGGAAAGTTCAGAGATAAACTCATCACTGGCCACTCAGGGGAGAAATACATCTTACCCTGGGCAGTACGCGCCTCAGTCACTCAACATCAGCAGAAGCCGCTGGCTGTGCGACTGCCCCCTGCTCCTCCGGATTCCTCCGGCCAGCCCTTGCACTTCTCACCAGCACTGGGTCTCTTGCCTGCTCCCAAGGCTGCAGGTGAGCTTTGGTTTGCACGCATGGATGTTTGTAAGTGGAAGGTTTGTAACTCAGGGAGTAGAAACCTCTTCAAGCCAGGGGGTGCGGCAGAACCTCCCCCCCACACACACCCCCCAAGTTCACACACCTCTGGGTGGCTACGTCTATACTACAGGGCTGCGTCTAGACTGGCGTGATTTTCTGCAAATGCTTTTAATGGAAATTTTTCCATTAAAAGCATTTGTGGAAAAGAGCGTCTAGATTGGCACGGACGCTTTTCCCCAAAAGCACTTTTTGTGGAAAAGCGTCCGTGCCAATCTAGACGCACTTTTGCACAAAAAAGCCTCCATCACCATTTTTGCGATTGGGGCTTTTTTGCGCAAAACAAATCTGAGCCGTCTACACTGGCCCTTTTGCACAAAAGCTTTGCGCAAAAAGGACTTTTGCCTGAACGGGAGCAGCATAGTATTTCCGCAAGAAGCACTGATTTCAGACAGTAGGAAGTCAGTGTTCTTGCAGAAATTCAAGCGGCCAGTGTAGACAGCTGGCAAGTTTTTCCGCAAAAGCAGTTGCTTTTGTGGAAAAACTTGCCAGACTAGACGAAGCCCAGGGGTTTTGTGCAAAAACCCATGTAGCGTCCACACCTCAAGCGTGTTTTTGCACAAGAAAATTTACACAAAACTGGCAGAACAGCGGGCTTTTTCTGGAGTAGGTATTCCTCCTTCTTGCACAAAAAGGTGTGGGTGGATGGTCAACAGAGGTTTCTTGCGCAAAAAGAGCCTATTGGAAAAAGCACAGGTGTTCAGATGGCCATTCTGTGAATGGCCATCAGAGCTTTCTTGTGCAAGAGCATCCATGCAGTGTGGACACTCTCTTGTGCAAAACCACATTGCTTTGGCGATGCACTTTTGTAGCGTGGACGCACTTTTGTGCAAGAAGTTTTTGCGGAAGATCTCTTCCACAAAAACCTTCTTGCGGAAAAAGCCTGCGGTGTGGACGTAGCCGTTGTGTCCTTGCAGGCTCTTGTACTTTCCTGGACAAGTATTCCTTTGATTGCACTCCTTGGAAAGGGAAAGAGACGTTCCGAGTGGCATGTTTTGTTGGTGCTGGGCTTCAGAAGCAAATGCGTGGGCAGTATTTGATAATAGAATGCCACAAGAAAATGAAATCAATTACTGGTGTCTAATAAAGCTTTCACGGTTTTTAATTAAATGGAGTTTTAATTAAAGCAGCAAGAGTGTGTGCTCATTTGATGCTCTTGCGTCAGGCCCAGGAGGCTCTGGAACTTGCATGGGGCTGGATCAATCAGAGAGTCACAGAAATGTGAAGAGTTTGTCAGTTTTACAGGATGAAATACTGTACGTCAATGCAGGGCCGTTAACAATTCATCGCTGAAAGAGCAATATGGATTGGGGTGACCTTTGCTACCCTCTGCACACCAAGACAAAACTCATCAGTCTGGGCAGTTCCTGAGGAAAATTTATGTCCCAAGCAGAATACCTGAATTCAAGGAAGTTTAGTTAGCTAGGTGCCTTGAAACTCCCACTCGCTGAGGAAGGATGGTCTGCTTGTGGGTAAAATACTGGATGCAGATACAGGTGATCTAGATTCAACTCACTCCCTGTGGAACTTTGGGCGAGTGGCTTACTTCCTCTGGACCCCATTTTCCATCTGTAAAATGGAGATAATAAACATTCCTCTTCTCCACCTTTGGTCTGTCTTGTCTATTTAAATTGTCGGCTCTTTGGGACAAGGACTGTCTCTTCTTATATGTATGTACAGTGCCTTGTTCAAAGGAGTCCTGATTGCAGTTGGTGGAGTTAGGCAATAGTGGAATAATAAGAATCAACATCATCATCATCATCATCATCAAACAGAGGCTAGGAACACCATTCCTACCCATCCTGGATAATAGCCATTGATGGACCTATCTTCCATGAATATCTAGCTTTTTTGAAGCCTGTTGAAGTCCTGGTCTTCACCACATCCTCTGGCAAGGAGTTCCACAGATTGACTGTGCATTGTGTGAAGAAAAAACTTCCTTTTGTTTGTTTTAAACTTGTTGCCTATTAATTTCATTTGGTGAGCCCTTGTTCTTATATTACGGAAACAAGTAAATAACTTTTCCTTATTCACTTTTTCCACTCCAGTCCTGATTTTATAGACCTCTATGATAACCCCCTCAGTCTCCTCTTTTCTAAGCTGAAAAGTCCAAGTCTTTTTAATCTCTCTCCAGATAATAACAACAATAACCATAACAACAATAATAATAAATAATAATAATAATTATTATTATTACAGTAAAACTCTAATAATCTGGTGTCCAATTAAACGGCACTTCCGATAGTCCGGCATCAAAATGGCAAGAGCCTAGTGCTGTGGTCACCAACCCATTGATCGCGATCGACTGGTCCATCGGAAGGCCCTGATCAATTGATCGTGAGGTGTTCAGGGCCCCCCCATTTTTCCCCTTCCCCCAAGAAGCCCCACTACCTACCTCCAGTGACAATGGAGGTAGCGCCGGCTTCCCGCGGGGTGGACGGAAGTCCTGCAGCTGCGCAACACTTCCAGGGTTTCAGGAAGTGCGCTGGCTGCTCCCCCTTCCCCAGACAGCTGGTGCGGTACCTGAAAAGCCAGGTTTGTGGTGTGCCAGGGATGTCCTTCCCCTGCGGCGGAGAGGGGGTAGGAAGTAGGAGTCCCTGAAGGAGGCACATGTGGACTTCCCTCCTCTGTGGCGGGGAGGAGTCCTGGGAGGAGGCGTGTTCTGGGGACTCCCTGTTCCCTGCCCCAGTACCCACCAGCAGCCTGCTACCTGTCCCATCAACCTGCCACCTGCCCCATGAACACCCTGTCCCCTGCCTCAGCGCCCATTGGCACTCTATCCCCTGTCCCCACTGGCACACTGTTCCCGCCCCAGCACCCTGTCCCAGATGACGAAGCACGGGTTTCATCAGATGAGTAGTTGTGCAGCATGGCAAATAAACAAAATTAGATTTAAGTTTTAGTGTTTTGTTTAAAGTTGTGGGTTTTTTAGTGTTTAAGTGAATAATTTACAGACTGTATTAGTGTGAAAGTGTATAATTTTTGTGTTTAAGTGAACAAGGTGCTGTATTAAGTGTTTTAAGTTACTGTATGAATAGTTTAAGTGATTAATAGTTTAAGTGATTAGCCAGTGCTGCACACTACTGTACATAGTATCTTCTGCTTTCTGTATTCAAAGGCTTCACAAAAATAATGGTGAGTACTGTATTGTACATTTATTCTTTCCTTCTATGACTAAATTTATGCATTACAGTATGTACAAGAAAAAGGGTTAAACACTTTATATACAGCATGTACTGTGTGTATATATATATAATCTTATAGTATATCCTGATAGTCCAGCATATCCAATAATCCGGCACCACCTAGATCCCAAAGGTTCCAGATTATCGGAAGTCTACTGTATTATTATTATTATAAAAGAAGAAGAAGAAGAAAGAAAGAGATGTGACTCCCATTCTTGTCCAGCACATAACACTTCTATCCTCTTTGACATTTATCTCCAGGGTTGGTGCTCTGTTCATGATACAAAAAGCCCAGAGGGAAAAGAAGAGGAGCACCAAGGAATATCTTGTCAAAAACTTTCTCCGTTGCCAGTTAATCTGATTTAGTAGTTGCCATCCATACGCAGTCTCTGAACTAAAACCCCAGCAGAATTCGTGTGTCTCTGATATACAGCACTTGATTATTTAAAAGCCCTCTTCTGAGAACTAGGTCTGGTAAGTGTAAATGAGGGAGAAGCATAAGGACCTATTCATAGAGAGATAAGTACATTAATGATGCACATCTGTGTTTCATATATTGCATATACATGGCAGGGAATGTTGATATGGGCTTAAACCAAGGGTGGGCAAATACTGGCCCATGAGCTGGATCTAGTCCACCAGGGTTAGCCCCAGCGGGTCCCCACCACTTTATTTACCTGCATGGCCACAGGTACAGGCGACTGTAGCTCCTGTTGGCCATGGATCACCATTCCTGGCCAATGGGAGCTGCAGGAAGTGGTATCCCAGTCCGTGCTGCTTCCTGCCACTGCCATTGGCTGGGAACAGCACTCTGTGGCCAATGGGAGCTGCAGGAAGTGGTATCCCAGCCCGTGCTGCTTCCTGCCATTGCCATTGCCATTGGCTAGGAACAGCACTCTGTGGCCAATGGGAGCTGCGATTGCTGGTTCCTGCGGAGGTGCAGGTAAATATAGGGGTGGCTGCCAGGTGCTAACCCTGGTGAACCACCACCATTTTATTGTCCACCCCGGGGCCTAACCCAACCCCACTCCTGAATTTGGGCATCCCTTCATTTTGTGGGGAAGGATGTATTTCAAAACCTGCCCTCCAGAATTTTCTGGCCTCGGCTCCCCTCAATGGAGCACACTGGGCCACTTGGAGATATTCTTCTGAAGTTGGGAACAGTCAGGCTGTCAGGGATCATCGTTATTCTAGCAACTTCCCATTTTTCCTCTGGGCGTCTCGGTTAAGCTCTCCGTTCCTGTTCCCTGGAGAGTGGGAAATCCCAACTTCCTCTCCATTTGCTTGATTCCCCACTGGAAGGAACCCCGGCCGCGTTGTTTCTGGGATGAGATTCCACTGGCTCGAGCGTGAGAGAAAATCCAATCATCCGCAGCCCGGCCACAGACAGGAAGCATACTTCCCCCGTATGTAGCGGGCCCGGGATATTGCTGTCGTTACCGTCAGCTGGACTCGAGATGCCTCTGAGGTCACGGGCTGGATTAAAATGTCCCGCAGCATCTGCGGCAGAGCGGATCATACGACCGGACAAAGCCTTGGAGATCCTTTATTATTAAAGTCTTAAACAAAGTCAGATGTCTAACCATCTCAATATGTGCCTGCGGGACAGCACCTAGGGCTCCATGGCAACCCCGCCTCCTTTCTGCCGCTGCACGCGCTGCCCTAGCTTGCAACCAGCAAGCAATAGCCAGGCCTTTCTTTCCAGTGGACGTAGCTGTAACATGAGCGGGTGAGCTGCTAGCAGAAGAGGCTCATGGTTCAGAATGGCATTCTGTTCTGCAGGAGAAAAGTAAGGCCGAGAACAGGGAAACGCAATGGTCCAATTTTATGTTACATTATTTGGTGTTAGGTATATTGTTGCATGTGCTTAATTATTCATCCATGCTACACTGCAGCTGGTAATTTCGCTGCCTGCTGTTAAACAGCTGGGAAGAAGTGTTTTCAGGACTCTGGGATTCTACTCTCAGCTCCATTGTTGACTTGCTGAGCTTGCTTCGGGCAAGCCATTTAATCGGTCGGTGCCTCAGTTTACCCGCCAGTAACACAGGGATTATATCTATAAAGGTATTGTGGGAGTTGATTAGTTAGGAATCGATTCATTCATCAAATACACACCTATAACTTCCACTGTAGCCAATTGAGACACAAGGAGGGTGAGGTAATATCTTTTATTGGACCAACTTCAATTGGTGAGAGACACACACGTTGGGAAAAGTACTTCAAAACCTGGAGAAGAGATCTGTGTGGCTCAAAAGCTTGTCTCTCTCACCAACAGTAGTTGGTTTAATAAAAGATATTATCTCACCCACCTTGTCTCTAATATCCGGGGCCTGAAACAGCTACCACTAAACTACAGGCATTGAAGCCAATAGACATTCGGCGCCTCTGAAAAACAATTCCAGAGCAGTGCTGGAGGGAAAATGTTTCTCTTTTGTTAAACATTCAGGGTTGGCTTCTTCGTGGGTGCAAAGCCGCATAGATCCATTTAAGTCCATGGAGTGTTACCAATTTCCCACAGCCGAGAATCTAACCCAGTGAGCAGAACTGGTCCAAGCATTTGTTGCTAACAATTTATCTGTCACATCTGGGCCATTTTCTCTCTTCTCAGACTAGTAACAGTCCCTTCACTATTCTCCCAAATTTGAGCATCAGTCATGTTTGCAACATTGGCAGAGACCTTTCTAACAACAAAAAGAGAAGGCCCATATGGATATCTGGTAAGTGGCCCCAGAATATTGTGTCTCTATTTTAGTCTCGTTTTGTGTACAATATGTACAAAACATGCTTTATTTCTTAAGGAGATAAGAATCTTTATGTAACCTATTTTTCTTTAACACTAAGTCCTTTGTGAGGATTAAAGCATCCTAAAACATCTGTACCGGCTTGGGTGACAGATGCGTGCAAAAAAAGCTGCCTAAAATAAACACAGAATATTAACCTACTAAAGGAGGTATTTAAAAATAATAATCAAATAACCATCTTGCATCTTTTGCTACAGCCTCTTCCCGACACATCTATAATAATACACTCAAAATCATAACCCTTTGCACTTACATTTGAAGCTCTCTCACAAAACAAAGTGTTAGCCCCATTTTACAACCTGGGACAGTGAAGCAGAGAGAGGTTAAGGGTCAGAACCCTGATGCCTTTACTCTGGGCTAGCAGCATGGGACAGCATGAGTGGTCCCTTTAAGATTCTGACCATGAATCCGACAAAGTTTACAGCTCACAGGTGTTTTAGAGCCGAGTTCTGACTACTAGCCAAGTTCTGACTCCCACACAATAGGCGAACGTCAGAACTGTCATGAATGCAATTTCATTGGAGTCACTGGAGTGCCTTCCGGCGGCTTGGACCACGTCTGAGTTTTGCCCATTATCTGAAACAAGAGGGTTTTGTACAACTAATTCCTCTCTTTGACATTTGGTTGAGAGAAACAAACACACAATTAACCTATAATGGGATTGCAGACTCTGAAGCTGTTACAGTTTGCAATTTGAAGGCATATTAAAAATAGAGAGGGACTCCATTCAAACTCCAGCTTGGGACAGCCCCAGATTTTGGGAAAGGTTCAATTTGGATCTGAGGCGCTCTCTGATTATGAATGCTCTGTCCCTTACTTTGGCACATAGTTCAAAAAAAATGGCCATAATGGGTCAGACCAAAAGTCTAGTATCCTGTCTTCTGACAGTGGCCAATGCCAGATGCTCCAGAGGGAATGAACAGAACAGGGAGTTATCAAGTGATCCATTCCCAGCTTCTGACAAACAGAGGCAAGGGACACCAATCCTACTCATCCTGCCTAATAAGTATTGATGGACCTTTCCTCCATACATTTATCTAGCTCTTTTTTGAACCCTGTTAAAGTCCTGGCCTTCGCAACATCCTCTGGCGAGGAGTTCCACAGGTTGCCTGAACGTTGTGTGAAGAAATACTTCCTTTTGTTTGTTTTAAACCTACTTCCTATTAATTTCATTTGATGACCCCTTGTTCTTGTGTTAGCGGGGGCAAGTAAATAATGTTTCCTTATTCACTAGCGCACAGGGCATCAAAGCGCTATCACTTTCTCTGAATCCGTCCAGTTTGTGAAAATGAAGGTGAAACCTAACAAGGGCCGTCAGAGAGGTTCTCCTGTGATATGGAGAAGGGACCAGTTTTAGCACTGAGCAGGGCATTCCTGACACCAACCAGCCCGTCCCAACGTCATTTGGTGGTGGGGTAGCGAGGAAGGGAGGGTTTTTTTTTGCCAACTTGTCTTAGTTTCCATGTGAGCCATATTCTCAGTCAATAATTAATAATGGGCCAGATACTGAAAGGCTCAGAAAGTTGTACCCTCAAGAGATAGTCTGTTTCAGAACTGCAGGCCTGCCGTCAGCAGGGAGGGGCAAAATGGGGAGGGGCAAAATGGGGAGGGGCAAAAGGGGGAGGAGCAAAAGGTGGTGGGGAAAAGATGGCAACTGCCCGGAACCCGGCAATTCAGAGAGGTCAGGGGTCCTGGCCATTGCGACTGCAGCAGCAGCATTGGCCAGACCCTTAGGCCCTTTAAAGGCTGCTGGGGCCTAGTCAGCCTGCTCTGGACAGCGCTAAAGTGGGAGCACAGCACGGTCCAGTCAACGCTGAGGCCCCGCCCCCTCCAAGAGCATGGAACCGGGCCTCCTCTCCCTTCCCCAGAATCCCAGCCAGTCTGTTGGCTCGCCTGCATAACCGTAGAACGGTTCTTAACAGCCTCTTGTAACTATTTGAACTATCTACTCACTGGGGGTACGTCTACACTACAGCGCTAGTTCGAACTAACTTAGTTCGAATTAGTTAATTCGAACTAAGCTAGTTCGAACTAACGCATCTAGAACTAAAAACTAGTTCGAACTAGCGTTTTGCTAGTTCGAACTAGCAAGTCCATATTGAGTGGACTCTGAACAGGGCTTAAGGATGGCCGGAAGCAGTGCCGGCAGGGCATCAGAGGAGGACTTAGAGCATGGAGATGCTGTCTCAGGCTAGCCGAGGGCTGCGCTTAAAGGGACCCGACCCCCACCCCGGACACACAGTTCTAAGGGGTGCCCCGCTTGCAAAGAAGTTCTGGCTTGGAGTGCCCTGAGTGCTCACACTGGGCACATCACACCACTCGGCCATCAGCCCGGCTGCACTTGCCACAGGCTGCCATCTGGGGAGAGGGAGTAATTGGGGGGCTGCAGGAGAGCTTCCACCCCCAGAAGCCCGCAGAGCCAGCCCAGTCCTCCCCATCGGGGGCTCGTACCCCATTCCTCCCTCACCTCCTTCCACTTACCCTTCCCTAGCCCCCCTTCTTATTGATGTACAAAATAAAGATAACGTTTCTTCCAACATTGACTCTGTCTTTATTGAACAAAACTGGGGGAGACTGGGAAAAGGAGGTGGGAGAGGGGAAGAGAAAGGCTGGGAGAGGGGAGGGCAACTAACATGATCAGGGGTTGGGAACAGGTCCCAGATGAAGAAAGGCTACAGAGACTGGGACTGTTCAGCTTAGAAAAGAGGAGACGGAGGGGGGACAGGATAGAGGTCTCTAAAAGCAGGGGTTGGGTGGAGAGGGTGCATTCAGAAAAGTTCTTCCTGAGTTCCCCTAAAGAAGGACTAGAGGACACCAAAGGAAAGGAATGGGTAGCAGGCTTCAAACTAGTAAGAGAAAGTTGTTCTTCTTTACAAAGCAAATAATTAACCTGTGGAACTCCTTGCTGCAGGAGGCTGTGAAGGCTACAACTAGAACAGAGTTTAAAGGGAAGTGAGATAAAGTCATGGAGGTTGGGTCCATGGAGTCCTATTAGCCAGAGGGTAGGAGTGGTGTCCCTGCCCAAAGTTTGTGGAAGGCTGGAGAGGGATGGCACGAGACAAATGGCTTGGTCACTGTCTTCGGTCCATCCCCTCCAGGGTCCCTAGGGTTGGCCGCTGTCGGCAGACAGGCTACTGGGCTAGATGGACCTTTGGTCTGACCCAGGACGGCCATTGTAAGCTCAGGGCTCAGTGTCGGGGGTCTCAGTGGACCCCCTTGATTTTCATGCACACCTGGTCCTGGGTGGCCAGGCTGGCAGCTCTCCTGCCCTAGACAGCCACTTTCCTGTGCCTAGTGCGGAGATCGTGGACGAGGTCCACGATGTCCGCACTAGCCCAGGAAGGTGCCCGCCTCTTGCAGTCCAGGGCAAGCTCCCGGGAGCCGCCAGCCTGGTCCCGGCAAGAGGGGGAGGGCTGGGGGGCATCGGGTGGGTGGCTCTGTGCCGTGCCAGGTGCAGGGTCTGCTAGCTGGGTGCTGGCAGGCTTGCACCTGGCACGGGCACCGTAGCAAGCCCGTGCCCCTTTAAGGGGTCCGGGGCCGGGAGGGGGGCATAGAGTTTCCCTGGTGTTGGCCAGAGTGGCCACCAGGGAAACCTGGGGAGGGCTAGCCTCCCACTAGTTCGAACTAAAGGGCTACACAGCCCTTAGTTCGAACTAGCTAGTTCGAACTAGGCGTTAGTCCTCGTAAAATGAGGTTTACCTAGTTCGAACTAAGCGCTCCGCTAGTTCGATTCAAATTCGAACTAGCGGAGCGCTAGTGTAGCACCTATTAAAGTTAGTTCGAACTAACGTCCGTTAGTTCGAACTAACTTTGTAGTGTAGACATACCCTGGCTCTTTTTTTCTTCCTCCCCTCCCATTCCCCAGACTTACCATACTCTGAAGAAGTGGGTTTTGCCCACGAAAGCTCCCGATACCATCTCCATGTTGTGTTAGTCTTTAAGGTGCTACTAGATTATTTGTTGGTTTTTTAAGGTTTTCCGTATACGCCTGGTTTCCCTTTGTGTGGCTGCTATTATTTAATTGTTTTCACCAGCTCCTCAAGACCCCACCTTGCCTCCATTTGTCCGGGCAGCTGAGAGACAGCCTCTGCCCCAAAGAGCTTGCATTCTATATAGACAAGATAGAAGAAAGCAAGAAGAAAGCCCTCGCTATTAACCCCGCTTGGGAACTCAGCAACAAAGAGATTAAGGCAGAGTCTATACTGGCACTTTACTGTGCTCTAACTTTCTGACTCAGGGGCATGAGAGCTGTGGGGGTGGGGCAGGGGCTGACCTTGAGCCGCTCCCTTGAGCCGCACGGTCTGCAGCAAGCTACAGCGCTGTAAAGCGCCAGGGTGAACCAGGCTACAGCGCTGTTAGCCATCTCTTAGCTACTCCCCTCAGAAAGGTGGTTTACGCCGAGCTCTCTCCCAGCGCGCCTGCCACGGCCACACTTCCTGTTTCGAGAGCTGCCGTGGCTGCGCTCTATGCTGCTCCGTGTAGACAAACCTCAGTGCCTTCCCAAGCACCAGAGGAATCGAATGCTGATCTCCAGCGTCCCCGTGCATTGTTCTACCTGCAAGGCCCTCCTTCCTCTCAGTCTGATGGAAGGAAGGAGACGCCTTCATGTAAGCTTGACCGGAAACTCTCCTGAAGCAGTCCTGTGCCGTCACAGCTGTCCATCAGGAGATTTAGCGGCGCTGGTTTAAGGAGCGATGCATAAGACCTCGAGACAGCCGCAACTTCATTGAAATGTATTCAATACTGCTTAAAAATCGGCCCTTTGTATTCACGGGCTTGATTGACGGGGGCTGCTGATGGGTGGCAGGTTTGTGTAAATTGGAAAGCGCCGGCCCAGCTCCCCGCTGTGCCAGGCACTAGCATAGTTGGGGTGAGAACTGCAAGGTGCAGGAATGGAGCCTGTCCCAGTTGGAAACTGGGGGAATCGGCACCGCACAGTGGCTCGTTGCAGCACTGTCTGTTCAGGGCAGGGGTTTTCAAACTCGGGGTCGTGACCCAGGATTGGGCGGTGCAATGTCTGGCGCTGGGTCTCATTGAAGCGGGGGGTCAGGTGAGCAGTGGGGGCGCTAAGGCAACTCTCTGCCTGGCCTGGCACTGCAGACTGAGCTACGCCCCAGAAGCCCCTGCCCCACCCCCACAGCTCTCATCCCCCGCCCCACCCCGGAGCCCCCAATCCAGTCCCATGAGGTTGGGTCGCGACGTCAATGATTGTATTCAACTAGGTCATGAGAAAAAAGTTTGAGACCCGCTGACCTAAGCGCCAGTGGCTGGCGACCAACAGTGGGAATTGGGTCAGAGCCCCTGGGGAGATAAGGGTTCAGATTTATCAGGGTTGAGTTTTGTGGCTGCCATCACGAGTCTATGCCCATAATGCTCCACTAGTCCCGCAGAGAGGCAACCAAGGGTCTGATTTTGGCTTCCCTGTGCCAAGGGCTGGACTGAGGTGTAACATTTGAGAGGCCAGCCATTAAAAACCAAACAATTCCACGTCAGGTCGGTACCAGCTAGAGAGTAAAAGAGCATGGATGGGCCACTGCCCCGGTTCCCATTGCGCACACGGCGTGTTCGTGGGCAGCCCACTGCCCCGGTTCCCATTGCGCACACGGCGTGTTCGTGGGCAGCCCACTGCCCCGGTTCCCATTGCGCACACGGCGTGTTCGTGGGCAGCCCACTGCCCCGGTTCCCATTGCGCACACGGCGTGTTCGTGGGCAGCCCACTGCCCCGGTTCCCATTGTGCACACGGCGTGTTCGTGGGCAGCCCACTGCCCCGGTTCCCATTGCGCACACGGCGTGTTCGTGGGCAGCCCACTGCCCCGGTTCCCATTGTGCACACGGCGTGTTCGTGGGCAGCCCACTGCCCCGGTTCCCATTGCGCACACGGCGTGTTCGTGGGCAGCCCACTGCCCCGGTTCCCATTGCGCACACGGCGTGTTCGTGGGCAGCCCACTGCCCCGGTTCCCATTGCGCACACGGCGTGTTCGTGGGCAGCCCACTGCCCCGGTTCCCATTGCGCACACGGCGTGTTCGTGGGCAGCCCACTGCCCCGGTTGCCATTGCGCACACGGCGTGTTCGTGGGCGGGCCACTGCCCCGGTTCCCATTGCGCACACGGCGTGTTCGTGGGCAGCCCACTGCCCCGGTTCCCATTGCGCACACGGCGTGTTCGTGGGCAGCCCACTGCCCCGGTTCCCATTGCGCACACGGCGTGTTCGTGGGCAGCCCACTGCCCCGGTTCCCATTGCGCACACGGCGTGTTCGTGGGCAGCCCATTGCCCCGGTTCCCATTGCGCACACGGCGTGTTCGTGGGCAGCCCACTGCCCCGGTTCCCATTGCGCACACGGCGTGTTCGTGGGCAGCCCACTGTCCCGGTTCCCATTGCGCACACGGCGTGTTCGTGGGCAGCCCATTGCCCCGGTTCCCATTGCGCACACGGCGTGTTCGTGGGCAGCCCACTGCCCCGGTTCCCATTGCGCACACGGCGTGTTCGTGGGCAGCCCACTGCCCCGGTTCCCATTGCGCACACGGCGTGTTCGTGGGCAGCCCACTGCCCCGGTTCCCATTGCGCACACGGCGTATTCGTGGGCAGCCAGGTGCCGCTGATGGGTGATTGGTCTGAGCTAGAACCAGCCCGCTTGGGCTCCAGGGAGAGCACACAGAGCGGGAGAGGAGGAGACAGCAGGCGAATGGAGACCTGAACAGAGAGATGATCTTGCTGATCTCCACCTGCCCCATAAAAAGGACTTTCACTGGCAGCAGCACTGGAGCTGCCCGTGTAGAATAGTCCCTCCCGCCTGAGAGAAGAAGAATGGGTTCCCAGATCCCTGTATTTTCCCTCAATAAGAACGGCCAGACTGGGCCAGACCAAAGGTCCATCTATCCCAGTCTCTTGTCTGCCCACAGTGGCCAACGCCAGGTGCCCTAGAGGGAGGGAACAGAACAGGGAATCATCAAGTGATCCCTCCTCTGTCGCCCATTCCCAGCCCTGACGAACAGAGGACGAGGGACACCACCTCTGCCCAGCCTGGCTGGTAAATATCGATGGAGCTCACCTCCATGAATTTGTCTAGTTCTTTTCTGAACCCTGGTAAAGTCCTGGTCTTCACAACACCTGAGAATGAATCCATGGCCTCCTCCTTCCAAGGCTGCTGCCAGCTACCCATGCCTGACACCCTCTCCGCTAATCAGACAGATCGGGGCTGTACTCGTTAGCTTTTACAGATGGAGGGAGGGAGGGAGCCTGCAGCGATTCAATTGCACAAGGGAGGTTGAGGTTGGACATTAGGAAAAACTTCCCAACTAGCCGGGGAGTTAAAAGCTGGACTAAATTGCCGAGGGAGGTTGTGGAATCTCCATCCGTGGAGATATTCAAGAGCAGGTTGGACAGACACCTGTCAGGGATGGTCTAGACCAGCGGTTCCCAACCTTTTTGGCATCACGCCCCCTTTTTGATTTTTGAGAAACCTTCACGTCCCCCCCCGTCCCCCCCAGTAGCAGCAAAACTCGTTGGGCAAAAAAAAAAAGAAAAAAAAAAGGAACTGACCGGGGCTGAAAAACAAAAATAGCAGCAAAACTTGGGGGAAGGGGGGGTCACCTCACGCCTCCCCTGGAATTTCTTCACGCCCCCCCCCCAGTTTGGGAATCCATGGTCTAGATGGTGGTTGGTCCTGCCGTGAGGGCAGGGGACTGGACTCAACCTCTTGAGGTCCCTTCCAGTTCTATAATTCTATGTTAGCTTTCCCAATGGCTTGGCCAATATTCCTGAACCAGAAGAAAGATGGAGGGAGCTTCCAGAAATAACGCACCTTGTCCGGGGGAGAGAACAACGTTAGCCACCTCAAAACCTCCTTCCCACCCTAGCCTTTGGGAATCTGTGCGGCCCTAGCAGCCCTGGTACAGCCAGCTCCCTCTCTCCCACCCAGCCACGGCCATTAGTGTGATTACCAGAGGTCGTGAAGTTCAAACGAAAATGTCAATTTTCATTTGGGAGAATGGTCCCATGTTAGGAGTGAAAGGTTTTTGCTTTTTGTTTGCTTTTTTTTTTTAAAAGAGACCCCTGACTGTGCAATCATTGGTCCCAGGAGGCTTGCAAATTCTAGGCTGACGGGAGGTGCCAATAGCTGCTAGAGCCAATAAAAAGATTAACAAGGGTCACTGTTGCTTTGCTCTTTCTCTGTACTCTAAGGCTCTGGGGCCTATTTTGAAGATATTAACCATTGCTTTTTCCATCTGAATGTTCATCATTGGGCTTTGGGTCTTTATGGATTTATTGACAAGCCTTTGCCATTAATCTTACTAGCAGGATGCTGGCCCATGGGTCGCTTTGGGCACAGCTCCAGTTCAGACGTGAGAATCTGTCGAGATACGTTAAAACGCAGAGAGAAAATGGAGAAAATAGCTAAGAGGTCGATGCGAAGGATGGATTAGAATCATCTAGCTATTATTTTTAAAATCTTATTAGTTCTCTCTAGTTACCTATAGACTGAAGAAGTCTAAGCAACACTCCACATCTGGAGCTGTTCACATCTGGAGTGAATGGATGTCGGGTCCAGTTAAAAAGTTCCGATCTGGATCAGAATTTGGATTTCTGGCGGGGTTAAAGAGTTCAGGGGATTTGCTCCATTTGAAAGATTAGAAATGATAGAGAGAAACGGACATTACTAAGGCCTTGTCTACACTACACGGCAGATTGATGCCGCAGTGATCAATCCACCAGCCATCGATTTGTCATGTCTGCTTAGATGCGATGAATCGATCTCAGAGCGCTCTCCTTTCAATACTGGTGGTATTCCACCATGGCGAAAAGAGTAGCCAGCATTGATGAGAAAGCAGCCCCCACTGACCTTACCACACACAAGATGCTGCAGCAAGTATGTCGACTTCAGTTACGCTGTTTGCTTAGTTGGAGTCGATTGATGGCGCCTGTAAGTATAAACAAGTCCTAACACCAAGATTTTCAGAAGTGATTACTAGCTGGGTTGCCTCTGTTTTGGGGGTCCCAACTTGACACCTCTGAAGGGCCTGATTTGAAAAGGACAGATACAGATGACACCTGCTCCCATTAGAAAACCTTGGTCTACGTTACTAGCTTTGGAGCGTGGGGTTTTCCAAAACCTTTTAGGTTTGGGACTTGTGCTCTAACTGTCTTAGATGATTTAACCAATGGCTCTCGAACTTTCCAGATTATTGTCCCCCTTTCAGGAATCCCATTTGTCTTGCGTACCCCACAATTCGCCTTGCTTACGCAACCAGACATAAAAATACAAAGTACTTTTCGGTAACCGTTGTTACCGAAAAATGGCTGATTGTCTCATTTTAAGCATATAGTTTTGACATAAGTCAACTGGAATACTCACATTGCACTTGCATTTCAGTGTGCAGAGCACAGTGCAGTCTACACAAGTCATTGTCTGTGTGAAGATTTGCTTTGGACTGACTTCGCTGCTGCTTTTTATGTGGTCCAGGGCTATTCACCTTTGGAAGCCTCGGGGACCACAATAATACTCATAGCACATGCCGAGGGCCACCACTTAAGTGTGGTTGCATATGCATGCAAATATGCATGTAAATATATATGCAAATATATGCAAATAGCTTCTCTTACACTGATGGGCATGAATACAAAGATTAAGGCAAGACTACACAACACACAGGCCCCATTTAAGTCAGTCCTGCCGATATTAATAACATGCAATATTGACCCAACTTTCACCCATCTGACAGCACTTTTAATGAGCAATGACAGTCCAGGAATTTAACTACTAAAACGCATCTCAACAGAAGACCATTCTATTGAATCCTTTTTTGTTTTGGTTGCCACCCGTGGGCCACGAACAAACGGGCCGCGAGCCACATGTGGCCCAAATGTTGAGTAGCCTTGTTCTAATTCTAGCTCTGCCACTAACTCATTAGATGTCCTTGGTCAAGTTACAGCAGCACTCTGCCTCGCTTTACTATATTACTTACCCGCCTTGTTCTCAAGAGTGGTTTCAGTTGTACTTTATTAAGATTGCAGAAACCACATTATGTGACAGGACAAGCCCAGGAATGAGCATTCGGTGCAGAACCCAGCAACCGCCTCCTTCAGCATTGATTTGGTTTTGGATGCTTTCTGGGTATGGACACATCATGTGGAAGGGAGACTCTCACAGCTTGATGGGTGGTTGCCATGGGATGCCACTACATGGTCAGCAATCACATGGGCATTCATAGCTTCAGTGGCATAAGATCGAGGGACTTAAATCGAATATCAAGCCAGAGCACCTGCAAAATATAGTTAGAGATGGATCCAGCTGGTACTCAATCTACCAGGAAACCAGGTCCTTTTAAGATTTTCTATGAGGATGATGATGAGCTCTGTAGCATCCCAGGTAGTTCAGGAAGTGTAGGATTTGCCTTTAGAAAAAAATCCCCTGATTCAGGCTAAACTCAGTCACTGCCAATGACGAACCCCAGCGTTCAGAGCAAGGGGAAGGTGATGGAATGGCTTTGCCATGCACACCCCGTTCCCGAGGCTGTCTGAAAGATCTATTGCTTTTTAATCATGTAAATATGTAAATATTACAGAGGCACCATTAATCCTAGTTGCCTCAGCACGATACCACTCTTAAGAACAGATGTACTAAGATGTTATAAATATGCAAAGTAATAGTACATTAACCCGGCTAACACCAATAAATTGCCGTGCTTACCACAGAGTGGAAAATCCTTCCTGGAATGGCCTGCCTCATGTTGCTGCTAAGAGCCATGAGGAATCCTGTATAATGTGATAATTCAGCTGCTAACAGCCCTGCACCCCCAGAGATCTGAGCCTGTTGGTCTAAATTTGTCTGCTAAGGTGCAATCCACAGTACGCAGCCCAGGAAACTCCATTCTAAGAAACCAGGCTCACCACCTCAGGAGAACGGTTTTTCTAGGTGACTTTTGGTGAAGCCTGGTTACAGCCCAGCGGAACCTCGTGGCATTGCTCCCTACCTTACTGTGCACGGTCGAAAGTAAGTTTTGCTCCATGACTTCACGGATGAATCAGGAAGTGAGGTGGCCGGTTCCCATTGTGTTTCAGTGGCAGTGAGGAGCCTGACTTCCTTAGACCCTTTTGTAAATCCTAACCTGAGTGTCCCGACAATGGATTTGGGGGAGAATTATTTGGGAAACACGCCTCAGATAATGGACACATTTGACACTAAAAGTGTGCACGCATGGGGGTGTGTTGGAAAGATCTTCAGTGCCGTAGAAGCCTCTTGTTATAGAAATTTAACCAATCTGTCTCCAACCTTTGCAATCAACTTGCCTCAGTCTTCCAAGTTCTCTTTTCACTTAAAAAAAAAGGGGCTAGACACCTGCTGGTTGTCTGGTTTTTAAATGACAGCTGAGATTTTCATCCCAGGTCCAAAGTCTGACTGAGCAGCAGTTCGGCAGAAAAGGACCTGGGATTACAGGGGATCAAAAGCTGGATATGAGTCAACAGGGTGTCCTTGTAGCCAAGAAGGCTAATGGCATATTACGGTGCATTAGGAGGAGCATTTCCAGCAGATCCAGAGAAGTGATTATTCCCCTTTATTCAGCACTGATGAGGCCACATCTGGAATATTGCATCCAGCTCTGGGCCCCGCACTATAGAAAGGATGTGGACGCATTGCAGAGGGTCCAGCGGAGGGCGACCAAAATGATTAGGGGGCTGGAGCACATGACCTATGAGGAGAGACTGAGGGATTTGGGCTTGTTTAGTCTGCAGAAGCGAAGAGGGAGAATTTGATAGCAGCCTTCAATTTCCTGAAGTGGGATTCCAAAGGGGATGGAGAGAGGCTGTTCTCAGTAGTGATGGATGGCAGAACAGTGGTCTCAAGCTATGGGGGTGGGGGTGGGGGTCTAGGTTGAATATTAGGAAAAACTATTTCCCTACAAGGGTGGGGAAGCACTGGGATGGGATCCCTAGGGAGGGGGTGGAATCTCCATCCCTAGAGGTTTTTAAGTCCCAGCTTGACAAAGCCCTGGCTAGGGTGATTGAGTTGCAGTTGGGCAGGGGGCTGGACTTGGTGACTCCTGAGGTCTCTTTCATCCCTAGGATTCTATTATTCTATGAAAGTCCATTTCTATTAATAAGCATCCGACACAGACCCACAAGCCTGATCCAGCTCACACCTACAGTGTTGCTCCCCTCAGGAAATGGCTTTTCCTTTTGAAATGGGAACACATATAGAAATTGAAAACTAAAATGAAATTTCCTGAGTTGAATTTGCCAGACAAACAGGGTGCGTCTAGACTGGCAAGATTTTGCGCAAAAGCAACTGCTTTTGCGCAAAAACTTGCCAGCTGTCTACACTGGCCGCTTGAATTTGCACAAGAGCACTGACTTTGTAATGTACAAAATCAGAGCTTCTTGCGCAAATACTTTCACGCTCCCGCTTGGGAAAAAGCCCTCTTGCGCAAGAGGGCCAGTGTAGACAGGGAAGAACCATTTTGTGCAAAAGAGCCCCAATGGCTAAAATGGCGATTGGGGCTTTCTTGTGCAAAATCGCGTCTAGACGTGCTTTTGTTGCGCTCGCTGTCCCCAGTGGACATTCTCATATTGCATCCCTCTGATCAGCTGCCCTTCCCATTGCATGTTATGGAAACCAGTCCTTTTCCCAGGGCTTCTGGTTCTCCTGGCACAACCCAACCCCGGCCTTGCTTCAAGTTAGGAGCAGAGGAAGCTGCATAGCAAATTTGGTGACCCTAGCTCTTACCATTTAGGAGAAGACCTTGAACAAGTGGACTCACAAGCACACAGAGAGACAGATGGATGTGTGTATATATATATAAAGTTCTCACTTGTAACCCAACTGCTAATGTGAAGGCGAATGAACAGACCTAATAACCTTCCACAGCACACATCTTAGCTCTCTTTACACTTCTACAGCAGTGGCCTCTCTTGAGCCATATATTCTGACATAAAATATGAGATCCACACTGCATGTGTATTGGATGCAGAGCATGTGATCCAGCAACAACAGACCTAGCGTGTTGCTGTCTATTTCTGGGCATTGAAAAAGAGAAGCGTGAGTTGTTTCTGAGTTTCACTATGGACGCCCTCTGTCTAGTGAGCATAACTGAACCCCCTTGTTCGTCACTGCCTCCCATCTCTGCTACAGAATGGATCTACACGCACGTTGTGGACCAGGTTAAAGGTCACTTGGCTAAGAAGAAAACTGAGAGGGAGGGGAACCTTTCAGATAAACCTGCATTTTGCACGGCCCCAGAATCGAAGTGATTTTAGAGTCCTCTTTGACCCGGCCCCTACTTTAGGAATAGAGTCATGGAGAATCAAGCTAAAAGTTCATTGTCATTGTGGATGAGGAAAGGACGCCACACTCAGTACCAGATTGGCAGGCTCAAGAAGCTAAACGCTAGACCAAATGTGAATGTGAATTTTAGGCCGATTTTTTCAGATATGATTGTAGATTGACTGGCATGAACAATGAGATCCTGCAGCCCTTTCTAAACATAGTTACTTTTACCCAGGTTTTCTGAACCAAAATTATCTCACCTCCTCAGTGCTATGTAGGGTTGATGGCCAACCTCCACCCCAGAGGTGACTGCATTTCCGCAGGATGCGATGAATAAAAAAACCCTTCCTATGAAAAGCAGCTCTATACATGTCTTATTTTCCAGACCTCTGAACTTTATGGGGTTCATTCATTGGCTGAAGTTGATCATTTTGTTATACTGTGTACACCTTACCTCATCTCCTCTTCCTAGGGGGGAAAAAACAGGAGACTTTTGGGGAACTTTCAAGGAAGGAGGAGTTTTGGTTTATCCTATAGGAAAAAGGACATACTGGGGATATGGTTGGTATTTCTCCTTTGTGTGTGTGTGTGTGTGTGTGTGTGTGTGTGTGTGTGTGTGTGTGTGTGAGAGAGAGAGAGAGAGAGAGAGAGAGAGAGAGACAGGACCACCCAGGTGGTTTATAAGATCTGTCAACTCCCTCCCCCAGCTCCTTAGTCCCCATTTACTCACACAATCTTGAGACAGGAACAAGGGCAAAAGGACAACAGAGGAGAAGTCAGTCTTGAAGGGTGTCGGATAACCAGTCACCTGATCCTCGCCTCAGAGGTAACCTCCTCCTGAATAGCCCACAATTGCTCATACGAACTTCACGGCGCAAAGCTAGTGAATTATGCACAGGGCCTGTGCACAGCAGATGGCATTGCTGGTGTAACATGAGCTTGGGTTTTAAGCGGAGCCGCGCTAGACAGAAACACAAAGCCCAGCAATTAACCTCGGTGAAGGTTCACGCTTGTTCAGGGACGCACAAAACAAAACAGAACCAACCACAAAACCTCCCACCAAACCAACACAAAACAGAGAGCCCCCGAGACGGAAAAAAAAACGCCGCAGGGAGCCTGGCTCACGCGCATCCATCCAAACGCAGCCGTGCTGCAAAACGAAAGCCATGGGTCAGGAATGCACAAAATTCACTTTCGCCAGAGCACGAACTCTCCCCGCCCTTTTCCTCATCCCATTTGGCCGTTTTAGCGTAACTCCAAACTGCAGCTGTTTCCTGGGATGCTCTGCCCAATTCACCTTTCTGGCACCTTTGCTGGGATCAGAGGCTGCATTGCCAAACAGGACTTTTTGATACTAGACTTTTTTTAAATCGTCTTCTATTGCCAATGGCCCACTTTTGCCTGTAGAAATGTTTCTGCAGCTGAGTGTCCTCATAGGTGTGGGCCCCGACCAGGCATTTCTTCAACAAATCAGGGAGTTCCGTGCAGAGCTGTGGTAAAATCCCCGGGGAACGTAGTCGTGCAATTGTATGTGCCTGCTACATGTGCAACTAGACCTTCCATCGCTAAACATTTGGCCCTCAGTAGCACTCACCTAAGGGTTTCTACAGGGAATACATGGTCCTTTAGATACCTCACAATGCGGCCTTGTTCTACATCTGCCAAAGGAGTTGAGGTTCTCTTTGGGGAGGAGGGAGTCACTTTCTGCCCTCATACCTGTGCTTTGGCCAGAAGAGTCTGCTCCCTTGAGCCTGAGGGCAGACAACAGCCCACGTAGGCATCATCCCGGCTCGAAGGTGGCTTCTCTCCAGAGCAATTCATGGAATAGAAGTGGCTCAAGCCAGTTCCTACTGAAACTAACAGGAGCCTTTCCACTGACCTCACAGGGAGTTGGTTTGGGCCCGTCTGTTCCTACAGGCCTGGGAGAGCCAGGGCAATCAGTGGGTGGGATAACCAGCAAGCAGATAGGAGCAGCAACATTACAGCTTTAGATACACCGGAACCTGGTCCCAGCCAAAACAGGCCCTCCACCGTAGCCCCTTGCCAGCCATAGGCTAGAGAGTGTGTCATTACCCTTAATTGAGTCCATTTGGTTATTGTTCTTTGAAATTAATCTTCTGTTCCAGGAGACGGTTTGAACCTGCTTCAGATGCAATTTTTATTTACATTTCCAGACTTCAGCATTTTATCCTGGCCTCCCCGCACACAGCCTTGACTGGCTTTGATTTACGACTGAGAATAAAAATGGAATCCATCATTTTTTAAAGGAAGAGCGTGAACTGATCTTTTCATCTTGGAGTGAAAACGTTTCCATTGTTTCCACTAAACAAAAAGTCTCTGGTCATTCTTACTGGATTTGGAGGAGGGCAGACTAGAGCTGAAGAACCATCACGTCCAGCAGACGTTCAGAGCATCAAGCCCCTGCAATAGTCTAACATTTTCATTTTAAAACCAGAATTTCCTTTTGCCCTGCAGGCTGTCCCTCAAAAATTGCAAAAGGAATAAAAGGAAGCCCGAAAAACTGGCCTCTAACCAAGCCAAATGTCTTCTGCATAATACCCATGCTTGGAAACATGCTTAAGAAACCCAGATGCTTTCTTACTATTATATTCCTACTTAGACTTTCATCTAAAAAAATCTTATGTTAAACAATTGGACTCTCAGGACTTTGATTTCACCCAGACTTGGGGTTCAAACACTATTTGCCTTGGGGATGAAGGGCTGACATCCAAGTCTACGTCTGATCTGGATTTTGCCTCTCCCACGATAACAATCTGAACCAAAACTCTACATCCCAGTACTCCAGGATTTGCAGGAGTTCAAAACACAGCTCTGGATCCGAAATAGCAGTTTGGGCCCATCTCATGTAACTGCCATAAACGCCCAACATCCAAGGTGAGATTTCCCACCGTTCTGGCGACGTTGTGCCGTTCAGGTGATACAAAATGGTGGAATCCAGCTCTCACTGGCCAATGGATGTGGGGAGGAGCTCTGAGCGGGCATAAAATGGCGACACTGGCTCGGGTGCCAACTGCCTATCCCACTTCCCACCCTTAGCTTGGGGAATGTGGACACAGGTGCCCTTATGCTATGGCAATTCACAACTGGCGTCAGGTCCTGTAGGCCTTAGCCAGGAGACCTGATGTAGAGCAACTGCCAAATCGGGCTAGTTTACAGCCGAGTGCCACAGCTGCCTCAGGAGAATGGAAGAGACTTACCTTGCGCCCTGACGGGCTCCCCGTGGGAGAAAGCTGGCACCTCATTCACACTGATTTTGCCACGGCACTATCCACATGCCCCACTCTTTCCGCGATCCTACCAAGCCCAGTAATGGTCTGTCCTTTAGGGCTAAAAAACAATTTGCTAAAGCTTTCATCTTGGTATATGACCACAAGCTATTATTTTAATTATGATATTTAATCCTCCCCATAATTAAACTGATTAATTCCCAACAAAGGAGCCTATATCACCTAATACTTTTAATTAACAAAGTATTGTACATGGACTGGCAAAGCGTTACTGGCACATTCCCTGTGTAATACACTTAATTTGGTAATAAATTATCAGGATGAAGGGTTAAGACACACTGCACCCTGGGGGACAGAGCCAAAGAATGTGGGCATAGGAGGTTTTCTTTGGACTCTGCCCCATTTACTGGGACTATGTTCTTCAACCTCTGCTGGAACCTTTGCCTATGTTTCTCATATGTTTATACCCTTGTTCCATTGAGTTGTGTGTTGGAGATTACCTATCTCCTAGAGATGGAAGGGACCTTGAAAGATCATTGAGTCCAGTCCCCTGCCTTCACAGCAGGACCAAGTACCATCCCTGATGAATTTTTGCCCCAAATCCCTAAATGGCCTCCACAAGGATTGAACTCACAACCCTTGGTTTAGCAGGCCCATGCTCAAACCACTGAGCTACCCCTCCTCCTGTGTTCAAACAGGTTCAGCACAGACTTGATTTTGAATAGAGGAGCCACATCGCTTTGCTGTGTAGGAAATCACAGAACGGCTTCCACTATTACTGAGGGTTTCTCTGAGTTCTTGAAGTCAAACTATCTAGAGTGAGCCAACAAACGGGTTATGTTCACTCCTCGACGTTGCTTGCTAACTGCGTCATTTTCTTTCTTTACTTTATATAGAATGCAGGTACCAACACAAAATATTGGGGGAAAATTTCCGAGGTGTGTCAGAGATTTTAGAAAACACCTGACACAATAGCTGGACTCATGTAGGAGATGCTGGAGAAACAAGGTGTACGAACAACACAGTGGAACAACAGAACAGCACACCGGACAGAATAAAGGCAGCAACAGGGTGTAAACAAATCTTCCATCCACAGCAATAACAGAAAGAAGAAATGGGGGACTGGTTCAAAGTAGGGATGTTAAAATGTGTTTTAATCAAGTAAACGTGTAACCGCTGAAAATTGGTTAACCGTGTGCTCCAGGGCTACTCAACACGCAGCCCGTTTGTTTGTGACCCGTGGTGCGGTTTGGTTTACGCAGGGCTCAACACGCAGCCTGTGGGTGGGAGCCAAAACAAAAAAACTAGTCAATATATTGGTCTTCTGTTGAGATGTGTTTTACTAGTTAAATTTCTGGACTGTCATTGCTCATTAAAAGTGCTGTCATATGGGTGGACATTGGATAAATATTGCATTTCATTCATATCAGGAGAACTGACTTAACTGGGGCCTGCGTGTTGTGTAGTCTTGCCTTAATCATTATATTCATGCCCGTCAGTGTGAAAGAAGCTATTTGCATATATTTACATATATATTTGCATGTACGTGCAACCGCACTTAAGTGGCGGCCTTTGGCATGTGCTGTGGGTATCACTGTGGCCCCTGTGGCTTCCAAAGGTGAGTAGCCCCGATGTACTCGGTTACACATTCACATCCCTAGTTCAAAGACGAGCAGGCAGACTTGAAGGACAATGTGGCTTACGAAGCCACAATGGCCTGGTGATAAAGGCCATGCCCTTGGGCTCTGTCCGAGTAACTCCTAACTTTGTCAAGTCAGCAAAGACGCAAAGAAAAGGAAAAGCAAAGCTGTAACAATTGGGATGGAATTTTGCAGCAGGAGCACAGAGTGCAAGCTGTGTTTGGAGGAGGTGCCAGGAAGTGAATCTGTGGGCACCTGGCTCGAATGAGAACTGCATCTCTCTTCATCATTCTCGCAATTAAAAAAAGTTTCATTTTCGAAGCAGGGAGTCCTCCCGTGTTATCCAGCAGGCAGTAGAGGGCACAACATTCCTTTTCGGATGAAGCGTCCACACGTCCAAGCCCGCTGTTTCGAAATCTGTGTTCCTGCTTTCCTCGGGGAATAAGCTTATTTCGGAATAGTTATTTTGGGTGTTATGAATTCGAATTTAGTTATTTCAAAAGAATTTCCTAGTGTAGACATGCCCTCGTGAATGTTAAAGGAAGAGCCACTTGCAGTTACACAAACTGTGCCGGAATCGTGCTCACAGTTCCCCCAGGGAGTCAATGCTCAAAATGGAATGAAGGAAATAGTTTGCAACCAATAAAATGGGTAGCAAAACGTGGCCCTCGCACAACAATGGAGTTTAGTCTGGGTGGCATTGTGGAGCATCTGTCTTGTCCATTCGGTCTGCACCCTGTAGCACCTGCTCTGTCTGTGCGCGTCCTCTAGTTACAAGACTCCTAGGTCAGAGGTGACTGATGTTTTGTTAACAGTCAGTAGATCTCAGAGGGCATCCGCATCTTGTAAAGTAAGGGAATTAAGGTTAACGTCATGATTCCTGGGTTTCCCAGGTTCCTCTCACATTAGTTCACTGATGCAAATACCCTGGGACCACATGCAAAGGCAAAATTCATCTCAGAAACTTTTATTAGATAATAATTGAAGAACCTCAAGGTTAAAGGTCATCGGTGTTACTTTAAGACACTACTGCTGGGGTCAAACTAATTAGCAGCAGGGATCAAGTGGCTGGCTTTTCCCTGTTCTCTTTGTTCGAAAATTCTGTAGCCCCCTAGATCTCAGCCTTAAGCTCACCAGGGGTGTGAAATTATCTGCATGGGCTGAGATAGAAACCTCCTTACTTACAGCAAATGCTCAGGTTACCTCTAGTTTTGCTTCTTTTCTTTTTTTTTTTTAAGTTTGCAACAAAAGCACCTATGTTTACCCAAGGAAAATGCCGCTAATTGTTTCCCACCCAAACAGGTGGCAACGGTGATACATTCACTCCGTGTAATTGACTGACAGCTGAGAAAAGCATGGAATTTGTTCACAGTGCGAATTCCATGCTTGCGTCCAGATTACAATGCAGTTACTGCCCTTTCTCTTGGGATCGGTTTTTTATGGTCGACTCAGCCTAAGGGAAACGAGAACTAGGATTTTTAAATGATTTGGGTTTAGAAAGCAACAATCATCGGAACAAGATGACCGAGGGGGACGTTTTGTCTGCAGTCTTTGCCCTCACTTTTTCCACCTACACATTGCCACTTTTTTTGCTTGGCCACATATAATGCTCTCCATGCTACTGCCAACAAATAATGCCTTCAGAGTTAGTCCTGGTGTATTAACAGTGTGTGCCTAATTTTAAACCCCCTAGAAATCAAGGCTTCTGGGCACTTGCCTCAAGTCTTCCACGGTCTTACTAGTCTCAGCGGGGTCGTCATGTCAGTCTGTAATTTACAAACGAGTAGTCCTGTGCCACCATAAAGACTAACAAAAACAGATCTAATATCATGAGCTTTTGTGGGCAAAACCCACTTCTTCAGATGAGCTTGAGTGGAGAGAGAAAAAAAAGGTTACGTTCATCTAGGTTTTGCCCATGAAAACTCATGATACTATATATATTTTTGTTAGTCTCTAAGGCTACATCTATACTGCAGTGCTATTTCAAACTATAACAGGCTTGCTATTCCGACGTCCCTGTAAACCTCATACCAAGAGGAGTAAGGGGAGCTTCAGAACAGCGATTTATTTCAAAGTCCGTGCTGTGTAGACAGCGCCAAATTTCAAAATAAGCTATTTCGAAATAACATTGAAATAAGATACGCAATTTGTGTAGCTCAAATTGTGCATCTTATTTCGACCTAGTGTAGACGCACCCTAAGAGCATGTCTACACTAGGAAATTATTTCAGAATAACTACATTAGAAATAATTCCCAAAATAACTATTTCGAAATAAGCGTTACTCCCCAAGGAAAGCAGGAGTTCAGATTTCGAAATAACGGGCTTGGTAGTGTGGATGCTCCGCTTGTTATTTCAAAATAAGGGGGCATTATTCCAAAATAACTCCTTAGTGTAGACCAGGGCTTGAGTGCTCTGGTCTTATTGGGGAACCCTGAGAATCATATTAATTCTAACTTCCATACATCCCCTCCCTTCCTGAGATTTTAAAGCAGGGTTTCTTAAACTTTTTAAGACTGAGGAACACCAAACAATAATTTTTTTTATGGGGAACACCAAAGATTTTTTTGTTGAGAAAAAAAAAGCCCCCAGGGAAAAATTGTTGAGAAAAAAAAAAGAGGCTTGTCCCTTTAAGGGCGGCCTTTTTGAATTCTGTTCTCCCATATCACACCTCTGACTGCCTTGGATCACACTTTAAGAAATGCTGTTTTAAAGGGTTTCCACAAACATTGGGCTAATGACTTAATCTCTCTAGGATTTCCCTTTTCTAAGATGGGAATATTAATGCTTACCTATCTAGAAAGAGCAGATTGGGTCATCCATATGAAGTTCTGTGAGTTTCCTAGACACAAGCAAACTATTATAGGTCAGCAGATTTGAACCAGGGATCTCTGGAGCTTAGTGTAGGAGCCTCTACACTACAGCTTGAGCTATAAAGCAGCCGGTTCTCAGTTTATTAGGCTGCAGAGTTCACTTACTCTTCTCTCTCACTGTAAGAGGTCTAAGTTCCACTGCACGGGTCTATGAACCACACCCACTAGGTTACATAGACATTGTTCATCTTGGTGCTGGGGTTACCCTCCTCTTCAGTGCACCTGAAGCAGCCACTTGTATTGGCCTGCAGAAGTGCAGCGAGCGTTCTCCAGAGTGGCTGGGCCAACCTCTGCTGATCCGTATTCGTCAGGGAAGGCCCGACCCATGAAGGCCTACCGAGAGCCTGCCGTGTAGAGGTATCCCTCCGGAACATTCTGTACCCTGCTGAGTGTGGGCCAAGGCAGCCTGCCTAGACGGGCATATTTCAGCCTGTTGTTCTCAGTCAGCATGTCACGATGATGAGTTTCGTGCTAACGTGAGGCCTGGCCCCAGTCTCATAAATTTGTTATGCATTACATCCAATTAATGGAAATTTTGGTGGTGTCTAAACAACGGCCCAGCCATGCGGGTGAGGGAATAATTGTAAGTGAACCTGTAATTTCCTGAGGGTCGTGCTGAATTAACCCTTTCTCTTCATCGCTCCCTCGGACCGTAGCCAAACGGGGACAGTAGTGTTTTCAAAGACAAGCTGTTCGGAAAGGTGAATTCATATCGGCCTGGAGGCCTCACGTTCTTCTCACTCCAGCAAAACTCGCATCAGGTTCTGCCAAATGCCTTCGGTTAGTAGCAGGAGCTATCTGTCCATTTACGGGCCTGATCCTAAGAACATGAACGGCCATACTGGGACAGACCAAAGGTCCTTCCAGCCCAGTGTCCTGTCTCCCGACAGTGGCCAATGCCAGATGTCCCAGAGGGAGTGAACAGAACAGGGAATCATCAAGTGATCCCTCTCCTGTCATCCGTTTCCAGCCTCTGACAAAAAGTCTAGGGATACCATTCCTACCCATCCTGGCTAAGTATTGATGGACCTAACCTCCATGAATCTATCTAGTTCTTTTTTGAACCATGTTAAACTCCTGGTCTTCACAACATCCTCAGGCAAGGAGTTCCACAGGTTGACGGTGCGCTGCATGAAGAAAAACTTCCTTTTGTTTGTTTTAAACCTGCTGCCTATTCATTTCATTTGGTGGCCCCTAGTTCTTACATTATGGGAACAAGTAAATAACTTTTCCTTATTAACTCTGTCCATACCTGTCATGATTTTATATTCTGTACCAATGAAGTCAATGGGAGTTTTGCCATTGACTTCAGGGAGGCCACAGTTAGACTGTTTCAGGCGCAGTCCAGTAAGTGTCAGCAGTGATATTTCAGTGCATTCAGGTCCATATAGTTCTCTACATGGTCTTGCTCATAGTTACTAGCCATGGGCAACATCTACCCTTTCTGTCAGCCTTTCTCAAGATTCTCAGCTGCTGCTAAACTAGTTTATTAACAGTCCAGGTGAGGTCTTTATCTGAGGTGAATCGCTATTGACCTCAGTGTGTTAGTTTGTACCAGCAGAGCATCTGGCCCCTCCATGTTTCCATCTGCTGAGCCATCCTTTGAATGCACCTGAATTTGCTGTTCTTTCTATCCCACCTGATGCTTGGGGGCAGGTATTCCTCAAAGATTAAACCCTGGGGCTATGCCGACACTGCCCGCTTATTTCAAAATATCGTCCGTTAGTTCGAAATAATAGAATGCACGTCTACACTGCAAGCTCGTTATTTCGGAATAATTTCAGAATAACAGGCTTCTCGCTCCAACTCCCGTAACCCTCATTTCACGAGGAGTAAGGGAAGTCGGAGGGAGAGTGTTCTTCCTTTGACTTCCTGCTGTGGAGGCAGCGCCAAAAGTCGATAAGCTATTTTGACTTCAGCTACGCCGTTAACGTGGCTGAAGTTGTGGAGCTAAACTTGAGTTTAGCCTGCATCGTAGACACACCCCAGGAATCCCTGAAGTGTTATGGCTGAACATGGCAGTAAAATCAGAAGAGCTTTAACTGACGTAGGTCAGTAAAGGCCAAATCCTTCCCCGGATGGTGAGGTGAAGGTGTGGAAAGATGAACACCCAATGCACTCTCTGCGAAAGGAATTCTGTCTGGCAAAAGCAGCCTTTCTTAAGGCAGAGGGGTACATGCATTGGGTCCCATTGGCCTTGTTCTTGATATACAAGTGCCAGGCAGTCTGAGTTAACACTAGCAATTTGCAAAGAGGGACGTGCCTCCTACAGGAGCATGATGCACAGACAAATTAGGAGTCCCTCCTCTTCTAGCCCTGCCATGGCTACTCCCCCAAATGCCTCGGCACCAGCGCAGCAGAAAGGCAGAACCAACAGACTAAGGCATCATTTAATAAACTCTGGGTCAACTTCCCATTGGATGTGTTGCCTGAGTAATGTCTTCATGATTTGGCCCTCTAGCATTGTTTCCTCTATGTTTTCCCATCCATGTGCGGAATAAATTGGTTACGTGCACCATGGCATGTGCAGATGTGCACCACCAAGAGAAACACATGCTGTGAGCACTCTGCTAGCCAGCTGGGCAGTATTTGAATCTCTCCTGGCCGGCCTCCCAGGCATTCAGCTCACAGGGAACCCTGCCCTCTACTCACTCGGTCACAAAAATCCTATCTGCAATATAATATGCTCAGGAACTCAGCCAGCTCGGTGAGGAGCACGTACTCCCAGCCCAGCCCTGGGAGGGCCATGCTGGGCAGTTGGTCCTTTCTGCGCACACATTGAGAGGGATGTGGTCACAGTGTTTGCTCCGTGTGGGACTGCGTCCGAGCGTATGGGGCTGAAAGATCTGGTGAGAGCCCGTGCATTGCGTAAGCTAGAGGGCGACATCATCAGGGGTTGCAATAATTTCAGAGCTCAGATTACAGGGTAGGAAGAAGCTGGTAGGCAGCAATAAATATCTCCCTCCTCTCTTCCCCCCGTCCCCGTATCCTGCAGCCCCACAGAGTCCCGGTAGCTTCATTTGCATGCTTGCCTGCAATATGCTCCGACGTGGCTTCTCCGTGCCCAGTCGCTAGCCTCACCCATTACCTTGGCAGAGCAGCCCACAAATCATGCTGACAGACCAATCAAGAGGTCTGGAAATTTTTACGCCGCTCTGCCGCTTGAAGGATGATTCACCTCCTGCACCACACTGCAGGGCAGCGGAATAAATCTGTCAAAAACTTTCTTTCCTGAGGACGCCGAAGGCTTTCCCTTTCCACGGGGCTGTGTTTCCTCTTGTCTCCCCACCCCTAAGACACGCACCCACCCGCACCCACAACTCTGGCCATTTCTTCCTTTGTTCCCGCGCTCCTGACAACTTCATCCTACTAGTCTCCTCAAAGGGATGATGAATGCACACGCTGCATATTGATCACCCCGGTGATTGATTACTAGATCTCTTTGACAGATGAGCTTAGGAAAGCAGTTGCCAATACGGAGGCATGGATGGGAAGACTCCCTTGCTCACCAGCCTAATGGTATCTGACCCGATAGGGCAGAGAGACAACTCCCTCATTTCGGCAGGAAGAAAGGACTCTTTATACTCTTTATAAAATAATTCATCGGCAGCTTAAAACACTGAGACACGGAGAGATTGCAAATGGGGAAATATGATGGATTATGGGCTGAAAGGAGCAGACTTCTGGAAGCTAAATTGATCCCCAGGAAAATGTTTTTGTCTGCTGTGAAAAATGGGCAATAGCACAGCCGCACCGGAGGGCCATAATCTGGAAAATAATTTGCTTTTGATTTCCTTTAGTTTCAGGCAAGGCTCCCCTCCCCCCCTCCATCCCAGTTGGTCCCTGGCAGGGTTTGTTGCTCAGGTAGAGGAGCAAGCAATGCCACAGGCAAGGGATTAGCAGCACTGACAACACAAACTGATCTTTATGTATGATTATAAAGCTCTCATCCCGCCCTTTGTCGGTTATTTGATGGGAGAGGTTGTGTCAGGCGGAATAACAAATATTTGCTGGCTACCAGTCAAGTGCATCCTGGAAAACTGAGGAAGCCAAAGAATCCCAGGTCCCAAGCTTGTAGAGCAGCGATGGGCAACCTAGGCTAGCGAGTGGGCCACAGAAACAGCCCCTCTTCATCCCACTGGGCTGCACGATTGTTGGAACCAAGGCAGGCTCCTGGGACAGGGCAGCGTTGCTCCCGGCGCTGGCATACCTAGAATTTGTGGGCGGTGCCGATGGAGCCGTAGCAGCACTTGGATTGGACGCTGAGGGAACACCCAGCTCTCTCAGCCTACGGCCACACTGCCCGTTTTTTGCAGAATCGGATATGCAAATAGTGCTCATTTGCATATCTTCTTCCGCTTCTTTTTGCGGAAGAGGTGTTGCGGGGAAAAAGCCCCGTGGAGACAGGGCCATTTGTCGGAAAAAAAACCCTTTTTCGCAAGATCCTGTAAACCTCGATTTTTGAGGAATAAAGGAACTTGTGAAAAAGCTTTTTTTCCCCAACTAATGGTCCCGTCTCCACAGGACTTATTATCGGCAACGCCTCTTCCGCCAAAAGAATCAGAAGATATGCAAATGAGCATGCCATTTGCATATCCTCTTCCACAAAGAAACAGCAGTGTGGCCATAGCCTCAGTGTTGCGCGCAATCAGCCTGCACCTCACATCCCCTGCCCTTGCTTTACCTGTGTCACTTTAATAATACCGGTAGGAAAAAACCCTGCACAGACAGAAACCCACAGAATCCGGCAGCCCTGCACATGGGCAACGGGAAACGAAACGTCTCCTGGGCCACACGAAGAACCCGATGGGCCATTGGTTGTGGCCCAGAGCCTTGGCGTCACCAGGACTATTCACAGGCACAAAGTTAAGCACGTGCTTAAGTGCTTGTAAGAGCAGGAGCCTGGTGGCGGCGGAAATCTCTCGTGGTTACCTCACTATTTCACTAGCACCCAGGCACGCTGGAGGGAGGCTGGTTGGGCGGCTAAGCCCGTGTCCTTGGCTTGCAGAGATCTGTGTTCAAGTCCTCGTCCCTCTGATGTCATGTGTGAGAACTGCCAAATGGCTTGCTCAGATCTAGAGCCGAGCTCCCATCTGGTGGCATCGGAGTGATGCTTTTCTGCCTCAGTGAGCGCTGGGAAGGTAGAGTCCATAATGACTGAGTGGCACTCACACACCACAGAAGCAAGGGGTAGCTAACGCTGCCCAGATCTATGGAGTCAAGGAATCCAAAACCTGCCACTGGAATTCTCCATGGCTACGTCTAGATTGGCATGATTTTCCGGAAATGCTTTTAACGGAAAAGTTTTCCGTTAAAAGCATTTTCAGAACAGAGCGTCTAGATTGGCACGGACGCTTTTCTGCAAAAGCACTTTTTGTGGAAAAGTGTCCATGGCCAAGCTAGACGCACTTTTTTGCGGAAAACAAATTTCAGCTGTCTACACTGGCCCTTTTGCGCAAAAGGGACTTTTGCCCGAACAGGAGCAGCATAGTATTTCCGCAAAACGCACTGATTTCTTACAGTAGGAAGTCAGTGCTTTTGCGGAAATTCAAGCGGCCAGTGTAGACAGCTGGCAAGTTTTTCCGGAAAAGTGGCTGATTTTCCGGAAAAACTGGCCAGTCTAGACACAGCCCATGTGCTTCACGTACAGAGCCGGTTTACTACTAAATGAGAGAGGGGGATTGGACCCACCTTCTTCTTCCGCATCGGGGGGAATTCAGAATATCAGGGACATGAGAATTCAGCATTTTAGTTAGCACCAACCACCTCAAAATGCTTGACAAATGTTAAAGGGTGGAGCTTTGCAATTCCCTAGTGAGACAGAACTATCCTTATTCCCATTTTATAGAAGGGACAGTGGAGTCACAGGGGTGAGGAGGTTTCTAGAATTCCACTTTGGCACTCTGATCACTAAGGCAGGGGTGGGGAACCTAAGGCCCAGGGACCAGATGTGGCCCCAGCTTGCCTGGATCCAGGCCCTGAGGCTGGCGCTCCAGCCCCCCACAACCCTCCACATGGCGAGAACACACAAAATCTACTAGCCTGGACCCCCCTAGGCTCTGGTGTGTGAGGGGAATGCGGGGAGCGTCTCTCGTTCTCAGTCACAGGCCGCCTCGGGCTACGTCTAGTCTGCGTCCAAGGACCAATTTCCAAAAAAGCAGACGCGTTCTATCGCCATCCCTGTAAACCTTGTTTTACGAGGAAGGAGGGCTGGCTCGACAGAGGAGGTTTTTCTGAAATGTAGCGCCGTGTAGACAGGCCCAATTTCAGAAAAGCCTCTTTCGAAAGCGGGTCGCAATTTGTGGGGTTTTTCCCAACTTTTCTTTGCAGTCTAGATAGCCTCAGTGAAGGTTTGGTTGGTGTTTTTTCTTCTCACTTGTATGAGGCCCCTAACTGATTTTATTGAGGGTCAGTGGCCCCCGACCCAAAAAAGGTTCCCCACCTTTGGTATACAGCCTCCTCCCTGGCACGTTTGCTTCAGAGAAAGAACATAGGGTCCATTTCTAGTATGTTGAAAAGCTCCCATTCATATGAGAGAGACAAGATGGAGGTAATATGTTTTATCACATCAACTTTGGCTTGTTTAGCAAGAAGCGCTTTCGAGCTAGAGATCAGCTCGTCTCTCTCTCCATCAGAAGTTGGTCCCATACAAGATATCACTTCACCACCATGTCTCTAATATTCTGGGACTGACATGGCTACCATCACACAGCATCTATTTGTGAGGAATTTCCCCATTTAATGGACATCGTATTACTGCTGCCGACAACAAAAAGAAGCAAAGCAACAGCTGTGGCCATTATTGGAAGCGCTTACTCTGTATTCTGAACACACCACCATCGTGTGTCATTTTTAGATATGGACTCTCAGCCTCTGAGGTTTCGTTGGCACAAAGCTTTTGCTCCGGAGCCGTATGCACAGGGTTATTTGCAAACACACAGTTGCTAAGTCCAGGCAATCAATAACTGAGCTGGATGAGGGCACCTGAAAAGAGACCCACATTGGTATTTGGTTTCTATTGTCTAGACACGTGGACAGGACGGCTGTGTCTACACTGGCGCATTCTTGCGTGAAAACAGCCGCTCTTGGGCAAAAACGTGCCACCTGTCTACACTGGCCACGTGTTCTTGCGCTAGAAAACTGACGTTATACTGTAGAAAATCAGGGCTTCTTGCGTGAGAACTCTGACACGCACTCTCAGGAAGAAGCCCTCTTGTGCAAGAGCTCTTCCAGAAGAGGCTAGTGTAGATAGGCAACATGAATTTCTTGCGCAAGAAGCCCTATGGTTAAAATGGCCATCAGAGCTTTCTTGTGCAAGAGAGCATCTACACTGGCATGGATGCTCTTGTGCAAAAGCACATGCCAATGTAGACGCGCTCTTGTGGAAGAGTTTTTGCACAAGAACTCTTCTGCAAAAGAGTTCTTGTGCAAGAAGCTGCCAGTGTAGACGTAGCTGAACAGTCCCTCTAATCTTTTCCATCCACGTGTAGAATAAATTTTGTTTTATGCACAAAGGCATGTGAGAATGTGCACCACCAGGAGACACACAAACCTAGCTGCAGACACTCTGCCAATCAGGGGGGGGGGGGGCACTGGAATCTCTCGGCTTACAGGGAACACTAGTGGAGAGTAATAGAAGGTGGAAATGAACTTAAAAGGACAATGAGCCAAAAACCCCAATCTCCTCTACTTGTTGCATGCTCAGTCAAATACCCATTAGATTTAGTGAGTTCACCAGAGTACAAATGGAAGCATCAGTCTTTAAAAGCCATGTTTAACGATGCAAATATTCCCACTGATTTCACTTACTTCTGAAATCAACGTGACTAGTGCAGAGAAAGGTTGTCAGGATCAGGCCCCGTGTGTCTGGGTTACTGTATCTTTGGTTTTAATGTAATGCATTTCTTACAGCCTGTTGCTCCATAGTTGGTTTCCCATCCTGATACGTTCCCATTAAACAAATTTAAGCTTTGCTATGTGTAACCCCCACGCCTAGGCTATGTCTTCACTCGCGACTTGCGCAAGGCCTCTACACCGATTATTTTCAAGAATAACCGCATTGCGCAAGAGAGGTTTTCTTGCACAAGAAGGGGCAGTGTAGACAGCTCCCTCTGGCGCAAGAGCCTCTTCTGCAAAAATGGCAGCTCATTAGGCATGCAAATGAGGCTCAGCAATACAAGCAGTCCCCGGGTTACGTACAAGATAGGGACTGTAGGTTTGTTCTTAAGTTGAATTTGTATGTAAGTCAGAACTGGTACATATTGTAGGGGAAACTCTAGCCAAACATTTCTCCAGAGCTCAGTTTTATTCTTCCACACCTCACTTCCCTCAGTCCTTTATTCTCAAGCTGAGGTGTCTGCTGAGAAAAGCCGCTCCGCGTCTCCCTGGTCTGCTGGGGGGGCCGCTAGCTTCGCGTCTCCCTGGTCTGCTGGGGGGAAGCAGCTAGTGCGGGGTTGCCTCACCCCGTTTGTAAGTAGGGATCCGATGTAAGTCGGATCCCTGTAACCCGGGGACTGCCTGTATTCCACACTTAGCTTCGTTTGCATATTTCTCACAAGAAGCCATGACTGTAGACATAACCCTAGTGTGGCTCACTGTCCCATGTAGCAGCACTTAAGACCACTTACAGAGAGAGATAACAAGGGGATTCAGCATAGCAATAATTACTACTCAGAAGCTAAATATTTCTCTCCTTTCATGGGTCATCCCACTGATTCCAGGGAAGTTACTTCCATGAGAAAGGGAAGTAGAATTTGACTTGGGTTCTGAACCACTTGGAGGACCACATACCTTAATCCAAGGTGTGTGAACCCAATGTTCATACTACAAACTGTTTTGAGGTTTCCATGATGTTTCATGGCCACTACAAAGTTCAACTGCTTTTTTTTTCCCCCCTCTGTGATCCAAGTTTATTTTTTGCCCTGGGAATAAATTGCCTTTTTATACTCCTATTTCTTTTTAATCAGGAGATGCCCATCCAGATTTAAACGCTTCTTTGCAGCTACGGCTTCTCGTCGCTGAAGCTAAATTATAACAGAACACTTAGAAAAGTGCCTGTGACAGCCCCACAAACACCAGATGAATTCATTATGAGCACAATTGTTGCAATCACGCTTGTCAGGCTTCCTGTGGCTTCATACTTGGACAGAATTAGGGACAAATTTGGATCTCACTTACATTTGGGCCCAGTTGGCATCATGCTGCTGATTCACCTTATTGTATCTGACACCAGCAAACGTGCTTGGAACTGTTCCTATCCCTTAACAAAACCACCTGGAAAACTAGCTCTAAGCAGCCAGCTCCCTGAGCTGAGGGCGGATTTTTCCTCAGAGTCTCAGGAGGTTTTCCATTCTCAGGCCTTGCTTTGAATTCAAAGCTTTGCAGTCATAGGAATTCTGACAGGAAAATCGCTCTCCTGGTGGACAAATTCCACCCCAGCTCAGCCGCTGGGATTTCTACATATGCTTGGGAGGGAGCGTGACCTACCACAGGTATGGGGAACCTTTTTTGGGTCACAGGCCCCTGACTCACAGAACAATCAGTCAGCAGCCACACACAAATGAGAAGCAAAAACCAAACCAAACCAAGACACCCGACCCCTCACTGACCTGGCCCCCAACTGAGAAGAAAGACATTCTCCTTGCCCACCAGAGCCTTGGGCAACATCTTGCCCAAGTGGGGCAGCAGAGAAAGGGATAGCCAGGGGGGGTGGGGAGGGGCACCACAGGGGCTAGAGCACCAGCAAAGGCTCTCTAATGCCAGGGAGAAACCTCTGAGCCTCAGGGGCCAGAACAAGACAAGCAGGAGGGCACATCCAGACCCCAGGTTCCTCACTCCTGATCTGCTAAGCTGGTTCTTATCTAAGCTACTTACTGTGCTTTTTTTTGGAAGAGAAACTCAGAAAAAGTTTCCATAAGAATATTCCTCCCTATTGGGCCTATTAGAGAACAGATTCTCAGGGAGCATTTTCCAGACCATACCTCTATCAAGAATAGGACTCGCAGCCTTTGCTTACCAGCTGATTAAGCAAACCCTCCCTTCCTAATTGAAGCAGCTACCATTTATATAAAATTGGCCATGAGTGGGCCAATGGGACTCAGCTGAGAGATTATAAGAGGAGTGCGTTTGCAGGGCCCGCTTTCCTAAGTGGGGCTGGGATGATGGGGGCGTGTGTGGCGAGATGCTCTCATGATTTAGTTTAGTGTATTTGGAGTATAGGGAGGACTTTGGGCTTTATTTGGAACACAAGCCTGGGGGGGTGGGTTTGAGTTCTCAGCTGGCCCAAACCCGGTGTCTGAGCTGTTTCTGTGGGGTTTCACAGGGTACTTTGCAAGGAATTCAGGGAAGGCCCATAACGCTTCCAAGTTAACTAAAAATGGAGGGTTTAGTCTGAAAACTCCCATGGCTGCTCCTGCTTGTGTCATGGTCAGTAACAGAAGCACCGAATTAAAGGCCACTTCGTAGGACTGAATTCATTCCTTAGCACTCAAGAAGCGTTTTGCCTCCTAAGGCCAGTGGTGCAGACTAATTAATGTCTCGCTTTGCACGTGACACACTTGACATAGGCAGGCCACACTTAGCAGCTGGAAGCAGGGAGAAGGAGCAAGGGAAGAGTCAGTTTCTACCAAGCCTGGTGGGAATTCCTGTTCCTGAAAAAGTGACTTGTAACAGGGCAGCTTGCTCACGGGGGGAAAGTGCCATGCCGGGAAAGCCCAAAGCTGCAGCCTTATGCCTGTAAGAACCTAAGACCGGCCACACTGGGTCACACCAAGGCTGTCTTCACTCGCGGCTTCTTGCACGAGCAATATGCCAATGAGGCTAAGCATGGAATATCACCGAGCCTCATTTGCATACCTAATAAGCTGCCATTTTTGCAGAAGAGGCCCTTGTGCCAGAAGGAGCTGTCTACACTGCACCTTCTTGCGCGAGAAAACCCCTCTTGTGCAATGCGGTTATATAAATGGCATAGAGCTTGAGAGTTTCTCAAAAATCAAAAAGGGGGCGTGATGCTGAAAAGTTTGGGAACCACTGGAAGATCATCCCTAACTTTAAAAGTTCCCCTTGTTGGGGTGTGCCTGCCTTGCTTTGGGAGACTCTTGCTCAGCACTGCACATCTTGCCGTCAAGAAACTCCTCCATAGGCAACTAAAACGTCCACTTTCCTGGTGTCATCCCAGGACTCTTAGCCACACCTTGGAGTGTATCACCCTAACAAAGTCCTTTCACTCCTTGCTGCTTACACCTATGAATACATGCTGACTTCTCACAGTCTTTATCTCTATTCAGCCTTCTGCGGTAAATAACTCTAGCCGGCTAGTTTTAATTGCTCACTCACTCTACACTTTGCAGTTTAAGACTTGGAGCACTTAATTACAAAGTTTAGGAGTGTCATTTTAGCCTGGTCCATAATTATCACCCTGAGAACTGGACTGTGTAAGACTAAAATTGAAGAGAGAGGCTGAGGAAGAGACAAGAAGTGATGGGCTTAAATTGCAGCAAGGGAGGTTTAGGTTGGACATTAGGTAAAACTTCCTGTCAAGGTGGTTAAACACTGGAATAAATTGCCAAAGGAGGTTGTAGAATCTCCGTCACTGGAGATATTTAAGAGCAGGTTGGACAGACACCTGACAGGGATGAACGAGATGGTGCTTGGTCCTGCCGTGAGGGCAGGGGACTGGACTTGCTGACTCTCGAGCTCCCTTCCAGTTCTAGTGTTCAGTGATTCTGATACAACTGGAGTCTGCTTTATGCAGAAGAACCCAGGGGACTTGAAGCAACTGGGGCAGCACATGTGCTTCCCAAGAGGCATAAGTCCAGGGGACGGAATTAGCAGAGCTGAGCAGGGTATTCAAACACTCATCAGGTTGTGATGTGTGCAGATGTGATGATTCAGATAGTAGAGGAACATCGTAGAGAAGGAAGTCATGGAGCGATGCGAATTTTGAAGGGAGACTCCCTCCTCCAGCCATGAAGATTCCAACTGAATTTATATTTGGTTTCATCCCGTGAAGTAAATAGTCCACGATGGAGACCTGATGCTTCTCAGAACCTAGCACTAAGAGGAGGAACAAAATGTTACTCATTCTGCTCTGTGCCCCGGTGAGGCATGTGGGGGGTGCTACACGATGATTTTAAAATGCCAGAGGATATGGGTATGACAGGAGTCTAAGGTTACATCTAAACTGCAATGCTGTTTTGGAATACCGGAGAATCCCGAAATAGCTATCCCGCATCTTCACAGCAAGCCTGTTATTTCAGACTCGCTATTCTGACGTCCCTGTAAACCACATTTTACGAGGAGTAAAGGCCGTTTTAGAACAGCGCTTTATTTCAAAATTTGGTGTTGGGTAGACAGCATTTAAGCCATTTTGAAATTGCATCGAAATAAGATATGCAATTTGCATAGCTCAAATTGCGTATCTTATTTCAACTTACGATGCAGTGGAGACACGCCCTAAGATGAGAGTAAGGAGGGATATGATAGAGGTCTATAAAATCATGACTGGTATGGGGAAAGTGAATAAGGAAAAGTTATTTACTTGTTCCCATAACATAAGAAATAAGGGTCACCCAATGAAATGAATAGGTAGCAGGTTTAAAACAAACAAAAGGAAATATTTCTTCATGCAGTACACAGTCAACTTGTGGAACTCCTTGTCAGAGGATGTTGTGAAAACCAGGACTTTAAAAAAGTGTTTAAAAAAGAGCTAGATAAATCCATGGAGGTTAGGTCCATCAATACTACTTAGCCACGATGGGCAGGAATGGTGTGCCTAACCTCTGTTCATCAGAGGCTGGAAATGGGTGACAGACGAGAGATCACTGGATGATTCCCTGTTCTGTTCACTGCCTCTGGGGCTCCTGGCATTGGCCACTGTCACAAGACAGGATCGGCTTGGATAGACCTTTGGTCTGACCCAGTGTGGCTGTTCTTATGTCATGCCGGGATGGGTGACGTTTCCGTCCACTTCTGTGGCAGTAGATCATGTTATTGTTGCTAATATCTGACTTACAGCCCGGGATACAAAAAAAAAAAAATCTTACAGTGTGAGGAGGAAAAGACTGAGGTGGAATGTAAAAAGCCCACTCACTAAGGATGCAACATGGAAATCCTAAAAGACAGGGGAGGTGTAGGAGACGATTGGATATCTCTCTGTGACAACGAGGCTAGAGCAGCATTCCAGTGTAGCCATGCTTGCACACCATTCAGGAATAATGCAGGGCGCTCTAGAAAGAACTGAAACCTCTCTTGCAGATGCGAATCAAGAGTTACTCTAGAGAACTTTCTGGGTGTCTGGCTGGTGAGTCTTGCCCACATGCTCAGGGTTTAGCTGATCGCCATATTTGGGGTCGGGAAGGAATTTTCCTCTAGGGCAGATTGGCAGAGGCCCTGCAGGTTTTTTGCCTTCCTCTGTAGCATGGGGCACAGATCACAGCTGGAGGATTCTCTGCATCTTGGGGCCTTCAAAGTATTTGAAGGCTTCAATATCTGAGATATAGGTGAGAGGATTATTCTAAGAGGAGTGGGTGAGATTCTGTGTCCTGCATTGTGCAGGGGGTCAGACTAGATGATCACAATGGTCCCTTCTGACCTTAAAGTCTATGAGTCTGAGTAATTCTGGAATCTGTGGCCTTGCCTTTCCCTCTCTGTAATCTGGAGTAACTCCAGTGGAGTCAATGGAGACATACTAGCCTGAGAGATAAACAGTGAGTCAATCAGCTGACAGCTTAGACTGTAGACTCCAGGTGATCAGGGCTCGGCTTTCACATCAAAACATCAACCTCAGAAAGAATTGCTTATACACACAGTGCTGTTGGATTCCTCCTGTTCAGTTATTCCTCATTTCTAACTGCCCTGCTATGATCAGAAAGAGGCTACGAGGCCAAATATTGGAGTCGGTTGTTTGTTTGTCTTGGTGTAATTCATTTTCGCCTTTTGATAATAATCTACTTTGCCATTCATCAACAATGTGAAGTTTCTAAAGAAAAAGAAAATTCCTCTTGGTAACCATGCCAGATCTCTAGGTCAGTTTCACACATGACCTCTCATTGTAGATTCCTCTAGCAAGCTGAGGAAATTAATTTAAAAAGCGGAGGCATGGCAGAAAGGGACAGATCTGTAAAACGCTCTGTATCTAATGGGGGGAGGAAGGATGCATCTTAACGATAAAGCATCAGAAGATCATAAATTATAGATGTCGTTAACTAGGATCAAGGACATATGCAGCCTCCGTGGGGCGGGAAGGTCCAGAAACTGTGTAAATTTGCCAACGCCCGGGTGTATTTCAAATAGACATTTTTGTGCGAAGGTTGGGAAGCATACGCTGGTCGCGTGAAGTGATCTATTTCTATTGCCTTCAGTAGGACGGGTTTAGTCCTGACTCTAGTGCCACGGCGAACTTACATTCACGCACATGGAATGGCGTGTCATGGAACGGATGAATTCTGCAGCAGATTTCAAAGCAGTGTATCACATTATGGTGGCAATCTATGACCATCAGTAACACCTCCCGGCCTTTAATATTCCTCAGCCGAACTGCAGAAACAGAGAAAAGTTGCTTGTAAATGACTAATTTGCACTTTAACTAGGACATCTATCAAAATAGCTTTTGGAGGGGGAACTTCAAAGCCAGATTGAGAAACCTGTGAAATTTAAGACACTTCATAATTGACATCTAAATGCATGAAATGCCTTTTAGAGGAGAAATCTAATTGAATGGTTTCTATTTCTATTCCCAGCAGAGGCCATAAATTAGCTCTGTTTAATCATAAGTATTTCTAAAGCGCTATTCCCTCTAGTATCGAGGTGAGAAATCCAGTGGTTTACAGTTGCATGGCTCTGTCTGCAGAGTATGGCACAGTGGGTTTTAAAGTAGCGGTTACCATTTTAGGCTTCTGTCCTGCAAATATTTATTTTTACTTTAAAATGTGGGCGTGTTTTGAGCACCCGTTTGCAGGATTGGCAGGTCCCACTTTTCAGCCAGAATGGACAGCACAGAATGAGGCACAAAAAACATCTCTTTTGGAACTATGGATCGGGTGGGAAGGGTCATTTAGGCCAGGGCTACTCAACACATGGCCCACGGGCTGCATGTGGCCCGCGGCCTGTTTGTTTGTGGCTCGCAAAGCCAAAACAAAAAAGTAGTCAATATAATGGTGTTCTGTTGAGATGCATTTTAGTAGTTAAATTCCTGGCCTGTCATTGCTCATTAAGGGTACATCTAGACGACAAGCATCTTTCGAAAGAGATCGTCTAGACAACAAAACACTTTCGAAAAAGCGATCCGCTTTTTTTGAAAGAGAGCACCCAGCTCATCTGGACGCTGTCTTTCGAAAAAGCCCAGTTTGCGTTCAAGAACGCCTTTTTGCGAAAGAGCTCTTTCGAAAAAAGGCGTTCGTCCTCGTAAAATGTAGGTTTACTGCTGTCGAAAAAACCGCCGCGTTCTTTTGATTTAATTTCAAAAGAATGTGACGGTATTCTAGACAGGTGAAATTTTTTCAAAAAAAGGCCACTTTTTTTTCAAAAAAACTCTGTGATCGCTCTAGACATAGCCTAAAAGTGCTGTCATTTGGGTGGAAATCAGCGAAATATTGCATTTTATTAATATTAGCAGAACTGACTTAAATGGGGCCTGTGTGTTGTGCAGTCTTGCCTTAATCTCTGTATTCATGCCAGTCAGTGTTAAAGAAGCTATTTGCATATATTTGCATATATATTTGCATGTCTATGCAACCACACTTAAGTTGCGGGCCTCGGCATGTGCTGTGAGTATCAATGTGGGCCCCTGGCTTTCACAGTGAGTTTGCTGCAGGATGGAGGTCCTAAACTGTAAGGTCTTCGGGGCAGACACTGCCTCTTACTGTGTGATTGCACTCCGCTGCCATCATGCAAATAATACATAATAGCTATCAAAACATCACCCCGAACCAAACAGGCAACAGTTCGTGGCCCTTTCCTGCCAGAAATGTCTCCATTGTGCTAGAGACAGCTTGCTTTGCATTCCTGTCATTCGAATCCCTTGCATAGCTCATTCCATAAAACATTGTCCGAGGGGCTGGCCGGGGAGCTGTGCTTAACCAGCCGACGTTCCTAGGAGGCACTTGATTATATTAGACAGATCATTATTGATCCAGCTATAGTTTATCCTGGCTGCCTAAATTTCAATAAACAGCAGCTGGGGGGAATGAGGCTGGGATGCTCTTCTTTTCCTTCTCCCTTCTTCTCCGGGATTTGTCACAAACAAGGTGATTTATGTGTATTCCAGGAAGAGCCTTATTTGTTGGCAGACTGCAGAATGTGTTTGGGGATGGAAATGCAAAGCTTTTATATTTAAATGCGTCCACATGAGTATGCCTGGGTCTCGCTGCCTTGTGTTGGAGTATCTGAATAATAACTAGACTTATGCACACAAGATTTAACAATTCCCTGTGATCCGTTTTTTATTCATCAGTGACTCCCCAGCCTGCCTGGGGAGAGGGGAGAAAGAGAAACCATGAAAGTGAGGGCCGTGGAGGTTTGCTACGCGCTCCCCTGTTCATAGAATGCAGGTTTATTTCTGGAGTCATTTTCTATTCCGTGGGTAGTCCTCTAAAGATCTCCCCCTCCTGATTTCTGATCAGGCCTTTGGAACAAGAGACTGCCTCTAGAGACTCCGCTACAGCCCCATGCATGAGGCGGACGGCGCTCCAGGAGTCTCGCCAGAGCTGTGTGAACACGCATGCAGTACCTACAGGATCAATGCCACTCACAATTATTTTTCCAACGACTTTGATGTGAGGCAGCTGGGGGACTACACAGTGGCGTTGGTGTGTGCTGTTAAACTGGTGACGTGTTCCACTCCAGAGGTGGATGCATTTCAGTGGTGGTTGGTTGAGTGAGTATTCTCTGTGGATGCCGTCCAAGCACTACAGGGCGACGGACTGCACAAAGAAACTCATTACAAGATGCTTTTCTGAGTGTGCCTGCTCTGTGGGAATGTCACCCAGAAAACTGATTGACCTGATGATAACAAATACCAATATTTGCTGTTTTAGTGGGAAATCAGGAGCAATCACTATTCCTCACCCTCCACTCCCTGAAAAATCCTCTAATGGGACACACCGGGTAAGTTGTGTGTAATTAGCTGTTTAGTTAGTTGTGTGTAATTAGCAGGATTGGGGCCCTAATTAATTTCCTCCAGACCTGAGATTTTATTCTCTGCCAAAGGTCTTATTTCACCAACATTGTAGGAGCATTCTGAATTCCACACTTGTGGGGCCAAATAATTTCAATTCTTGCAGGTTTTTTTTTTTTTTAAATATGTTTTTATTGGGGGAAAATCCTGCTTTTTGTTCAGGGCAAGAATCCATGAAATGGCACGAGGACGACACTTTTTTAAAAACTCACACCCCTGTTCTTCTCTGTACCATTCCTAAATTTGCTGGGCTGGAACACAGCTGGGTTTTTAGAGCCCAGCTACGGCCACTATGTAGAAACTTGTGTCTAACAAACACTTGGCGATAGCTCAGCCTTGTATCAGACGGACACTGTATGGCAAGATATACAGATGAACACTTGGAAAAGCTTCGCGTCTGTCCAGAGAAGTGCTTCCCAATGGGAACTGAATCGCTGCTCCGGTTTTCCTAAGGCCGTCAGTTAGATTAATGCGCTGGTATTTTATCTTATGCCCAAGAGTCACAATAGCCAAAAATCTTTCTTAACTGCCAGACATAAAGGTCACAAGGAAAATGACTTTCACATGTATCCATAAAAAACCCCAGCAACCTGAATTGGCAATATTTATCTAGCTACACGCCGAGATGCCAAAGCCTTTGGTTCGGGGAGGAGTCGGGATTGAAAGCACTATGTAGGCATTGCCAAGGACTCGTTTTTTCAGGCAAAACACAAGATTGACGGAGTGTATGCTCCATGTACGGTATTTCATATTGTCATTTGGTTCGTTTCTTTCTCCTCGGAAAAAGGTTTCTGGACAGTCCTTTGATTCCTCTAACCTTTGAGTGAGACAAGGCGTGGGCACCCCTCTCCCATCATCTTAGGGCAGGGCCACTCTGCAAAGACAGGTCGATCTAAGCTAGGGCTGGGCCAGATACGGCCCAGGGGCTGGATTCGGCCCGCCTAATACTTTGATCTGCCCTGCCGACTGCATCTGGCCACTTTCTATTTATATCCTGCTGCCTGGGCCACCGAATTTCCAGGCTCAGGCAGCCGGATCCTATTTAAACGTCTCATGGCTCACAGTCGTGGCGCTACCTGGCAGGGGCCGGAGCTGTGACCTTTTTAAATAACTAGCAACCCCGGGCGGCTGCCAAGCAATGCGGTAGCAGCAGGGCCAGGAGCCACGAGCCCTTTATATGTTTTTAATTAAAAACCTTCAGCCTCAGACAACTCTGGGGGGAGACGAGTCTCCAGCTCTGCCTCTTCCTCCCCAGGCCCTGCCCTTTCTGGGGGTGGAGCCGGCCTGTGACCACATAGCAAAATTCCTTATGCCCCCCTTGAGAAAATTATTGCCCACCCCTGATTTAAATTATGCAGATTTGACTTTCGTTAGCAGCATAACTCAGACTGATGTAACTTAGCTCTGCTTACCACAGGGTCCACACTGCGGGGGAAGAGGGACAGAAAAAACTCTCCTGTCAATTCCTCTTACTCATCTCATTCTGCTGGAGCACCAGAGTCAACAGGAGAGTGATCCGTGGTCGATTTAGTGGGTCTGTACTAGACTCACTAAATCAACCACTGGTGGATCGATCGCTGCAGTGTTGATCTACCACATAGCAAAGACAAGCCCTAAATCTCCTATATTCTCTGTTTGTGCCTGATACTTGGAACGGTTATGGACGTTGCTTTTAAAACAAAGACAAACACCTCCCGCATGTACAGACAAGCATTGCTTATAGGAAGGATCCCAAATATCTGATTCTGGAGTTCAGTGGGAGTGATTCAGCAGAGCTCCTAGATTTTCCTTCTCGTCTTTCATAAGAGGTGATCTAGTTGGACTGTCAGCAGAATGCTGGCAAGAGAATTTCGCCCCGTGATTCCTGCACCTGAGGACTAACTTGTCATTTAGCAAGCTCGTGCCTTCTAGACAGGCATTTAATCTTGATTTAAAGATCGCAAGTGACGGAGAACCCACTACATCCCTTGCTACCTTGTTCAATAGTTAATTACGGTCCCTGTCCAAAATCTGTTCCTTATTTTCAATGTGAATTTGTCTGGCTTCAACTTCCAGCCTTTGGTCTTGGAGGTGACAGCTGTCAATGAGCTTGGGGCCATATGGGACACCACAAAGGTTGGCTTGACAATCACCATCCTTTGAAATCCGAAACTGCCATCTTGAAGAATGGGGAAGGCAAAGAACGCCCATAAGTGGAATTCAGTTGGCGTCGGCCATGCTAGCCACATTCCACCAGCAATTTTAGGACCTTTTAGGAGCCAGAAAGGCTGACAAGACTCTCGAGAGCTGTTCCTTCTGCACAGATTTCAAGGCTAGCTCCCTAATTTCTTTCCATGGCCCTCTGTCATCTGCTCAGCCAGGGTAAAGCTGCACAAGGCAGGTCAGTGCTCTCTCCGCGGGGAAAGAATCGGGGCAGACCTTGTGTTTATTCCGTGTTTCATTTGCTGCTCGAGGACGCGAGGCGGCAAACGTGTCCGCAGGCTCACAAAAGTGTGTGATGCGTTGTGCATTGTCACTGTGTTGAACTGAGAATTCAATTGAGTTGGAATCCTTCACGGGGATAGTCACTCCCTGTAACACGCTAAAGGCCAGGGGTTTGCAAACGGTGAGTCGCAACCCAATGCTGGGTAGTGGAGTGCCAAGCGCTGGGTTTTCTCGCTGCAGGGGAATCAGGTGAGCAGTGTGGGGGCTAAGGCAGCTCCCTGTCTGTCCTGCACCGCAGACTGCGCTGCGCCCTATAAGCAGCCGGCAACAGGCCCAGCTCCTAGGTGCAGGGGGGAAGAGCACACAGGGTTCCTCACACTGCCCCTGCCCCGAGCACTAGCTGCACCCCCATTAGCTGGAAAGCTGCTGCTTCTGGGGCGCAGCATGGACTGTGGTGCCAGGAGAGGCACAAAGCTGCCTTAGCCCCCCGCTGCTCCATTGACTGGGAGCTGCTCAAGGCAAGCCCCTCCTCCCCCCCAAGCTGGAGCCCCTTCAGATACCCCAAAGTTCTCCTCAGCCCACATTCCAGTCACATTCTGTTGGGGCACGGCACCAACAATTTTCTTCAACCGGGTTATAAGGAAAAAAGTTTGACACCCGCTGCTCAGAGCTGTGCTACAGAGAGCACCCTTTGCCTCCCTGGTGAAAGCCCGACTAGAAAAGAGACGTCTTCCTTTAATGGAAAATAATGGCAGAGCTTTTCCAGCCCCGGCAGATGCAGTCTGCAGTTTGAGCTACTCTTGCAACCAGTTGTACATTTGCTTCCCCTAAACGGTCAGGAAATTCAGAGCTATTCAATTCTTCCCCCACAGAGATCTCCTCAATACCGTTGCAATCAGCCAGCTGTGGATGGGGTATGTCACTGGCATTAGTACAGCAGGCATTGACCTTAATTGTAACGGTTTCGGTAAATTATTGGAGAGGGATATTTTGCACAGAAAAGGAGTGTCCTTTAGGACAGTCCTGGGTTATGTTCCCCCCCAACCCCAGTGACATGACCCTGGCATCTCCTTTCCTGCTCAATATTTAGCCAACAGCATCTGCAGCATCTTAATTACAATAGCTGTTCTCATTGTAATCTCTTGCTTCGGAATAAGGTTAAGTGTAATCTGTCCTAGATTCTGATACAGATGGTTCGTTTCTTAAATACTTGAGAAGAGTTTAGTCGATCTTTAATTCCTTAATCTGGGAACCAAGACCAACCAACCTGATGCTGAACGATATAGTTTCCCAGATTTTACAAGAAAATGCCCATGTTATTTTATTTTGTTTCATTCTCAAAGAATTAGTTGAAAGCAAGAAGCTCTGGGCATGATTTCTCCCTAGTACTTACACAACAGCTATGCACAATGTGCAGAGATCAAGAGAGACCCTTCCTATTGAATGGAAACATAACCACGTTTCTAAAAGTCGGAGGGGTCGCTGTATTAGTCCGTAACTTTAAAAACAATGAGTAGTTCTGTGGTACCTTAGGGCATGTCTACACTGTGCTCCGGCCCTGCAGAGCGGGGAGCTGGAACACCAGCACTGTCTCCCCAATGCTGGGGGGAAGCCCCAAGTTTCAGGGGCCAGATCCAGGCAAGCTGGGGGGTTGCTTCCAGCCCCTAGGCCTTAGGTTCCCCACCCCTGGTTTATGATAATGATAATCACTTCCCGACTTTTAACGCTTCAGAGCCGCTTCTTATTATGCAAGTTTTCTGTTCATATGGTCTTTAAGGGAAACTCAAGGCATCCCCCAAGACATTCACTTCATAACATAAAAATTCTTCCAGAAGATGCTAGATTCATTGGTCGCCTTCTGGAAAGGGCATTCTAATGTTCTTCCTACGATTCAAATCGTTTCTGAAGAACTAACCAAAGCGATAGTCTGACCTGTATTAAAATCACCTGGCTCTGGATTGTCCAATCAGGTGGCCAGTCAATACTTAGGCTCGGGGTACCGACGAGTGGCACACGGGGAGGGTGCACTGGAAACCTGAGACCTCTCAGCCATGACGGTGGGCAAGCTAAGGAGACAGAAGAGGCACTTCCTCCTGCTGCCACCCCTGGTGTGACTTACTTTCTAGGCAGGGCGATGTGCTGTAGAGTGCGGATGGGATGGAGGGTAGCTGTCTTCTCCTTCCATTGTCTGTCCCTGAGCTCCCGCTCCCAACCGAACGCCTTAAACCAGTGGTGGGCAACCGACAGCCCAGCCCATCTGGGCTCCATGTGTATCTCACACACCCTCTCCCATCCCTTCCCCCCATGCCTCTTGTGTTCTAGGGGACCCACACTTACCTACTTCCCCCTCCCTCCCAGCACTTCCCGAGTGCTGTGAGTCAGCTGATTCGTGGCAGTCAAGTTCTGAGAAGGAGGGGCAGAGTGGGGAAGGGACATGGGCTCTGGATGTGCCAGGAGGGAGGGGAAGGAGCAAGACCAGGACGGGCCTGGGAGTGGTGGCGAGGAAGAGGCTGGGTGGGGATTTGATATTGTAAAGGAAGCGTAACGGTTTCTTTTTTCTCTTATTTGAAGCCAATGGCCGTTCTATTAATACTAGCCAATTAGCCCGTCATAAAATGGGATTTTCAGGTCTCTCCTCCATGTCCTATTCCCTTTCTATCTCACACTTCTCTCCTGAGCCTCCGGACTCTCGTTCCGTCTCTCTCTCTCTCTCCCCTCCTCCTACTGCATCCCCCCTCTCTCTCTCAGCTCTCCTCTGTCTCCTGCCTCTCTCTCTCCATCTCTCTCCTCTCCCCCTCCTGCCTCTCATTCTCTCTTCTCTTCCTCCTCCTGCCTCTCACTCTCTCTTTCTCTTCTCCTCCTCCTCCTGCAGGGGGAGTGCGGAGCTCAAACGGCTGTTTGTGCTGCTTGCTCCCGTGCAGCAGCCCAGCTGAGCAGCTGCCTATGACCTCCAGCTGCCCCCCTGCACCATTTCCCTTCATCCCAGCACTGATCCTGCAGCCTCCCAGTTGTCCTCCATCTCCCCTTCCCCCACCCCCTCGTTTCCCCACCCTCCCCACAGCCAGGGTCTGTTCACGGCCAGAGGGCGGGGTCTGGAGCCGCTGTCACGCCACACGTCACTGCCCGGCCCCCCTTCGCCTCCTGCCGTGGCACTCGGCTGACTTCTGCGCCGTTCAACCGGGCCACCACGGGGGAGCAAGCGGCCGTTTGGGCTCCCCCATGGCAGCCTGGCTGAGCGGCGCAGAAGTGAGCCGAGTGCCACGGCGGGAGGCGAAGGGGGGCGGGGCGGTGATGTTCACAGCCAGGGGGGCGGGGCCTGGAGCCACTGTCACGCCGCACGTCACCGCCCCACCCCCCTTTGACTCTCGCCGTGGCGCTCGGCTGACTTCTGTGCTGCTCAGCCAGGTCGCCGCGCGGGAGCAAGCAGCCCAACCAGCCGTTTGGGCCCAGTGCTCCCCATGCTGCATGGGGAGCGCGGACCCCAAACGGCTGCTTGTGCCACTTCCTCCACCAGCTGAGCGGCGCAGGATTCAGCCGAGCGCCACAGCGGGAGGCAACAGCACCCCCTAGAGGGAACAGCCAGCATTTCAGCATTAGTGTCACAGACATTGGGCTACTCTATATATGATCTGAATGATCAAAACATTTCTACTTGTTTTGAAATATTCAGCATAGAATCATAGATCTTAGAACCCCAGGGCTGGAAGACACCTCAGGAGACACCGCCCTGCGCAGAGCAGGACCAATCCCAGCTAAACCATCCCAGCCAGGGCTTTGTCCAGCCGGGACTTAAAATCTGCTCAGGATGCAGATTCCACCCCCTCCCTAGGGAACCCATCCCAGCGCTTCCCCCCTCGCCTCGGGAAAGAGTTTTTCCTAATCTCCAACCTAGACCTCCCCCTCTGCAACTTGAGACCATTGCTCCTCGTTCTGTCACCACTGAGCGGGCCACGTACTAATGTATTTCATCTTATTCTTGGCGTCATGGTTAGTGCACATGACTCATTTCAATTTTACGGCTCACTGAGACGGAGGAGGGCCACTCATGCAGCCCATCCCAGCCTTGGACCACTCATGCCTGGAGGAGACACTTACCCAGCTGGTACCATCCTTTGGCGTGTGTCAGTGCGAGAGAATTCTCCCCTGGATCTCTCCAACTCATCGACTCTGCCTCTTTTCATCTGTCCTCTGAAAGAGCCACTGCCTTTCTCTTGTGCTTGTGCCTCTCCATTCCTTCCTTCCCTGCCCGTATTAGCCTGAACCCTTTGAAACGCCCATTCTCTCTGCTGCGCTGGACTGCAAAATGCTTTACCCTTTTCATTAGCGAGAGCTGCTGTGTCGGCTTGGCAATTTGGAAGAAATCATCCCCATCAAGCCTCTACAACCAGCCTCTGCTGCTTCCCTGCCCTTGTGGTACAGTCGCTGGGCCTGAGCCGGGTCCGTTTTAAGAGGACTTCATTCATTGTAAAAACATTCGCCTCCCTCACTCTACCCCCTCTCTCGCATCTCTGACTAATAGCTCCCTGCCATTATGCAAGGGGTTAATTTGCCCAGCTCTCTGATCTCCGTGGGAGTTTGAGAATCAATAGCACTGGAGAGAGAGATGATTTCTAATCAATGTTTCTCTGTGCCACTCTCCAAGGAACATACGAAAGGAAACCTCTCCATTGAAAAAGAACCTTTTCTACGCTAGAAATGCCAGTCTTTGAGCTGCATGGAGCTGATGCCAAACCTGTGAAGTCAAAGGAAAGATTCTCGTTGACTTAAAATTCCAGGGGAGGGGGGGACCACGAAGCGATCCAGCTCCCACCCAATCAAGTTTTGCTGCCCTAGTCAGTTCCTTTTTTTTTTTTTTTTTGCTCAACTAGTTTTGCTGCTATTTTTTTGGGGGGGGAGGGGAAGGGTTTCTCAAAAATCAAAACGGGGGCGTGATACTGAAAAGTTTGGGAACCACTGCTCTACAGGTACGTCTACACTGCCATGCTACTTCGGGATACCAGAGCTCCCCTGCATCTTTTGCACACGTCCACTATTGTGAAATAGAGCGGACACGCTATTTCAGCATCCCTGTTAACCTCGTTCCACGAGGGATAAGGGATGTCTCGAAATAGAGCTTTATTTGGAAATGTGGTGCTGTGTAGACACACCAAATTTCAAAATAGCCGATTTTGAAAAAGAATCGAAATAAGATATGCCATTTGTGTAGCGCAAATTGCGTATCTTATTTCGAGCTAAGGGTGCAGTGTAGACACACCCTCCATTGGCACATTTGTAGGGAAATAGTCTTCTGGAGGTCCATGTGTCTCCTTCAGGTCCAGCGCTGGGCAGTAATTTCTTCATCCAAGTTATGGGAAAAGGCACTCTAACCCTTACACGTTCATCCATTGGGACGGGATCCATTCCTGCCGTATGCCGTGAAACTTTGTTTACACTCCATGTGACTGTTCACCTCAAGAACCACTTCTGAAAAATAAAAAGTTCCCTTCCAATGTATACTTCAATGGTGACACTTTGTAGCTTGGCTTTTCTCTGGGTCCTTCCACCAGACAGAGGCAATAACACCTAGGCTATGTCTAGACTGCAAGCCTCTTTCGAAAGATGCTTTTTCGAAAGTATCTTTCAAAAAAGCTTCTTTCGAAAAAGAGTGTCTAGACTGCAACCAGTACTTTCGAAAAAACAAGCCGCTTTTTCGAAAGAAAGCACCCAGGCAGTCTGGATGCTCTCTTTCGAAAACGCCCTGTTTGCATTCCAGAACACCTTTTTTCGAAAGAGCACTTTCGAAAAAAGGCGTTCTTCCTCGTGGAATGAGGTTTACCGCCGTTGAAAGAAAAGCCGCGTTCTTTCAATTTAATTTCGAAAGAACGTGGCTGTAGTCTAGACGCAGGTGAAGTTTTTTCGAAAAAACCCTCGAGTCTGGACACAGCCCTAGTGGTTTTATAGATATCAGAGCACTTTACAAACAAAGCCACTATCATTATCTTGTAGATGGAGGAAACTGAGTCAAAGACATGACTTGCCTCTGCCTGCAAAACAGGTCTACAGCAGAGCCAGGAGTAAGACCCAGGTTGCTAAAATCCCCATCTAATGTTCTACCTACTAGGCCATACTGCCTCCAAGGGGACAATGTTGATAAGCCCAGACAGGCCATTCATGTCCATGCTGCTAACTCTGAGTTATTCCCAAAGAAATGTCCTTTTAATTGCTTCCATTTAACCATGGCCTTTTCTCCAGTTCTGTCCCCTCCACCCCACCGCCCCACACACACATCTATACACTTGTTTCAATTTTCAAGAAAGCAGCTGCCAGGTAAGACCACAGGCCACCATGCTAGACAGCCAAATATTAAAGCTTCCAAAATGCAAAATGGAGCAATAAACAAAGCTGCTAATTAGAAACTGAGTCACATTCGGTGAAACTGATACTAGGTCAGTGTAAGAATATTGTGAGAAATTCAACGGACAAGGCCTAGAACGGCCCGGTCTAATGGAGTTAGGCCCTCCCCTTGGACATAGCACATAGTTAAATACTTGTGAGCTGCTGAATATGGCCCCAGCCTTTCATGTCATTTTGGCTTGCTTGCTGATTTGCAGTTTTCTTCTTTCGGCAGATGACAGGCTTCCATTCCGTTGCACTAGGGGGGAATTGGCCCTCATGTATTTCCCTGTTATGCATTGTCTTGTGGCATGATGACTGAGGGTGTGTCCACACTGCACCGTTATTTCGAGATAATTGGCGTTATTTCGAGATAACAATGCACACGTCTACACAGCCATTCTGTTATTTCAAAATCATTTCGAAATAACGGGCGGCTTATTCTGAAATCTGTCAACCTCATTCCACAAGGAATAACGCCTCTTCCGAAATAGCTATTTCGAAATAAGGCCTGTGTAGCCTGTGTAGACGCTCCACTGCTGCTATTTCGAAATAGCTCCTCCCCAGGGCCATTCTAAATTATTCCTCGTGGGGCTCTAAATCGCGATAGCACGTCTACATTAGGGGAGCCAGCTTGAGACTCATTTTGAGGCTTCCCTACAGTGTAGATGTGCTATTTCAGAATAAGCTATTTCGGAATAACTATTCTGGAATAGCTTACTTCGAAATAGCCGTGCAGTGTAGATGTACCTTTAGAAACCCCATTGCATCTCAGTGCTTGTTGCATTCTGCTCCACATGTCCAGCCCATTTCTTTGACCTCACTTTCTCTAATGAAAATAAGCAGCAACATGGATATTTAAAAGGAAACACTCCCCCTCCCTCCCCAAACCAAAACAAGATCCTCACTCTACAGCCTTCTCCCTTCGTGTGCTCCCCCTGCCTATAGACCCTGATTGGCCTGGGGGGCGGGGAGCATGCGAAGCCTCCTTCCTCCATGCCCGGAGCGCCTGGCACTTCCAAGCGCAGCGTGCGCCTGGCAGGATGAAGGAAACTTTATGCTCTTCTCCCCACCCCCCGGTAGCAGCAGGGTCTCCACGGGCCAGATCCACCCACTTGGCAGGCCGGATCCGGCCCGGGGAGGCCCTTTTGCCCACCCCTGTACTACATCAAGGTGCCTGGGGTTGCTCTCACAATTCCGATAACAATGAGAGCGAACGCAGGACCTGGCGCTTTAGGGGATCAAAGGATTTCCCGCCATTCGGATGGGGAACAGAATGTCCTGTGATTCCTTTAAGCCTCGACACGCACCATAAGACATGCATGTTTCTGCATTATCTTTGCCCATGATGGTTCCTGCCAGACAGGAGAGCTTTAAAAAAACCAACACATTCCACACGTCTTTCAAAAAAGGGTTGGGAGCAAGCTGAGGTTTTGACTTCTCTGCTAAAGGAGAGAAAAAATTAGGGTCCACTATTGACCAACCAGGTGGCTTTTTCATTGCACAAAGCAGTGCCTCATTTTAGGTAAGTATAATGCTGAGATCCAACGGGCAGATCATTTATTCTTCGCAACCGTATAATATTTGCCGTGACGCTGATGGTGCCCCCTGGATTCCTGGAAACTGCCTGTATTAATACATTGATCTGAGCATTAACGGTTATCTTGATTTATCTTCCCTCGATACATCAGAGGCTACTCACTCGGAAATCTCCTGGCCAACTTGACAGGGCTCCATTCTGGGTCCGTAAGACTCCCCGTGACTGGTCTCTTTGTCATTTCCCCCCGGGGTCTCAACGGTGCAACTTTCCAAAGTTGCTAATGTCTCCTGGCAAGCGGCAATTTTTCTCTGAGGTTATAAATTTCAGCTGTTGCCCTGATACAGCAGATGTTGGTCTTCCAGCTCTCCTCGATTGGTCCCCTGTGACGGAAAGCGATTGATTTTCTTCGCCTCGGACCGCGTGGACGGATTAACACGTTGATAAATGGCCAAGGATTGATTTGCACTTAATTGACAATTTGGTGAACCTGTTTTAAAATCCCCAGGTTTGGCCCAGCGAGTGACTATTCATGGGTAATATATAGCCTGATCAATACGGCTTGGCCTAACCTCCCCGAGTCTTAGAGAAGGAGAAGGGAACTGGCAGCTTTCAGTCTGCAGTTGTTAGCAGAGATTTGGGGCTGGCGGGGAGAGGCGGAGGGGGGCTGGTCGGTGGACTGACTAGCACTGGTGGGCCAATAGGGGGCAGCAAAGCCCTTGAGGAAAAAACCCTGAGCAGCAAAGAGGAGTGAGACAGCCCTGAATATTGTGCTTGGAGGATGGTTAACGTGGCAGCCTGGTAGCACCCTGGATTTCTGAGCATCGGGGCACATCACGTCCCTTTTCCAGGCCCCTCTCCCTTCACCTGGGGAGCTCGAAGGGCCGTGCGCCCTGTGGCACCGACCCGGGGAAATATATTACAGGGGCCAGGTGAGCACGGCAGAGTTCAAGAGCTCCCCAGCCAGCCCTCTGTCCCCGGGGGTGAAAGCAACTTCCATTCCTTACGGGCACTGTCCCAGTGCAGCCCCTCCTGGGGGTGGGGCTGAGGGCAGGCGGGGAGAAGAGCTGGGGTAGGACGGTACCTGTAATAAATGAGAGTGTGGGATGTCGTGCAGGGAGCTCAGGGCATGGGGAGGGATGTGGGGGGCGCAGGAGTCAGGACAGGGTTAGGTTGGGGGGCTCAGGGCAGGGGATGGGGGGCGCAGGAGTCAGGACAGAGTTAGGTTGGGGGGCTCAGGGCAGGGGATGGGGGGCACAGGAGTCAGGACAGAGTTAGGTTGGGGGGCTCAGGGCAGGGGATGGGGGGCGCAGGAGTCAGGACAGGGGTTAGGTTGGGGGGCTCAGGGCAGGGGATGGGGGGCGCAGGAGTCAGGACAGAGTTAGGTTGGGGGGCTCAGGGCAAGGGATGGGGGGCGCAGGAGTCAGGACAGGGGTTAGGTTGGGGGGCTCAGGGCAGGGGATGGGGGGGCGCAGGAGTCAGGACAGAGTTAGGTTGGGGGGCTCAGGGCAGGGGATGGGGGCACAGGAGTCAGGACAGGGGTTAGGTTGGGGGGCTCAGGGCAGGGAATGGGGGGCACAGGAGTCAGGACAGGGGTTAGGTTGGGGGGCTCAGGGCAGGGAATGGGGGGCACAGGAGTCAGGACAGGGGTTAGGTTGGGGGGCTCAGGGCAGGGAATGGGGGGCACAGGAGTCAGGACAGGGGTTAGGTTGGGGGGCTCAGGGCAGGGAATGGGGGGCACAGGAGTCAGGACAGGGTTAGGTTGGAGGGCTCAGGGCAGGGGATGGGGGGTACAGGAGTCAGGACAGGGGTTAAGTGAGGGGGTTCCAGGCTGGGGATGGGGGAGCTGCAAGAGTCAGGGCAGGGGTTAGGTGTGGGGGGGGTTCAGGGCAGGGGATGAAGGGCACCAGAGTCAGGGCAGGCGTAGAAAGGAGGCTCGGGGGGTGTGGAGGAGTCAGGACAGGGGATTGAGGCAGGAGGACTCAGGGCAGGGAGGGGAGGGGTGTGCGGGGGGAGCTCAGGGCTGGGAGTGCAGCCAGGACCCCTGTTTCCCAGGGCTGGCGGGGGCAGCTGAGATCGCGCTGCCCAGGGGCTAGCTGACACAAGCCATTTTTGTCGCCACCCCGGCAGCCACTGCTGTTATGATGACCGGGACTGCACCAGTCCATCGCCGGCTTCCCCTCCGCCCCCTCCTGTATGGCCAGGCCCGGTGGTGAGGTCAGCTGGAGGCTTGGGGAGTTGTCTTAGACCAGGTCCCCCCCCCACCCTGGAAGCCTCGTGACACGCGGGCAGAGCTCAGCTGAAGTCACCCAAGCCGGGTGTGCCTTGACTTTTCCCTGCCCCTTGCCGCGGCTGCCTCCGCTCCTCTTGGCTCCAGTGGGCCAGAAATGCCATTTTATCCACTCTCTCCTTCCCAGGAGTGGCACTGGAGGTGGGGGGGACTGTCACCATAACACACGTGGTCCCCAACTCATTACCGCCGGCTGAGATGTGGCAGCGTGTTTACCTTCGACTGTAACCTAAACTGTCCTCGGCACCTGTAATCAGTGAGTTATGCACAAAGCCGGACATTTGATCCCCCTGGTAGCCGAGAAAGCAAAGACCAGGAGGGCATGTAATTAACAAACACTGTCATGCAACCCTGTCCCTGCCTCACTTTCCTTCCCGGGTTTGGTCTTTGCCTTTCGTGGTGCCAAACCCTATAGATCTGACCCGAGCGAAACTGCCACCGAGACACTGTCTGTGTGAAGAGAGGAGCAAACCCGGAGGGATGGACTGAGCCTTCAGTCGACACGGTTCTTTGGCTGCATGGTGGTACTGTCCTCTCGCATCCCCTTAATTGTCTGTACGTACAGGCACAGCGAGGGCTTCCAGACAATGTTGGGGGTCCCACTGTATGAGGCTCTGTGCAAACTTGGCAAGAGCCTCTCCCTGCCCCAAAGAGGTCTCGATCTAAACAGATAAAATGGGGGAGAAAGGAAGAATGATCCTGGCTTCATGGAGGGGGGGGGGGGGGGAAACTGAGGCACAGCAGGAAGGAGGATTGCCCAAAGTCACCCAGGGAGTCTAGAGCAGAGGTGGGAGCTGAGTCCAGATCTCCTGAATCTCAGCCTGGTGCTTGAAGCACGAAAGCTTTGTGTGTCCTCAGCACTAGCTGCTTTCCCAGGAGGGATTCCAGCCACACTTCTGGAATCAGCCCGTACACTAAGCCCCACCTTTACCATTGCTACAAACAAAGGACAAGCCCATTGTGCACTGTGCTCAGAAACTAGGGACTATACCCTGCTGGATGTATTAGAGCTGCGTGGTGTCGCTGGGGTCCTTCATTCAGTTTTGTTCTTCTTCATTGAAATCATGGCTCTGTGGTGGGGCTGGAGAGGAGGGATTCAGACTGCCGGCTGCCCTGGGGAGAGAGAACTACCCCAGCCCTCTGTCACTGCAGCAGCTTGGGGCCAGGTGAGAAGCGTCTCTCCATGGCCACTGCTGCTCCTGTGGGCACAGCCAGGTTCATCTGCCCCCTGCACTCCCCAGCCAGAGTGAGGAATGCAGCCAACTGGGCACTTTCCCCTGGTTCCCTGACAAAGGGGACCAGCCAGCAGTGTTCCTGAATGAACTGGGGGCGCTTCAGCCCCCCTGCCCTCCCTAAAGGATGCCTCAGGGTGGGAGGCTCAAGGCTGGGTCTGTCCTGGATGTGGGAGGGCGTGCCCCCAGCCAGCCCCTTCCACATGCCTGGTGATTCTGTCTCTTTTCTGTAGGGTTTTATGAGCACCAATCCCATTCCAGGCACATCTCATTTTCCTGGCACAACCAAACCCTGACCTTGCTGTGAGTTATGGTGAGAGGAAGCTGTGTGCTGAATTTGGTAGACAGACAAGCTCTCTCAAATATATAGTAGATGCTAGAAGAGATTAATGGCTACATTAGACAGGTGTTTGATCAATAGGCAACCTCAGTCCTTCTTAAAAGTGGTAGGTGCTAAGCGCCTTGCCGCCTACAGAAAGGGAGCAACTCACGTGTCCTTTGATGTCGTGAGCACTGGAAACCAGTAGGAACCTCTTGCCCAAGGCAATGGGATGTATGGCAAGACAGATCAGATGCTGTAAAACCTGTGTTATCCGGCACGCTCGGAGATTAGGGCGTTCCGGTTATCTAAAACTTCCGGTTATCTGAGAGTCCCATCAACCTAGGAAAAACCAATGGACAATAATAGTCATGCTCAAGTTTTTAATATTGGTAGTTTTGTAGTGTGAGGCAGTGGGTCTCACATTTCTATTTTGAGTTAAGTTGATCAGTACTTCTTAAATAAAAAATTAAGCCAATCATGGTGAACCAAGCCAGGGCGGTGCTCTGGAAGATGTGACAGTATTGTGGCTGGGGGCAATGATGGTTCACAAAGTTTTCTGGTTAACAGAGTGCCGGATGACAAAGGTTTCACTGTACTCAGTCTGGGTGCGTCTAAACTACATGGCGCCATCGATGGAGTCATGTAGATTAGGCTAATCGGCAGAAGGAAATGAAGCCGTGATTTAAATAATCGCGGCTTCATTTAAATTTAAATGGCTGCCGCGCTGAGCCGACACACAGCTGATCAGCTGTTTGTCGGCTCAGCGAGCTAGTCTGGATGCTCCCGCGCCAACCTGAAAGCCCTTTATCGACCTCCCCGTTATGCCTCGCAGGATGAGGTTTACCAGGGAGGTCGATAAAGGGCTTTCATGTCGACAGGGGAGCATCCAGACTGCCCCGATCTGCCGACAAACAGCTGATCGGCAGAGCGGGGCAGCCATTTAAATTTAAATGAAGCCATGATTATTTAAATCGCGGCTTAATTCCCCTTTCCTGAACAAACAAATCTATATGGCTCCATCAACGGAGCCATGTAGTCTAGACACACCCTCTGGGAGCTGAGGGGTTTCCCTGGGACTGATAGTAAAACACAGGGGCAAGGGTGTGTCTGTGTGAGACAGCCGCCGAAAGAGATCAGAAAACAAGAGCAGTCGCGTGCAGAAGAAAATGGGGAACAAAACCCTGCATTCAAACCCTCCTGAAGTTTGAAATCTGCAGCTGGGTCTGAATTTGGCATCGTGAGCCCATCTTGTAGCTAACCCCGTGGCAAGCCCATCTCCTGCTCTTCGATGGTGGAAGGCTGTGCCACCCAGTCCCAGAGGCAGCATTGCAGAGCTGGCTCGGGGCATGGTGGCATGTGTAAGATGCTCAGGGCATGGTGGCATGTGTAAGATGCTCATGGCATGGTGGCATGTGTAAGATGCTCAGTCTCCCACAAGCCCAGAGACTGATCTGGCACAGTAGATCCTGTGTTCCTATAACAATGCTGAGCACGCACATTGGACAAGGCTTCCCAGAATTGCAAAAAAACCTCTGAGTAATAGAATCTCTAAAACTAATTACTTGTCCTGACGTGTGCGTTCCCTTCACAGTGGGCTCCGACACGGGGAGACAGGCCCTTCTGTGGGGGAATTGGACTTCACAGAGCAAACAGAATGGAGGCAGGGGGATTAGATTCTATCTGCTGCTGCATGCCTAACCCACACACCTGAGCAGTTTAACAGCTTTTCAAGTTTATTTTTCCAACTAAAGCGGGAGCAAAATACTCTTTTTGCTGTTGCCTCTTTGCCATCTGCTTGTTCTGCTTCTGAGCCAGTCTGGAGCAGTAACCACAGGACATGTGGTTTATATTTAGGTCCAGTTTTAAAGTCACACTTGGAGGATGCAAAATTGCGTTTGTTGAAAAACAAATTTTTTGGGGGGGCATTTTGTTTTCTTTAAAAGTGCACCCAGGTCTTCCAAGCTTGCCGGCTCCTTTTCCTTCAGAAACAGCCACAAGAATTAGGGGCTCCTGCTTTGGGGTGTCAATCAAAGGAGTGGAAAGTAAGGCAGAAGGGCCATTTATAGCCAATTAGAAGGCCATTCCCGACTGATTCCCAACCAAAGACAAAACTCGTCCTACCTGGGAAGCCACCCCTGGGAAAAGTGGAAGAAACAGCTACGCTATTTGAGTGCACTTAGCTTCCTAGGCCAGGTCCACGTGCATGGTAGGAGAGCTGGCGTCTAAATTTCAAACGTTCTGCGCATCCACCATTGCTTTTGGCCTGAGCCGGAGTGGGAGGTGCTGAGATGGGTTGAGAAGTCAGGCCTGTGTTTCCTGCAACACACAGTCCGGTGGCATTCCATTACTCCGGTCTCGGGCTTCTTCATTCCATTGCGGCGGCAAGTTGACACCGTGATCAATAATGGGGGAGAAAGAAAAGTGATTTTTAATGACACCTGTCGCTTTGCAGCAATGGCTAGACTGACTTACAATGACGAGGGAAAGTAAACAATAGGCTACAAGCCAGGCTGGAATGCACCGTCGGTTTAAATTGAATTAGAAAAGACGACAAATTAAAAGTTAACTAAGGGCCATAGCGAAAGGATAAAGTTACGTCTGTCAGAGGCTGGGGATGGGTGACAGAGAAGGGATCGTGTGAGGATTCCCTGTCCAGTTCTATCCCTCGGGGGAATCTGGCATTGGCCACGGTCGGTAGACAGGATGCTGAGCTAGATGGACCTTTGGTCTGACCCAATATGGCTGTTCTTATGTTCTTGAGGACCTCCGTCTAAACTTTCTCAGGTCCCTGCAGGATCTCGTTCCTTACCCCTGGTTGCTCCTACCTTAATGAGACAATCCAAGATATTGTATCCTCTTGGGATGGAGAAACAGGACCCAGGGCCGGCCTTACCATGAGGTGAACTGAGGCGGTCGCCTCAGGTGCTAGACTGTGGAGGGGCACCACTAGGACCCAGAGTGTAGAAAATTACGTCTGCTGCTGGTGCCTGTGTATTCTCTCTGCTCTAGATGCACAGAGAGGGTGGAGTGCTGAGCTGGAGGAAGGAGGGCACAAGAGATGTAACAGGCAGGCAAGGGGCCTTGGGGACTCAGGTGCCAAACTGTTGTGGACCAGCCCTGATTGGCCCCACACTATTCGGGGGAATCAGCAAAACAGCTGTGTATCTCTGTGCAGGGGGCTAGCACCTAATACACACCTATAAGCAGGGAGAGGAATAATTTCAGTTGCACAAGCAAGAAGCATCTGTCTGAAGAACTCCGTGCCTTGTTGCGGTGCTGGATGACACTGTAATCAAACAGCATCCTCCTGCCCATGTCAGCATGGGTGAGTGCATTGTAGCTGGGTTTTAATTATTGGATGTGCACCCATCGCTTATTAGACATTGATGTGTTTTTTAAGAATGTGCTGGTAGTCCGAAAATCCCTGGTAATTAACCTGTGATTAGACAGACTTACCTCCCGTAAGCAACGCGGGAAACTCGCTGAAGTCTCGCATTTATCAGCCATTTCACTGCGAGTCCTAAAACACACGTCCAAGGCTCGTGACGCACTCCCAGGCAATGCAGACAATACTCAGTGGCAAAGAACGCCCTAAAAAAAGCCTCCAATTTCCCACTGGCTGCATCCACGGAGATTAAGGAATTCTGAGCCATGCGATTGAAGATGATTTTACTAGATTCCTAACCGCGACGAAGAGGAGCCAGTGGCTAATTGGGTATTAGATGTTCATTAGTTTTTAGTAGAGTCTGGTGCAGAAGAACCGAATGGACGACTATAAGGGAGCTGCTTAGGAACACAGGATGTATCCTAATGTAATATCATGGGTGGTGGCCTTCCCTAAAAGACCGGGGATGCCACCCAACCGGTGGGGAAGGCTGAGGCTTTGGCTGAGCTGTGGCTGACTGGCCCCACCAGTGCGCCAGGCAGGCTGGGGCCACGGTGCAGCAGGGGCTACCCAGCTGTTCCCGGGGCTGGGACTGTGTGTCAGCTGCCCCCAGGGCCAGAGCTGGGGCCAGAACTGTGGTGTGGCTGCCCCCAGGGCCAGAGGTGGGCCCCCGGGGTTGTGGTGCGGCTGCTTATTGGGCCGATGAGCCGTCAGTCATGATAGAGTTGTATGGGGGTGCAGGGCAGGGCCCAGCAGCCACAATGGGGGATAGGCTCCAGTAAGCACAGAAGGGGCAGGACTAGGGCTTGGCTCCCCAAGCCCGGCCTTCACCCACGGCCCATGCATCCCATTCACCATTAGGCTCCATAGCCCGTGTCCATCCGGACTCCAGCAGTGGCTAAGTTCGGACCTTTCTGAGGAAGCCCAAGATTCCTGGGGAGGGAGGCAGAACACAGAGGACGTCACATCCCCATTCATGAAAAATAAGTCCGGCTTCCATCCCGAGTAGCCCATCTTACTGTGGTTCAGCTGCGAGGCTCACCCGCCCCTCTCCGTGCTCACACCTGCCGTCGTTCCAGCTGGTGTCAGAGACGGGGAGGGAATTGCGCGGAGTGAAGAGATGCTGCTTGCAGAGCCCAGGTCTCAAATTTGGGCTGTCACCTGGGGGGGGGGGGGGGGGACGACAAATTCTGTCTTGGTTCAAACTGGCAAGTCGAAATCCTTTCCAATGACCCAGCCGTGTTCATGGGAAAATTTCCAGTCCCCTTCTGAACTCCCATGAGCTTAACTGAGCCTCCGTCTCCCGGGGAGAGAAATACTGCTCAGCATTTTATAAAAGAGGGTTGGGGTCTCATAGGCAGAGCACAGATGACTGCAAAGGAAGTCTATGCCCCCAGCGTGGCCTGGAAGCTGGGCGCTTGTGCGATCACTCACAAGAGATCCCAATGCTGCCCCACTGATTAGCAGAGCACCCATAGCGAGATTTTTAGTTCCTACTGGTGGTTCACCGGTGCACCTAAAATTATTCCACACATAGATGGAAAAAATCAGCACAGGGATGGAAAAAAATGAGGCTTGTACAGCCCCACTGAGAACAGAAATCTGGCTTCCTGGCTCCCATGCCTGCGCCTTACTCGCAAACTCGTCCGGCCCCTTTATTCGGTTTTGCCCAGCTTCATAACTGAGGCACATGGGGAGCAGTGGCACCAATTCCGATGAACTCCCCTCTTCCCATCCTCCTCCCCCACACGGATTTTGCACTTGCTCAAAGTTCTGTGGGCCCGGCAGGCAGGTGGGCCGGGGCCTGCCCCTTTTAAGCAGCAGTCCTGTATTAAATCAGTGTAGCTGCTGCTGGAGTGGTATGAGCAGTACTCAAATTTGGCCCTGCAATGGCTCAGTCCAGCTGGAGGGGGCGCTGGGCCGGTGGTGTTACGAGGAATCTGTTCTCAGACCATGGGGAGCCCAAAGCAATCGGCTCAGAACTTGACTCCTGGCAGCTCCAGCTCAGGGACTGTGTAGGTGAGAGAGAGGGGTGTTTCCCCAGCCAAGGGTGACCCAGGAGCCATGCAGGAGCAGGGTAGGGTGGGGGAATGACTGGCAGGAGGTCCCTACCAGGAGAGGGGGATTTGAATTTGCTCCCCAAGAAATATTGGAATTGTCATCACTGCAGTCCTGACCCCATTAAAGTCAAAGCCAAAATACCCATAGATTTAATGGAGCCCCCTTGTCTTGTTCACAGGCTATTCGATGCTGCTGCTATTGCAGAGACATGGCCCATGGGGAAATCCCACACCTGGTACCCCTGTGAAAGTTTAAAACAAGGAACGCGGGTTGATTATAACCAGGGCCGCGGCTGACTGTGATCGCCGTCTGGGCCAGGTGGCAAGGGGTTAAACTTGAGTTATTTTGCACAATCGATTTTGCTTTATTTTCCCGTGTTTCCTACTTTTGCAGATTGACATTTTGAGGCTTTTCGACTTAATCCCCACTGTAGTAATAAAATTTTTTAATCCTGTGTTTAAAATATGAGATTTACTTGTCAAAATCTGGATCTGCAGGGGGAATTATCATCGCGCTTCAGCAAAAGCAATTGGTCTAGACCTCCGGCCAATGTTTGGACGAGTTTGTCAGGTGCTTAAATGCTAATACCTCTGGTATGCAGTTAGCTAAGGTCAGGGAAGTTTTCCCTGGAACTGGGGATGCAATAATGTATGCAAGCATTTGGCAGGTAGCGGGTCAGGTTTCTCGGTTTCCTCCTCTTTGTTTTTTTTCCCCCATTCTTCTTGCAATGTTAACAGTAACACCTGCTCTGGCAGACAGGATCCCACCTGTCTGGATAATTAGCATCCTACAAAGAATGGGCAGCATTAGCAAAGGCCTTGTGTGGGGCTCAGACCAGGGCTTTGAAATCACTCTGGAGAACTGGCATTTGTCTGCACCCTACGGTCGCAATTGGGCGTCATTGGTTAAGACCTTTAGAAAGATCCCAATCGATTTGGGAGGCTTTTACGCTTTACTCCAGTTCAGCATTCAGTTGCCACCAATTAATGGATAGTGCTTGTGTGGCGCCTCTCTTACTAACAATCTGAGTTATACTCAGACGTTGAACATGAAAATATCTCAAAGGAGCAGCTGTTAGTCTGAACTTTAAAAACAACAAGCCGTCCTGTTTCACCTTAGAGATGAACCAAAATATGCAGAATCAAGAGCGCTTGTGGGTCAAACTCACTTCATCAGATGAGTGGGTTTTGCCCACAAAAGCTCATGATTCTCTATATATTTTGGTTAGTCTCGAAGGGTACGTCTAGACTACATGGCTCCGTCAATGGAGCCATGTAGATTTGTTTGTTCGGCAAAGGGAAATGAAGCCGCGATTTAAATAATCGCGGCTTCATTTAAATTTAAATGGCTGCCCCGCTCTGCCGATCAGCTGTTTGTCGGCAGATCGGGGCAGTCTGGACGCTCCCCTGTTGACATGAAAGCCCTTTATCGACCTCCCCGGTAAACCTCATCCTACGATGCATAACAGGGAGGTCCATAAAGGGCTTTCAGGTCGGCGCGGAAGCATCCAGACTAGCGCGCTGAGCCGACAAACAGCTGATCAGCTGTTTGTCGCTCAGCGCGGCAGCCATTTAAATTTAAATGAAGCCGCGATTATTTAAATCGCGGCTTCATTTCCCTTTGCAGATCAGCCTAATCTACATGGCTCCATCGACGGAGCCATGTAGTTTAGACACACCCTAAGGTGCCACAGGACTCCTCATTTTCAAACTGCAATGTGTTTTTCCTCCATACCACTGCGACTCAGGCCTTGTCTATGCTTAAAAGTTTAAGTGCCAGTGTAGAAGTAGCCATAGGGAGGCGTTATTACCTTCATTTTGCTGCTAGGGTAATGGAAATCAACGGCATGTTGGCCCAGAAATGAGGATCTGAGACTAAGTGATCGGCCCAAGGCCAAACCAAAAGTATGTGGCAGAGCAGGGACTTTGAACCAGGGCCTTCTGGAGTCCAGGCTAAAAGCCAAAACATTGGGCCATCTTTCCATCCAATCACTTTAGTGGGGGAGTTGCCTCAATGAAGCTCTATAAGGACCACCTAGCAGCTAGTCCTGGCACGTCTGCCGATCTCTAACGTCACAGCTGCACTGCTAAAAGGTGCATAGCGTCAACACTACATTAGTATGTAGGGTTATGATGTCAGTCTCATTAAAGGCTCTGAGACACCAGCAGGAAAGGAAAGAACTGGCAGAAACGTCCTCCCACTGACTCTAAATCATCAAGCACCTTGACTAATCAACATGCAGTCCTCAAAAATCCACTCCTTCCACCCTTTCTAGTCTGTCCATGGTTTTCAATGGTTGTTATCAGAAACTTTCCTGACGTCTAAGAGCGAAAGAAGGCAACCCAGCTTATAACTTCTGCCCTGTCCATTTCTACATTTTAGCTCTTGAGCACAAAAGTTAGACCCACCTGCATGAGCAGGGACCACAGTAATAAAGCTTTTAATCTCTCTCCTGGCTGGAAGTAAATCTTCGCAGATTCCTGGACAATGTCGACTATGTCCTCTACATGGCTAATGTCAAGATTGCGGATTGATAGATTTATGGAGTCTTCTCCATTTCCCTTCCTGGGTGGCCAGGATTTACCACACTTCAGTCCATTGATCTATCCCTTCATTTCCAAAGAGGGTCTAATATTATTTATTATTTGCATAACATTAGCACCTAGAGGCTGCCAACCCACTCTACAAATGCACAGGAAAGAGCTTACAGTGTACTTAAACAAGGCTGAAGAGGCAGGCCTCGTCTACTCTGGCATGTTTAGTCGCCAAACACTGCCTTTGGTGACAAAACAGTGAGAGCGTTTGCATTGCCATGCGACTTTTGTCAGGAAAAACACCCGGTTTTGACAACAAAAACGTCCATCGCTGACTGACTTTTTCCTTTGCCCCTCCCTTAATTGTCAACAAAGAGCTACGGTGGACTCTGCTGTTTGTTTTGTCCAAAGAACTGGCTTCCTCCAGTATCCCACAATGCCTGCCCTGATGGCTCTGCTTAGTGTTTTGTGATCTCTGCTGCCCTGCAGGCGTGTGTCCATCCCCTTTCAAAGCTCCAGGAAGTATCTATCAGCTGAGTGAGCTGCTCCATTTGGGGAACAAACAAAGAGCAAATCATTGGGATGCTCCTGTTCTGCCCGGCTAGGAACACAGTGGCAGGCAGATTGCTGCTGCAGGGGGAGGGCTGGAAAGACGGCTGTATTGCTTTGACATTCCTCAGCACAGAGATCTCACAGAGCTCCGAGGGAATCCCAAGACACACAGGGATCAGCTCGGCCTTCCTACAACACTGCCCTGTGGGATGCTCACCCAGATTGCTTTGCTCCAGCTGTGGACAGGATGTTAACAATGTGGGCATGAAATGTCAACAGTGGGAGGCAGAAAAACCGGTTTGACTGTTTTTCACTTTTGCCGACTTTTGCGTGTCAACAGCACTTTTGTCGCCAAACCTTCCCAGTGTAGACATAGCCCCAGTTTTGCAAAATTTCATATATTGGGCCTGACTTTTCTTGCAGTACAGGTTGAACCTCTCTAGTCTGCCACCCTTGGGACTTCTCTGGTGCTGAACCAGAGAATTTGCTGAACCACAGGAGGTCAATACTGTCTAGCAGCATCACCGACACTTCCACTGCTTACGGGGCTCATGGAGCACATTTAGGGGCAAATCAGAGCGGTGTCATATCCCTGTCTGTCTTTAAGGAGAAGATCTACAATTTGCTGAGGGACCTTTTTGGATCATTAGACTTGCAGGGTTACCCTGGGGGAACAGGTCATTCAAACTACAGCTTTTCCAAAGCATTCTGGAAGTGAGCATTTGATGTATGCAGAGATTTAATAAAGCAAGTGGAGTCACATGCAAAAAAAGTGGGTTTGCAAGAGAGCCATTGTGGGAGTGAAATGACATATCCTTGCAATCAGCAAATACGCCCTGTGCACTTTTCAAAGTATTCGATGCATCAGCATAATACCTCTGCAGAATGAATTCTGTTCAGCACGGAATATTGCCTGTCGTCATAATGCTGATCTCTGTTGTCTTTCCAGTGCATTGGACTTTGAGGAGTTCTTACAATGCATGGGGAAGGCATTTTCCTAACATCGAACAAGAGAATCCTTTTCCCTAAAGCTACTAAAGTTTTCTGATCTCGGGCAGGGAATCTCAGGACACAGTTTTTTGGTTCACCAGAGAGAGGCCACCAGCTCTTCCTGGTGGCTGCTCTCAAAACTTTTTCCTAAAACACCGAGGCTACCATCTACACTATGAGTTTTCTCAGCAAAAAATAAGCTAACGAGGGACTCATTTGCATGAGTCACGATCTCATTTGCATATTTTCTGCCGATCCGTTTTTGCGCTAGGGGTTTTTGCGCCAAAACAAGCAGTGTGGACGTTGTCTTTTTGCACAAAAACCCCTTTTTCCGTAAGATCGGTATATCCCTTGCAGAAAAAGGGGGTTTTGCGCAAAAAGAAAACATCCACACTGCTTGTTTTTGCGCAAAAAGAAACAGCAGAAAATATGCTAATGAGATTGTGACTTATGCTAATGAGTCCCTTATGCTAATGAGTCCCTCATTATTGGGTTTCCCTAACACTAAGGCTTCATCTACACTGCCAGTTCTTCCGGCAGAAAATATGCTAATGAGGGACTCATTAGCATGAGGGACTCATTAGCATAAGTTACAATCTAATTAGCATATTTTCTGCTGTTTCTTTTTGCGCAAAAACAAGCAGTGTGGATGTATTCTTTTTGGGCAAAAAGAAACAGCAGAAAATATGCTAATGCGGGACTCATTAGCATGAGGGACTCATTAGCATAAGTTACAATCTAATTAGCATATTTTCTGCTGTTTCTTTTTGCGCACTGCTTGTTTTTGCGCAAAAAGAAACAGCAGAAAATATGCTAATGAGATTGTGACTTATGCTAATGAGTCCCTTATGCTAATGAGTCCCTAATTAGCATATTTTCTGCCAGAAGAACTGGCAGTGTAGATGAAGCCTTAGTGTTAGGGAAATCCAATAAATAGGCTAACATGGTGGTTCCCAAATTTTTTGGCATCACGCCCACCCCTTTTGATTTTTGAGAAACCCTCACGCCCCCCCTCCCAAAAAATAGCAGCAAAACTTGAGGTGGGATTGACGGGGGGGAGGTGTGGCTGGGTTGCCTCACGCCCCCCCCCCCCCCGGAATTATGCCCCCCAGTTTGGGAACCCATGGGCTAACAGATTTATTGTACGTGCATCTGACAAAGTGGGTTTTTGCCCACGAAAGTGTATGCTCCAATAAATCTGTTAGTCTATAAGATGCCACAGGACTTCTTGTTTATGGAGATTCAGACTAACACGACTACCCCTCTGATTCTTTTCACCAATAAATAGGCACGTTCCCCCATCCAAATGCCTGTCAATTATTTATTTCTAGCTGGAAAGTCGGTTGTGGAAAAAAATGATACTAACAAACACACAAGTATCACTTTTCACAACAGACTTATTCAGCCCTTCAAAGACCTGGGGACAAATTTAAGCTGAGGATGGAGGGTCAGGGAAGGCAGCAGAGGCCAGTGGATGGTTGCAGGATGCAGCGGAGGGCTGGAGCCTGAAGCTTTTGCAGCCAAAGCCCCGCTGCCCCATGTCTCTCTCAGGCAGTGCATCCACATGGAGGATGAGAGTCTATTCCTCCTCCACCACCCGCATCACAATCCAGGCGGTTCTGGCTGCAACAAAAGCCCCTGTCTGTGGGCACATTTGAGAAACACTCTCTTAGGGTATTATCACTGCTGTGCTGTGCTCAGAGGACGAACCTGTTTTATTTTGAAAACTATGTATTGAATTCTTTTTGCTATCGCATATGATAATGTGCAGGTACTATCCCCGAGATAAAGCCACAATCCACCCATAAATATCTTATGCAATATCAAACATCTATTATTTTGGTTAATATTTAACTAAAATATGATTGTCATTATTTTAATGTTCATATTATTTTGATATTTGGTTAATAATAGATATCACACATCTATTATTTTGTACTTATTTGTGATGCATTAATAAGTAGAGTGTTTATGGAATTATCATTGTCTGTACCTGCATTCTTTTGCTTCCAAGTAATATATCTTTGGGAGACAAAATCCATGCAGATTCACCAATCGATTTGTTTGGCTTTATATATGATTGGTTGCATGTGCAGCCTGCTAAGTAGAGGAGCAGTCGATTTGGATTACAGTAGAACCTCGTCCAAATCTGATTTTATTCCAAGTTAGAAATAAAAAATCATCGCAGACATGTTACTGTACTGTAGCTTCTGCTGCTGCTTGCTGACTATTCGCCACTTCCTCTCCATTTTTACAATTGCTCTCATCAGCCTGTGTTGTTAAGCTTTTGGGAAAGAAGAATTTTGGGTCCAAAATACATTTGTAGTTTGAAGAGCCAAATGTGTTCTGGGTTTCAGCTTTGCAGAATGGTTGTTTTGCAGCTGCATTTGAGACTGTTTTGACAGGATATTTCAGTCAAACAGCCATTGCCTTGTTAAAAGCAGGGATATTGTCTTCGTGTTTGCAAAGATTTTTACCGAGAGGAGGAGGGGAAATTATGTTTTTTAGCCATGGTAATTGTTAACCTTATTTTTATTAGAACTGGGTGACTAATTGACTTCTCCAGTTTCATGGCTGAGCCAAAACATCTGGAAAAAGAATTTGGTGCATTTTGAACCAAAACTGACCATTTTTTATTTTTCTCACTGGAGCAATATAAAAACCCACACATTTTTTTGTTTTAATTTTTTCCCCAGATTTTTGCTTTGTTGTTAGGTGGGGTTTTTAAATTTTTTTTTTAATGAAACAAACCCTGTTACATTTTTAATGAAATGATTTGAAACCAAAAAGCCAGAAAGTTTCATTTCAGAAATATTGACACTAGCCATGCTGACTTTTTTTTTCATTTCTGTTTGTGCAAAACTATTTGACACACATTCACAAATCACTTTGGTCTCCCTGAATTTGCTTTTTCGAAAAAAAATTATGATTGGATCAAAACCCCTCTTCTCTCTGTAAAATGGGACCAAATTCACTCCTGGTGTAAAGGCCAATAGACTCTTTCTTAAAATGATGTGTCATTACATGATATATTATAATCTTTGAATGATTAAAATTACATTTTAATATAATGTATTTTTTATTTTTAATATATTTTAATTTTTATAATTATAGTTTAATATAATATAATTTCAGGGTCATGTGAAGAAGTGGGCTGTGCCCGCAAAAGCTCATGATACCATCTTCATGTTTTGTTAGTCTTTAAAATGCTACCAGACTATTTGTTGTTTTTTTAAGTTTATTCTATTTCCAGTGCATTTATCCTACAGCTTAAGCTAGAGTAAATGCCCTTAAAAAGTGATTATGGACACATGATTTATTCTTATTCTTATACTTTAATGTTAATTGTCAATATTTATATTCTTTATATTATCTGTAAGCCTCAACGAAATCAGGGTCCCATTGTTCTAGGCACTGTACAAACTCATAGTAAAAAACTTGGACAATAGTTTGTCATGCTGTGTGTACAACCCACACCCCTAGAGCACGTCTACGTTGCACGGCTATTTCAGGACATCAAAGGTATACCTGCATCTTAACAAGCCACCTGTTGTTTCAAAATATTTTTTCAAATATTTTTCGAAATAATGGGCATGCTATTTCCACCTTGTTCCATGACAGTTAAGGGGTGTCTCGAGACAGCAAGTTATTTCTAAATTTGGTGCTGTGTAGACATGTCAAATTTCGAAATAGCCTATTTCGAGTTTCAGGTGCTGTGTAGATGCATCCCCAGGGTATGTCTACATTGCATTCCTCCTTCGAGAAAGGAATGCAAATGCAGATAAACGAAATTGCAAATGAAGTGCGGATTTGAATTTCCCATGCTTCATTTGCATAATCACGGCCAGCCACTTTTCCGAAATAACGTATTATGAGAAAAAAAACGCGGTCCACATGGGCTTATTTCAGAAAGAAATCCTTCCTTTGAAATAACCCTTAAACCTCATTTTTTAAGGCATAAGGGTTATTTCGAAGGAAGGGTTTATTTTCTAAATAACCCCATTTTTTTCTTGAAATACACTTTCGGAAAAGCAGCCAGCCGTGATTATGCAAATGAAGTGCGGGAAATTCAAATCCATGCTTCATTTGCAATTTCGTTTGTCTGCATTTGCATTCCTCTGTCGAAGGAGGAATGCAATATAGACATACCCCTATGTGTGGTTCACTATCCCATATAGTGGCACTTAAACCACTTACAGCGAGAGGCAAGAACAAGGAAGCTCTACAGCCTGCATTGAGTGCTAGCTGCCTTTGTTGGTCAAGCTGTAGCAGCTCCTACACTAAGATCCAGAGGTCCCAGGTTCAAATCTGCCTAGTGGCAGTTACATGTGCACTGGTGTCTGAAGTCTCCCCTTTCTGCATGCTTTCAGTACACTTTACCCTTCCTCCTACCTTGGGTCACCTGGCTAGTTCTGCCTGCATAAACAGCCCAGAACTACTCAGTGCCTTTTCCCAGATCCCTTTGGAAACTGCCAAGATCCTATGAGCCCCTAGCACCAGCACTAACTGGTTTCTCCTCTATTGGTTGAACCTTTGCTCCATCAACCGAGAAAATTTCCAGGACAGCTCATCCGATGTCTTTCAAACGCAGTCAGCCTGTTCCTTAAAATGATCAGCTGTACTCAGTTACCCAGAGGTGCCATGGGGAATTGGCTCTGGGTTCCAACTCAACTCCAGGGGCCTGATAAAATAGAGGCTATTTGATCTGGTTTGCTAGACCTAGTCCAGACCTACTTTTCTGCACTGCCCGCCCACATAGCCGTCCAAACACAGTGACCTAAGCTGGAATGGATGCAGCCAACCTTTCCATCAACAAAGGCTTAATTTATGGAGAGCAAAGAATAACAAATCATAGGCTTTTAGATTTATAGCCCGCAGGATCTGAATTTCCCGAACAGGCAATGCAACCTTTCCAGCACTCTGCTCATTTCTTTAATAAAGCTGAAAATGTAAAATATGTATGCATGCATGCAGAGGCACCCCAATCTGAATTTTATGTAAAGTGCGCAATACGTTTATGGAGGCGAGTAACATATGACTCCTTGTAATTTCATTATGTAAAAAGACACGGTTGGGACCCTATCGGCCACTCGTTTAATGTTTGTGATTTAAATGATAAAATGGATCAGAGAGTGGGAACAGAGGGTGGTATTTTAAAGTGGGACCAGTTGATGGGGGGAGGGTTCTGTGATTTGGAGTTGGAAAGAGTCCCTGTTGCCAATGGAGGGGAGACAATCAAGTGAAGAGTGAGAAAAAGGAGGAAGACTTCCCAGGGCAGCTGAACGTGATGAGTCCGCACTTGGAATCCAAGAACCAAACGACCCTGGACTTCAGCTACTGGTCTGGATCGACAACTCACACATCTCCATAATGGAATCAGGAAACTAACTCTTCACCCTGTTGTGTGTATTTGTTATTGTATGTGGCTAGGACTATGATAGAGTTTAAAGAGAAGCTAGATAATTTCATGGAGGTTAGGTCCATAAAAGGCTATTAGCCAGGGGATAAAATGGTGTCCTTGGCCTCTGTCTGTCAGAGGCTGGAGAGGGATGGCAGGAGACAAATCGCTTGATCATGGTCTTCGGTCCACCCTCTCTGGGGCACCTGGTGCTGGCCACTGTCGGCAGACAGGATACTGGGCTAGATGGACCTTTGGTCTGACCCAGTACGGCCGTTCTTATGTTGTGGAGTTGCCACCCAGCGGCTCCAGTTGAGTGTTGGAGCCCTACTCTTCTACATGATGGACATGAAGAAAAGATGGCCCCTAGCCTCAAAGATCCTACAGTCTGAGCAGAGTCCACTGGGGAAGAGCAGGGTAACACCTGGAACTTGGACTGTATTGCGCTCTCGTACGGTAGGGGTGAGCATGGTATAAGTAGCTAGAGAGAGAGGAGTCCAAACTAAATGGGCAAGATCTTCCAAATAATCAAACCCTGCCAAATCGCTCAGGCAGCCTCCTGACCCAATTTCTCCTCTCCTTCATCCACCGCCTACATCCGCCAATGGAACAGTAGTGTGTCTGGAAGGTCAACACAGCTGAATTTTGATTTACTACTCACCAAGGAATAGTTCGAAGCTCAGACTCAGGTGGGTCTCGTCTCAATCTACACCCTGTCTATTTCAGCTCTGAGATGGATGGACGCCTCCAATCCCATGAAACACACTATGACCATAATTACACCTAGCACTTCTAATCTGGAGATTTCAAAGCACCTATTGATTACTACGCTCGATATTAATATGTATAAACCTTTGCCATATCTCATCAGATTAAAGCAAATGTATGTTTACAAAACCCTAGGAATTCTTCCCCGTAAATCCGGGATTTTGTTTCATTAAGCGAGTCTTTACTGAATGTTCTTCTGGAAGGAATTTTGCTCACTGTTGTAGCAGTAACCAAAATGGGAAGCGGATTAAGTGCATTTTGGTTTTATGCCTAAAAGCAAGGGGCACTTTATACCCTGAGTTAAATAAACTTTAACCAGGTTAGGCAGCCCTGTCTGGTCAATAGAAATGCTATCATTTAGACTATCGCAATCAATACATTGGATTTTGCTTTTGCAGCTGAAAGGGCTTATTATTTTTCATACAGGTTGTCAATAGGCTCCAGGTTATAAGATATAGGAAAGTTATTCTGCGGGGGATGGAGAGTTACAAGCGCTCAGGCAGATGGATTATTTAAATTATTTTCATTTCTATGAAAACTGTAGGTAAGGACAGCCAAAAGGAAAGCAGCACCACTGTATTTTCGATGCAGTGTTTCCCTTTCTTCGTGTCTGTTCTGGAGCAGTGGTTTTCAAAGTACGAGTCGTGACACAGGACTGGGTGGTGGAATGCCAGGCACTAGGTTGCTGTGCTGTAGGGTGACCTAGCCGGTGTTGCTAGGCAGGCTTCCTGACTGTCCTGGCACTACGGGCCGCATTGCACCCCAGAAGTGGCCAGTAGCAGGTCCAGCTCCTAGGCGGGGGGCCTCGGGGCTCCATGCACTGCCCTCACCCTGAGGGCCAGTGCTACATTCCCATTGGCTGGTTCCCGGCCAATGGGAGCTGGGGAGGACGGTGCCTACGTATGAGAGCAGAGCTTAGAGCCGCTTGCACATCTCTGTCTAGGACTCAGACCTGCGGCTGGCGGCTTCTAGGGCACAGTGTGGTCTGAGGTGCCACGTCAGGCGCGAAGCCAGCCTTAGAATTCCCGCTACTCTGCTGACTGGGACTCGCTGGAAGTAGGCCCGTGCCCAGCCTGGCGCCCCAATCTGCTGCCTCAACCTGAGCCCCCTCCTGTACCCCAACCCCCTTATTCCTGGCCTCACCCTGGAGCCCACACTCTAGTCAAAAGATACCATTATGTTGAGTCACAGGCATTGACAATTTTCTTCAACTGGATCATGAGAATTATAGTTTGAAAACCGCTGCTCTAAAGCGCTAGATTTCCGGCACATAGTGTCGTTTAAGCTTTGCATCCATGTAGGAACAGGTATCGTTATGTACAAGAACCTTGCCAGCTACACTGGGCTACCACGTGTTTTAGGAAGTGGTTTGAGACCCAACATAGGCAAGCAGGAACCCTGGATACCTTAGCTGTTTTAAACCTAAGTATTTTTAGTGCCTATACACTCGGAGACAAAAGGTTCAAATCCTCTCAGGCTGACTCAGTCTTTCAACTTTTAAAGTTCTGTGAATAACTGTCACCCTGTCTCTTCTTCTAGATTAAAGGTCTAGAGAACATGACCTATGAAGCCAGGCTTCATGAACTGGGCTTCTTTAGTTTGGAAAAAAGAAGATTAAGGGGGGACATGATAGCGGTTTTCAAATATCTAAAAGGGTGTCACAAGGAGGAAGGAGAAAATTTGTTCCTCTTGGTTTCTGAGGACAGGACAAGGAATAATGGGCTTAAAGTGCAGCAGGGGAGGTTTAGGTTGGACATTAGGAAAAAATTCCTAACTGTCAGGGTGGTCAAATATTGGAATAAATTGCCAAGGGAGGTGGTGGAATCTCCCTCTCTGGAGATATTTAAGAACAGGTTAGATAGACATCTGTCAGGGATGGTGTAGACGGAGCTTGGTCCTGCCTTGAGGGCGGGGGGGCTGGACTCGATGACCTCTCGAGGTCCCTTCCAGTCCTATGATTCTATGATTCTTCATGGACATTAAAACTCTCATAGCACGTCTCAAATTTTCCTCTTCTACCACTGTTACGCAGAGAGCAGGATGCTAGCTGGTTGCCACTTTCTACCACAGAGGCAGCTGCATTTCAATATTACTTTCCTTTATAAGGTCCTAATTCATGCATGTAGCTGTATTCAGGAAGGGTGATTAAGCCCATGCTGAAAGTTAAATATACATGTAAATCTAACCCTATTCCAGAAGGTAGTTGAGAATATCCTCAAGTGTGTTTTTTTTCTGAATCAGCGGCAGGGTTTGTAATGTCTGGGGGATCTCTCAGGAACTAAGGTGCTATAAAAAGCACATCATCATTAGACTCCTGGCTTGCTAAAAGCAATCCAGTCAGATGAGAGACTGCTGTGCGAATTGAACTGGTTTGGCTGTATTTAGCCTGCTAACTAGTCAACAGGTGATAGGGTTTGAGGGTTTTCCCCTAGTCATGTGGCCCTCTGACCTAAATAGAAGAGCTTATACGCAGGGGATGGATCATGGGGCATCTGATATTGGCCACTGTGGGCAGACAGGACACTGGGCTAGATGGACTATTGGTCTGACCTAGTATGGCCGTTCTTATGTTAAATTCTGTGCCCATGTCGGGCATGTTTTCCTTGCTCCCCCGCTGTAAGTTACAAATCACATGGCACAAAACTAAGCCAAGGAGGATAAATAATCGCCCTTGATCAGTGCCAAGTCTCCAAGGAGAGACTTAAAACTACATTTCCAGGCAAATCTCAGAGACAGCAACGGTAATCGTCAAGGGCAGGTTTCGCTTCCCTTCATCCAAGATGGCTGCCGATGTTGCTCCTGCTTCTCTGCTTTGGGTTAAGAGAGTCACATGGCCTGTGAGCTATCTATAGGCACCTCCTCAGAAGGAAACCGTAACACCAGTGGGGTTTTCTGAAAGATGTAATCAAGCTTAAGCTGACTTGATTTTGTAAGTGTACAGAGGCAATGTATTGCCCCAGAGTTTGAAATGCCCCCACCAGCATGTCTCAAGAATTTAGTCTCAAGAATTCCATATCACATTCCAACGCATTGGAGGAGAATTCTGCGCTAGACTCCTCCATGCCTACCTCATGAATCGTTTAATTTGAAGACACTCCCTGGATGTGGGATATTCTGGCATGGATTACACCAGTGCCTAGAAGCCTGTTCAGACCAGGGCCCTATTGTGTGAGTTGCTGTGCAGGCGTTTAAGCAAAACGACTATCCTTGAGGAGTTTCCAATCTTTGGCATTATGGTATTTCTTCCTGCTTGCAGCCAGCACACGGCTGTCAGGCTCCGATCGCCTGGACTGTCCTAGCTGCTTTCTTACCTCAGCCACTCCAGTTAATATCTTTTTCATAAGGAGTTTTAAATTATACCTCTAAATGAGGCCAATAAATTACACTTCATAAAATTCTGTGTGCATCGTTTTCACACAGAAAAGGCTCTAAAGAAATATTTTCCATGCCACCACCTATGTTCCCATCCCTTTGCAATATAACATTTATTCTAATATTAAAATGGCAGCTGCTCTATAAATTGTGAATCATTAGCACTCTTCATTGATTTTTTCCCCCGCCGTCTGCAACGCTGGGCAGCCGCTGTGTGTGAATATCAGTCTATTGGATTGAGATTCATATCCTATTTGAGGGTCAAAGACCGAGACCTCATGAGCTTGAACTTCTATCAGCCTAAAACTGATCAATACTTGGAGATATATTTGATCCTTGCTGCTAGCACAGATTAAGTGGCCATAAATACAATCAAAACATGAGGCTGCTGGGATAAATGGTTGAGGGGGGTAGGAAGGTGACAGCGAACCGAGTGGCTAGGGCAGGCATTCCGAAACCGTGGGTAACCTGCAGGCATAGCTGATACGGCTCCTGGATTTTCAAAGGGGGGCAGGGGGGCTGGAGGTTGATTTTGTTGCCAGACTAGGATGGCCCGCAAGGGGGGAAGAGAAGGGCTGATCCCAGTGAGAGAGGGACCTCCCAGACAATTTGTAAGCGCTGGATCATACTCAAAGACACCTGACAACTTCTGAACCCTGGATTCCTTCCAATCTAAACACTAACTGCTGTCTTCCCAGCATATTAAGAGAACCCTTCTGATTGCGCATGGGAGAGCCAGACGGTTCAATAACCACTTTGCTTTCACCCCCCGGTGAATACCCAGCGGAGTTGCACACCGTGTGCATTCATTTGAAAATGTTAGCTTAATAAAATAAGTACCTAGTTTGTCTCCCCTCCCCCTACGGCGTGAAACTTCACATAGGTGATTTCAATGGTCTGTTAAGGAGAGCTTCATTCCCTTTGTTAATGACAATGCTCCGCACGCTGAGAAAGAAAAGACAATCCATAATCGCAGGCATTATTAAAGAACAGTATCCTGTAACGGGGGGAGGGTGGGCTTAAAGACAATGTGAACCCTTAGCAAAATAGACATTAGGCTACAGCGAAATAGCAGCGTAGGTTGTACTGCAGAGAGACAGATGCAATCAGGGAAATTACCTGCCTGGTTTCAAACTCTGTGCCTCTTTACAATATTACATTTGATCTTAAACACTTATGGAAATGATTCTTTTAAATGCCAATAGATCCGGAGTGGAAACAGCCAAAAACACAGCCTAGGGTCGGCAGGGCTATTTCTGTGTGGAAGGGACTTCTCTGAATTTGGGGTATTTGTGGATGCGGACGCTGGTGAGACGCAGCCTGGGACTGATCCCAAAAGGGTTGACCCCGCACCTGCCCACCTCAGTGCCTTTACTCACCTGAGCGGTCTTGTTGACTGCTAATGGGCTACTTTCCTGAGCAAAGTCACTCGCGTGTGTGCCTGTTTGCAGGACTGGGCCTTTACAATGCTAACCTCGTCACAGAACCCACAACCTGGTTACAGCTGCATATTACACCATGGTTATATTTACATGGCAACATGTCCTTGCGATGCCCTTGTGGAAAGAGTCTTCATTATCATAAAGAATTCGTTTTTATTCCACTACATAAGTACTACTTATTATAGTCTCATATATTTTCTGACATAACCAAAGGGTCTTTATTGTTGTACATCAAGGTCACTGACAAGTAATATATTCAATCTATTAAGTTATTAGGGAGATAAATAATTGGATGCAAGCTGAACTCTGAACTTTTACCTTTTCCCCTGATAGACTGGTAGTTTCTCAGTGTTCATACTAATCTCGTCTGCACTTGAATAGTAATTCCATTAGGTTTGTGACTGCAGCTGTGCATATGCAACGACCTCAAATACAATTTCTTTATGGAGATAGGCAATAGGAATATTAAAATTTTTAAGCCAAAGCGGACGCAATTTAACTTAGCATTATTTATTGTGGACACAAATCCCTTATAATATTAAAGGATAAAGAACTAATAATAGAAAGATCCCATAAACAATCCATAAAGTCAAATGTATTTCTTGATTCAATGCAATAGGTTTTTAGTGTCTTCTGGTTACAGACATACACGTAAATGATTTTTTTAAAGATTTAAGAATCAAAATCCTCTTTTCTGATTTATTTTTGCCTTGTTTGGCAAGAACTCTTTCAGCCACTGGTTCTAAAATTCACAAAGGTGTTTCTTTGTGATGGTTAAGCACAGGTAAGAGGCTACCGTTAAAGATTCCATGAAACTTAGATGACCGCATCAACTATGAACATAAAAATTACTCTTGCTAAGCAGCAGGACTTTCAGCCCTGGTCTACACTAGGGTTTTATTTCAAAATAACTCCCCTTAGATCGCATTAATAAGTGGAGCATCCACACTACCAAACCCGTTATTTCAAAACAACAAGCCACTTAGGTTAGGTGTAAACTACAGTCCTTTGTAGCGCTAGTATACAGGGCTCCCCAAATGAACGAGTTTGCTCTTCTGCAAAAAAAAAGTGGAAGAGCAAACGCGTTCTCTGGACGTGGCAGAGTTTTTCCAGGATACACACCAGTCTAGATGTATCCTTATTCTGAAATCAGTACTCCTGCTTTCCTCGGGGAATAACGCTAACTTTCAAATAGTTATTTCGAAATGGCGCTAGTGTGGATGCTCCAGTGCCACTATTTCAAAATAACTAGAGTAATTTGAACTAATTACTCCCTGGTGTTTCCTCAGGCTCTAAGTCAAGATAAAGCATCCACATTAATGAAGCCTGCCTCCGACTAATTTTGAGGCTTCCCCATAGTGTGGACATGCTATTTTGATTCTGTTATTTTGGGAGTTATTAAATCGATTTTAGTTATTTCAAAATAGTTTCCTAGTGAGGACATGCCCTTGGAGTGTACTTTAGAGCCTGATCCAAAGCCCATTGAAGTAAAATGAACTCTTTTCATTGATTTCCTTGGAATTTTGATCCTGCCCTCAATCTGTGAATTCATTAGAATGGAGACTTTATTGTTTGATTGTCGGGCTTTTTCTATAGTACAGAAAAGGGCAACAAAATGATTAGGAGGTTGGAATGGCTGCTATATGAAGAGAGATTAAAAGACTAGGATTTTTCAGTTTAGAAAAGAGGAGATTAAGGGGGATATGATAGAGGTCTATGAGATCATGACTGGTCTGGAGAAAGTGAATAAGGAAAAGTGATTTACTTGTTCTCATAACATAAGAAACAAGGGTCACCCAATGAAATTAATAGGTAGCAGGTTTTTTTTTAAAAAGGAGGTATATCTTCACACAATGCACAGTCAACCCGTGGAACTCCTTGCCAGAGGATGTTGTGAAGACCAGGACTTCAACAAAGTTCAAAAAAGAACTAGATAAATTCATGGAGGTTATTTTAAGAGGAATAAGGGATCTTTCGGAAAAGGCTTTATTTTCCGAAAGATCCGCGTCTAGACTGGCGCTTTTTTCCGGCAAAGCTCCGAGCCGGAAAAAAGCAGCAGCCATTTTTATGCAAATGAAGCGGGGGGGATTTAAATCCCCGCTTCATTTGCAATTGCGATGTGTCTAATTCGCATCCCTTTTACGGAAAAGGGATGCAGTCTAGACACAGCCTAAGTGTATTGTTACTACCTATCAAAGTGAATATGGGATGTCACCTGACCTAATGGATTAGACAGGTGTTAAGAGACATGAGGCTACATTTTGGTACTTGGTAAGAAAAGCCAACACATACTAATCTGTCAACAGCCTATGTCTCTGTTTTGTCTCTGAGGCCACATCTCCATTTGCCAGAGGTTGGCCGCTCTGGTGATCGATCCTCCAGGATTTGATTTAGTGGGTCTAGTAAAGACCCGCTAAATCAAATGCTAAGGGCACACCCGTCAGCCCCTGAACTCGTCAGTATCACCAGGCGTAAGGGAAGTCAATGGGAGCATTTCTCTCATGGACCTTTGACTGGGGGGGTCACCTCAGAAAATCAGTGCAAGGTACATCAACTCCAGCTATGCAATTCATGGAGCTGGAGTTGTGTGTCTTGCATCGATTTTCTTTCGGCTCAAAACTCAGAGCTGGAGCTGAACTTTCCCAAACTTTGATTGATAGTTCAGTTAGCCCATTACAGAAATAACTGGGGCAGCCAGTGGGTGTTACCCCAGAGCCAGCAGCATAGAAACCAGCCAGGTACCCCCACTACGTCACACAACCATATATACCAAATAATACAATTTTAAAAAATGAACACATATGAAAAGGACAAATTTTTGTTTCAGCTACACCAGACTAACAACTAGATTAGGTTAATGGTCCCTTCCAGCCTTAAAATGTATGAACTTGTGGTGTCCAGAGGCAATGTAATGGGTTGAGCCTTTGTCTTCCAGCCCTACCCCTGCCGTTTTTTCAGAAATATCAATAGTGGGGAACATTTGCTAAACAGAAAGCACATGGACCCGTGGACGGAGCCCCATGCTAGAAGCCAAGGAAGTGGATTCTATTCCTGCCTTTTCCCTGGCGTGAAGGGTATGGTTGGTCAAATTATCTCAGCTCTGGTCATCGTAGTCTCTGTGCATTTGGAATAGCAGTGCTCAGCATCCCAGCTTTTAGATCTCTAGCTGTAACGAGCTCCATACCTATTTATTGTTGTTTTACAATAGTGTCTGTATTCTCTAGAATCACAGCAGGAACTAGTGTAGATAGTTTAGGGCCATGGATCAGGTACTCAGAAGCGCTGAGGGTGCTGGTGTCTTGCACCCTCTAAGAACCCAAATAGTACTTGCCTTCCTGTTATGCTCTAAAGTGGGTATCCCCTACTCACCATAACTACAGTGCTCAGAAACACCCAGTTAAACACCCAGTTGACACACCCAGTTTGTTATTGGCGCATAGTATGTTTCAAATGCTAGTTGCATAATGTAGCTTAAAAAGTCTGATCATGGGCCTAATTTTGCTCTGTCTTTTTTTTGTTGGGTAGGAGCTGCCTTGTTGACCTGCTAATATTTCTGTTTGGGGCTGATGTCATATTACATGAGAGAATAACCCTAGTATTTAGAATATTCAATATGCCAAGAATCACAATTTATATTTAATAGGTTATGTCAACCCGTATGTGTTAACGCTGTTTCCGTGTCAGTTTTCTTCCAGATTTAAACTTCTGTTGCCAGGGAAACATTTTTAACAAGGCTTAACATAGTCGTCTAAATAATTAACCAACTTTGAAACAAGATATTTCGAATGGGAAGCACAAAATGACCGAGAGGAAAAGAAGTGATACTGGGGAAGTCTGGAAACAAAACTGTTGTCCATTTCATTTAAAAAAACAATGTGCTTCTGCCCTGCTCCAGGCATAAAGTGATTTCTCTCTCAGCACACCATTAAGAGGAGAAAGGAGATACATTTGCATGCTTAGGAAATCCATAACAAGCTCAAGATGTACATGGTAAGATCAAGAATAACCTTGGTGGATTTTCTCCTGCCCTGAGATCTAGCGTGTGCCGAAGAAAGCGGGTTGGTAGTGCTGACCTCTGCCGTCTCACCGCCGCTACAAGTTACAGCACCCACAGGATCATAAAGCAGCTGAGACTTTGTGGAGCACGGTTGCATCCTACTTCAAGTCCCCAACATGCTCCCTCCCGGAGAAGAGATTAATGTAGAAGCCAGGGGGATTGGCTTTACGCCTCCGCTTCTGTCTGGGGAATTTTCATCTGGCCAAAGGAGGCCACAGAAGTTAGCTCAGGATGGGGGCAGAGAATCCAATCCAAGCAACAACATGGCCATTTATTAAACAGGTCATTTTCATGGCATTTAACAATCAGATTTGCAAGATTTGGTTCCTGGAACTTTGTGCAATATGCTTCTTATGGGAGAAAAGGTCTAATCTTCCCCATAAAACTGTCAAAAGGGCCTTATTTTGACTAAATGCCCCAACTATTTAGCTATCGCCCTTGGAGAAGATATCCGATTGACACACACTCACACCCCTTGCTCTCACTGCTCTGTCAATGTGCCTCAACCCTGACAAGGAAGGACCATCTCAAGCAATTGAGGGTTGTTTAAACTACATGGTCCATTCCATCCTGGGGCTCCAAGACTTCCAGCAAATGGGTTTGTTAGTACAGAAGCCATGGTGGTGTATTTGTAATGGGTCAGAGACTTGTGAATTCAGTTAATGGACCCACCATCAGGCCAAACTTGAGCAGATCTAAGCTACCTTTTGAATAGTCCTGGAAATGAATTATGAAATGGTACACATTTTGGAAGCAGAATTGTATGAAACCCCTATAGACAAAAAGAAAACCCCATAGCTATTTAGACTCTAAAGCTGTCTTGCTAGGATTCTTATTAGCATTATTAACTATTTATATTATGCTAATGGCTAGAGGGTTTATCCATGTTGGGGCCCCAAAGTGCTAGATACTGTGCAAACATTAGTCAAAGGAGAATACTCAGAAAGTAAGATCTGCTTTTTATTTCTTTTGCTGTACTGGAGCTTTGAAAAAGTAATTGATGAGGCAGGTCGGTTTCCTAGGTACCTGGCAGGCACACTTTTAATTATTCAATTACATTTTTAAAAAGCCAGCATTGCTGATTAACCGTCTTTCCTTCCAAGAGCCATCTACATTCATTCTGCATTGAAATTTGAGAGTGCTGTCCTATTTTGAAGACTAAACATGTTGGATCAAATTCATCTCAGGTGCAACGCCACTGAAGTAAATACAAATAAATCAGAGCTGTATCTGCTTCCGTTTCATTTTTTACATTCCCTTCTTTTGGCTTCTTTCTTTGTCTTCCTCGTCCCCCCCCCCCCCCCCTTTTCTCTTTCTAAGAGTTTGTCTACACTAGGAAATTATTTTGAAATAACTAAATTTGAAATAATAACTCCTGAAATAACAAAATCAAAATAAACTTAAAAAACAACAAATGGTCTGGTAGCATTTTATAGACTAACAAAACATGTAGATGGCAACATGAACTTTCGTGGGCGCAGCCCACTTCTTCAGATGACCAGAGAAGTGGGCTGTGCTCATGAAATCTCATGTTACCATCTACATGTTTTGTTAGCCTATAAAGTGCTACCAGACCATTTGTTGTTTTTTAAATTTATCCTGTACAGTCTAACTTGGTTACCTCCTGAAGCTTCTGAAAATCAAAATAGTGTGTCCCCACTATGTGGGGGCCTCAAAATTAGTCCGAGGCAGGCCCCAATATTATGGACGCGCTACCTCGAATTAGAGCCCCAGGAAGCACTGGGGAGTAATTACTTTGAATTACTCTGTGGGGTCGTGATTTCAAAACAGCAGCCGCGGAGAGTCCACACTAGATATTTCAAAATAAATATTTCTAAATAAGAGTTGTTCCCCGAGGAAAGCAGGAGTACAGATTTCGAAACAACCAGCCCGCTATTTCGAAATAACAGGCTTGGTAGTGTGGAAGCTCTGCTTATTATTTCAAAATAAGGAGGGTTATTTCAAAATAACTCCCTAGGGTAGACCAGGGCTAAATATCTTCTTCCAGCTAGATCACTAATACACATGGGACCATGACAAATTCCTCTCAAGAAGCCCACAAAACTATCAGAAGTCTTGACCTTGCAGCGTCCTTACTTAAAGCTAGGCTAGGCAAGTGGTCTGCTGGAAAGCCATGTATTTTAATGGCAGTATCAGTGCGAGTTGCTGTGTCTGATTTTAAAAGTCTCAAGTCGTGATCTCATTTGCATATTTTCTGCCGATCCGTTTTTGCACGAGGGGTTTTTGCATCAAAACAAGCAGTGTGGACATTTATTTTTTGCGCAAAACCCCCTTTTTGTGCAAGATCGGTATACCTCCTTGGTGGAGGCATAAGGATCGTGTGTAAAAAGGGGTTTTTGCGCAAAAAGGAAACGTCCACACTGCTTGTTTTGGGGCAAAAACCCCTTGTGCAAAAACGGATCTGCAGAAAATATGCAAATGAGCTCACGAGTTATGCTAACGAGTCCCTTATTAGCATATTTTCTGCCGCAAAAACGTAGATGTAGCCTCAGAGGTGGCTGTGTCAGTCTGTAACTTTAAAAACAATAGTCCTGTGACACCTTAAAGATCATATTCAGTTTCATGAGCTTTTGTGGGCAAAACCCACTTCTTCAGATGAGACGATCTGGTTTTGCCCACGAAAGCTCATGATACTAAATTCTATATATTTGTTAGTCTCTAAGGTGCCATAGAGACTGATTTTGTGCAGGTAAACAGAGTATAAGGCCTGGCCAGCCACTGGGGCACACAAGGGGAACTTCGCCCATCAAGAATGATGACGGATATCTTCAGTATTTCACAGACCAATAAATCAACCCGATTAAAACTTAACGATGTTCTCCCTTTCCCATTTTTGGCAGTGCCTGTTTGTTGTCCCATACCAGCACTGTCTCAGCTCCGTGGCTTCTTATAGAGGCTTGTTTTTTATCCTGCAAAAAATGATGAGCAAAATTCACTTCCCGTTTCATTCCCACTTTAAATCAAAGCGCTCACATGTCATTTATTTAGATTTAATACGAGTGATTGCATGTGAAATAATTACCCATTGAGTATAAGGAACATATTCCTTGAAGACTAAGCATATCTAGTGTATTACATAGCTGTAAATCCTTCACCGGAATGTTTGAAATAATTCTCTGGTGATTATTGAACTTGCTATAGGTGCCATTAAATATGACTAATTAGATTGCATAGAAGTTACTCTTCTGTGTATTGTTCAGAAGGCCATTAAAGACTGAGCATTTGCTCATGTGAGTAACTCTATTGATAGGGTGACCGTACGTCCCTATGCTGAATACGGGACGCCTAGTAAAATTATTCATAGTCAAGTGAGTTTAATAGCAATCAATCTCACCGACATTCAAATTATTATCAAGTCGACTGAGCCCCTGTTAAAAAGAAACAGCGGAGTGGGATTCTTTATGTTGATTGTCTAATCTTGGAAGGGTGACATATGTACACACCCATACACCTCTCTCGTACGGAGGGTGACTGGCTGATTCAACCCTTCCTGCCTGGCATTCTCTGGTCTCCATGCCTGGCTGGGCCCCCAGGACAGACCCACCTCTCCTCAGGTTCGTTTAGACAACACCGTATTTCCGAACGCGGATATGCAAATTCCACAGGAATGTCGTCTTCTGATCACCCTTTTGAAAGCGGAGCTTTCGAAAGTGAACGTAGTCGGGATGCAGGTTTTGTTCGGCAACCTCCCCCCGCCCTTTTTCGAAAAGCCGCTCTTCCTCAAAAAATGAGGTTTACGTGGCTTTTCGAAAAAGGGAGGGGTTGCCGAAAAAAACACGTCCCGACTACGTTCACTTTCGAAAGCTTTGCTTTCGAAAGGGAGATCGGAAGAAGATATGCAAATTCCCGTGGAATTTGCATATCCTCTTTCGGAACTTTGGCGTAGTCTAGACATAGCCCCAGTGCCTGGCACTGCATCTTCCAGTGGTAACGCGTGTGCGGGGGAGGGGGGGCATCCAGGATCACATGCCTCCCCCCCCCAGATTTCTGCCAGGTTCACACCAGAAGGTGGCTAGCAGCAGCCTTTCGGCACTGTTCAGGGAAGGGCTGGCAGCTGCTTCTGGCAGCAGGGGAGGAGGAAGGAGGGAAGAATGATCGTCTGGCAGAGCTCATCTCTTTCCTCCCACCACTGCTCTTGTGTAGCTGGAAGCAGCTTGTCCCTTCCTGCCTGCACAGCGTCCAACGGCAGCTGCTGCTGGCCCCCGGCCTCACCCCATCATCCCCTGTCCCCTGGCTACAATGTGAGAAAGACAGGGTCAAGCCTGAGAATGCATTGTGCACCAACGGCTAAGTAACCTAACTGCTGGGGCCTCAGCAAGCCAAGGCAGAGGGCTGGCTCAACAGAGGAGGGGGTGCAGGACACAGAGCAGCTCCGCGTTTCCTGGGAGCAGGAGTCAGGGCGGAGGGGGGTGGGGATGGGTGAAGTGGGGGGCTAAGTCTCTGCCCTGGAGCCTGCAGGATCGGGGTGCAAACAGGCTGGAAATCACTCCCCTCCGCACACCCTTCTGCGCTTAGCTGAAGGGCAGCCATGCCAGGGCTGTGCGGGGCTTTGGCACAAGCTCTCCCTGGGGCCAGCAGCCAGGCCTGGGCAGCCCAGCCAGCAACACTGGGGGGGAAAAGAGCCTGGCAGCTAGGCTGTGGGTGAGCTCCGTGCTCCAGGCAGGGGCTGGGTGCGGGGATATGGAGGAGCTTGTGTTTTTCAAGAGGGAAAGTTCTAAGTTCAGCTACAAAAAGAGCGACATCAGTTTGGAGCCGGTCGTCTTTAAACTGCTTGCTTTAAAACAGGATTAACAGAGAATGAATAACTGTGTCACATACAGAGAATCTACTTCCAGGAGCCAGAATCATTCCCGCTTCCCCTCCCCACCCCACGGCAAAACTTGGGGGGGGGGAATCTCTTTGAAATCCCCTCATAGTCTGACCCACTCAATCTGTGGCAGAGACTGGCATATCCCCTCCTCTCCTTGCCTCTTCACTGGTTCTGGCCCATGATGCCACATGCGCCTCAACCGATCTCCCTGGCAACGTGACTGGCCGTCTCTGCAGCTGCCCTTGGAACTTCTGATTTCGTGGCAGCTCCTGGGTGTATTATCTGGCCTGCTTAACCTCGCCTGGGCTGGGGGTAGGGGGATATTGTATCCGTCCTCCTCCCCCTCCCCCGTAATGTGATCCCCTGACCCATGCGGCACCCTCTTCCTCCCCTCCCCGCTAATGGATCTGTGGGGAAGGTGGCGGGTTGGTTATTATTTCTGGATAAGTCCACGCTTCCTAGGAGACTTAGATTTCCAGTGTGTGAGGAGAGCTGTTTTGGCCAGTGTAAAGGAGATGTAGAATCGGGACCTTTAAAAAAAAATTCCCCAAGACTCTGAGACAAGGGGTTCAGGATTCAGACAGATTCCAGCCCCAGGAATAATCAAACCCGCAATGGACTTATCACCAGCCCTAACCTATACACACACGAGGGTTGTGTCTACACTGGCAAGTTATTCCGGAAAATCAGCTGCTTTTCTGGAAAAACTTGCCAGCCGTCTACACTGGCCGCTTGAATTTCCAGAAAAGCACTGACGATCTAATGTAAAATCATCAGTGCTTTCCGGAAAAACTATGCTGCTCCTGTTCAGGCAAAAGTATTTTTCTGGAAAACTGTTCCGGAAAAGGGCCAGTGTAGATAACACAGTAGTGATTTCTGGAAAAAAGCCCCGATCGCGAAAATGACGATCGGGGCTTTTTTGTGGAAAACCGCATCTAGATTGGCCACGGACGCTTTTCCGCAAAAAGTGCTTTTCCGGAAAAGCATCCTGCCAATCTAGACGCGCTTTTCTGAAAATGGTTTTAACGGAAAACTTTTCCGTTAAAAGCATTTCCGGAAAATCATGCTAGTGTAGATGTAGCCAAGGACTTGCGAGAGAGAGGCTGCGTTGGGCATATACATGCGTGAACGTACACACACACACACACATACACACAGAGCCATTGCACACCCTTCATGACGTGATCTATTTTAACAAGGCCATTGAACTATTTGCATCCCTCGGGCCTCAGCCCCATCCGTGCATTCGTTTCAGTGCTGTGTGCCTCGCTGACACTGCTGGACAGGCCCAGAGAATTTAAGGGGTGAGACTGTCAGTCAGAGGGTCCCCTTTATACTGTTGCTGCCAGACCTCGCTGACTTGAAAATGCCACATTCTCCGCACACCCGCCGCATGTTTAATAAATCACTTCTGTACTCTGCTTTATTCAAAGGCCCTGACAGTTTAGGATTGACGACATCCAGGGCAACTTAATGTCAAGCACTCCTAATGAAAACTATCCCATTTTGCTCCCGCGCTACCAGCTGCCAACAGACATAATCTACTGGCATATGGAGAAGGCCATGTTAATCCCTACAAGGTCATTAACAAGAGGGTGAAAATTACATGCAAAGCGCCAGCTGTGGCATTCCCCACTACGCTAGCTTATACTTGATGGAGCAGGGGGCGTGGAGATGCCAAACAGGAGCATGTTTCACTACGCCAAGCATTCCTAATAAGAGCAGAGCTCCTTTTCCCAAACGGCTGTCAGAGCTGAGGTTTTGGATGGTTAAAATCCTGGGTCTCTTCTATGCAAAGCAGATGACGGCCTAGGCAAGAATCCAACTTTCCGTCATCATGACAAACAATTGTCATACACGTTCACTTGGGCACAGCTGTAATCCATGTGTCCGGGAATTCTGCTCTGGTGCAGGGAGAGAGTCCGGAGCAATTCAAACTCTTCACTCTTTCACACTTGAGGTAGAAAGATATTGAATCCCTCACCAAAATCTTTGCCCTTGGCAGGAGAAATTGTTTCCCTTTCAGGTGTGTAAAAACGGCCTTCCAAGGAAAGTATGTCAAGCCAAAGTCTGGATTGAAAGTCTTGGGTCTTTCTTTCTTTCTTTCTTTCTTTCTTTCTTTCTTTCTTTCTTTCTTTCTTTCTTTCTTTCTTTCTTTCTTTCTTTCTTTCCCCTTTACAGCAGGAACTGTGTGTCCCACATTTCTGGAAAGCACCTTGCCTATCTCTGTGCTAGATTCAATCAGAAGAGACTCATTAATTGTCCACCACCCTAGGCCACCTGGAAAGCTTCTGAGTCACTGCATTGTGCTGCTCAAAGAGGTGGACTTCACCGGTAAATCCTTTCTGCCTACAAGCCTGTATTTGCAGAGCAATGTTCTAGTCTATTACAGCCACTCCCCGAGTTACGAACAAGTTACGGACCAACGTTTGGTCCGTAACTCGAACTGTTCATAACTCGGGTCCCATAGAGTTACATGGCGACCGCGCTGTTCGTAAGCACGGATCACTGTTCATAACTCGGATCTGCATTTACAACCACTTTGGTCATAAGTGCGGATGGTCGTAAGTGGAGGTGGTCGTAACTCGGGGAGTGGCATATATTTAATGGCCTGGGTTTGGGTGAAAGTCACCCCTGCACAGGGGATGCACAAAACCATCTGCACTAGTACGACACGACACTGCTTGGCCATGTCTACACTAGGAAACTATTTCAAAATTACTAAATGCGACTTAACTCCCAATTTAACACATTCGAAATAGCATGTCCTCACTGTGAGGAGGCCTTGAAATTAGTCCTAGGCAGGCTCTGTTAATACGGACGTGCTACCTCCAACTTAGAGTCTCAGGAAGCCCTGGGGAGTCATTCATTCGAGTTACTCTGGGGAGTAATAATTTCGAAATAGCAATACCGAAGCATCCACACTACCATTCCTTCAAAATAACTATTTTGGAATTAGTGTCATTCCTGATGAAAAGCAGGAGTACAGTTTTTGAATTAAGCAGCCCGTTATTTCAAAATAACGGTCTTGGTAGTATGGACACTCCGCCTATAAATTCGACCTAAGGGGTTTATTTCGAAATCAAGTCCTAGTGTAAACCAGGGCCTTGAGTCTCCTCTAAACACTGTTTAGAAGGGTTGAATGAGATTTCAAAGGTCTTCTCCTGTCTTCTGCACTAGGGCAAATTTTGCCCTCTTAAATAATGTACTGCGTTCCATTTTCAATTTTTCCCCACACCCTGATTAAAAAAAAAATTAAAATCAAGCAAATGGGCAGGAACTCTGCCCCAAATTAGTTCCTCTAAGTTAATACCCCCTAAATTAGGACCCCGGAAATTCAAATATGTACACTCACACCTAACCTGACATAAATCATGACTCCTTGCCCTCCTCTTCTTTGCAAATCACCTGCCGCTTGGAAATGTAACTGGACTTTTTGTCTTTTAATTAGATCATATCAACATTGTTTGATAAGTAGTAAAGCAAAAAATCAAACGGCATTCAAAAAAAGGGAAAAAAATGTCCAGTCTACATCCGAGCCCCTATAATAATCAATTCCTTAAACCCCATAATTGTTAACATTACTTTGGGTAATGTTAAAAAACATTAATTTAAAAAAATGTAATAGGAAAAAAGCTCTTTAAATCGGCAAAGAGATGAATGATATCCCGCCGTATGACCTTTTTCCATACCACCGTGACATTGAATAATTTTAAAGTTATTTACATTTTCATCCTTCCTTGGAAAAATGTTGACAAGGCTTTCACTGTTCATAATGGATACTCCGCAGCATCTATGGAAAATGTAACTGCCTCGAAAGCCCTCCCTCAATTTTTCTTCATCTTCTCATGCAAAAGGGTTTTAATTAATGGCGGAGTGGTGACTTCATGCCAAGAGTTCTCATTAGCTTGACTCGCTGATCTGTGGTAGGTGACACAACTCAACCAAAAGGAGCTAATGGAATCTATGGTTATTTTTTACCCTGGACATATTCCATCTTGACCTGCTGTGTGTCTGCCGCTGCTTTTCAGAGCTGATGGCAGCCTCAAGTTGTGGAGCGATCAGTCAGTGGATGATAAAAAATAAAGTTTGAAAAATCTTCATAAAGCTTCTTGCATGTTTATGTAATTACCTGTTACCTTGTGGTGCATAAACACGGCCAATGTATCGATGAGATGGAGCGGTACAGCTGTAGCATGGTGTGTGTATCATACAATACACACAACAAGGAGTCCGGTGACATTTTAAAAACTAACAAATGTATTTGGATACTAGAGCATAAGCTTTACATGTGTGTTATGTACTCGCAGACTTACCTGGCATTGCCCCGGCCCTTCAGGGAAAGGGGCTGGTGGTGGGGATGGTGCAGGAGTTAGGGCAAGGCCTTGGGGATGTGTGTGGGGGAGGGAGGGATGCAGGAGGCTGGGGGTGAGGCAGAGCTGGATTAAGGGGGGGGCTAGCCGGGCAGCTGGCCCAGGCGCCAACCTATGGGGGGGCGCCTGATGGCAGCTGTAAGGGGTGCTGCACACCAAGGGGCGGGGCTGCACATGCACTGTTTGCCCGGGGCGGAGTCACGCATGCGTCGCACGCCTGCTGCCCGGGACGCAGGAATGGCTCGAGCTGGCCCTGGGGTGAGAGTGTGAAAGTGAGGGGGTGAGGAGGGGGTCAAGGTAGGGGGTCCCATCTAACATGGGCCTTTTCTCAGCCCCCCCCCCCCGACTGCCATGGGTGTTTTCTCCCCCCCCCCCCCCCCCCCCCCACACACAGCGGCCAACGGCTGGGAGGGGGAAAAGGGTTTGAGGCAGGGAGGGCTACTTACCGGTGTGGCAGACAAGATGGCGGAGTCGCAGCTCTGCTGGACACTCCCTTGGTAGCGTGGCTGCCCCCAGTGGCCACTCTGCAGGATAGCTCTCCACTCATATCGCACCCCTCCGAACAACAGCCCCTCCCTTTCCATGGTATGGAAAACAGTCCTTTTCCCAGGGCTTCCAGTTGTCCTAGCGCAACCAAACCCTGGCCTGGCTTTCAGTTAGGAGATGAGGAACATTTGGTGGTCATAGCACTTACCATTTAGGAGGAAATGTTGAACAATGTTCTATCCTCAGAAGTTCAGGAAAACGATTTTTCACCCTCCCCCTTATAACAACTCTTTGCATACTTAAGAATAATTATCATTACCCCTCTCAGTCTTCTCTTTCCCAGAGTAAACAAACCCAGGGTTTGTTTTTTTCAATCTTCTCTCACAGGTCCTTTTTCTAGACCTTTAATCATATTTGTTACTTTTCTCTGGACCTTCTGTTGTCCGTGCACAGCCAACACAGCTACTGGAGAATGAGCTGGATTCCATCCTGGCTCATGTATCGTCGACAGATTTGTTCAAGAATTTCCAATTGCAGAGCCAAACTCTACCTCCATGTACACTGTGTTGTGCGTCCCTCCCCCACTTTTGGCTCATTGTATCACTGTAATAAAAACACAAGGCTGTAGCTAGACTCCATGTGCTGAAATGTGATCTGCCTTTGGCTTAGTATCATATTAACGTCACGCATGGTGCCTATCTGCATAGCCACAAAAGAGATCAGTTTCCAACTGTTTTCCGCTCTGGCTGAATCAAGCTATGTCTGGGCTGGGAGGAACCTTTATAGCTTCAAAAATCTATATGATAAAGCCATATACAATATTGCAGATCTGGTACACAGAGTCCTCTTCATAGGTTTCACCACTACCCCTGCACCATCTCATCTCCCATTGGTGGTGATGATATTAGGCAAATAGGCTAAACTATCATATAATTATAACTATGACACAGGTCGAACAGGAGTGGCCCTAGACGAGCTGCCAGCAACTGGCGCCCTAGACAAAACGCGCAATCGGTGCGTGATGGGCGCGCGATCAGTGCTTCCGCCTCCAAAGCCCTCAACAGCTGTTTATCTTGGCACCTTAGGCGATCGCCTAGGTCACCTGTATTGACAGGCTGCCACTGAGGTTGAACCTCTTTACTCCAGAACTCTCTGGTCCAGAAACGTCTATTGTCCAGTGTGATATAAGTTAGCTGGATGTCCACTTTTCATGGGTGTGGCCAAGTTTCCTGTGGTCCCATAAAGTTTGTTTACAGGCACCAGTCCTGGCTCTCAGTGTTCTGGGCTGTTATTTAGCTCTAATTGTCCCCAAAATGTCTTCTAAGAACCCAGTAAGCAGTGGAAGTGCTGATGATGCGGCTAGACAATTTTGACCTCCCGTGGTTTGGCAAATTCTCTGGTTCAGCACCAGACAGGTCCTGAAGGTGCCGGACTAGAAAGGTTCAACTTATATTATGAAAATAGGCTAAACCTACTGGATTGATGACCAGGAACTCAGGATCATTAATGGAACCTTTCATCAGCTGGGTCCAACATTCAAATCCATCAGAACATAAGAACAGCCATACTGGGTCAGACAAAAGGTCCATCTAGCTCCGTGTCCTGTCTGCCCACAGTGGCCAATACCAGATGCCCCAGAGGGAGGTAACACAACAGGTAATCCTCATGTGATCCCTCCCCTTTAACCCATTTCCAGACAAACTGGCTAGGGACACCATTCCTACCCATCCTGGCTAATAGCCATTGATGGACCTAACCTCCAGGAATCTCTCTCGCTCTTTTTTGAACCCTGTTAAAATCCTGGCCTTCTCCGCATCCTCTGGCAAGGAGTTCCAGAAGTTGACTGTCTAACTTAAATCCAGCCTCTGTTGATCACTCTAAAGGGACCCCTCTAGCTCAGGATTGAGGTACCTGTGTGCAATAAATATGTGTGTGTTTTGGGGAAGCTTATGCTACTCTGCACCTACATTACAATGCCACAAAGGCCTTGTCTATGCTACTGTGGACCATCAACCTAAGTTACACAACTTCATCTACATGAATAACGTAACTGAAGTTGACGTTCTTAGATCTGCTTACCATGGTATTTTCACTGCAGTACGTTGAGAGCTGATGCTCTCTCGTTGACACCGCCTGCTCTTCCCATTTTGGTGAAATACCAGAATCACCAGGAAAGCATTCGGGGGTTGATTTATCACATCTATACTAGACATGATAAATCGACTCCTGCTGGATTGATCGCTGCCTGCCACGTGCCCAGAAAAGAGACAGACGTGTGTTTGCTGGTTAGGGAGTGAGCTGTACCTTTCAGATGAACAGGACTCATTTTTAAATCGTTGTTGGGATCCTGGGCACATACTAGTCCTAGGACTGCCAAGTTTTCAGGGTGCTTTTGGGTGCTTTTGACACTTCAAATTAATATAGTCCACTCTTGTATGTTACATTTACCTCTTAAGTTCTAAACTGAAATGTGTTTTTGCTGAAATATTTTCCCAGTTGTCCATATACACATGCAGCTCTTTCATTTTAGGGTTGCTTATGGACACTCGGCTGGGGGAGGTGGCTTGGTATTTTTATAGGGGTGCTTTTAAACAAATAGGTGGGCACACTGGTTTGTTAGACTTTTGGGCTTGGAAGAATTTGATTTTCTGTTTTAAGCTTTTTTAAATTCAATTGAAATTTTCAGTTGCAGAAAATTGTGAAAGGGCGGATTATAGGTGGGTCAGTCAGTAATGATTTAATAGCCACTAAGATCTAAAATAGTACAACAGACAGACTACAGTTCATCAGTATCACCTGTCAAAATACACAAAGTAAATCAAACTCCAACATGTCTCAAGTAGCGTTTTTCTTATTTTGATTATTTGTAAATTTTTTCATCATCTATGGTAATCTTTTACCATTCCAGTTTTCCATGTTGTGTGTATGGAGAAAGTCGCAATGCCCCACATTTACCAAAAAATCTCTGATCTTCCCTAGCCTCATTATAAATTTGCTCAAGAGCACTAAACTGTCACATGCTGGTTTATTTATTGTAGGGTTGCTTAAGAGCACTGAGCTGTGCATATTGGTTTGTTTACGTAGGGTTGTATATGAATGCAGGCCATTCATTATTGTCCTTTTACAACAGAAAAAAGAGTATTATATCTTTGCGGGGAAATGCATATACTAAGCCCAATGTCTCTATAATATAAGATGCTGAAGACAATTAGAAAAACATTGGAAAGAATAACTCTTTGAAGGCAAATAAGGTAAAAGTCTGGGTTTAGGGGTGTATATGGGGCATAGCAACATTATTATAGTACTATTTGCTGTGGAATTCCGGGAGCACAATTAGTGCCTTGCATTTTAATCCATGTGTAAACAAATGAACCAGAAAAGTGCTTGGGGGAGCAATTCTTTAAAATGTATCTTGATAATTGGATTAGTACAAATTAAAACCATAATCATTTCTAACTTCCCCACAGCCGCAGCTTCACCACCCAGTTCCAATGTGTAGCATAACGAGGGGATGTTTTAACTAGAATCATTAGGAGCATCCAAGGTAATTAATTTGGGAGATCACAGCAGCCTCCCATTAGGGACAGGCCACCATGAGAAGGTTATGTTCAGAAAATGAAAATGATGAGGCTGCATTAAGTGCGTCTGGTGGCAAAGAATGGAAGCAAACTCTGGCTCCAATCCTTCTAAATGAGTCTCAGGAAGCCCTGTTAAATATGGAGCCAATTCAAAATGATAAACTCAACCAGCTGGAACCTTTTTCCCAATCAGGAAGGTCTGCTTTCAAAATCCTCCCTAGTTTAGCCAAAACCGCCCATTGGCTTTGGATCAGACCTGTGCAATATGTTTGCAGCCAAGCAAGTCACTGAAGGATTCAGTTGAATTTTATTTAAATGAATCGGTCAGTTGCAAAAGCTTCACTATTTTATGTTTTTTTCCTTCTTCCTCCTCTTTCTGGCCAAAGCACTCTATAGCCTTCTCACTGCATATATTCTTGTTGTGGTCAATTAGCCTTGACCACATTTGGAAGTCAGTTGGACATAGAGCCCCATGCTGCTCAACTCACTAATACAGTCTCTTTGGTGTCACAATATATGAAATTTCTGTTCTATTTAAAATAGAAAGTGTTTATTTAAAAGAAAAAAAAACTATTGGCACAGACACACACAGGTTTCCACATAGCTTTGAGTTCCTACTTTGTCTCCCATTTTTACCAGGGACCACAACTCCTCTCCAACTGCATACAGCCCACAGTGACTTCTGTCAGCTAATTAATGTTCTCTGCAAGTACACACATTACAGTGGGTATGCCACTGGGAGTATTACTGGGGGCAACATGAGCAGGATTTGACCACCAGCTTGCTGAAAGTTTTACAACCTTGTGAAGGAACCTGGCTCAGTTTTGAACAGAACCTTGGATTGACTTTAGAATAAACAACCAACTAACCAGCTGGAAGCAAATCTGTGCCCACCATGGCACATGCCAAAATGTTTTGTTCATTGAAACCTAAAATCATTAGGTTGGATTCAAGCCCCACACAGATAAACTCCAGGAGCAGTTGGCGCATCAAGTTCTGCAGGGATCAAACCAATATATTCCTTATAAGGAAAGAAAATTCATCCCTGCGATTTTGTCTTGGAAAAACACCCTCCCCTCCCCTCCAACTCCAGTCTATATAACATACATTCAAATTCATTAGGATCTGCGCCTGGGGCTGATCCAAAGCCCACTGAATTCAATGAGTGGTGTCGGATAAGGTCCTTGTTGCATAAGGAAGGCCAGCTGCTGGTAAATTACAGCCACCTGGGAAAAGGTGCACCCAAATCCCATCTATTCAACTGTGGCTGATGGCTCCGTCTTCACCAGGCTGCAGGAAATGAAGATTGGCAGGCTATTGGATGTCTTCATTCACCAGCGATTTCCTCTCTTTGTGGTGGTGTGCCGGTGAGCAGTCCTGGGCACCTTGACAGTTTAATTTACCATTTGCCTCACCTGCTAGAGCTGAGTGTGAGTAAAAGGGGAATCCTCAGCACAGAGGAAGTAGCAAATGTAGGAATGAATGTGGGGCGGAGGGAGGTACCGACCCTGAAAATTGACATAGAATGGAACTCAGCGTAAAGCCCATGACGACACTGAAATACGGATGAAACTTACCGAATCGCTGCTCCATTGGGCAGAGGAGGGAATAAGCCTGCGTTTACCTGAGCATGGTCCCAGCCGTGCAATATGATGTAGTGAGGTTCTTATTGTGATGGTAATTTATCGAAAATAAATACAAATCGGAAAATCAGTTATCTGCCTTGGTAGTTAAACAACAATGCTGCCATAGGCTTAGCTGCTGGCCCCATAGTGCTTTACCAAATACAGGTTGAATCTCTAGTCCAGCAGCCTAGGGACCTGACTGGAGCTGAACCAGAGAATCTGCCGGATCACGGGAGGTCAATATTGTCTAGCAGCATCACCAACACTTCCACTGCTTCCTGGGCTCTTCGAAGACATGTAGGAGTCAATTAGAGCTAAATAACAGCCCAGAACTCTGAAAGCCAGGACTGGCGGCTGTAAACAATTGTATGGGACAATGGGAAACATGGTTGCACCCATGATAAGTGGATATTCGGCTAACTAAAATCATGCCGGACTATGGATGTTGCTGGACTAGAGAGGTCCAACCTGTGCAAACAAGGTGAAGGGCAGGAAGGTGAATAATCTTAGGAAAAGGGTTGTGGAATCTTTGGTGCAGAATGAAGCTTGTTTTGTTTAACATGTCAATCATCTCCCCGTGAAAAACACGGAGCATGACGTTTTCAATCTAATTCATGCGCAGAGTAAGCACCATTCCGTTTTCTTATTTGGATTGTAAATGCAAAAATGTCCCCCAACACCGACTCCCGGTATTTATAGCACCTCATGAATTAATTTTAAAATCGCACTCCAGTCGCTTCGACCCCGAACTGCCTGTTCTTCAAAATGACAGGCAAATGAACCACCACAAACTGGGTATTTACGCGCACTCGTTGGCTATTGGCATGAACTCATGGCCATTTAAACTCACGACTGAACTGTGAGTACAGCCGTGAAGGTGTGATAATTCTACGTGTTAATTATGCACAGAACTAAGGGTGACATTTTGAAAATTAGGCCCACTGGTATTCGACATTGGGTATTTGACTTTGGAGGAATGGCTTCACCCCAGAGAAAGCGCCACTGTATAAAAGGCCCCAATCTGTGATTACCTGAAATTAAGCACCAAAGCGTGTATCCGGACACTGAGATCTGGCTTCAGTTGGCAAACTTTAAGCCCTTGCTTTTAAATAGAAAACCCCTGTATTTGTAAAGTGCTTTCAGTTCACGATAAGACTTTTTGGAACCAGCAGTTGACAGAGGTTTGAGGGGGAGTTTTGCAGGAGTAAGAACTGTAAGATCAAGACTTGTAAGCAGGGTTCCACGATGCACCCCAGAGGTGTCCTTTGTGGAATTACTGGACAGTTTAGTCGGGTCCTTAACTCAATGAATGTTTGTTTCATTTGCATCATTGCTCTGGGGAGGAGGGGTTCAGGGTGCAGGCGGCCCTGGGGGAAGAGAACAACCCCACCCGTTCTCACTGCAGCAGCTTGGGGCCAGGTGAGACCCACCTCGCTATGGCTGCTGCATCCCCAGCAGAGGGGTGCATGTCCCCCAGCTGGGGCAGGTCCAGATTCATCTGCCCCTTGTGCTCCCCAGCCACAGTGAGGAACGGAGCACACTGGGCACTTTTCCTGCACTCCAGCCAGCAATGTACCTGGATGAATGGAGGGAGGTGTGGAGCTGCCGTGCCCACATTATCCATAAAGGATGCCTAGGAATTGGGAGGCTCGTGCTGGGGCAGTTCCAGATGGGGGGCGCCCCCAGTCTTCCCCTCCCCTGCCTGGTGATTCTGTTTCTTTTCTGTATGATTTTGTGCATTCCCATACACCAGGGTTGCCAACCCTCCGAAATTTCCTTTACGGACAAAATGGGGAAAATGTACGGACAATTTTTTTTTATGGACATAATTTTTATACTATGTTAAGACGGCATAAATGGCCAAAAGTGAAAAGCAATCATTGTCATTCAGACATCACAAGAACAATATGCCATTTAACTCACTTTCATTTAGTTAGCCACTGTCCTGGAAGTTTTCCATTTTGTGATCGTACCTCCGAACACTGACGCTGTTAACCATAGCTGCAGTAAAAAACAACTAAAACGTCCAATTTCCGCTGCGCCGCAGTAAGATGGCTGAAGCAGCACAGAAGAAATGTAATTGCTATAGAAGAATAGCTGTTTTTTGAAATGTTACTGCACTTTTACGAAATTTACGGACACCTACTTTTTTTTATGGACTTTACAGACATGTCCAATTTCAGCTAATTTTGTATGGACTGTCCGTAAATTTACTGATGGCTGGCAACCCTGCCATACGTAGTTGGAGCCTCCTCTCCGCAACCCGCACAACCACCTTACTTTAAGTTATGATAAGAGGATTCTCTTTACCAAATCCGGTGGTCCTCGCTCTTCCGGTTTAGCTGGCCTTCCTGTAGTGAGTCCTCATACGAACTGGATGGGGGAGAAGTGGGGTTCAGACTCTTCCCACCCACCCCCCAGCACACCCTGACCTTGCTTTGAGTTATGAAAAGAGGGAGCGTAGCAAATCTGGCGGTCCTCGCTCTGACCGGTTAGAAGGAGCTTTTGAGCAAACAGCCGGACGCTCAGACGGCGTCGCTCGCTTGCTCACAGACAAGCAAACTCTGTGTCTACACTTGCACCCTCTTTTGAGAGAGGGATGCAAATGAAGACATTCGAAATTGCAAATGAAACCAGGATTTAAATATCCCGTGCTTCATTTACATATTCACATTATGGTGCTATTTCGAAATAACAGATGCTGTTAAGACGTGGTTATTTTGAGAGAAAACCCATCTCTTGAAATAACCCTTATTCCTCATACAATGAGGTTTACCAATTATTTTGAGAGAAGGGTTTTCTCTCAAAATAACCATGTCGTAACAGCATCTGTTATTTCAAACTAGTGCCATAATGTGAATATGCAAATGAAGCACGGGATATTTAAATTCCAGCTTCATTTGCAGTTTTGAATGTTTTCATTTGCATCCCTCTCTCGAAAGAGGGTGCACGTGTAGACATACCACATCTATGGTGGACGCCATTAAGTTAATATTTTTCAGCGTGTATTGCTGGCCCACCGGGTGCCGTGTCAGATGCTTGGATGGTTGTATTTACAAAATGGGTCAAAATTCATGTGACTGGACTAGGCGTCACACCTTCAAAAGCAATTTAGGAGCCACCTAAGTCTCCTATTACCTTCACTCGGGAACCTCTGCTCCCTATTTTCACATATCCAGCTCACCAGGACAGGAACTGTCTTTTCCTTTGTGTTTGTACAGCATCTAGCACAATCAAGCCCTTGTACTAATTTAGTCCTTTCAGGGTGCCATCGTCTAGTTGGTATCAACAGGCGCTTTATTCTTGGCTACACTGGCAGCAGAGAAAAGTCTTCATTGTGAGTTACAAGATTACGGGTCGGATTCTCCTAAAATATATGCTAGTTTTACCCCGTTGCAGTGCGACTCTGCTTTCCATGGATTCCCTCCTGATTTGCACCAGTCTACGAGAAGAGAACTGGGGCTGCGTGGATGCCTGTTTTAATGAGCACTTGCCGGAGGTGCTGCTATTGTAATAGGTTAAGGACGACAGTGACCATCCGAAAAACAGAAGCCATTTCTGAATTAATTTAAACACCCTGTTACCTTGTGTACCAGCTGGAGATGGCAAGCATGATCTTATCTGTGAACAGTCCTCAGGTCCCACAGGGACACTTAGCACTTTATAAACCTGTCAGGACCCTACAGCTGATGACCATGCGGCTTTGCAGCTCAGCCCTGTTAGGATACACACACGCCCACAAAAAATCAGCCTTCGTGGTTTTTGCAAGTTTGTTTTGTGCTGCAATTTCATTTGGGAACAAGGGAAAATAGCATGGGCCGTGTGATTTATTTTAAAGCATCCAAGCCGCTGCAAACTGTAACGCTTCGGAAACATAATTGGTACACATGGAAACCAGAATTGTCTCTAGACCCATCTGCGTTTTTCCCTACCGAAAACATTCAGGCTGTGTCTAGACTAGCCAGTTTTTCCGGAAAACCAGGCGCTTTTCCGGAAAAACTTGCCAGCTGTCTGCACTGACCGCTTGAATTTCTGCAAAAGCACTGACTTCATACTATAAGAAATCAGTGCTTTTTGCGAAAATACTATGCTGCTCCCATTTGGGCAAAAGGGCCAGTGTAGACAGCTCAGATTTGTTTTCAGCAAAAAAGCCCCGATCGCGAAAATGGCGATCGGGGCTTTTTTGTGGAAAAGCGCGTCTAGATCGGCACGGACGCTTTTCCACAAAAAGTGCTTTTGCTGAAAAGCGTCCGTGCCAATCTAGATGCTCTGTTCTGAAAATGCTTTTTAACGGAAAACTTTTCCGTTGAAAGCATTTCCAGAAAATCATGGCAGTCTAGATGTAGCCTCAGTGTGTTTACAAGGCCATGTCTGAAAATACCTGCAAATCCTGTGGCAATCAGAGAGTGTCTAGTGGTCAGTTTGTCTTTCATTCTCAAAATATATTACTTTGCAGTTTGTTTGGGGGTTTTTTGGCCTACCCACATAAATATGAAAAGCTTATTTTATTTTCATTACTCTTATGGGGCGCTTCACAAAATATTTTAATGTGAATTATGCGGAGGCTTCATATATTAGAACCAGTGCTCCCTATAAGCTAGGGTTATGTCTACACTGGCACCCTTTTCTGGAAATGCTTAAAACGGAACAGTTTTCCGTTATAAGTATTTCCGGAAAAAGCACGTCTACATTGGCAGGATGCTTTTCTGGAAAAGCACTTTTACTGGAAAAGCATCTGTGCCAATGTAGATGCGCTTTTCCAGAAAAAAGCCCAGATTGTCATTTTCGTGATCAGGGCTTTTTTGCGGAAAAGAAATCTTTGCTGTCTACACTGGCCCTTTTCCGGAACAGTTTTCTGGAAAAGGACTTTTGTCCAAACAGGAGTAGCATAGTTTTTCCGGGAAAGCACTGATGATTTTACAGTAGATCATCAGTGCTTTTCTGGAAATTCAAGGGGCCAGTGTAGACAGCTGGCAAGTTATTCCGGAAAAGCGGCTGATTTTCCGGAATAAGTGGCCAGTGTAGACACAGCCCCTGTGTATATGTGGCTGCTAAAGTGCAGTTCAGATGCTGCCCAGCTGATTAGCAGCGCGCCCACGACACGGTTTTGTTTCTACAGGTGGTGCACATGACTCAGTGCACGTAAAAATTATTCCACACATGGATGGGAAAAAATCTGCAAGTGGATGGAAAAGTTGAGAGGGAACACTGATTAGAACTGTTTTGGTACAAACACCTCCGAGAACCTACAGTGCAGTGCACACAGACTGCAAGCGGCAATGACGTGTTCTGTGATTGTTTGACGACTGACTGTAGGTGACTGTGTTTGAAGGATGCCTCGCACAACGGGGTCTGTAACTGGGTCACCTCAGTCCTGCTGCAATACAGACCATAAAATGAGAATAGGTTTGCACAGCATGAAGCACAATAGTGGGAAGAAGAGCAATAATTGTAGCGCAATAAATGATTAAAGTCAATAATAATAAACACCCAGTGTGCAACAAATAAGACATTCGACGGAGGTTGTATAACCGAAATACGTTTGTAGCCACTGGACTGTTCTCTCTCTCTAGGCTGACACCTCACCTAGTATCTGACACGTCGTATTATGCCATTGATCTTTTTAAACTGAACCCCGCATGGAAATCAATGATCTGGCCCATTACGCTTGTTTCAGCCTAGCTGGGGCCTATTTGTTGTTGGGGTTTTTCCGGCCCACGCGCTGCCGGGTTTCTTGCCACATGGCAATTCTCTCAACCCAACAAGTCACCATCTGATTAAATCTCTGCCGTTTGGGGCCCATGGGGATTCGAACATGACTGCAGCAGGTCTCAGCCATTCTCTGCAGCCCAGCATGTTGCTGCTTCATTAAGCACCAAATTGTTACATTCATTCTAACTGCTCTGTAGAGATGTAACTGTCAGGAATGATTTACTCCCTCCCTGCTGACTGGGAGACTTTTACAAGCTTTTCAGTAAGAGCTGGAAGAGAGGATGGTATGGGCAGGTGTGGTCATTTGTATTAGTGTATTGAGTCTGGTGACAGCAGCAAGTGGCTTTAACCTCCCCTTAGAGATGGGGAACTCTCTAGTCCCCAGGGGAAAAATAATAACTGCTTAGCCAGAAGTTTATCTATGCTGTGGGCGCCGTATTACAAGCCACTATAAGCTGCCGGTTAAAATTCAGAGTGCTTTCTATAACGCTGGGTGAATTGTCCCTCTTGAATTTCACATGCTCTCATCACCTTCGCTGGGGGAGGCAAAATCCTTTTTTGCTAACGCTGCACGGGGAGGAGAATCCATGTAATTGAAGTGTGAGGACACATCCCTGACGAGCCACGATTAGGAGAGCGATTCGTTAGCTCACACATGTTTTTTCTCCAAAATGTATTTTCGTTGGTCACCACTGCCGGGTGAAGCTTTAGACTAGAGAGCCCAGAGATTTTAATGCCACAAACACATCACATTGTTCCACCCACCAGAGAGGACAAAAAATTGCCAGATCCCCTGTCTCTCTTATTGTAAGATTTACCCTCACTAGAAAGCCCATTCTTTTCAAAACAAGTAGTTAATGTAAAGCCTTTGTTTTCATATTCCTGATGTATGCCGCCATCAGAATCATTCCTATACAAGTGCCAAGCCTGGCTAATATGGTCTTTATTTTTCTACTCCTTTGAAAGTGACTCCATTTTAAAAAGAAAATTGAAACAAGAATGTTGATAAACCATCTAAAATGCCTTCCTGGTTAGAATCCAATAACAGGGCCATTAAAATAACAAGTGAGGAATGCATGGTTTGGTGAGGAATGCATGGTTCCATTTCTTAAATGAACTATTGCTACGTAGGACGCAATACATATTTCTATACTATTTCTACAGAAGTATGTGTGTGTAATATGTACCCAGCTGTACATGTATGCTATGAATAAGAGCTAAATTTGGCTCTTATAAAATACTTTTCACCCATAGATTGCAAAGTGCTGATTAGCATAGGTCAGTGAGAAAGAGAGAGCGAGCTCTTCCTGTATCCTAATTCTCTGGCTTTTTAGCCAGGTCTCTACCCCTGCTTATGTATCTATAGACACACACTTAATTTGCAGGCTAAAATTTTGTTTTCCCAACAGGCAATGCAATCCCATCCAAGTCAATATCCATGCAGGTAAGGAAGAGGAGGACTGAATGATAGAGTGGAGAGCCACAGAGTTTACTTACATATTAAAATCAAGGCCCTTCTTTGACTGATTAAAAACAAATACAAGCTAAAAAGTAAAGGATTTTAAAACATTATAAATAATGAAGAATAGCTATTTATATGGAGATCAATGTATTCTGCGTATCATGCACGCACGCATATGTACACGCATGGGTTTGTATGCACATTAAAATTATTTAGCCGAGAGGATGTGTGGTCCAGTGTAGGTATACATAGGACCTTACTTCCACCTCTCTCTATAATATTAATATGCACAAAACTTTGCATGTGCAAGCCTGCTCCAAGCAGAATACATTCATCTCCAGAATGTGGGGATTAAAATCCAAAGTATAAAATCCCAGTCTTATGCTGTTTGCTCAAACCAAACTTCCATGGATGCGTCTCTTGCCAGTGGTGGGTTTGAAAGAGTAAATCCAACAGAGCTGGGTCCTGTGGAGAAAATCTCTGTGTCCGTGGCCAACTTAGTGCCAATCCAAGGCAATGGAAGATATTCTCCTTCTGCAGGCCACAGAGTGCGTGAAGTGCTGATATGGGAGGGCTTCTTTAGCCTTGCTGTTGAAGTAGCCTCCCCCCCAACATTGGATGGAAGGTCACAGCATCCATGGAATGGCTGTCTGCCTGCAGTCTGTACCATGCAGTGCACTTCCTGCAGCGTTTCCCAAATTCTGCCCCCTCGTGCCCCATGGAATGGTGCCCTCCATGTTCCCAGAGTGCAGGAGAGAACAGGGTGTATTCCTATTCCAACCCCATAAAGGCTGGACATCCAGCCATTAGAAAAGAATGTGGCTATTCAGGGTAAACCCAGGATTCTATCCATGCCAGCTGATAAGCTCTGGAGTTCACCTAGGGTGCGTCTACATGGCCCCCGTAACTTGTAAGAAAATCGCGTAGCTTCTTTCCAGGCTATTTTGAAACAGAGCGCTCTTCCGAAACAGCCCTTAATCCTCGTGGAACGAGGTTTACGGGGACGTCGGACGAGCAAGCCCGTTATTTTGAAAGCTATTTCGAAATAACGGGCACGCTGTCAAGACATGGATTAGCTATTGCGGATTGCCGGAAGTATCCCAAAATAGCGCCGCTGTCTAGACGTGCCCCTAGAGATCTGTATTATGTGAGCTGACACCACCCCCTTGCCTGGAATAATTTGTACCGCAGGGATGTTGAGATCCCAAAACTGTAAACCTTGGCTATGATGGAAACCACTTTAAGGCAGGGGGTGCAGCAGCCTCTCCACATCTCTAATTCCAGCACCGATGCCCTGGCCTTTTATTTCCCCCATCTCACGTGGTCCAAAATCTGGACGTCCACATGGAACTGCTTGTGTTGTTTGTTTCCATTTGCTTGGGTTGTCAAGATTTGCCTTCCTTAGAAACTACCTGATGGGAGACTGGGGAGCAGGAGCAGGGAGGAGATTAGCAGCATGCCTGACACATCCGCCACCAGCTTTCTTCAGTCGTTTTCCACGCGCATCAGGTTACCCACCTGCTCCATGGAGCTGCCATTCCAGCCCTTTCAGCTGGAATAAATAGATCACAGGCCTGAACTGACTCTGTTTAGGAACTAAGCAGAAAATGTTTAACTATAAGACACAAGTGCATTTCCCCCATAGGGCTTGGAGAAGAAGATGTGACTTTAAATTGTGAAGGGGGAGCAGATTTTGAAGAAAAGGGTGGGAAATGGGGACCCACTCCTGCCTTTTTACGCACCCAGAACTCCCAGCGAAGGCCGGGTTGGGCAGGAAGCGCGGGATAAGGCCACAAAAGTGAGATATTTTTAAAAGTCAGAGATAAGGTTTTTCCCCCCTTGAAAATCCTTCCTATCTCCTGGTCGACAGATTCCCTCCAAGGTTAACAGGAAAACTCAGGCACCCGGTAGAGTTTGCTGATAGTAGGTTGTCTATTAGAGATGGCTCCGAATTCTGGAGCTGGCCAAAATTTTCAACAAACGTTTCGCCTCGCTCTGGCTTCCGAAACATTTCATTATTGATACAAAATGGACCCGTGCCAACAGGAGACATCGGACGGATCACTCGATAGCTACAGCCCTCTTGATCCAGGGCAGAGACTGGCAGCTGAGTCGCCTGTATCCCACATTAAGGCCGGAGCACCCAAACTTTCTGCTCTCCTGGGAGACTGTGAGTGGGTGGCTAGTGGTTTTTTCATAAAAAATAAAGGTCTTGTTTCCTGCCACATTCAAATGAAAACCAGCGTTGAAAGCTTGAACTTGAAACTTTTCGTGAGGACTGGAATTGTTGTTTCCTGTCCGGTCCAGCTGTGGAAATAAAACCCTTACAGAGTTGAAATGCTACAAGAAATACCTGAAATATTTGCAATTTCCTATCCATCTTTTTGAGGGTGGCTGGAGGAGTCTACTTTACACCATCTAGCCTGCTTAGCACGTCGTTCTGTTCCCCGCAACAGATTTTGCATGAGGACTGAAGTCTAGCTTGAGGGCCTCGTTTGAGTAAGGGCTTCAGTAGAGCTATTCCTGTTTATGCCAGCAATGAATTAGGCCCAGTGTCTGAGGCCAGGTCTATACTACAGTGGAAGGTGAAATTAACATGCAATTCCAGCCGTGTTCATTGTGTAGCTGGGCTTGACATACCTTCATTTGAGTTTCTGTGCCATCTCCACGGCAGGAGATCAACAGGAGCAAACACTCCTGTCAGCTTCCCTTACTCCTCACAAGAGCAGGAGTACGGCACATTGGCAGAGGCGCCCTCTGAGTTCAATTTAGTGAGTCTTAGCTAGACTCTCTAAATCAAACTCTGAAAGATCTGTCACGGCAGTGTCGATCTTCAGCAAAGTGAAGATGTGGCCTTAGTCACGAAGTGAGCGGTTGTAGCCGAGAGTGCTGAGCATACCGCACTTGCTGAAGTCCATCTTTGTAGCACCTCTAAACAGCGAGTCTTATTTATTTGCCTACCTACAGGCGTGGATGCTTTAACTTAGGCATTTGAGTCTGAACACTTTGGGGGAGATTGTCACTGGCACAAAGGGTAGTTAGGAAACAATTCTCGTGGACTTTTGGTGGGAGACGGGCACGCAAATCCCATTTTCACCTTTGAAAATCCCCCCCTTTCAGCCTTAATCTTTATTTAGAAACCTGAATAAAAGGTGCCTTGATCTGCATTGCGGTGCTTATTTGTATCTACATATGAGAACTGTGGCCTAGAGGAGGAGTAAACAGGTTAATTCTCATCCCGTTTTTTCAGTTCACTCCATCAAACATCCTCCTGCCACTTTTGTCATTTATTGTATGGACTTGGCAGTCTCAAGATGCAGAACACATTGCCCCAGACTAATTGGAAATCACAAACCCTCTGCAGGACTAGGTCTTTCTTCCCCCATCTCGGGGGCTAAGAAACAATCCTAGGTCATCAACGATAGCTGTCAGTCATCCGTACTAAGCAATCATTTCACAATTTCAGTTATAAACAGTTACCAAGGAGACCATCATTTTTAGCCTCAGTTCAGCAAAGCACATTTGAAATGAATGGGCTTTCTTGAAGTCTGGTGCTTTGTTGAATGAGGACCTCACGTCTTCAGGGACTTTTCAAAAATTTATTTTAAAGAAATTTACCCCGATGGGTGCTTTTCGTGTGAATTTATTTAAACTGTAGCTGACAAATTTATTTGAAGTCATAAAGTATTTGATCATCAGAGACAGAGAGAGAGAAAGAGAATATAAATAAGACATTGGACATACACAATCTACAATTAATTCGATATTCAATTTTACAGATAACAGTATACATATGGTTTTGCCTTTCTTCACAATCAGCTTTCACTATATCGGCTGTTGAAATACACAAATGCATAGAATGGAGAAAGTGTTGTGGGAGTGAACATAAGAATGCTCATTAGGTTGCCCTTCCAACAACATATGAAGAACAAACGTAGCGAAACCGCGCCTGACAAAACGTTGAGAAGGTATTTGGCAACAAGACATTAGGTGCAACTTTGAAAAGCGTTGCAATAAAGTTGTCACAGAGGAATCAGTAAAGAAAAACATCCGTTTAACAATGCAGAATGACCAATATTCTTGGGCTTTCTTGACCCTGTTGAAAAACAGTGGCTATTTGATAATAAATACATCTATTCACAGTTTGATGCTTATGTGGAAAGAATAAAGCTAGCAATCTACAAATTTGAAAAGGTGGATAGCAAAGTTAACAGAGGGCCCTCATAGTACAAATGAAAATACGATTATTAATAAATCATTGGCATGTGAAAAACCATTTCAATTTAGAAAAGCTAATATTAATTCAAAAATAAAACAAAAAAGTCTTACTGTGTCACTGCTTTTTTTTTCTAACCTGTTGGAAGAACAGAGAAATAGGTATGTGGTTTGCCACCGTGAATTTGTGAAGAGACCATTCATTGTTCACGTTTCTCCTGTAGAAATATAGACATTGCTGCTTCTTTTGCAATGGATGAGATCTTCATTTTTAAAAAAGCTCGAAGGGGGAGATAAGAGAGGAAGCGAGTTCTTCCTTTGGAGAATGAACTGACGACAGAAAACAAACCATGGTCTCAGCTCTGTAAAGCACAAGTCTTGGTGTTTGGTAGCGTTCTATAAAGACACAATGAGAGTTGCACTTGGACTTCTCTTAGCCAGTTGTTCTGACCCAAGTCCTTGGTCAATTGGCTTTTGCTAATCCACAGCTGGCCTCCCTCTTGACACGTTTGCCCACGTCGCTATCTTACTTTCTCCTTGGAAGTCATTTTTGCCCCGGATTTGATTCTCAACAGTATGTAATGCTTAATAGCCTGAAGTCTTTTCCCCGCATTGTGGCGGGTCTTGTATCAAAACTGGGCATGATCGACTTCATCTAGCCAAGAGGCAGGGCTGGCAGGGAAGTCCGGATAGCCTCCACTGCTCCCAGTGGACAGATCAGAACTGGGTCCATTCCCACCCAAGACTCTCATTGGCTGGGGCACGCCTTGTCCACCCTGAACTATGATGCCCAAACCATTGTCTGGATAAACCAAGCTTGAGATTAAAGGCTGGTGGGCTGGCAATGCCTGTAGAGAAGCTGGTGACTGGGGTATCCCGTAGGGGCTGTTGGAGCGGAGGTCGTGATACTGGTCCTGGGCGGGGATGCCACTGTGTTCCAAAGAGAAGCTCCCGTTGGTGCCGGCTTGCCTCCCCAATGCGGGAGAAGCCTCATTGAGGTTGCTGTAAATCCCATTGGAATGACTCATTTCTGACATAGACGGCTCATCTGAAAGGGAAACAGGGGCTTATTTTACTGGGAAAGCAAACTACAGTAAAACCTGTGTTATCCGGCACGCTCAGGGATTAGGGCGTTCCGGTTATCTAAAAATTCCGGTTATCTGAGGGTTCCATCGACCAATGGACAGTAACAGTGAAGCTCAAGTTTTTAATATTGGTAGTTTAGTAGTGTGAGGCAGTGGGTCTCACATTTCTATTTTAAGTTAAAGATGATTAGTACTTCTTACATAAAAAATTGTTAAGCCAATCATGGTAAACCAAGCCAGGCCTTTGTGGCTGGGGGCAATGCTGGTTAACAAAGTTTTCTGGTTAACAGGGTGCCGGATGACAAAGGTTTCACTGTAGTTGGAAACAATCTGATCAGAAATCTTGAATCATAGATAGATAGATAGATAGATAGATAGGTAGAGGAGGTGTATGGTAATAGATAGATATTTCATATTTTTGCACAGCTTATTTATACTATGTTGTCTTGTCACTTTCTAATTCCTTATTAAAACCATTTTCTATCTAGTGATGGATCTCAATCCAGGTCTTGGGATTTTTTTTTTTATCACAGAGTCTGATTCACTTGGGCTTTTAAAACCATGTATGTAATGCAGCTTCTAAGAAATTACCTTAAAAATAATTTAAGGGAGAAGAAAGTCTAGACCCTTGATCTGCCCAAGGCTACATCTACACTGCAACACTATTTCAGGATACCGGAGTATTCTGAAATAGCTACCCTGTGTCTTAACAGCAAGCCTGTTATTTTGGGCGCGCTATTCTGACATCCTTGTAAACCTCATTCCACGAGGAGTAAGGGACATTTCAGAATAGCAGGTTATTTTGAAATTTGGTGCTGTGTAGACAGCGCCAAAATACAAAATAAGCTATTTTGAAATAGCATTGAAATAAGATACACAATTTGTGTAGCTCAAATTGCGTCTCTTATTTCAAACTACAGTGCAGTGTAGATGTAGCCTAAGGTACCACAGGACAACCCATTGTTTTTAAGATGACAGGGTGATATTTCTCCTCGAAAGATGTGTGAAACTCTGAGAGCAACATCCCAAAACAAGGTGAAATAAAAATACCCCCATAATTATTCAGTGGAATAATCCTCTCTACCCTCAAAAACTGTTGAAATAAAAACACTTCCAGAACATCTCATGGGATATGAACACCCCAGAAACAAGTCAATGGGTTGAAGAGTGAATATTTGAATAAACAGTCTGATCAGTCGTTCTGGACTTTTTCGCTTTTAAATCTTTGTTTATAAAGTTCCTCAGAAAAAAAGTTTCTGTGATGTCAGCGGCCACTTGCCCAGACAAATGTCAAGTGAGAGTCTGTCTGGTTTCCTTGGATGGTTTCAGAGGTGATATCATGGGTATTATTTTTAAAAAATAGCTTTCCCCTTTAGTTTCTCAAATGTGATTGAGTCCAAATTGTCTCCTGCCCAGAAGAATTCTAAATCACTCACTGTAGTCGCAGTGGAGATTAAGTGACTTAGCAGAATGCAGACTCCATCATGGATTGCTCCAGTCCTTGCTGACATGCATTTGTGTTTATATTCCCACTTAAATTCACCTGTACTGGGCAGTTGTTTTCTTTGATTATTTTATGGCAGAAAATGCTGAGCCAAGCAAACAGTATTCGGAGAACAAAATGAACCTGTGATGCAAAACTAAATAGCTTTGCTTCGAAGAAGGCTGGGTGAAAAATGCACTTGGAAATTGATCGCTGTCTAAAGGGCTAGCATGAAGGCCAAGCACATAGAACTCCCGCTCAAGCCTGGAATTAAACTCTTGTGGTCTCCGCAGCGTCACGATATTGCCACGCAAAACTCCTTCCTCTTACCTGTAAAGGAGACTTCAGCATCGCTGTCTGGGCCTTCCTCCTGGATGCTGTCCTTGTCCGATTTTGAATTCCCCCGGGATCTTTTCATATTCCTAAAGTACTGGCCCCATCTCTGCCTCCCGGCATCTTTCTTTAGCCTTTTTTCCTTGGCCCTTCTGTTCTGGAACCACACCTGCCAAACGAAACGGAAGAGGTTACAGGAACAACTTGAGAAGCTTCTAGTTTTCTAGAAAAAAGTATCGGGGAGGAGAGGAAGGGGAAGGCTGGATGACAATTTTAATGGTTGCACCAGATAACATTTTTTTCAGCTAAAAATTGGATTCCAGTGAAATGCCTTTTTTCAATGGATAAAACTCTTCCTAGGTGGGGAAAAGGCCCAACCAGCTCTTCAAGCTATTCATTCTGCATTGAAGAGCCACTGCACCAGAGTCCCAGTAAAGTCAAGGGAAGGCCCTGGGTGCGCCTCTGAGGACAGACCCTTTCACTAGAGAGAAGTAGAGCGCCCAGGCACAGCTATTGGGGTGGCACCAAAAATGGGGGGGGGTGAGATATTGGAAACTTTCAGAGAACTGTCATTTCAATTGGTTTTTCTTTGTCAGCGTTCGGAGTGTTGATCATTGCTTCCGCCGCTGAGTTTGCAGAATGGGGATGACTTTTGCCAGCTTTAGAACTGGCCATGGGGAGGGGATGAATCTGCAAAAATTGTGGGGGGGGTTTACCGCCAAGTTTTTTGTGGAGGGGGGGCAGGGGGAGTTGGTCATTTTAACCAGCATTAGAACAATAAATGTCCTAGTTTGGATCATTTTACCCAGGTGTAGCAAATGGGAGGGGGGGGGAGCTGGGTCCTGTGTGTGTCTGCAAAACAATCCTATCTGACATTTGATAGGTTAGTTCAGGAAAAATAAACTTTTGGTGGCCCCGGTTCTGAAAGCACAAGGACTGGTCATGACTCTGGGTCTATTCAGAGAGAGCCACCACAAGATAGATGTGTATAATTATTCATTTAGTATTATTGGTTTGTTTTGTTTTGTTGTTGTTTGTTTATTGTTGTTTTTTATTTTTATTGTTTGTTTGTTTGTTTGTTTATTAGCCAATACTCTGTTCTTGAGTCACTCTGACCAGCCAAAGAGATTGTGGAGTCTATACCTGTCTATACCTGCGGTCCATGTGAATAAGAGTGATGGATGGGGATGGGGATGGGGATGGAAGGGGGATGGGGCTTGTGAAGGAGGCAGGAGCCCTTGGGTGGGACGCTCACCCCTCTCACCTGCACGACTCTCATGTCCAGCCCGGTCTCCGAGGACAGCTGCTCCCTGACGTGCCTGGCAGGCTTGGGGGAGTTGTTATACGCGTTCTTCAGGGTTTCCAGCTGCTTGGCGGTGATCGTGGTGCGGGGTCTCTTCGCTGTGGACTCGGCCTCTGTAGACACGTGCAAGAAAGCGGAGTTGGGGACCCGGAGCGACAATCCGCAGCCGAGCCTCCGCACACGGGTTGGCTTTGATCGCGTCCCACCGAGTCTGGAAGGGCGGCGGGGGGCAAATCCGGGTCTGCTTGGCCCATGAGTGGCCCCACAAGCAGCGAAGAAAGAGAGTTCGGGCTTAAGTTTGCAATCCCGTGGGAACTGCCTATTCTGAGGCTGCACCCTGGGGGTGATTGTCCATCGCCCATCTGTTACACGGCTCCTCGGAGGCGGAGCAATAGCTGTGTGTCTGTGTCTGACCCCCCCTCTCGGAAACGTCCCCGGAACAGCAGCTCTGAACTACTGAAACGGAGTAAAAATATTGAGTCTTGGAGCCTCTGGAATGGATCGAACACTGAGCATGTAAATGTATCATGATTATCCATGGCTGCGCTGGTCTGCTCCCCTCATGAAACACCCATGGGAGCGTTAACCCCCCTCCCCCATTTTATTTTGCTTCCTTCGCCTCCCGGATCTATCCTATTTGTGATGCACAAAACCGAAGCGGCGCTGGCGTTTACACTGCAAAATTGCACGAGTTCCGGCTGCCAGGAAGGGGTGCCCGCCCCATCACACCAGAAAAACCAAATTCTAGTCAATATGAAACTCACCCCCTCCAAGTAACCATGGTGAGGTTCATTCACCCCCCTGTTCATTCACCCCCTCAGTTTGCTCACAGGAGAAACGAACCCTCTGTTATAGTAGAACCAATTTTTTCGCCGATAGCCTCCAATATACTTCCAAAGGGAGACTTTTTCCACATGCCTTTCCCCTGCCCATGAATTTGCCAGGCTGCTTTCCTGGAGCATCAGTACCCAGCAGGGCTAATTGTGCACCTGAAACTCACCTGAGCACCTCTAGTCTGAGCGTGCATGTCTAGACATGGTGTGTTTCTCTTCCAAAGATTAGGACGCGTGCTCTGTAAATAGCCTATAGACAGTGCTGGATCTGGATGGGGCTGAATTTTGGATGCGGGGAGGAATGGTAGCAGGGACAGGTCCCATAGCGGGGGGCTGCCCGGCTTATGCGCCATCCAACGGGGCTGACTTGAAAGCAGGGAAAGTTCACAACAACTGGAAGTTTTGCCCGAGGATGGGTGCTCCCAAACTATCCCAAGTCCGAGTACAAAAACACAGACACTTTTCAGGCTGAAATGGGGGGTTTAAAGTGATTGTGGTACTTGGCTTTTGGAAAGTAGGGTTTACTTGCCACAAGGATTAAAATTGTTAATAATTCACTAGTAGTGACCCCACGTTTGGTGAGCCCTAGGTCTCACGACAAAAGAAGGAAGGGTCACCAAATGAAATATAGGGCACGTCTAGGCTACGTTTTAATTTTGAAAGAGGAAAAAAGTTTCGATCGCTTTTTCGAAAGTGAGTCTTTCGAAAGTGAAAGTAGTCTGGATGCGGTTTTTTCGGGGGGGAAACCCTTTTTCGAAAAACCGCATAAACCTTCTGTTTTTAGGAAGAGCGGTTTTAATGTCCTCGTTTGAAATTAAAACGTAGACTAGAATTGCCTGAAGCGTACAGGCAGAAGATTTAAAGAAACAAAAGGAAGTATTTTCCCCCACACGATGCACTCTTCATCTGTGGAACTCCTCGCCAGAAGATGTTATGGAGTCCAGGACTTTATCAGGGTTCAAAGAAGAGCTAGATCAATTCATGGAGGATGGGTCCATCAATGGCGATTAGCCAGGATGGGCAGGGATGGTGTCCCCAGCCTCTGTTTGCCAGAAGGTGGGAATGGGCGACAGGGGAAGGATCACTGGATGATTCCCTGTTCTGTTCACTCCCTCTGGGGAACCTGCATGGGCCACTGTCGGCCGACAGGACACTGGGTTGGACGGACCTTTGGCCTGACCCAGCCTGGCCGTTCTTATGTTCTTAGTTTCCTGGCTGGTTTGATATTTTGGGAAATACCCGTGTTTCGAAGGAGACATGCTAAACTGCAGCTCATTCCATTTTATCCAAACCTGCCTCGCCTCTGTGACTGACTCTTGCTTGCTCCTCCAGCTTGTATGGGAAGGAACTGGGATGGCTGGTGGCCAGGAGACAGCCCGCCCCCTCCCCCCCCCCCCAGCACAGTGCTAGCTAGGAGACCCCCTCCCCCGGCTGACTTGCCCCGTTACCTCTCTGCTTGGCCGTCTCGTAGTCGGCCTTGCAGACCAGCCGGCTGTCCTCCATGAGGTAGAACTCGTCCCCCGTGGCCAGCTGCCGCTTGCACACGATGCAGGAGAAGCAGTGTAGGTGGTAGACGAAGTCCTGGGCCCGTCTCACCACCTGGGTCGGGGGGATCCCCTGCTGGCAGGCGGCGCATTTCGTCCCAAACCTCCTGCGGGAAGAGAAGAGCAGAACATTGGGTGCCTGTCGGCGGGGCCGGAAAGGCCGGTGGGACGAAGCCCCTCGCTGGACTCCCAGGGGCTGGCCGGGGCACGACGGCCTGTCTCAGCGTGAGGTGCAGAGGGGGGTGTAAGGGTAGGATCTCAACACGCGCACGCGCGCACACACACGCACGCGCACACACACACACACACGTGCACACACATGGCCTTGTTAAGTGCTTGCGGCCCAGCACCTGCTTGGACTGGGGCAGATCCTCGAATCTAGGGCCTGCATGGGCTAGCGCCTGCGGAGAGGGGTCCGCTTTGCGCCTGGTTGTGGGTGCACCCTGGGGCTCTGCATGGGAAGTTATGTGGTGCGGGGGAGCAGGGGGGCCCCCACACCCTGGGATTTCGTGGGGGGCTCCCAACGAACAGGGATTCCTCAGTCGGGAAGGGGGGGGCACCCTCCAGGTGGAAGTCACGACGTTTGAGCTGGAGGCTGGACCGTGGGCACTTCGCTACGGGCCAGACAGTCCCCCCCGCCATGGCAGCCCCCGTGTGACCCCCCGGGCAGGCTGCATGCTGGGACCCCGCGGGACACGCTGACTCAGCGAACGTCTGTGGAAACGGGTCTGAAGGCCCCTCCTTGCTGCCAGCCAGCGCTGAGAGGGGAGGTGCCGGGGTGTCCCCCAGCAGGCCCTGCCCTGCCGCCGAGAAGTGCTCTGAGCATTGGCCTGCTCTGGATTCGCTTCCGAAATGTGTATTCCTCTCCCCCCCACCCCATCAGAACGCCAAGGGCCCGATCCTGGAGTGCGTGGCGTGTCTAACGCTGCCCCCACACACACACTTTTAGATCAACACCATGTTCATGAAGGGCCCCGAAGGCACCTCCCACCGTAGCAACAGCCCCTGCGCTGGGGGATTTAATTCTGGTCCTGACCGAGTGCCTGGAGGGGTTAGCTTGCAGGCTACAGGGCCGGGGAGGAGGGTCATTGGCTGTTTGCTTTGGATGCAAAATCTGCAAAACAGCAGGGCGAGCTCCGAGCTCGGGAATAGCGCAGGGGGAACGTCAAATACTCTGACATTTGCACGCCCCGCTTCCCCTAGTGCCAGGGAGCTAACCCCTGCCCAGGAAGGGTGTGGGGGTGGGGGGTTGTGTTCACTACATAAACCCGCCGATTTCATTAACGTGCCGATCCAAGATGCCGGCTTAGCTCTGCGTGGGCGGGCGCGTCTCCCTGGGCTCTGTCGGCCCTTTCTTTTTGGGGGATGATTTAAGCTTTGCTGCCAAGGCTGCTCTGAACCCTCGCGTGTCAATATTAACCCCTGCATGTACTATAGTGCGGCTGATGCAGGGCAGCCCCGCACCCTGTGTGCTCAGCCCTCCCCACCCCCGAGTCAGACTGGCATGCAGCTTTTCCCCCCTCCTGATCCCTCCCCCCGGCTGGGTCTTCATGAACTTCTCTGGAATCCATTGGTGGGCACGAGGTACAGAAAGATAAATCTATCCTCTCCCTCCCCCCGCCCAAGTCCTAACTTTTTAAAATCAGCCTCTGATTTATTCTTTATTCACCAGGCCCTTTTTCCGCATGGAGATCGTTCACAGAAGCAACCATGATCTCTGATCTCCAGCTCACCTGGGGTGTGTCTAGACAGCAAAGTTATTTTGGAATAATGGCCGTCATTCTGAAATAACTATGCGAGAATCTACCCCGCAATTCTGCTATTTCGAAATCATTTCAAAATAATGGACGGCTCATTCTGACTTCTGTAAACCTCATTCTGCAAAGTATAATGCCTATTCCGAAACAGCTATTTTGAAATTAGGTGTGTACAGACACTCCACTTCTGCTAAAGGGCCATTTTAAATTATTCCTGCTGGAGCTCTGAATCGAGATAGCACGTCGACACTAAGGAAGCCTGCCTAGGACTAATTTTGAGGCTTCCTTGCCATGTACACATGCTATTTTGCAATAAGCAATTTCAGAATAATAACTATTCTTTATTCTGAAATAACTGCAGTATAGACTAGCCTTGATGAAGTGAGTTTTGCACACAAAAGCAAATACATGGATGACTAATGTCTACTACCAGGTGATTTCAAAATAGGTTATTTCCCATAGTAACGTCCCAAATAATAACTACATAAAAAACTATTTCGAAATAGCTTGTTTCATACTTTGGCGCTGTCTACGCAGCACCAGCTTTGGACATAACCTGCTATTCCGAAACATCCCTTGCTCCTTGTGGAATGCGGTTTACAGGGATGTCGGAATAACGTGCCCAAAATAACGGGCTTGCTGTGAAGATCCGAGAGAGCTATTCTGGATGCTCCGGTATCCCAAAGCAATGTCGCAGTGTAGAGGTAGGCCCAGTGACTAGTTGCCCATGCGCCCCATTTCCTGGGCCTAAAATCTCTGCCAGGTTCCCTCCCCTTCCCCCCGCATGACTTACTTGAAGAAGTCCTCTTTGCAGTACACGCTGTCACCTCGGCTGAAGCATTTCTCAGCCAGCTGGGTCTGGCAATCGCTGCATTTCAGGCACTTGCTGTGCCAGTGCCGATCCAGCACCTTCAGGATGAACCTGTCCACGATGTGCTGGTTGCAGCCTGCGCAGAGGGGGATTTCTGGTGGGGGAGCAAAGACATCACAGGGCGGGTTAATGGCTCCGTCCCACAGCCCCGAGCCCGTGGGGTGGGAACCGGATTGGCTCAAACCTGCCTGGACCATTGGCCCATCTATTAAGCTCCATCACCTCACCCACCTGTCCTGGGGCCTGTCCCAGGCCGTTCCCACACGGAAACTCCGCATCCCCATCGCCTGTGGCTAACAAAAGCGCCCCACGAGGGACGGGAAAGTCCCGCACCTTAGGCCACGTGATATGCCACCCTCCTTTTTTTTAATTACAAATGCCTTGAACACTCGTGGGAGTGGGAGCGTTTGGGATTTATTATTCCTGATGCAGAGTGGCTGAAAAGTGCCTTTTTAAAGAATAAACACCAGAGGCTTGAGGGGAAAAAAGGCCTCCGGGGAGCTGCGATTCCTTCGGGTTTGGGTTTCCTATGTCTTGGGGGGGGGAGAGAGAGAAACGCTAGCACATTTATCTGATGCCCTTGAACGATCTCTGCTGTGTTTGGGGGTATAACCCCCTGGATCTAAGAAAAGGGATTTAAACACACACACACACACACACACACACACACACACTGCTCCCCCCCACACACACACATACACACTTCTCCCCCCCACACACACACTGCTCTCCCCCCCTACACACACACACAGCTCTCCCCCCCCACACACACACACTGCTCTCCCCCCCCCACACACACACACTGCTCCCCCCCACACACACACTGCTCTCCCCCCCCACACACACACACTGCTCTCCCCCCCCCCACACACACACTGCTACACACACACACACACTGCTCCCCCCCACACACATACACACACACACACACTGCTCTCCCCCCCCACACACACACTGCTCTCCCCCCCTACACACACACACAGCTCTCCCCCCCACACACACACACTGCTCTCCCCCCCACACACATACACACTGCTACACACACACACACTGCTCCCCCCCCACACACACTGCTCTCCCCCCCCCACACACACACACTGCTCTCCCCCCCACACACACACACACACTGCTCTCCCCCCCACACACATACACACTGCTCTCCCCCCCACACACATACACACTGCTACACACACACACACACTGCTCCCCCCACACACATACACACACACACACTGCTCCCCCACACACACACACTGCTCTCCCCCCCACACACATACACACTGCTACACACACACACACACTGCTCCCCCCACACACATACACACACACACACTGCTCCCCCCACACACATACACACACACACACTGCTCCCACACACACACACACACACTGCTCTCCCCCCCACACACATACACACACACACTGCTCCCCCCCACACACATACACACACACACACTGCTCCCACACACACACACACACTGCTCCCCGCAAAACAACAGAAGAGACGCGCTCAAACGCGCTCCAATCGCTCCTAAACAACAACTCCGTCGCTGGAGCGCAAACGCACCGGGCGTGGGCGGCTCGGCCCAGACTCCACGCTCCCGACCCACGCGTGACCCACCGGGCCCCTCGCACAGCCCCGCTGGCCCCGGCTGTGTCTGGCCCCCGCCCCGCATCCCCAGACGCCGGCCGGGAAAAGAGAAACATTCCCAAAAGTGGGTGGCGGAGCCAGACCCTGGCCGCCTCCCCGCTCCGGGGCTCGCCCGCAAATACCCGCCCAGCCCACAGCGCTGGTGCCCGCCGACACCCCCGCCCGACAGTGTAAACGGGGGGCCACGAACGGAGTTGTCGCTTCTTGAGACTTTGATTCGGTTTCTGCCCTGAGACTCGACTTTCCCCGCCGCAAACCCGCCTCGGGCGCATCGCCCATCCGAGCCCCGCGTCTTTCCCGGTTGTGTCCCGGGGCAATGTGCGCCACAAACAACCACAACCACCACTGGACAGTCCTGTTCCCTTGTGTCCCGGATCCGCCCCCCCGCAAAACAACCCACGCGCAAAGCCGCCGTGAAACACACACTCAATCAAACACTCCCCCCATCCAGCAAAGACACTGCAGGCGGGCCCCGAAAGCGGAGAGAAATCACTTGCCCGCTAGCGTTAGGCACCAAGGCTGGCACCCCATCGTCCCAGCCACTGGGCAGCCCAATTCCACTCGGCCCGCCCGCAGCGCCTTCTGCCTGACCCGAGCGCGCAACACCCGAGACCCACGCCGGGGTGGGGGCAAAGATGACGGCGGGGGCAGCTTAAGACTCCCAAATTACCGTCTCATAGGCAACGAATATTGCTTCCTTCTGCTCCGCCGCCGCCTAATCTGATTTTCGAAGGCAAAATACAATCTCTTAAATTAATAGAACCCCTCCTGGAAATTAATTTAGGGCAGACACACAAAGACACAGACACACACACATACACAGAGACAGACACACACACATACACACATACACAGAGAGACACACAGACACACACACATACACAGAGACAGACACACACACATACACACATACACAGAGAGACACACAGACACAGAGAGACATACACTCAGAGACACACACTCATACAAAGAGGGAGACACACTCAAACACACAGAGAGAGACACACACACACACACACAGATGCAAACACATAGAGAGAGAGAAAGGGAGAGAGAGATACACACAGACACAGACACACACACATTCAGGGAACAGAACCTTACGTTGCATTGTGAATCCAGCAGAGAAGAGGAGATGCCTTTAAAACGGGCCTCCAGGGCGCAGCGTCTTCCCTGGATTTACCTGCAGGCGCTGACCCCCATTTGAATTTTGTATTGTTCTTTGTAGCCCCTCCTGTCACTCCTCCCTCCCCCCCAAAAATATCCAAACTGCCTGTGACCCCGGGCCCGGCTCTGCCTCGCCCGTCTCTCTCCCTCGCTGCCACCAATTCTATCATTAGGCCCGAGTCAAATATTTCTGGTCCCAGCCCTTCCCCCGAACCAATCAGGGGTCCCCCTCCATCCTGGGTCTCTCTCCAAATCACGCCTGACAATTAGCACGGGAAAGGCTGCGGTAAACGTGGGGGAGGGGGGTTCATTCGCTAAACCGGTTTATTTTTAGACCCGGGTCACTTGAGCTTCTCTCCGTGGTGTCAGTTTTAAGAGCTTGGAAAGGGGGGGGCAGTCACGTGGGCCTGGGGGTTGTCACCCCCGGATGGCGGGTGCCCAGCAAGGAGCTGCCTGGAGGAGAGTTAGTTGTTCGTTCCTCGAACTTTTCAGGACTCAAGAGTCGAATTGTCTCGGTCAATCGGGAGTCGTTCGTCCAAAGAAAGAATCCAACAGCCCGGCGAGCTGGCAGGAGCCTTTCCTGGCGCCTGACCGCGGCACCTGTGTCCAGAGACCGGCAGGACAAACGCCTAAGCCAGGGCATGTGGGAGTTAGCAGGACCCCAGGTTAGCTGACCTCCGGCGCAAGCCGATATCGGGCTAGAAAGCGCTGCGGCTATGCCCGAGAAAAGCGTTCGTGTGCCAGGTGCCAGCTGCCAGCGCCCAAGCCACACAAGCACACTGCGCAACCCACGGGGAAAGGGACAAGCCTGGTTTAGTCACAAGCCACGTCCGGGTGGGACGGTGTCTGTTTCTATTCTAAGGGACCAGCGGATTTACCCAGCGTGGTCTGTAGCACAATTAATTTTTTTAACTTAATTTTAAAAAGTTAAAAAATGATTTTTACGAACTTTTTTTTTAAACTGGTGATTTCAACCCATTTTCGTTTGCATTTCTCATTTCTGTCTCCTTCATGTGTGTACTTGGAGTTTTCTGTGTCATCTATTAGCTCTTTTATTGGAGGGTGTGTTTGATCAAGAACTCCCCTAAAGGTAAGCGCTGGGACCAGGAAACAGGGACCTCCCGTTTTCTAAAATTGTTCTCCTTGACCCCTAATGTCAGGACAGGAAGCCAGGGGCTTAAACTGCTGCAAGGGAGGTTGAGGTTGGACTTTAGGAAAAACTTCCTAACTGCCAGGGCCGTTAAACACTGGAAGCAATTACCTAGGGGGGTTGTGGAATCTCCATTTCTGGAGATATTTAAGAGCAGATTGGATAAATGTCTATCAGGGATGATCTAGACAGTGCTTGGTCCTGCCATGAGGGCAGGGGGCTGGACTCGATGACCTCTCCAGGTCCCTTGAGTTCTAGGGTTCTCTAGTTCTAAAAGAAGGTAAAAGATTCAGGGAGGAATGAATTTGGCGAGACACTGAGGCGCATTTGCAAACGGCACCGCTCTCCGGCCGGGTTTGCCCAAGTCTAACACTCCCGGAGGTCGCATTTCTCGGGGGAGGGGAAGATGCAGGGAATGTGCGTTTCCGTCCCGACTCTCTTCCGAGATCCGATCCGATTGTGGGTCTGCCCTGGCCCAGAAGCCGGATCTGGCCCGTGAAGAAATAGCCAAGCGAGCTGCAAACGGAAAGAAGATTCGGTTCGCTCCTCTCCGGGAAGAGGGAAGGTCCCTGGGCGACTTCGTCCCGGAGCCGGGCAGGGCTGAGCGCTTCGTGCGGTGAAAGCCGCGCAGGTCGAGCTCGCCGCTCAATTATTTATCCGCCAGCCTCGCCCCACGCCCCATCCCTGCGCCTTTTGTTCGCACGGCGAGCGCCTGCTAAAACTTTCCTGGCCTGCTTTCCTACGGAGCCTCTGCCTAGCGGCGGGGCACGGACGCGGGGGGTGGGGAGGGAGTCATCGGGTTCAGACCTGAGCAAGGGGCAGGAGTGAAGGGGCCCCGAGGCGCTGCCTTGAGCCCCCCCCTTTATTCTGGGGCTGTTTGCACCCCGAGATCTCGCCGTTCGTCCAGACCTGGGCGCGTCCAGGCTGCGGCCTCGCAGGGCCAGCGAGCTAACTGGAGCCCTCTCTGCGGGGGTGGGGGTTAGTTGGGAAGGGGGCCAACTCCAGGGAACCCGGGTGGTAGAAAAACCCCTTCCTTGGCCGAGCCCTCGTTAGCCCGGGGAATCGAGCCCTGAATTCGAATCGCGAGAAAACGAGCTGCGGCCTTCGGCGCCTTCGGGCCCGTATCGACGCCCCGGCGCTTCTCGAGAGGGGGGGTCCACATGGTTCTAGCGCGGGGCCGAACTGCACGGAACCAAAGGGCAGCCTGAACCGTTGCGCTTTTATTCCGCGGCTTGGACTCCAGGTCCCCGCCAGCAGCCGCCCGTCGGCGGATCCGAACGACACCTTTCAAGCCGCCCGGTTTCAGCACGCTCCGGAAGAGCGCGGGGCGGCGGGGCGGGTCCTCTCCGCGCCCTGGGCAGGCGGGGGTCGTCGGTGCTGAATTTGTGGAAGAATAAAATGTTTTGCTGAGCCGCGGCTGGGAAACACCCGGTTCCTTCTCCAGCCCTGGCTGCGGTGCGCGGTTGGTTGGTTCTCATTTGCAAGCGCATGGAAATATCGAGTTTGCCGCTCCGATGTATTTTACGCCCCTTTTTCCAAGTCCTCCCGTGGCGACGGTACCCCACTGCCTAGCTGCCCTAGAACACCGGGCCCAATTCTCGGCTATTCCCCTCGGGGGTCAGCAAGGCGCTGGAGGGAGCGCACGAAATGGCCACAGCCAACGAGCTCCGAAATGTTCGTTGCTATTTAACTAACAAGCGAAAAACACAAAACAAAACAAACCGCCGGCGCAGCTGCCAAAAGAGGCTCAAACACGCGCCCCGGGAGTTATTTAGCTCAGGGATCGTTAATTTCAAGGGACAGCGACGACTCCAGACTTCGCCCGAGAAAAGACCGCAGGATCGGGGCCAAAGCCCTCCCGCTGGGCTCTCGGAGAAGGAGCCGCGGTGACTCCGAATTAACGGGCGACACGAGCAAGGAAACAGCCGGGTCTCTAGGCGGCAGGGAAGGCCTCACGGTCTTGCTTTTATAAAGAAGCAGCAGCCGAAACATATGTCGGCCTTGCCTCTCTGGCCCGGCCTAATCCCTGGCCCTCTGCCTGGGAGCGCTAATCCCGGGCAATACGGAGTAAAAAACCGCAGGGCACCCGGGAGAAATGATCCAACCATTCCAGGGAGCAGGGCCTCCCCACGCGAAGGGGATCAGTGCGATTCCGCGCCCCCCTGCCCGGACGCAGCAGGGCCGGTCGGGCCTCCTCTGGGGCGCACGGAAAGGGGGTGATTTCGTTTGCTTCTCGGCGCTGGGATTTTGCGGAGCTGCGCTCCAGAGGCGCGCAGCCGTGGGGGGAGACGGGGGCACCCCGAGAAGTTTCAGCCCTCGCCCCGCTGGGCGGATCGATGGTCCTCAAAGGCCAGGGATGTATTTCTACCGAGGGCGCCGGAGTCACCTGCCAGGAGCCCATGCAGGGCAGCCGAAATGTTATTTATGGGCGCCCGGCGCTCCAGATAAATGACATTTTCATGCAGTTCTTCCTACCATTAATTCGCCCTAGGCTGGTTTGCGTTTTTCAGCAAAAAAAAAAAAAAAAAAAGTCGCCCCTGATTGATGGCGACAGACGTACAATTAACTCGAGCGGGGATACATAAATTGCGCGGGGGGGGGAGAAGGGAGGGGGCTGCTCGCCAGGTCTCCTGCTCCTGCCTTTGCGTTAGAAGTCCAGAGATGCAGGAAAGCGCATTCAAATCAGCCAGGTAATAATTAACCCGATCCATCTCGCATTTGCCTTGCCCCCCCCCCCCTTGCTGCACCGCGCCGCGCTCTGGGGTCTGGTCAGTTGCACCTGTTCTAAGAGCCCCTAGGGCCCCCACCTGCCGGCAGACCCGTGGAGAAGCGCCCCCCCCCCCCCCCCCATCTCCAACTAACCCTGTACCTTTGCGCACGTCTTCGTTCTGGGCCAGCAAAGCCAGGAGCATTTCTGTGCTGGAACAGTCCTTGCCCGAGCTCAGTCCTTTAAGCGCATCCATCTTGCATCGCCTCCCTCCGCCAACTCTGCCAACACGGGGCACCGCGGCCCACAGCGGGGTCTCCGAGCTGCGCGGGGCTGCCAGCCCTCTCCCCTCTCCGGCGCCCCCTGCGCTCTCCACGCAGCGAACCATACGCCTGCTCCGCACCGCACCCCCGCCCGCAGTCCAGCCGGGGTCCGCACAATCCACCCCCACCCCCGCCGGAGGTGCCGTGCGCTGGCGGCGCGGGAGAGGGAGTCGCACACTGGCGCACCCGGGGCGGAGGAGCAGCCCGGCTGACTCAACGTCCAGCCCCTGCCCAGGAGGGGGGAATCTCGTTCCCAGCCCGTGGGAGGCGGCCGCTCCCCTTTGGGCCCGAGGCAAAAGGAACCATTTGTCCTTTGCAGGTGGGGAGGGGGGTAAACGCCTCCGGCCTGAGGATGGGGGGGGGCGGGCTGGAAGGGGCTTCCCAGGGACTATCTATCTAGCTCTGCAGGGCTCCATAGGGGCTGGCAGCGCGCACAGGGAGCCTGGGCGCAAGAAGCGCGCAGAGGAAATGGCGAGGGGGGAATCCGCTGGGGGATGGGTTGGTTCTGGTTTCAGCGATAGCACCCTCCTGCCCTGGTTAGCCCAGCACTCTCCACGCCCCCTTCCCCTTCCATTTTGTGGATAAATCGCTGTAACGTTTCCCTATACCCATGTATCATTCTCATATCACTTTGTATTAACAGAAACTTGGTAAGTCCTTTTATAGAGAGATCTTGTCCTCCTACATAGATAGATCCTTATGGTAAGCCTTCTTAGAGAATCCCTTGTATTAAGAGAAACCTGGTATCCCGTCTTTTCCATAGAAACTTTGCATCAAGCCCTTTATGTTGTAGGATGTAGGAATAGTTAAGGTAAAGAAAAATGTCTTTTTTTTCGGGGAGTAGAATAGATCTCTCCCCTGTCAGGGATTGCCCTGTTGAAATGAATGAGGCGTGAAAGGTGAGCACCTCCAGCAGCAGCTGCAAGGGTGGAGAGGGGCTGGGAGCCAAATCCAAACTCAATAGGATTTGGGAAGTGAACTTATGGAAAAGAAAACTGGACCTAGAGAGAGGGCCTTGGGAGTCAAGCAGCAAGTGCCTGCCCTCGGGAGGACCCTCTTTGAACCAGCATTAGAAAGGGGCCACAAATATCTCACTGCATATTTAGGTGATGACTATCTGGCTGCCTGAGAGGGATAATTAGGAGTCATCTTGCAAGGGGACCCCTTCCTCTTGTCAACATCCTAGCATCAATCGGGATCTGCAGAAGCCAGGCTCCACCTTCCCCCCCCCCCCCCCCATCTAACTCACCTGGGCAGTGCAGTTAGGAGGAGCAACTATTGGTGACAACAAGGTGTGTGTGTGTGTGTGTGTGTGTGATCACATGCATCTGATAAAGTACCCATTGATCTATGTATGCTCAATAAATGTGGCTTGTTGCCTTATCGCCCTGAAAAAGATCCCGGGTGCTTCTTTTAAGCACAACAATTTTTCCCTGCAAAATAAAGAGTGAAAGCAAAGCCTGCATGTCTCCAACTTTCCAGGCGAGGCTAGGATTTTGGGAATGGGGGGGGGCCTCCTCGAATCCGGAAGTATAGAAGGAAGACCCCCCCCCCAATGTGTTGATTTTTGTATTTGGTGCCCCCCTCTCCTGCGCACTTGGCAAATACACATTCCGCTGAGTTCCTCTCCCGGCCCTTTGTGTCCAGAGGGGGAAGAAATTGCTCCAGCGTTCAGCGGAGGAAACCAGCAAAGGAAATGTTTGATGGACGCTCCATGACGCTCGGGAGGGTGGGAAAGTTCACCCCGCCCCCCCCTCCCGGAGACGGGGTCGCCCGGCATGGGGCAGGGATTCTCCTTAGCCCCCCTGCAGCAGGCGCCCCCGACCGTGTTTCCTTCCAGGCAGACATTAGGCAAATCAGATCAACGTGCAAAGTACCGGGAAAGCGTCTTATCTAGGGACACCCCACCGGCCTTCCTCTCTGCGAAGCAACCTCACTTTTCGAGGAAGAGGCTTTTGCCCAGCAAGGAGGGTGGGGGTGGAGGAACAGTCCCAAGATTGGAAAGTAAATGGGCCAGATCCTGAATTCAAAGGAATCCCCTGCAAATGGATAAGGGCTCTATTGAGGTGGATGAAATCCTCTCTTCTTTTGGACCAAATTGGTCTCCGAGGGAGAAGTCAAGAGGGGATGGCAGAAGTTAAGTAAATAGGAACCTGAGGTTTATAATTATTTCTTTGCATTTATTAGAGGAGAAATTCCCATCTTTCCCCCCCTTTCATCTGAATGCTGGTTGCGCTTATTTCTAACCCCCTTATTTGTAGACAAGAAGCAGAGCCTCCCCCGAGCCTGTGAATTTTGACTTCATTGGCTTGTAATTTCGAAATAATTTCTGCCTGTGAAGGGGAATAAGATTATTTGTAAATAGTTATTCCAGGAGGCATACCAGCAAATTTAGTTATTTCAAAATAAGCTTATTCCTTTCCACAAGCAGGAATTATTATTTCAAAATAATCATCCCCTTATTTCAAAATAACAGACTTGTTTGTCTACACTACAGAGACATCGAAGCTGCCGCTGGTGACCTTCCAGAGTACAAATGAGTAGGTCTAATTAAGATATACTAATTGGAACTCAGAGGGACCCTCCTGTTGATGCCAGTAGTCCTGCTTCCACAAGGAGTAAAGGAAGTTAAAGGGTGAGTGTTCTCCCTTGGAATTCCTGCCTTGTGGACAGCACCAAAAGTCTAGATAAGGTACTTCAACTTCAGTTACACAATTCATGTAGTGGAAGTTGTGTATCTTAATTGGACCTTATCCCCTAGTGTAGACATACCTGCAGTGTGGATGCTCTGTTCTACACTAGGGAGTTATTATTCAATGTAAGTTATTTCAGAAGTTATTATTTTGAAATAACTCTCAAAATAAGTTATAATTTCAAGGGGTACATCTACACAGCACCCTTAGTGCAAAATAAGCATTGCAACTTGCAAAGCTTATTTTGAGTATGTTTCAAAATAGCTTCTTTTGTAATTTGGCACTGTATGGACAGCACCACATTTTGAAATACACCACTATTCTGAAATGTCCCTTAATCCTTGTGGAACGAGGTTTACAGGGACATCAGAATAGAATAGCACCCATTATTTTGAAAGATATTTTGAAATAAGGTCATGCTGTCAAGATGCAGAATAGCTATTTTGGGATACTGAAAGTATCCCAAAATATCACTGCAGTATAGATATACTCTAAATAAGTTATTTCAGGAGCTATTATTTCGAAGTCATTATTTCGAAATAATTTCCTAATGTCCACATGCCTAATTAGCCTTGGTCTACACAGCAGTTATTTAGAAATATTATTTCAAAATAATAATGCCAGAAATAACTATTTTGAAATAACTTATTTCGAAATAACTGATTTTGGGGGAGTTATTATAAGGAAGTATTTCGACATAACTCCCTATTGTAGACCAGGGCCACGCTTAGAATTTTGGGAGCAGCTGTGGGCAGACCTGCTCCTCTTCCTTTTCCACAGGGTCGTCTGCTTCCAAGACGTGGCCACGCCAGTGTGGGGACCCAGGACCCTTACTAATAAGGGCGACGTCCAATCCACCCCCTCTTCTATTTTTTAAGACAACTGTTTACTTTGGGCAAGATCGGCAGCTCAATAAACTGCTGAGCGCGGCACCACCCTGATACATTTTATTGACACTGATCTTTAGAGGCAAAAGGTGTCTGGGGAAATCAAGCGTAGTGCTCCTGCCGTCCCCTGCAGATGAATTCAAAATCAATGCCCCATTTGCCTGCGTTTTCCGAGGATATGAAACGCATTTTGGTGAAAGGTGTGCGATGCTTCAATGTTCTTCCCAACTTTTAAGCTCTAATAATAATTTTATGCCTTATTGATCGCCTTCTCTGAAGGGGCCGAGAGACCGTAATGGTATCAAATGAGAAACACTTACGGCCGAGGCATGCTGGAAAGGGCAGCCGGGGCGCTATAGGGCTAGCTATAGGCGCCGGGCTGTTTATCACAGAGCAGGCTGCAAAGGGGGGAGTGTTTGTGTCAGCTGCTTTTGCAAGCACCCAGCTTCCCAGAGCACCGTTCCCACCCACACAGAGGAGCGCGTTTTTATTCCAGCCAGGGGCCTGGAACGACACTGACCATGGCGGAGCTGGGGGGGTGGGGGGGGGGGTCTGTTCTTCCTGAAGTGAGGAACTTGCGTTGCGTTCCCAGTTCTGAGAAAATCAAGGCTCTCGTGTTGTCTTAGGCAGGGCATGGGGCGCTCTTGGCTTCTCAGGGAAGGGTGGGTTTGTTTCGTTCTGCCTTGTGATGCTAATTTAATTCCCCTCCCCCCTCCAGCCTCATCCCGGGACCCCCCCCAGCTCCCCCACGGGCGTCACAACCTGGGATTCGGTGTATCTATGAACTCCAGCTCCAATCCCCCGGCCTCGGAGAACTTTTTTCGCGCGTTGGATCAGGGACACCCACTTAATTTACCCAAATAACCAAACGCAGCTCCAACCGCGAGCGGTTTACTCCAGATGCGCTCCTGAAACGCTCCTGTATTTGCCTAGAGCGGAAACCCTTTTTCGTTTCGTGTCTAACGGGGCGTCTCTGGTAGGAAAGCGCCATGAAGAACGCGCCGCAGCGGTGTTTTCTTAAGCTCGCTGTTCTCCGGCGCCCCTGCGATTTCCTTCCACCCCCCAATGAATCAAGGACCTCGAGGGAGTATAATTTGGGGGTTAACATTCCGGGTTATTTTTCTTTCCTTGTTGAAACAGGCTAAAGAGCCCGGGGGGCGGGAGAGGGAGAGCCCAGTCTAGAACCTGAAAGCAGAAACGGAAAGTAACGCGGGGATTTTAGTCGCCTCCTTGTAGCCAGGTGCATCCCTGGTGGATTTCACACGATTTTCTCTCTTCAGCCCCTAACCCTCCTAGCTCGCTAACGTCGCCTGGAAGTACACTGCAGCTGTAGCTATCAGCTAGGCTCGGCGGAAGGAAGGGCTTTGAAAGGTGAAAATGCCAATTTTCTTCCACAATTTGATCTGAGGAAGTGGGTCTGGCCCACGAAAGCTCATCCCCTAATACACCATCTTGTTAGTCTTTAAAGTGCTACATAGTCCTGTCTTTTGTTTCAGCTACACCAGACTAACACGGCTGCATCTCTATTACTACAAAACTAGAGTTTCCCCCAGAAGAAGAATGGATCGCCCAAATGAGCAAAAATCAACTGGCTTTCTCTGGGTTACTTACTCTCCAGTCAGGCAGTTTGTCTTCTTGCTCTGTCCAAACGGAGCAGGGATTGCAGTGTCTACATTTAAAAAACACACGCTCCTTAGAACAGGACAGGGGTTCACTTCGCATGTACTCCGATTGAACTTTGCTTCCAATAGGAACGGGCCAGAAAAAACGACCCCCCCTTTCGTTAACACTCAGCTCCGATGGGCATTTAACCGGGCGAAAGGGCTGGGTTCGGTGCCCTGACGAGCGATAATCCATTACAAGCGGCGCGGCTACATCGGGTCTGGGTCGAATTTTTATTCATGGAGGGAGAAGCGGTTTTAGCCGAATAGACACATAACGGAAGCGAGGGGAATGGATCGGATGCTGCCTGGGCTGGTGGGATGTGTGGACGGGAGACCTGCCAGACGCGGTTTAGCTGCTTGTTTGATCCTTGGGGCTACTTATGGAATTATATGAAATTCAAGGTGTCAGGGATCACGAAGAACATCACGAGACAGCTCGAACCCGCAAAGCGAGCGTACGAACCCCTCGAGTTCTCCCCCCCACTCCCACTCCAGAACGTGGGAGTGTCTCGCCAGCGCTGCAATTTGGAAGGGAAAGGCCCCGATCCCGCGACTCGGCGATTGCAGCGTGGCGGGACCGACTGGCCCAGCCCGGATGGGGAAGTGGGAGGGAAGGGGTGCCCGGAAATCGCCCTCCCAATACTGGCGCCCCGGGGTGCCCGCAGCGTGGGACAGGACGCGCGGAGTGGGCTGGCACCCCAGAGAAGGGGGCCCAGGGAGCCCGCCTGTCTATGACTGGGACGGGGCCGAGGCTTTGGCTGGAGAGGGGGCGGGGGCGGGGGAGCGGATCTCTGGCAGATGACAGCAGCGAGTGATGGAGGAGTCCGGGTCAGACACGCGCTCTACAGCTGTCCCGAGCAGCCAGGAACAATACCGCTCATTAGCCATTCCTGGCGTCTGTGGCAGGCACCCGCCCCCCTCGCTCCCCTCGCGCGCGCGCACACACACACACACACACACACACACACACACACACACACACCGTTAATTTGCTTTTTGTTTGCTTTCTAAACGGCCTTTGCGGGAAGCTCGCAGGATCTGCCTCGCCAGGTAGCGGTTCCCTCCCGCCTCCCGCGGTCACAGGGCGACATCCGCGAAACAGCCCCGCTCTTGGAGGCGGGCAGATCCCTACCAAAATATCACCTCCCTCCAGCAGCCAGGGAGCCCGGCCCTGAGCGCTCGGGAGCAGAGCGGGGTAGCCGCCCCAGAGACCAACCTGCTACAAACCCCTGGTACCCAGGTACCTAGAATGGAGTTCCTTTCCCCTCCACGCTGGTATTTCAAGATCGATCACACTCACACCCTTCCAAGATCACACACACCTCCAAGATCACCCCCCCACACATACACATACCTCTCCAAGATCTCACTCACACACACACACACACACCTCCAAGATCACCCCCCCACACACATACACCTCTCCAAGATCTCTCTCTCTCTCTCTCTCTCTCTCTCTCTCTCTCTCACACACACACACACACACACACACACACACACACACACACACACACACACACACCTCCAAGATCACCCCCCCACACACATACACCTCTCCAAGATCTCTCTCTCTCTCTCTCTCTCTCTCTCACACACACACACACACACACACACACACACACACACACACCTCCAAGATCACCCCCCCACACACATACACCTCTCCAAGATCTCTCTCTCTCTCACACACACACACACACACACACACACACACACACACACACACACACACACACACCCCTCTCCAAGATCACACACACAAGATCCTGCACCTGAGCTCCCCGATTTGCAATTGCAAAGTCGCACGAAGGTGCCACGATGTGGCCCAAACGCCTCTTCTCCCTGCAGAGCGGGGCGGCCCTGCGTGGCCATCTCTAAGGCGTCCGCGTCCCGCAGCGCTGACCGGCCGCGGAGGGAGGGCGGGAGGCGGGTGCTGTCCCGCCCCGGGAGGAAAACGAGCGAGACTCTTACCTGGGACCCTGCTGAAGGGGCAGATCTCAGCCGCCTTCTCCGAGCTGGCCCGGACTCGTTCCAGCAGCATCTCGGGGCTGGGCGCGGCGGGCACCGGCCGGGCTAACTTGGGGAGAACTCGGGGGCGTCGGGCGTCGCTGGGCGGGGGCCTTCCGACCCTGCGGGAGCCCCGTCTGGCCGGCCCCCGCTCCGGAGCCGCGGCAGGCTTTTAACCGAGCGGCTTGGGGGAAAGGGGCCCGGCTGGGCGGGCGGCTCTTCCCCCTGCTCAGTGCCTGGCGTCAGTTGACCCTTCGTGCGTGGCCACCGAGGGGCTTTTTAGCATGACAAAGCCAGGGAGGGACGGGCGGAGGCGGCGGCGGCGGGGGGAGCTGTCCATGGTGCTGACACGACGCGCAAGCCAGCCAGGCGTGTGGTCCCCCCTCCCCCCCCCCCCACATACCCATACACGTGTCCAGCCCTCAGATCGCACAAGGGGGGCTGGGCGCCCCCAGCGCCGGCCCATTGTCTTCATGCAGATCGGCCCTTTCGTTCCTTTGTCCCGTCACAAAAGTCCCCCTCGCGCGTGTGTCCCCGTCGCTGCTCGCGGACACGGGTGGGCAGCCTGCCCGGGGGAGGGGGGGGGGGCTGCCGGCCAGATGCTAGCAGCGGAGCCGTATACAAAGGGATGGGGGGGCTGGTTTCCCCACCGCATAAACCCGCGGGGTGATCCGAGGGAATCCAGGGTGTTTCGAACCCAGCGCGCCCCAAAGAAACCATCCCCCGGGCGGAAACGTGAGGCCACCTACACACGAACCGTTGTGTTGGCGCAACAACCCACTTGGGCGCGTGTGAAAAACACACCTGGCGCTTGACCACGGGGCCGCGGCAAGTTCCACCTGGACTCCGCTGCCCGGCCGGGACTCGTCGCCGGGCTGCAGAGATGCTGATGGAAAAGGGAAAGTGCTTAAAAGCGAATCGGGCTGGTAAATGAAGCGGCTAAGTAGGACCCTGGCCAAGCGAAAAGCACCTTCCTTCAAGGCAGCGCCATCCGTGACCCTTCGGGCCCCAAAAGTGCCGCCAGCAACGAGCACAAATGGGGTTTTTTTTTTGTGGTTGTTTTGTTTGTTTGTTTGGAGCGGGCTCTAGAAATCAGATTTTTTCCCCCCTCCGGGAGTTTCCCGATTTCTGACCTTCTCCAGCTTTGCCAGGAGGGACCCATCCACCTAGAGGAACGTCACACCCCCGGGATGCTATTAATAACACCCCCGTTCCTTTTCCGAGGGCGGATTCGAAACTATTCGCCTTCCTCCTCCCCAAGGAAAGCTGCTTTTCGTCCTTCCCCTGGAAGAACCTTCCCTTTCAGGAGCGGCCATTCGCTCCCCCCACCCCGCCCGCCTCCAGCCCCCGGGAGCTTTGCTAGTTAAGTGTGGCTGGTTTGTTTGTTTTAATTAGTTAATGAATTTGGGAAGCTAATGCGCTTTGAACCGCCGATTTAGCCACGTGCGGGTGTGAAGCCTCGCGCCCGGCCCTGCTGAGTCCCCCTCCGGGCTTTCTAGCCGCGGTCCTTTAATTAGCTTCATTTGCAGCGGGTGACCTGGGGACAAATACCCCCAGGTGCAGACGCAGCTTTGGAGCGTCCGCGGGACCCGGAAAGTCACCAGCGGCCCTCGACTTTGGGCCCGGCCGCCAGTTCTGCGGTTGCCGGTCCAGGAAGGAAAGTTTGCCAAGGGCCCCAGGGACATCTGACGGGGGCAGATCCATCTTCCGCCCCCCCCCCCCCCGCTAGGTGGGATCGCCCCGGGCTTTGGGTGGCCCAGGAGGCGCGCGCCGCTCCCAAAAGACATCTCCAGTTTTGTTTTGTTTTGTTTTGTTCTCGGGCCCTTAGTTGGGAGCCGGCTCCCCCCGCTTCCCCTCGGATCTAGGTCACAACTTCTCTCCTCCGAGCCTGGGCAGGGCCCATCGGGCTGCGACTCGCCCCTGTTCTCCCACCAGGCATGAGGCGTGGGGGGTGCGTTTCCAGTGGCCCGCCGTGTTTCACCCACACACAAGCAGCCCACGCGCGCGTGTGGGGGGGGAGGGCTGTTCCCCCCACCCCCCCAGACGCAGGGGCTGATAATTATGGTTGTTACTGTGAGCCGGTTAATCCGGACGAATCCCTTTACCTCCTCCTTTGAGAGGCTTACAAATTAATAACAGCAGCTCAACGCAGGCAGCCGGCTAGCACATATGGTAGGTGCTCGGCCAAAGTAACACCCGAGGACAAGGGGGACAAATCAGAGGGGCCAACGGAGAAGTATGTCAGCGAGGCTGGAAAACGCGGTGATGACCCTGGACGTGGAAACTCGGTGGAAACTCCTCAGTGCTCCTGTCTTGGCGGAGGGGAAATCAAATGTCGAGGCTAGGAAATTATTTGGAAATAACAACAACCGAAATAAGTAATAATTTCGATATAACTTCTTTCCGGAATTATTATTTCGAAATAAGTTATTTAGAAATAAGTTATTTCAAAATAATAAGACCTGAATTAAGCTATTTCAGGAATTATTATTTCAAGAATTACTCCTGAAATAACTCCCAAAATAACCATTTCAAAACAATTCCCTAGTGTAGACCAGGAAGGTAGCCGGGGAAGGGATTGAAGGTACATCTACCCAGCACCATATAGAAGCCAGGCTATGTCTACATGTCTGGTTTTGGGGCAGTGAGTATGCAAATGAGGCATGGATTAGCATAGTGTGGTTCCTCATTTGCATAATTTAAGCAAGCTGTTTTTGCGCAAAGGGTTTTTGCAGAAAAAAAGTGGCGTAGATGTTTTCTTTTTGCACAAAAAAACCCTTTCCCCACCAGACCTTTATGCCCCCGAAAAGGAGGTATACCGATCTGGTGGGAAAAGGGGGTTTTGTGCAAAAAGAAAACGTCCACTCTACTTTTTTTCCCCCTGCAAAAATGGCTTGCATACATTATGCAAATGAGGCAGTGTAGACATAAAATAAGATGTGCAATTAGCTTCAAAATAAGAGTCGCAATTTGTGTTGTGTAATTTTAAAATAGCTTATTTAGAAATTTGGCCTGTCTACACCGCCAGCCTTTATTTCAAAATAATGTGGAGTTGGAGGATTTCTTACTCTGACTCCTGTAACCCTCATAAAGGGAAGTGGAAGGGAAAGTGTTCTTCCTTGGGCTTCCTGCTGTGTAGAGAGTGCCAAAATCTGAAATGAGCTACTTCAATTGTGCAGCTTCAGTCAAAATAGCTCAAGTCGCATAGTTTAATTTGACTTTAGCCTTGCTGTGTAGACATGCCCTAGAGGGCTTGGCTTTAATTAGCAGAGGAGCTAGAAAATGAGGAGTACAGGCTCTGTCGGACCCGGCATTTCTGTTGAAAATGCCCTATCTAAACTGCCATGTCTTTCAAAAAGACCCATTTCAAAAAAAGTGGTGGCCACCATTATGCAAATGATATTTAAATCCCAGCTTCATTTGCACTTCTGATAGCTCTAATTTACATCCCTCTGCCAACAGTCTAGACACAGCCATGATGTCCCTGAAAACCTCATGCCAGGAGTCAGGGGTGTTTTGGAATTGCAGGTTATTCTGAAATTTGCTGCTGTGTAGACTGAGCCAAAGTACCAAATAAGCTATTTTGAAATTGTCTGAAAATAAGCGACGCACTTAGCCATACAGCCAGCGCCCCTATCCTCCAAGACTGGAAGCCTTTTGAGCGATGGGTGCACTGTAGCTCCACTCTCAAACAAGGGACACAATTGAAGCTATGCAAAGCCCCAAGCCTGCCCCAGAAGAACCAGGTCAGGCAGAGGGGTGAGTTTTGGTTCCTGGTGGCAGGGTCTATTCCAGCCAAAGCGCTCCGGGCTCCATTCCAACCCGGTTAAAATGCATATTTTGGCCCCTGCCCATTAGCCCGACCAGGGAACCTGCTGACGATGCTTTTCCTCGCCCCAAACCACAAGCTTATTTTTAAAGCCAGCGGAGCTAGGGTGCTCCAGGGCACGCCAGTGACTGTAGGAAGGCGGCTACCCAGCATGCCGCTGATTAAAAACAGGTCCCGGGCGAATTTCTGGCAGGTCTTTATTTTTTCCCCCAAATCGTGAAGAACCCCCCCCCGCTCCCGAAATGTTGGGAACGGGCAGGTCCGGCGAGTGGCAGGGACTCCGCTCCGGTTCATCGCAACGTTCCGTTCACACGCGCCAAAAGCCAGCGGTGAACGCGCGTTTCGCTCCGCTCTGCCCCGGGGCAAACGGGGTTTTTGCTGCTCCCGGCAGTAACGGGCTGGTTTGACCTGGTCAGTTGCATGGGAACGGCGCGGCCCTCCTAGCCGAAGTCGTGTATATTTCAGCGGCGAAAGGCCCGCCCCGCCCTGTGCCATGCATTATTCAGTGTGAAACCCACGCTCGCTTTGTCTGCAGCCTGCTTTCCTGAAGGCAACTTTTCCATTTTGCGCTTTCCAGCCTGCCCTGCGAGCAGGACTCAAATGTCTCCAATTACCCCCCCTCCCCCATATATATAAATGCGCACACGGTGAATACTGCTTCCACCGAAAGCAGATCAGGGACCAGGCAGGCCCGTTCAGTTGCACAGTCAGAAGAGGTTCACTGGGGGGTGAGGGGGCGGATCGTGACCTGGGTTTGTTTTTCAAGCAGCCACAGTGTTAACATTCACAAGCAGGCAGCCCTGCTCAAGTAGCGCGCTCTGCACCCCACAAGCAGATGCGGGGAGACTCCAAGGGACCGGCGAAGCCAGCGCGTTTCTCCAGACAACGGGGAGGCTGGCCCAAAATGTGTCAGCTGAAAAGCAGCAAGGCGCTGACAGCCCGTGGACCCAAACTGTAAACCCTGCATGTCTGGCACCCTCTTCAAGCCAGGGATACAGCCCCAGTACCCCAGGCTCCGGCACGGGAACTGTAGTGTAGTAAGTTCTTGGTACGTTACAGCTAACAAGCTCAAAGAGCCTCCCCTTGCATGTTCGTGTTCTTTTCTCTTGAGGCCCCGAATCATGGCGGCTGGGTTTAGCTTGGAAAAAAGAAACCAGCAACCAGCAATGGAGATGTCCAAGAAAAAATCGAAAACGTAAAAAAAAGTAGTGGTAGTCATGGCTTGCTTTCTGTGCCTGGCACAATCACAGATAAATATCAAAGCCAGGACTGAGCCAACGTTAAGGAAGAGTCATTTCTCCTCTCCCAACCGATGTTCCCACTCATCCTTCCCTTCCAGGTGCAGATTTTTCCCATCCATGTGTGGAATAAAATTGTGTGCACAGAGGCATGTGCAAATGTGCACCACCAACAAACACAAAACCAAACTGTGGTGCTCTGCTAATTAGCTGGGCAGCATTTAAATTGCTCCTGAGTAACCACACAAACACAACTCTCAGGCTCTGTCTAGACTGGCAAGTTTTCCGCAAAATCAGCAGATTTTCTGGAAAAACTTGCCAGTTGTCTACACTGGCCACTTTAATTTCCGGAAAAGCACTGACGGTCTCATGTAAAATCATCAGTGCTTTTCCGGAAAAACTATGCTGCTACCGTTCGGGCAAAAGTCTTTTTCCCAAAAGGGCCAGTGTACACAGCATAGTACTGTTTTCCGCAAAAAAGCCCCGATCACAAAAATGGCAATCAGGGCTTTTTTGCGGAAAATTGCATCTAGATTGGCCATGGACGCTTTTCCGCAAAAAGTGCTTTTGCAGAAAAGCATCCTGCCAATCTAGACGCACTTTTCCGAAAATGCTTTTAATGGAAAACTTTTCCGTTAAAAGCATTTTCGGAAATTCATGCCAGTGTAGATGGAGTTTGGGAACAGCTCCCTGTGGCTACATCACCCACTTACCAAAATCAGTAGTTCTGTGGCACATTAGGCTACGTCTACACTACATATTTCTTGCACAAGAAGCCTTGTGTGCAAGTGTTTTTGGCACAAAAACTTCTTACACAATAGCACATCCACACCTCAAAGCTTTTGCAATGTGCTTTTGCACAAGAGAGCATCCACAGTGTATGGATGCTCTTGCACAAGAAAGCTCTGATGGCCATTCACAGAATGGGCATCAGAGCACCTGCGCTTTTCCCCTTGCTCAAGAAATGCCTCTGGAGCATCCACACTTGCCTTCTTGTGCAATAGCTGTAGCGCTAAATGCAGTTATGCCTCAGAAAAGGAGGTTAAATGGCAGAACAAAGGGCTTTTTCCGCTGTAGGTAAGCTGCCCATTTAATTGCACAACAGCTATTTTTGCACAAAAACCTTGTAGTGTCGATGCAGCCTTAGGGTCTGTCTATTACTGCAGAGGAAGTCTCAGAGATGTTGCTAGGCACCCTCTTGCCTCCTGTCTAGAAGAGTTTGCAATCTAAAGCCCATGCCTGGCAGGTACGCTGGGGAGGCGTGGCACCCGTGGATGGGGAAACTGTGATTTCAATATCTTTTCTCGAGCAAAGCAGATACATTTGGGCTGTGTCTAGACTGGCCAGTTTTTCCAGAAAATCAGCCGCTTTTCTGGAAAAACTTGCCAGCTGTCTACACTGTCCGCTTGAATTTCTGCAAATGCACTGACTTCCTACTGTAAGAAATCAGTGCTTCTTGCGGAAATACTATTCGGCTCCCGTTCAGGCAAAAGTCCCTTTTGTTCAAAGCTTTTGCGCTAAAGGGCCAGTGTAGACGGCTCAGATTTGTTTTCTGCAAAAAAGCCCCGATCGCGAAAATGGCGATCAGGGCTTTTTTGCGGAAAAGTGCGTCTAGATCAGCATGGACGCTTTTCCACAAAAAGTGCTTTTGCAGAAAAGCGTCCGTGCCAATCTAGATGCTCTGTTCCAAAAATGCTTTTAACGGAAAACTTTTCCGTTAAAAGCATTTCCAGAAAATCATGCCAGTCTAGACACAGCCATGCTGAAATACCATCCCACTGGTGCAGAAGCATAGAAACCAGCCTCACTCCTCCTTTTAACCTGTGTTTACTACTGTCCATTGGTAACTTGTTACAAAAAGAAGGAAATGGCTTGCTCCAAGTCACCCTATGCTAAGAACGGTCATGCATTTGTTGGCATCACTGACACCCAGGGCTGGATCAAGACCTCTAGAGGCACTAAGCACTGAAAAGATTATAGTGCCCCCCCCCCCATATGTAATTCAAAATAAAAACAATACTAGACTGTCAAATCTTTTTTTTTCTTTTTCTTTTTCTTTTTGTGCCCTAATCACGTGCTTAGTCTGCCTATTGGGTAATCCAGCCCTGCTGACACCAATGTCTCCTCTAATCTTTTTCACCCATGTGCAGAATAAATAGTATGTGCACCAAGGCACGTGCCAATGTGCACCACCAACATAAACAAAAATATTCACTGTGGGCACGCTGCTCACCAGCTGGGTGGCACTGGACTGTCTTGAGCAAATGCACAGCTTACAGGGAACGCTGGTCTGCAGCAAACGGGGCAAGAAAGTAGGTGCATATTTAGTGTAACTGGGGAAAGGCCCTTTCATTGCAAAGGGCCTTACTGGTATCTCTGTTGCCCAACACCAGCTGTCATTCAACCCAGGGTTGGGGTCTGAGATTGGTTTTCCTTCTTCCAGTTAGATGGTCCTCCCAAGTGAACAGGCCCCCGATGCTCTGAGCTCTGTTTTTTTAAGGTGCCAGAAACAAACCTTTCAACCCCCTTCCCTCTAATGCAATTTTGGTTGTCAGCAGCTATTATAGACACCCCATTTTATATGCCATGTTGCTGTGTCTGTCCCAGAATGTTAGAGAGAGTCACCCACTGCTTTTAACAGGCATTCACAGGTGATGGGAGCTGGGGTGGGATTGAGAATGAGCTATCACAGCATGTAAATTGGGAGCCTCCCCTCTCCTCATAACTGCCTCTGTTTTTAATTGACCTCCCTTGTATCTGCAACGTTAACCACCTTGCCATTGCAGATCACTCACACATAAAACACAAGGCCCAGTACAGATCCGTGGGACAACTCAGTTAATTTTCTACCCTGGTGACAGCTGACCATCAATTCCTGCTTTCTGATCCAGGAATTCTTAATTTTCCTTATTTCTCTTATGGACTTTGTCAAGGGCTTGTAGAAAGCCAAATAAATTATGTCAATAGATTCGCCTCTGTTTTGTGACCATGCTTGAAGAATTTTAATAGTAGAGGCAGAATTTTCCTTTACAGATCTTCTGGTTTGTCCCTATGGCAAAAACTATGTAGCACTATAGGGTTTATAACTACAGCGCTGTGCCGCCAAACAGCTGATCGGCACAGCGCAGTAGTCTAGACGTGCCTTGATAGTTTTCTTTGAGAGGATAACAAGTCTTGTGGATTAGGGAGAAGCGGTGGACGCGGTATTCCTAGACTTTAGTAATGCATTTGATATTTAAATAATCGCCGCTTCATTTAAATGGCTGCCGCGCTGTGCCGATCAGCTGTTTGGCGGCACAGCACTGTAGTCTGGATGCTCCACGGTCAACATCAAAGGCATTTGTCGACCGCCCCGGTAAACTCATCTCACGTGGTTTCAATCAGTCTAACTAGTACTGAAATGAGACTTCCACAGATTACTTATTTGAAAAGAAGGCACCGTTTGTTACTCTGTGAGCTAGGGGATGGGGAAACTATACTTCAATAAGGAGGATGCGATCTCCTCATAACATTTGAGGGGGCTACCTAACAAACCCATGAATTAGGTTTCCCCAGAGGGATCCAACTTCCAAACAACTTGTGAGCAAACCCTATGAATTCTAGCCACGGTGGCTGCATGTTACAATGAGGGAACATCCCTTTCTGTATGGAAGTTCGGAACTTTGAACAGCTAGTCTACAACAGACTTTTCCCTTTGATTTTCCCACTTTAGCTTTTGTGTAAGTCTTCCTGTCGGCACCCTCTTCAGAACTTTCAACCACGTTACCCAGAATTGATTTGAGCAGGGTTAAACGGTGGTGGCAGAGGCAGCTTTAGCACATCCACTGTTGAGAAATTAACGTATGTCTATATGTAATCCCTCCCTCTGGGGCATCTGGTACTGGACACTGTCAGCAGACAGGACACACAGCTAGATGGACCTTAGATCTGACCCAGTATGGCCGTTCTTATGTTCTTAATCAGTGAGGAAGCAAATGCTTTGGCTATTAGATACATTCCCTTGTCTCAGCTCTTAAAGGGCATGTCTACACAGCAGCGTTATTTTGGAATAACTTACGTTATTCCTGAATAACTTACGTTATTCCAAAATAACAGAGTGCACATCTATATGACAAGCCTTTATTCCAAAATAATGTTGAGCTGGAGGACTTCAACTTCCCTTACTCCTCATGAAATGAGGGTTACAGGAGTTGGGATAAGAAGGAAGAGCGTTCTTCTTTCGACTTCCCACTGTGTAGACAGTGTTTAAAGCCAAATTAAACTATTTTGACTTAAGCTACATCAATTGCGTAGCTTAATTCAACTTTGTTTCACTGTTCTCTTTAAAGGGTACGTCTACACAGTAGAGCTAAAGTGAAATATAGCAAGTTGTTTCTCATCTCCAATAGACACAGTCACTAATATGCCTTTTACCTTAATGCTTTATAAAGTTGGGGGAAGGGAGCAGGGGAGGAGGGCTGAGGGGAAGTGAATTTGGAAATTCAAGTGTTTACTGGAGTGTTGGGTTCAGGCCAAATATTGTAAAATGCATAACACCATATGCTGCCCCCTGCTGGTTGAAACGGATTTTTACCAAGTTATTCCTGCAACATTCCCCAATTTGTAAAGTCCAGATCAAAAGGGATTGGACCACGAAAAGAAAAGTATTTTACCAAATGTTTGCGGTTTATTTATTTAAATGAGCACATTAGTTTACAGTTTAGTACAAAATGGTCACTTTCCTTGGTAGAGAGAGGTTATCCTACTGCCATTTTCGTGTCCACTAGTTTCTCTTTAATTCAAGTCATTCAATTAAAAATAAATAAAACATTTACATTACAGAACAGTTAATTAGTCTCAACAGCTTGTAATCAACATTTCCAGACACAGAAAATACATTTGAACCTTTTGTAAAAATGGTACTAACACCCAGTTCTAAACAGAAGTCACACCAAGTGCACACAATTTGCAGTTAAAATTAGAATGCCAAGGAATAGATTCATTTTGGCATTCTTGGCACTAGTTTCCCTAAGAGGTCCTACATTAGTTATTTTTGCTTCTTTCACATTGAAAACATCTGACTAGCACAGAACCCTTTCCATTTTACGATGTACAAAATTCCTTCATGAAAATGTTTAATTTGGTATGATCCATACTTATTAATTCATCTCACTTTGCAAACTTTGTGACTTAGCACATTAAAAAAAATCAAAATTCCAGGCACAAAGAGATGCTTTTAAAGGCATTTTAATGAAAGGAAAATAAACAGATGACAGGGTATTTGTAATACAGTATGTCAAAACAACACTGCGCATCTCATGACAGACACGTAACACTTTCTAGAGATGCAGTCAGTTATGAAAAAAATCATATTATAGCACCAGCTGTGGAAATCCATCCTGCCAGTCATGCGTAAAAGGAAATAACACAGGTGGATGTAAACCTACACTGGGACAGCAAATAAACTAGAATTAACCTAACTAACCCCAAAATTCAGGGTAGCTTTTCTACAAGGTGGGTCTGAAAATGAAAGCTATGTACCAATTATGTAGCAGTGCTTAGCCATAACACCAAGACTGGACAATCATAATTCTGTTTACATTTATCTATATTTGAGGTTGAAGTGTAGGAAATGGAATAGGCCCCCAAACCTCCATGGTTGCTTCCCCCCCCACCAAATGGCATAAAGGCAGAGTGAAAGCTTACAGTATTTATGCAGTGAACAAAGAACATTTTAAATGCATCCCCCACTAGCTGTTATAAGGGCAAAATCATCCCCACGACCCTTGGGTAGCTCATAAGAACGGCCACCCTGGACCAGACCAAAGATCCATCAAGCCCAGTATTCTGTCTTCTGACAGTGGCCACTGTCAGATGCCCCAGAGGGAATGAATAGAACAGATAATCATCAAGTGATCCCTCCCATTGCCCATTCCCTCTTTCTGACAGACTAGGGACACCATTCTTGCCCCTTCTGGCTAATAGCCATTGATTGTTTCAATTAATATACAGAAGAAAATAAAACAAGACACAAAACTAACCAATCCAGTGTGACTGAAAATAAAGCTAGTGTTATTTAATATTGATCAGCAGAACAAAGAGGTCTCACTGAGACGGATCAACATTTTCCAGATCAGGTGCCCAGTTTTTAGGGATGCGGAGCTCCCTAGCCTTTGTCAATCTTAAAAGTTCGCCTGATTTCAGGCCCCCAAGTTGCAAAATTCTGTTAACTAATTTCCTCCCTTTCAGACCCCCACTATTTGAAACCCTAAAATAACCAAGCACAATGGCATTGATCAGACTGAGAAGTGTGACGTAATTCCCACTCTTGTTTCACTGTCTTAGAGTATTTACAAAGGAGCCTCATGAGAATGTATAGGGATTCTTAACGCTCCCGTAACAGAGGGAGGAAGCCATTTTGGTCCCTCAGGTGACCTTTTAAAACATCCATTTCCTTGGAAAAAAGGCAGATGGATGTGAAATCGCCATGGCTGCTTCTTCACATCCATTTCGGGAGAAACTCTTACAGGTGCCCCAAGCATAAAACTGTGGCTCTACCGCCAACACTGTTACCTCAGCACACTGCCATGGGGCGCAGGCAGAACACAGAACAGCTGCATGGGTGCTCAATCTCCAGTTTGAGGTACTGAGGTGGGCTTCCTCGCTCATGCAAAGCCCATTTATTCAGGTGTGGCCCTGAAACAATATTTAGCCTTAAGGCAGCTTAAGGGAAACACGAGTTAATAGTTCCAGCACAGCTCTTGTCATGTGAATGCAGATGTAAGAATTGTTAGACACGTACCAGTGCATGCACAGTAAATGTCTTGGTTATTTTATATATGCAAGTCACTCCTAACTCCTTTACACCCGTTCTCTCTGAATAATCTTTTGCTTACTTAAACTGCAGCTTCATGTAACAAACACACAACTCCCTGTAATTGCCATAAAAATGAGCTAAAACTTAGTGCATACATTTCAATAAGGAGATTTGTATTTATTACATGTGTGTCAAATGGAAAAGATTTAACTTTGTAATAGGGCTTGCAATGGAAATAAGAGGTTATTACACAGAATAATGACTAACAAGGAATAAATGACTGAATTAGCCTGAAGCTGTTTATTCCCCTTTTCATGACATTTAGGGGACATTTAGTGGAAGGGACAGCTAATTTTAACACTGGCACTGAATTCTGCAGATCTATTATGTTGTATAAAAAGATATTTCCTTGCATCAAAGAAAAACATTGAGGCTAGAGCTTGGCAGATTAAAAAAAAAACATTTATACGGATAAGAACACCAACAATTATACTCAACAGGATTGTAAACCTCTTGCTGCAAGCCATAAACCATCCACTGACAATTGGGAATCAGGAAACTTCTACTTTGGGCTGGTAATTTTGTAACTTCACTTCATGGCTTCTTATACCTTCCTCTGACGCATCTGGCAGAAGCCACTGTCAGAGACAGGATACCAGACACATGGAACAGTAATCTGATCTGGAATGTTTCAAAAAGTGGCCACAAACCATACTGGGGTAGACGGGATGAGCACAATTGCATCTCCATGTCTTTAGAACCAGGGGTCACACCAATTAAATTAGTAGACAGCAGGTTTAAAAACAAACATAAGGAAGGCTTTCTTCACACAATGCAGTCAACATGAGGAACTCATTGCCAGGGGATGTTTGAAGGCTGAAAGTATAACTGGATTCAAAAACATCCCTCAACGATTATTAGCCCAGAGAGTAACGGGCACAATCACGTTCTCTTGGTGTTCCTAACCCTTTGACGGATAGACTCTGGGACTGGATGACAGGGGATGGTCATTCAATACTTGCCCCATTTTGTTCATTCCTTCTGACGCATCTGGTGCCACCACTGTCAGAAGACAGGATCCTGGAGTAGGACCACAAGACTGATCCTGTGAGGTCACATCCCCTTTTTTTTAAAACCCAAACATTGGCATGCACTAGCAGAAGGCAGACTGTCCGGAATCACTCACATTTATGAAGCACAAGAAAACTTGACAATTGTGAGCAAAGATTCCTCACCACCTCACAGGCTCAGGAGGGGAGATTTCGAAATGAAATGCTTAAGTTATGAAACCCTGTTATATTGAAGTGTGTGAGAGACAATGGTGTAAGAAGTTCCCTGTAACCATAACTGTAATTTATATTGGCACATTAAAACCACTCAGGACTTTCAGCCTATATGACCAGGCAGGGAGTTTTAATTTACAAGAGTTTATTAGAAATGGCTTCCAATAGAGTAACTCAACAATACTCTACTTCCCTTAACCATTCCTTAGTTAATTCCCTATTTAAGAAATTAGCAAAAAATAGTGTTATTTAACACACTGCTTAAACTTGGAATAGAGGGGCAGGCAAAAAGATTGGGCCTCGTTCCGCTCTCACTTACAATGGTGTAACTCCATGGAAGTCACTGGGTTGCTTTTGATTTGACACCGCCATACGCAAGGACAGAATCTGCTTCTTGTACAGTTTTGAGAATACCCTGAACCACAGAGCCCCCTCGAACTGCACTTTCCCTGGCCAGAACTATGAGGTGGGGGAGGAGTTGTATTTGGACATAGATAGCTTGCAACTACAAAAGTAATGGGAAAAAAGTATTACTTTAAAATATATTTTGAAAGTTTATTAAATTAAAATACACTTTTTCTTTCTCTGAAAAAAAAAATCAAAATTCTTGCTTCTCCAAAAGCAGCAAGTTCTCAGATAGTGAGCAGTGGGCGGACAAGTAGATTAGTCAGTCAACTCAGGATAAAATTAAAAGGCTGTCTCAGAACACACACAATAGTATTCAGCTTCTTTCCAGAACTTGGAGTAATTAACTACGTAGTGCAATTCTTCACATTCGACCCCAATCAAGGATGCAGACAGTAAGTAATGAGTTCCTAAATGGAAAAGTTTTTTCTCCTTTTACTAAACACCTTGCTGTGTCTACACTGCACCCCTTTTCCGGAAAAGGGATGCAGATTAGACACATCGCAATTGCAAATCAAGTGGGGATTTAAATATCCCCCGCTTCATTTGTATAAACATGGCTGCCGCTTTTTTCCGGCTCGGGGCTTTGCCGGAAAATAGCGCCAGTCTAGATGGGGATCTTTCGGAAAATAAAGCCTTTTCCGAAAGATCCCTTATTCCTGATTTTAAGAGGGATAAGGGATCTTTCGGAAAAGGCTTTATTTTCCGAAAGATCCCCGGCTAGACTGGCGCTTTTTTCCGGCAAAGCCCCGAGCCGGAAAAAAGCAGCAGCCATGTTTATACAAATGAAGCAGGGGATATTTAAATCCCCGCTTCATTTGCAATTGCGATGTGTCTAATCTGCATCCCTTTTCCGGAAAAGGGCTGCAGTGTAGACACAGCCCTTAAGATGCTACGGCCCTGGATGCTAGATAAATACTGGGACTCCTAGAGCAAGCTCTACAACACTAAGCTAGAACTGATGAAATGAGTTGGGAGTGGAGGAGGAGGGTTTTTGAATCAATACTGTGTATAAAATCCCTGATCATAAATATTAAAGCTGCATCTGGTACTGATCAGCCATTTACAATGAAAGTGTCATTTCTTAGAAGTTCTACACGGCTGGACGATAATACCGCACTTTCCACCGTTTGGACCTCATTCGGAAAAAGAAGTACATTATCATTAAAAATAAGGACGATGCTACATAAAGTACAACACATAGACTCATGTCTATGTTAGAAAATCCAATCCCTAGGAAAGACACGGACTGTTTGGTATCCTTATGGAGAACTGATTCAACTGTATTTTTACCTCTATCTTTGACAGGTCCGTTATTTGCTATTAATTTATCTAAGCCTTTAGATTTTGAATCCAACATATTTTGGTCCAGGAGCTTGTCCTCTTTGTTTCCACTTGGTTTCTTGGGCAAATTTTTGTCTTTTCTCTCTTTCACATCCCCAACTTCTATTTCATTAGAGTTCACTTGGCCTTCAGTGTATTTATATAAAATATTTTCATTGGTATAGTGATGCTTCAAGAACTGTAGCACTTGGGCCTTATTCCAGCTATGTAATCCTTTAATTTCATCATGGCAGTCAGGGCAGAGATCTGGAGTTGGCCATTGAACTTTAAGAAATTTTGGATCTTCGCTTAGATCTCCTACAACAAAAAATAGACAAAAGAATTTAAATCCATCTGCTCATCTGAAACTGAGGAGACTCTTTTCCATTTAATACTAGCAAGAAGCTTAGTGTAAGGAAATAACACAAGCCACACTTCAAAAAAGCAACAGTCACCATGTTTATACTAATCTAAGAGTGATCAAGAACAAGAGCCTGACAACGTTAATTTTCATATACTGTGTTACTACTTTTTTTCTTGGAAGACACAAATACTGCATTTCGACAGTTTCTCGTAACAGGACAGCAGTTCACAAATGCTACAGTTTTATCAATGATACAAATCACCCAATCAAATGCATTTCCAGGAGCTAATTTAAGTTGCCATTGAAAGACTTGTAAATATATTTAAAAAATTTTATAGACAGTATCAACAGTCCTATCCTTATCCTGCTTATTTCTGAAGTGTGTTTACTACTCTGGCAAACCATTTTCAGGACTTTAAACACCATTATAATATATTTAAAATGTCTGCTTGTTAACTTGTCAATGTAAAAGTGTTTCTCTTGGACTGGATTCAATATTAGGGTTTCAATTTCTCATAGCAGCAGCTGTCCTCCATAGCCAGTGTTGGAGTTGGCCAGTGTAAAATAAACTCCTTAAATTTCAATTGCAGGATTTTGAAACAAAAATCCTTTTCTAGTTGAAAAGCTAACATGGCTACTGGGCCCATATAAAACACCTGTGATTCTGATTAATATATGTACAGTCCAAAAGAGAAACCGGATTTTAATAAATTTAGCACATATCATTTAGCATCCCTGGTGGAACCTCTCTGGTTGGTAGACTCTGGTCCGGCAACATCGGTGGTCTGGCAGGACCATGGATATTGCTGGACCAGCAAGCCCCAGCCACTGAGGCTGCCAACAGCTGGTAGTGGAGCCAGTCTGGCAGGCCAGCAACCTACAGGGTCAGTGGTCTGGGGGCAGGGAAGCCCAGCCAGCAGGCCAGCAAGCCCACGGCGATGGGCCAGTAGCCAGAGCAGAACCCTACTGAGGCAGGGAAGCCGTGGGGCCGGCATTTGAGAGTGGAGCCCAGCAGCGCACTAGCTGGGGCCAGCAGCCAGGAGAGAAGCCCCGGGAGAGTCCAGATATCTGACCTCCGCTGGTCCAGCAAAATCCCTCATTTGGACCAGTCAGGTCCGGATGGCGCCAGACCAGGGAGGTCCAACCTATATTAATCATCGCAATGCACAGTCAACATTTTTTCCTAGAAAGGACTTAGAACAATATAATGCTTTGGGGGAAATATTTTCTCTTTGACGATTTCATTAAGATGCTGGTTTGAGTGATGCAGCAATTATTCAGTCTTGAAAATACTTTGCAACTTATAGTGAACACAAAGACCCCAAATTTTTCTTTTTGTCCCCTCATACATTGGTAACATTCACAATGAGGAAATTTTATCTAATATGTTCTGTGCTTCTCCCCTACTTCAAGGCACAAGAAAAATGGTTTCTATTTGAAACAATATTTATTGCTTATTTTACATATCTTGGGAATACAGCTTACCTGGAAAATAAACATAATGTTGACATTTGATTGTATTAATGTTACATACACTAATATATAACAGCAGACAGATATTAAATGCAAAAAGAAACCAACTGTCTTTAGTGCTTTAGTTACAGGACACCCGAACACCACAATGGATGAAATACAACCTAACAGGTGGGTGGTGTTTTAGTCCAAACGATTAATTAAAAAAAAAAAAAAAAAAGCTCTCCAGAAACAAATCTTGTTGGAAGAACAATTTTAATTTATTCAGTTATTGGCTGATGAATAGTGTGTGTCATTCTACACTGAGGAACCGAATCATATTCTTTTATGATTGTCTTCTAAAGGGCATTTCTCTAGTGATTTTTGCATTCCCAGATAGAACAAAATGCAAACAGATTTTTGGTGACCTAGAGAAGTGGTTTTCAAACTCTATCATGACCCAGGTGAAGAAAATGGTTGATGCTGCAAACCAACATCATTTGACTGGAGTGTGGGTTCGAAGGTGGGGCTGAAGAGCAAAGCTTTGGAGGCTCTGGGGGAAAGGTCAGGGCTGGGGCAGGAGGGGCTTACTTTGAGTAGCTCCTGGTCAGCGGTGCAGTGGGGTGCCCCTCCTGGCATTGCAGACCATGCTGTGCCCCAGAAGCAGCCAGCAACTGGTTCCCAGCCAATGGGAGTGTGGAGCTAGTGCTCAGGGCAGGGGCAGCGCATGGAACCCTGTGCACTCTTCCTTCCCCACACCTAGAAGCTGAGCCTGTTGCCAGCTGCTTCTAGGGCACAGCACACTGTGTGGTGCCAGGCCAGGCAGGGAGCCGCCTTCGCACCCCCACTGGTCACCTGGTCCCCCTGGAGCACTGAGACCAAGTGCCAGACATGCCACGACCCAGTACTTCTGAGTGAATTACACTCAGGAAGCATCAGCTCATCACACAACAGGTGGGACTCCAGAAAAACTGATGCTCTTGAGAACAATGGAACCTCCTCCACACACATTATTGTACCCTGATCCCTCTTCAGGACACAGTGGATGTGCCCTAACCGGACGTTTTATTCACGCTGAAGTTATTTCTGTTGGAAATGTTCCCTGGGATCAGTTCTTATAACTTTTAAACACCCACATAATGAAGACCACTAGCTGTTGAAATCATCTTGTGTAACAGTACACCAGTACACCTCAGAGCCACCAGTCCAAAGCAAGCTTTGCTGCGTGTTCCTGTGCCCATCTCTCATACCTGCAAGCCTGTCATTCACTACATTGTGCTTCTCCCACAGCCAGAGAACAGCCTCATCCAGAGTCCTCACGGCATCCATGGATTCTTTCGCCATCTCTTCAAAATGCTGTGCACAAGCCTTGCACGCAAAAAAGTGCTGAATATACCTCCGCATGATCTGCAGGACCACTTGGGGATTATCCTCAAAACCTGAAGAGAGAAATGGATCCTCATTAGCAGCTCCTAAACAAAACCACGGCTTCCAATGTTATTCTACTGACACAGCAAGAACCAACTAAAACCAACGGCGAAGTCCTGTGGCCCCTTAGAGACTAACAGTTGTAATGGAGTATAAGCTTTCGTGGGCAAAGACCCACTTTGTCTCATGCATGTAGTGGAAATTCCAGAGGCAGGTATAAACTAAAGCTGAATCACAGGAAAAGGGTTCAACAATTTTGAATGTTGGTTTCATTTTACAGATGTGCCTTGACATGGATATCCATAACGCAAACACTATTCACTGACGTGCAGTTGCTGTGAGCGCTCAACTTAGATGGGCAGTGATATAAATTGTTCTACTGCCTAAGAAAAATGGCTATTTGTACAACTAAAGCCACCTTGTAAACACACAATAGACAGACACAGGAGTGTGAGATATCTGTCCTGCGTTCAGTGCACCTTTGTACAGTAAATAACAGCACATTTAATATCAAAGCTTATCTCCCCTTTCAAAGGATATTTTGCAAACACGGAGAGGAAAGGCCGCTACAAGAAGATTTATATGCAACACGGGTGCTTTTCGCAGAAGCTCAAGGAACAGAGTATGATTTGGCATTGTTAAAACACATGAAGACAGCTACGGTTTCTTTACAAGTGATTCCTATAAAAACAGAGAATATCCCTCTATCAAAGACTGCAGGAACACACATACTGTGAATTCAGTACTAAATTGGAGCTCAGATACTATAATGAGGGCTAATCTCATTAAAAAACCCAAACAGCAAAACCCCTCTAACAGGCAAAGATGTCTCAGTAGCTCCAATCTGTTCCTGACCTTTCTTTAAGGTTCTCCGTGAGGTCCATTCTATTCACATTACATTTACATAAATACGAAGGCATATATATGCATATTTAATACAGTGAATTTACTCATGAAATACTTGTAAAAAGAATTTTGACTCATTATCTGGTAAAATCACGATGATTTGTTACGAGTGTTTACTCCCTCATGCGGAAGACACCCGAGTGAGAAACACTGTTAAAACCTCTTCAAATGAAGAGCTCTATCCTGCTGTTACAACTGCATATAGAGTTTACTTCTACAAGCAGCCCTTATTCGAGTACCCAGGTCCCTTACAGTAAGAACACTGTTTGCTGAGTATTTCTCAAAGATTTGCTTGCAGACTATTAATGAGATGTCTGACTAGTACTTGGTTTCTCTTGTAAAACCTACTGCGGTGTATTTATCAATGTACTAAGAATTGTCATAAATAATTGAAGTAAAAACCTTTGTCGCATATAGAACATTTTGTGATGTAGCATCATGGACTGAATGACTATATTAGCAATTACTGAAGCCGAACACAAATTCAGCAATCTAATGACATGAAGTACAGTAAGGGTCTGCCATAATTTATGACAGTATTTAACTGAATAGATCTTTCTAATGGCATATACAAAATTTTATTTACATTTACTATTGTTAAATATATTTGAAGTGCTTTAATTTCAGAACAATTCTCTAATGCATCTATATCCTCCAGGCACTGTTCATTGGACAAATGTTTCACCTAAGTTATTCAAAATATTAACTGTGTGTATACACTCAAACATATTACACAACTGTCTGTTCATAAAACACATTTAAACAACAAAACGGCAGCATTATGCTGTAAATACAAAAGCTCAAACATAAAAGGAAATGATTTAAAACTGAAGAGAAGTAATAAATGGTGAACAATCTCTACTCAGACATCCAATATCTATGATTGAACAGACATGTAGAAATAAAAAAACCCAACTGAGATTAAAGCAGATTAAATGTGAGTATTAAAAGAATACTGAAAAATAATTTTAGAAAGTCAACAGAATTCCAGGCAAAACAAAACTGTTACTAAACAACAGTTATTTTAAAGATTGATTTAAAAAAAAAAAAAAAAAAAAACAAAGACAGTTTACATTGTTCTTCAGGTTATTGGCGCAAACAGCCCCTATACATAGGAGGAGAAAGTCACATGCAGATTTAACCATATACATTAACTCTTAAGGTTTCAAGCACATAGAATTTTAAGTACCACAGTGTTCATCTTTTAATTTCATTGATTTATTAATAAACATCCAAATTTTCCCAAGAATCTGTAAAGACAAATAGACCTCATCCTATAAACCTTTATACATGAAATATTTACTCACACAAATAGCCCATCATCTCAACAGGACAGTTTATATAACTAAGTATTTCCAGGATCAAGTTCTTGGAGTCTTAACTTAAAATCATTTCATTAGAGTTATACAGATCCTGTTGCAGGATCAGACCACACAGCTCAACATTTTAACAACACATCTGAAAATATATACATTGAAGGGAAGGATATACTGTAGTAAGAAAACTAGAGCAAATTTACCTTAACTATCAGACTTTACAAGTAACTGGAACTACCAAGAAAATACTGTTGCTTTTAAAAAATGAAAAAAAATCCAAACAGAACAGCTCATTTCGTTTGCCTTTCTTTTATCAGCCCAGAGATGGATCTTCTATTAACATCTGCCATGTATCATCGTGTAATCCTTCTTTTCTCTTTCCTCCCAAACTACTGCAATTCAGGGTAACCCTAATCTTTAAAGTGGACAAGAATCATAAAACCCTACCTGTGGTGGGAAGGATTAGGGAGTGCATCATGCTTTTTAGTAGATAGGATTTAAACAAGCAATAAGGAGAGGAAAACCTCCCAAGACATAATCCGACAGTCTCAGACTGACCCAATTCTTTTGCCATAAGAAGTGATCATCAAATATCTGCCCCCATTTAAATTGATAGTTAAGTGTACCAAAGATTTTTCAGGTTTTAGAGTATACTTCACATTTCTGCCTTCTTTTGAAAACACATTTGCAATATGGGAGCAGTTTAAGAAGCAATTTTATATAGTTTAATTATGGAGAACAATACAAAAAATACTGCTACATTACTGATAGAAATGTAGCCGTGTTAGATTGCTACATTACAGCATTTTCGTTGCCAGTGGAATGAGCCAATGAAGAGTTCCTAAAGGTACAACTTATCCCAGCTTTCAATGCAGTGACATCCAACCCACTTATCTTGGGTGTGATCTTTATGAGGCACTGTTGGCATTAACTTCTAATAGGGTTCACCCTATCTTTACACAATCATTAATGTACAAGAACTATCAATTAGATATTGAACTACACAATTTGCAGATAAAGTCGAGACAATTAAGCAACTTAATTATGTCTGCAAATAATGATGCACAAACATTTATGCCTATATTTGAGTTCAACCACCAGACCTTTTTTTAAAAAACAAACACAAAAACAAACTAACCTATTACAAATGGCAACCAGAAAAAACTAAACCAGTTTCTGATGTTGCTACATGGTGACATTTTTCCAACAATGTTACTTTTCAAGGACATTTTCATGCCTGAAAATTATTGTTGTGACTCCAATCCACCAATCTAGACACAGGGTTATTCCATACAGGCTTTCTATAGCTTGGCTCTGCCTAGACTAATTGAGAAAGACTTTGTAAAACAAAGTGGACAAACAGATATCAGCAAAAGGTACAAACCTCCCTATTCTCGATCACTAAATAGTCCTTTCCAGACAGATAGAAACCAAAGTGGATTATTAACATGCAGAACATTCTGGGCCTTAATTACAGGAAACAAATTACCCCAATTTTAATTGTAATTGGGTAGCTTGCAACCTCCGAATATTCTTGCCCTACTCCTGAATTTGAAAGTTATTCCATGATGATTTGAAAGTTATTCCATGATGTACCCATTTGCTATAACATTTCCAGAATTCTTTCATTACATTAACATCTGCAAAGTGTTTTTAAAGAAATAAAACAGAGCAAAAATAAAAAACAAGTATTGTTCTGTCAAGTACAAAGTGATTTAGAAAATTTCATTTTAGCATCCATAATTCAGTCTTCCACCCATGATGGAAATAAAAAGTGCATCTGATTAACCATGTACACAAGCTTCTTAAATGTGAATCAATAGCCAATTTTCATACCTCCCCAAAGTTGTAAAATACAAGTAATTATGTAGTGTGTCTGCTATTAAACTAGAAATATCACTTATGGACACACATTCTCATGGGGGACCTACAATATGAAAATACAATTAATTATTCAGTCCTACGATTTAATATTCATAAAATTACACAAACTGGTTCACAACCTTTTTTTTTTTTGGCTTTATAACTAGTTTTGCTGCATTACTAATTCACATTTAAAAAAATATAGGATATGATTTATCCCTCACAGATTTGCATACCCCATCCCACTTCATTAGGAGAAACATCAGTTCAATGTATCAAAGACATTCCCATGCTTCTGTGTTTCCTTTTTCCCCCATCTGCAAGACCATGCACCTCACTTAACCCCATTTGCAGGGGAAAAAGGGATGGTCATACCGCCTTACAGAGCAGCCCATCAACACGGTTTTGAGCCACCCAGAAGGGTTGCGGCAAAGCAGATGTGCCCTGATCCCTACTGGTCCAGAACTGAAAAAAACCGAGCCTTGAACGTTTATGTCCTTCATGGAACTTGCTGCAGTGCATCTTTTATTAAAGCTTCTGCATGGGATCACTGAGCAGGGATTTATTCAAATCCTGTATTTGTTATGCTAATTTATGCACAGCTAGACTACCACATCAAGATCTCCCCTCCTTTAGTTCTCTAGTGCAACTACTGCTTACCTGTATTGATTAGAGCTTTTGGTCGAACTGCAGCTTGAACAGTTAAGGTATGGAACAGCTTCCAGAGAGCACACGTATAACCTCTCAACTCTGGTCTGCTGCCCTGACAGCCGACCCACCGAACGCGGTTAGTGAGAAATATTCCAGAAATCTAAAAAGAAAATATTCTTTAAAAAGTGTCCAATCTGGGGCCAGATTGCTTGAAAATGACACGTCCCTATATCACGTCTGTTAATTGCTCCAGAATGGAAAATAAATGTTTGGTATACGTGCACCTCTTTTTGTTGTGTTTACCTGGCAATTTCAATCAGCTGGTTAAAAGAAACGGACCTTTACACAGGTGTTGCTAGAAGAAAAGGGCCTGTGACAAGCAAAATACAGCCAAATATGTGTAATGTTGATATTACAGGTTGATGTTTGGATATTCTTTTAGCAGATTATCACTTGGTTAAAAGGAAGGTATGTTTACACTGATGGGGCGCGTGGAGTATAGACTAGGGATGCGAAGGACTAGTCGATTATCTGATAAGAAAATGCTTAGGACTAGTCACAATTTGTCGACTAGTCGCTCCCCTGCCCCTTTGCTGCCTTCATCAGAAAGAAGCAGCAAGGGTAAGGGGGAAGAAAGAGGTACTTCAAAGCAGCAGTGCCATGTGGAGCCTGGGGCCAGACGCTGGGCTCCACACAGCGCTGCAACTTTGAAATGCTGGGAGGAGACTGATGTCGGGCTCCCGCGGAGCTTCAGAGCAGCAGCGCCCGCAAGGAACCTAAGATGATCTGGGAACTCACTAGCTGATCCTGGGCTCCATGCAGCACTGCTGCTTTGAAACACCGGGAGGAGCCTGATGCCAGCTCTGCAGCGTTTCAAAGCAGCAGAGCCGCATGGAGCCCGGGGTCAGCAGGAAGTCCCCAACTGACTCCAGGCGCTGTGTGACACTTTCGTCTTTAAAGGGCTGTTTCTACCCTTCAAAGGTGCAGACACAGCCTGCCTTTCACTGTAGTGATACACATGCAGTGCCTGTACTGTGCACGCGCTGCTGGCTACACTGGCAGAGCCACAATGGATTTTCCCAGCTAGCACCTGGAGAAAGGAAAGGAAGACTCAGTTCAGATCCAAATGGCCCAAACCTGCAAGATGATGAGGTTCTCACTTCTCACCGAGGTAAAAGGGTGACTTGGTGCTCCACAGACACTCAAAACAATCCAGAATCAGCCTCCACATGTATCAGTTAACATTACTGTTAATGCCAGTAGAGCTCAATTTAAAATAATACACTTTCACAAATGGATAGTGTCTAAGTTGAGGCGATTGAATACATGCTTAAAGGAACTTAGGGCTTGTTACGTAGTCAGGGCTAGCCTAGAGTATTGTTATTAAACAGCTTTTTTGGGGTGTATGTATGAAAACAGGACACCATATATACAGTTGGAGCTCCCTGATCCTGCCCCTTCAGGACCTGACTGGTCCCGAACAAGACCAGTTTGCTGGCCCCTCTGCAGCCAGCCTTCAGGCTCTCCTTGGGGGCCACCAACCTCCCGGCTTGGCTGCCCTCCTGGCTGTGGCCCTAGCTCCCAGTCCCCCCCCCCGCTGTTGGTCCTGGTCACCGGGCTCCCGGACACTGGCCCTCCTGCCAGCAGCTCAGCACTGCTGCCAGCCCCTAGCCCAGCTCTGCTCCCAGCCAGGATCCCTGCTGCGCAACTCCTAGCTGGCCCCCATTCCCAGCCACTGGGGCTCTCTAGTCCAGCAATATCCATGGTCCTGCTGGACCACACACATTGCCAGAACAGAGAGATTCAACTGTATTAAACACATCAGCAGACAGAGTTTAAAAAAAAAAAAAAACTTTGTCTAGTGTTTTTATGAAGAATCTTACAAATTAGGATGCCTGATATTTTCCCATCATGCTATTGTATAGTGTTTAACAGAAACCTCTGCTCTAACACACAAAAACCAGGACAGCTAACTTTCCACTGGATTTTCAGATGGGCCAGTTTCATTCTGAAGTTGCATTTCTCTTATTTTCAAGATTTGAAAAAGACTTGTCACTGTGGGGGAAGAGTCATATTAACCTCTCCATGGTCCCATGGCAGTGCTTTGCAGTACCAAACGGAAAGTGGAATTGCTATCTGCCCAACTGACAGGCCTGTTCTAGGTCAGGACTTTAATAAGTTTCAGAAAAGTCCACAGGGCCAATGTACAATCATAATGGCAAACTCTGCCAGCTTTAAAACTCTGGCCTTTGGGACAATCACAGTGCTGTCAATGACCGGTCCATTTAAAAGTCCAGAAAATGCCCTCCATCAGAAAGTAAGAGGGAGGTATGTCTCAACATACAATAAATGCGTGGAATTGATTTGTGCTGAACACTCTCATCCAACTCTTCTCTGCCAGAAAGCTGATTTTGAGAGCATATTTTTTTGTGCACGTCTTTATTTTAGAGGATATCGAGCAAGCATTTTCATCAGACACTCTGAATTATCTGAGCGTGGCAAAGGAAAGATCTGTAATCTCAGCGACTGCACATTCACACGCTGACGCCAGGGCTATGCTGCACTATACTTCATTTCTCGCATTTAAGTTCCTTCATGTGGATTTTTTTTCTGGCTAATGAATTCACTTTATTTCCATTTTAACCTTCTTATAACTCCATTATGCCTGAGGGAGGCATCAGTAAGTGATGTCTTGGATTTATACAGAACCTTATCCTTTACTAATGCTGTGTTTTATGCTGGAAACTAGTAACAGCTTACCCGCATTTTGTTGTTGACCAGATCTAGGATAGCATCATAAGGGATTTTGTCTAATGGAAGGCTCACCAGCCACTCCTGCAAGGTTTCTAACAACTTCACCACAGGCTGATGGCCAGGAAACAACTGACAGAAATAAGAAAGCATCCGTCAATCTTAAAGCACTCATTCCAATGAGACCAATACATATTTACAATGTTTTTACTTCTTAAAAGCTTTAATTAAACTTAACAAGCCAGATGGGTACATACAATCGAAACTGTTATATTTTTCAGTAAATAACCACTTGGCATGAATTTAACCTCCATACACATACTTCGCTCGCCACTGACATGCAGCTGGTATTTCACAGCAGAGAGAAACACAATTCAGCAGTTTGGGACTGAACATGAAGAAAATTGTATCCAAACTGCAGGGAGAACTGAGCTTCCACCTCGAGATGGAATTCTGGCAAGCACTCCCAGAGGACTGGAAGGCACAGTTCAAGGCCTCCTCTTCACACCTCTCCTGAATGATAATCAGGATGAAACAAATTAATAATAATAATGTCATCAGACTATTGGTGCAACACTGACTCAAATGGACGAGTGTCACAATGCTTCCTACAAAACCAAGCCATTCCATGGAGATTTCCCATCTAACTTTTGACTCGAATCTGTTCCTACTTTGAGATGTAATGTCACTTCTAAAATTGGAAATACTGTAATTTGTAAGTCTACTTTTATGTCATTACTGTTTGGGGAGCTTTAATTTCCAAAAGCTTGTCAGTTCTCTCTCTTAGGAACTAAAAAAAAAGGGGGAGAGAGAGAGAGAGTGCGCACAAGTGTGAGCTCTCTCTCTCTCTCTCTCTCTGGATAACGATGCATACATTTGCAAACGACTCTGACTATACTCCCTATAGCATCAAGGATCTCAACTGCAAGTAATGACAATGCTTTGGCTACAAATTTCCTGTCAGCGACACAGGTGGAAGACAAGACAAACTCCACCGGGTGCTGTCTTTGAGTTATAAAGAGAGTTGCTTGCAGTCATTAAAGTGCCCATGGTGCTTCTCAGTATTATTTATGAGGCATACAAGTCCCAATCTACCTGGTCCAGATCAATTTCAATTAAGAGCATGCACACTTTGCATACTTAAATTCCTCGTGCAGTTTCAATTGCATACTGCAATCCATACACAACAGCTTAGGACAAGAAACAGAAATGCTCCGTGTTAAACATTCCAAAGGCAGCAGCATTTCAACCATAGGGGAAGTTGTCCCTGTATCTACTTTATCAGATACACAGTGAACGTTAAGATGGAAGATGCTAGAGAAATGAAAGTTCATTCTGTAGTAACTATTCAATTGTTTCTAAGATACATCCTGCCAGACAACTGGTTCCTTCCAACTTCTTCTGGCTCTTCCCCCAATCCAGAGCTCTCTTAATTGGTTTAATGAAAAACTCTTGAGCAGTGACTGTCTTTGCTACCTGTCTAACTCGTCCCTAGCACAAAGATGCTCGATCGGGGGTTCCTTTGAACTGCTCTAACATGGATTAGTAGATAGTACACAACTGAAGTACCGACAGCGTATATGATAGATCTATGTATGCATTTCGTTCTAACACCCCCCAAACGTAATGCTGCCCAGTGCAAACATATGACATGAGAACCCCATTTTAGCTGCACTCATAATAGGGGATCTGAGATAGGTATCTGTCTTATGGAGGATTCAAAAGAAAGGGCTGCTGCAAGTTACACTAATAGCCAAGAAACTAATCCTACAACAATGAAAATCCTTGAGCAGGAGATGGGAGCACAGACTTTAGCGACTTAGCAGCACTGTAAATGCTCTTCTTCAGAAATGAGGCTAGTGCACAAGTCCTGAAATCTAAGTTCACACAGATGTTATTAATTTACAAGTTGTACCTCCCTTAACCGGGACACTCTGGTCCAGCAACATCTGCAGTCCGGCAGGACCAGGGATGTTCCTGGACCACAGAGCCCAGGTATAGGGAGATCAGGCCATGGGACAGGAGCGCAGCTGGGGGGGAGGGGGGGGTGGCGACTCACTTGGGAGCCCCATGTGTGTGGGGGGGGGGGATAGAGCAGGAGCCGGTGCAGCAGAGAGTTGTCTCCCCTGTGGCCAGGAGGTTGCAGGGGTCAGCTCCGGCCCTGGATGAAGAGCTTGGGTCTGGCAGTGGCCATGGGGCTCAGGATCCAGCAGCAGCAGCTAGAGAGCTCCAGCCTGGGGAGCCATGGGCAGGCAGGCAGCAGTGGTGCCGGACTAAAGCCCTAACAGGGGCAAGAGTTCAACATGAGCCATGTTAGGAGGGACCTTCCCTGGTCTGACAAATCCCCTCAATCAGGACCAGTTGGATCCCCAGGGTGCCGGACGAGGGAGGTCCAACCTGTACTATATATTTGCAAGAGTTTGTCTGTCTGTCTGAGTGAGTGACCGTGTCTGTCAGTTTGTTCAAGAACTTCTCCTAAACAGTAAGAGCTAGGACCACCACATTTGGCACGCTGCTTCCTCTTATCATAACTTCAAGCAAGGAAAGGGTTTGGTTGTGCATGGGAGTGGGGCCTGAAGCTTTCCTCCCTCCCCCCATGTGTACAGGGATACATAAGAGACAATCTCTAGGCAGGTGAAAGGGGTTGGTTGGGGGTGTGCCAATCCCATCTGGGGCTGCCCTACACCCAAGCATTCTTCCCCACTCCCAGGCGCCCTTTTGCGGGGGGAGGGAGACCTGCAGCCGACCCCCCCAGGATCATTGCTGGCTGTTCTCCATTCCTCACCCTGGCTGGGCAGTGCAGGGGGCAGGCGAACCTGGACCTGCCTCAGCCGGGAGACATGCACCCCTCTTTTGACTGTGCCTGCTGGAGCTGCAATGGCCCTGGAGAGGCACTTCTCACCTGGTCCCAAGCTGCTGCAGTGAGAGGAATTTGGGGTAGTTCTGTGACCGTGGGGCAGCCTGCACACTGAACCCCTCCTCCCCAGACCAACGATTTAAATGAAGAGAAACAAAAAATGAATTGTGTTAAGTATCCAAGTGATGCTACTTGCTCATAAATATTGAGTTTAGAAAGAAGAAAAGCTCTCACAAACGAAATCTCAAATGCATTTCATACAAGTAAATGAAGACATCACTGCAGTGTGTTACATTTTCTGAAGTCCTTTGGTGTAAAGAACCACACAGGACAGAAAATCAGAATTGTGACTAAAATGTGAAATATCAGAAGATAATTTTTTTTAAAGTGTTAAAAATGCAAAAGAAAAAGAAAACCAACTGCTTCCATTGAAGGAACCGGACAGGAGACAACAGAGGAGAGCTATTCACTAATAGCCAGGGAAATAAATTACATTAGCTGGCCAGGATCCATCAGGAAGAACAGAGGCTGTTTTAGGGATAATATGATGGACAGATTAGCACTACACTTTCTTAAAGGAAATGAGGCCAGCTAGAGATTTCTGACCTCTGACTGTCATAGGGGGTAAGAACCTGTCTGACTGATTTCCACATAATGCCAGATACTTGGAAGTGTTATATAACCCTTCTTTGTCCCTCTAAACAGCCATTGATTTGCTTTGTTTACATACAAATGCAATCTGTTAATTACTTGGTAATAAAATATGGAGACACACTGCAGCTCATGTTTAACTGGAGATCACTTTTAAAGGTTAAAATATTAGAATTTTTCCAAGACACATTTTCTTCATGTCAGACTCACTTTAAAAATGGCTAAACTTTAGCAAATCAAGACGCCACATAAGCTCTCATTGTCATAGTACCGGAGCACCTCAAATATAAAAGGGTTTCGCCTCTCAGCACCCATGAGGTGACCCTGTTTAAATCAAGACTTTTTGAACAAACCATATTTCTAAGACTTTAAAGTCAGCTGTATCCTTAGAAAGCCAACCTAATTTTCTAAACTCTGTATGAAGTCACATAAGCACACTTTCAGAGTTAAAGAAATCCAAGAATCCAAAGTGAGTCAGTTTGTGTGTAAATAATCTATGTCCAGCTACAATCACTACCTAGCCAGAAAAATCTGAACTACTATCCCAATTTTCATAGATCTGTCCTGCAAACCTGGGACAATCAGAGTCCTTATTTTATTCTGAGCCATGCAATGCAATAAAGTGAATTTAGGTTATCCATAGGAACATCACGGAATTTCTCAAAGACACTATAGAAACCAAACCATGTACATTTTTAAGGGCACGCTGAAAGACATTTTCAGAAGCATAAAACATTCTGTCAAGTAGTAAATTTTATATTCTATTTGTAAGAGTCAAGGGAATGTAATCAAAGATTAGAAGTGTGTACCTTGGCAATGACTGTAACAAAATCCTTGAAGGTCTTTAGCTCAGCTCCCTCAAGCGTCTTGTGAGTGGCAAGCTCTACCCTGAGCAGGTAATGCAATCCTGATTCAAGGTCAGCCATGTACAGCTTAGCTCTGAAACACACATATATAATGTTAAAAATGGAGGCAGCTTTTTTTCCACTCATTTTCTCACCCATCATTATGGAAAAATTGATATATAGTGGGCACTATTCAAACCTCGTAATCTGCAATTCCACAGTGACTGCAGTATCTCCTATTCCATACAGTGCAGTGTCTAGCAGGGTGAATGTCAAGTTTAATGGTTTCCAGTGTACTCTAATTTTAAAGCAGCAATTTTATGCCAATAGTTCAGGGACTAGACAAATGAAGGACAATTGCATAAAAGGTTATCTTGTGTTTGAGTAAGAACCTTCTATCTCCAAGCCCAACTTCTCGCTCTAGAGAAATCGTAACCCTGACGTACTGTCAGCAAGCTAACTACTGGAGTCACAACCTGTGACTTCTCTACATGGTTAATATAAGTAAAGAACAACAGGCTGTGAGGGAAAATCCTTCTCTTTAACTGAAGTATCTTGATGAGGAACAATGGCAAGGAGACGGATGATAAAAATGAAGAGAAACCCCTCTTAAGAAAGATAGAATTTAGAAATTCTTTCCAAATGCAGCCATCCCGCACTAGAGACACACTGTGCACCATAACATATTTCAGAGTCAGTTACAGAAGGCCTTGTTGCCTGCTGACCACATTTGAGGTGACTTGAACATCTACATTTACCTTCCTCAACGCAACAACGATCACGGAAAATTAATATTTCTATATTTACACCACCAACAACAGACAAGCAATTGAACAAAACAATTTAGGAGTTTGTATCCTGCAGTGCTGATTACAAACCCAGGTTAGTCCAAAATACAGCAACACAGCATAACAAACAGAAGTGAATATAGACCCGACAGCTGATGTTTCAAAAAATTCCTTAGGACCCTTATGTCTTACATTGTTAAAGAGTAGAATTAAGAGCACCAATCAATTAGAAAACCAGCTTCATCTGACATCAGTGGTTTCATAATGATACAAAAAATATCTTAAAATACACAAAAAGCTGCAGTGGAGAACTGGGAAACTTTAGATTTATTTTATGTAAAAAGGTGTGACTTAGTTTCCCCTTGTATTGTTCTTCCACATTGAGAGGGGATAATTTCTTTTTTGAGACAAGGGAGTGACTAAGTGGAAGTCAGCTAAGCATGAAAGAATTATCAGGAACTAAAAATACTGTGGAATAAAGTAGGCAGGTATACAAGTCTGGAAAAAAAACGACACATGAGAAAAAATGGACTATCCTGCTTTGAACTGATTGAAAGAGGTTACCAAAGGACTGGAAACTGTATTAAATGCCAAGCCTGCTATAGGAGAGAGGTCACACTTACTGGGCTCCAGAACTGACAGAAGACTGTGACACGAAAGACACAACCTGCAGAAAATGTTTGAAATCTATCAGCATCTCCATATGGAAGATAAGTGATATCTGGTAAGGGAGATAGGCCTAGAAGGCAGGTATGGTATTGAAGATCTATTTTCTTTATTTGGAACCAAAAGCATTATAAACACTTTTATTTATGAAGTCTGGCTAGACACTGATGAACTCTGCCATAGCCCCTGGGAGCGAAGACAGCAGATCTGAGTTTAGTTCAGCACCTGACAAGAAGGTGATCACAGTGAAGAGCAGAAGGAATTTTAGCCTAAATCCCATCTGGAAGGGGAGGTGATAGCTAATGGAGGTCATGAAGGGGGTAGAAATACAGGTACTCTGGGAACTGTGACAGCTGCATTCTGAACAATACAAACTATAGACATATGCCAAGTGTCACCTCTTCAGTAAACAATGTATTCACTTAAGTATAAAAAAAAAACTTTATTAGTAGGTCTGCTGACTTTTTAAACATGGTTGTCAGTATTAAATCATCAGGCATCCAAACATTCTAGCTGGGAGATATTTATGTAATGTTCTTTTATAAAAAAATTGCATTGCAGAAGCACCAAGATTGATAGAATCGTTCATGTTAATAAGATACTCTTTAGCTACAAAAATCAGTTATCAAAACACAATACTCTATATGAGCTGTTCAAAGAAAATAACAGCCATCTGTTAAAAAAGAAACAGGGCTGACACTTTAATAGTAACCATAACAAAAAATGAAAATAAGTACAAAATGGAAGCACTTAGTCCTACATCTTTTCCAGCTAAAGATGCTGAAGGATTATCTCATTGCAAAGCTCTTGTATCCTTCTCTCAAACAGTCAGGGTGAACATAAACCTAAGTGGATTTGGTTTGATAAACATCTTTTCTGGTGACTTTAGGGTTCCCTAATGTATGTGCATTTACCTAACACTTTCTAGCGTTCACTCTCTCATCATTATACAAATAAATATTGGGTTTGCTGTTTTCTGTAGGTTTGCCAAAAGCTTATTGTCAAAATTATTTTCGTACGGACTTTATTTTTATCTGGGATATTGACTTATGAGCTAAAGTTTTCCAATAAAAATTATACTAGTGAACTATACATTTCAGATTCGGGTTGGACCCTCAATCTTGCTCACACTGGTAGCAATGGGAGCAGAACCGAGCCCTGGGTTTTTTAAGCAAAGCATATGTTTAAAATAAAAATAGTCTCCAACACAACTTCATTCCTGAGAAATGAATAATACACCAAATGCATATTGAAATATTGTTTGGACGGTTCTTTAAATCATCATTCACGGGTACAAGAAAGGTACATTCACTAAAGAGAGTATTACACCTTTGCTGCTATGGCTGAATTAATTTAGCAGCATTATTTTAGTATACTGTGAACAGGATCCTGCTGAAGACACAAATTAAAGCAACGCTCTGCAACGTGATCTGCAAGACATTACAGTGCTAGGATCCCTTTAATATTCACATACAATCCTTTTATTGTGCTCAGCAAGTCACCATGTGGTGGTTCAGCTACTTGATTCTGGATGTATCCTTTGAGTTATTATAGACTCAAATAAAGCTTTCAGCTACAAGAAGATGTTAAAACATGTTATTTTATACCTGCCAGTTGGCAAAAACAACTGTAGATTTTAACTACCAACCATTAAATTGAAGCGCTACAGCATCACTTACTTATCAAATTCCTTCCACGCCTTAATTTCTGTGCTCTCCTCATTTTGCTTTTTTGGTAGTGGAAGTTGTGAAACAAGTTTTCTTTTCACACCAGGCAGTGACTTTAAATAGGAAGAAAAGAAAGACCGAAGAGGCTTCAAACTGCATATGAAAGAACAACGTAAGGGTTAAAAATCACCTCAAGCTAAACAACTGACAGGAACAGTTTACTATATCAGTTTACAATTCTGGTAAAAAGGCAGCATGTTTGATGAGAATTTTAGAAGCAGGAGCAAAAATAATTCGGATCAGTGGCTTGCAATACTAGTCAAGCTAACAGCAACATGCCATTTTTATAAAGACTTCAGGTCATATTTGTACACCTTATACAGCAACGCTTCCACTGAATCCAGCAGAAGATTGATCGAAGAGGATCTGTGGGATTTGGTACTCGATATTTTTATTTTAGATTTGCCCCAAACCATACATAATTCTTCTCACATGCATCACAGTAATGAGTCAGTGATATTGACTAGTGGCAGTAGGAAACCCAACTAATACAGAGTCTCTTCCCAAAACCTCAATTTCATCTTATTTATCAACATCACTAGACTATCAGCATGTCACTAGCTATTGCTCAACAGTTTACATTTTCTGAATGCTTTCCACTGACACTAGAATTTCTATTTCACAGATCAACCATTCTTCTTTAGTGCTTATTTTACAAGCAAGTTTGTGAGCAGTCTAAACTCACCACGGCAGTCAAGTTATAACTAATCATTACAGCATTTTGTTTTTTCCCTCCCAGGTGAGGGAGGAATCTATTTTTGGTTCCCTTAGTCCATTTCAATCTATTGTAAACTCCTACAAAAAGAGTCAGCTGTATAAGAAGTGTAAGACTATTAAATACAAACAGGATTTTTTCATTCGCAATGGAACAGCTGACAGAACAATGTTTGAGATAGTCTCTTCAAGTATGAAGTGTCTGAACATTACATTTCAATCAGTCAAATGCACTGATCACATATTGGGAAACATTACCTTTATTAAATACACAAATAAAACCTAGTTATCAAATAAAGTAACCTGTATGCAAGGAAACTAAGGCAACGGTTTTAAAGCTTAACTGAACCCCTCAAAGCACTGCAAGTATCCCTTACAGATATATAGTACTTACATGTTAATTAATCCATGGGACCCATTTGGATAGATCAGATAACATGAAGGGATTGAGGTAATACCAAGTTTCTCTAGAAAAGCCTTATCAGAATTCAGCACTCTCTTTACCACAATGTTTTCATACTGAATCAAATCTAAGATCACCTGCACAATGAGAAGACAACACACAAGTTACACACTGCTCAAAGAATATCTCGTTCTCGGAAGAACGAACAAGTATATTACAGGGAATAAACCATACTTAAGTAAACTAGCTGGTGATAGGAACACCTTATAGTGGTGACTAGTATATATGTATTAGTATTCCATGGACACTAGCAACTTCTGTTGAACAAAAATTTTATTTCTGTTTTTTCTTGTCTTCTGAGCTATATGATTTTTCCTTAGCCCATCCTGAATATCCCCTCCCCAAAACGCATCTGTCTGAAGAAGAGAGTGACAAAACACCAGGTAGAAGCCACCAAACACAGGCTATGTCTAGACGGCAGACTTCTTTCAGAAGAAGCTTTCCCGGATGAGATCTTCCAAAAAAACTTCTTCCAAATGAGCGCATCTACACTGCTCGAGCGCATGGAAAAAGCGATCTGCTTTTTCGAAAGATAGCATCCATTCAGTGTGGACGCTCTCTCACATTTAAACTGTAATTACTGTGGACGGAGTGGCCACCAGGGGGCACCTGTACTTTTTCCGCTTTCCTCTTCCTCTGAAAGAGCTCCCTCTTCCCCATCCACACACACCTTTTTCCAAAAGAGCTCTTTCAGAAAAAGGCTTCTTCCTCATAGAAAGAGGTTTACCAATGTCGGAAAAGCCCCTCTGTTCTTTCAATTTTTTGTCGAAAGAATGTGATTCCAAAAAAACCCTCTGCAGTGTAGACATACCCATAGATGAGAAGATGATATTTGTCACACACCCATTAGTTTCAGATAACATGTTACATATACAACAAGGATTTTAAAGCCAAGTTTTCAGACACTTGCTTCTATTTTTCTGAGCTCAGATAATTGTGGGGACAATTATTTGACTTTACAGATTAGGTATCATTTAGATATCGAAGTTTATGATGTGTGGACACAATAAAAGGACTTGCACGTCTATATCACTTGAACATTAAGCACCAAAATTATGCCTGCAATATGCAGGCCCAGTTAAGATTCTGATGAACATATAGCTGATAACTCTCTCTCCATTTCAGTCACTCCAAGTCCCGTTACCCGAGTCATCTTCTGCTCCTGCCATTCCAATGACTGTCCTCCTCAAATCTATTAGCCCACTCTAACCATATCAAATCAAACTCTTCAGTCTCATCTACCAGGTCCTCCACAATCTTCTTTCCCTTGCTTTTCAGCTGTTCTTTTCCATTCTTACCTTCTCTATGCGCTTCCCAGTCCTCTCTCTTTACTCCCCACTTGTCTGCTCTGCTTTGTGCCTTCTACTATGCTCCCCGGCTACTCCCCACAAACATCCACAAAACCACAGACCTTTGTGTGATGCCTACAAAAATGTGACAACAGTTAGGCTGCTGGTGCTCTGAAATCATAAGCTATCACTGCAGCCAGCATTCTCTCATTGTTTCCTTACACGGCCCTGTCTGTCTGCTTATACTTACACTGTAGCCCCTTTCAGTCTTTTTGTTCTGGGTTTGTACAGCACCAGGCACAATGGAGTCCTGGTCCAAGACTGGAGTTCCCAGGCACTACAAGAATACAAGTAAGAATACGCAGTTCCCTATGCCTCGAACTCTTCCCTACATTCATTCACCAAAGATCACTTTTCTTCTCTAGCTAGCGCCTTCAAACCCATCTCTTCAAATCTCTCCCCGCTTCTTCCCCTCATCAGTGACAAACAGCTAACCCTCCCCCTCCTGAACTATTCATCATGGGACATGTGCCTCTTGTCTTATTTAGAGCACAAGCTTCTAGAGGTGATGTGTGTGTCTATTTCACTCATACACTGTGTGTTAACTCAGAACACTATATAATGATAGTTAGAATTTCCCTTCTTGAAAGCAGATGCCATTAGAATATCTTCCATTTTTCAGAAGGCAGAGAGCAGAATGCAGTAAGACTACAGAACAGACACAATAAAACACTGAAGAGCTTTGTTACTGACACCTCCTTGTCCCTCAGTAATGTCGATTAACCACAGTGAACCAACGCCGGGGAAAGAGTCTGCTGCTGAACATGGTTCTCAAAGCTGGCAGCATCCTGCAGTCTAGTTGTGCCTTGGCCTGCTCCTAACAGAATTAAAACCTCAAACACACACAGCATGTTTCTATACTGATGATGCTCCCTAATGTTTTCAGTTACCTGTCCTAGATTTTGGCAGTTGCAGAAAACTAACAAAAGTTGTGTAGGCTAACGGCAGCTCTTTAGAATGTGAAATGGAGTCAAACCAAATTTCATACAAATTTAATTCTCCACATCCTCATACCTCAGTTCAAAATGCTGAGAAAATTTACTATCTCCACTAGCATGCTGGCCCAACATTTTGTAAGTGTCCTTAAGTTTCACATTTCAATTAGGCAACCTTGCGCACAGAGCTATCCTACTGATGTGTAGCAAGATCTATAGGACTAGCATCTGCTCAAGGCAAGGAAATGTTGCTAGCACCGGCATTCTCGACACGGTTCCCATCAAGCGACTTGTTTCAGTTTGGCATTTTGAATCCCACAGTGCTTTCAGAATTGCTCAAAAATACAATGCTTGTCCCCTGTGCAGCACTCCAATATCTGGGTTTAGTTAATCTGTTGTTGGCCCTTTTCTGCTGCAAAAAGTCCTGCTGTGTTATTTACTTAGCCTTCCTTCAGACGTGCCAAGCACACCAGAGGGGTTCTTACCTCACTTACTTACTACAATGACATAGTTAACTGCTTCACTGATTGAGATCAGACACTGCAATCTGTCATAAGATTTAAATGGGCAAGTAGGTCATGCCTCAAAAAAACATATTAGCAGCATGGGTCAATATGAGATATTAAGGTATGTATGAAAAACATAGTATATAACCACATTATAACAATATACAGGATATGTAACAGCCTAAACATAACGTACAATTTTTTAATCTCTACTACACCTCAGCACAAACTGAGCTAAGAACATAACCATCCAAGTGTTTTACTAAAATATTCTGTATCTTGATTTTGGTGGCTTTTTAATTTTAATTAATATGGTATATGGACTACACAGACACACAGTATAACATACAGATTACAATGCTAAAAAGACCCCCAAAAGGAACACATTTTGAATGTGATCTCTACTAGTGATAGCAATGTCAATCATGACTTGAAAAATATTTTTCTGGTGATAATGTGAGGTTTGACAGACAGAAATATTTTGCTAATATTGAGGAGCATAAACTAAACTTCCATGAAGGCAGGGGCGGGCAAAGGGGCCTCCACGGGCTAGATCCGCTCCGCCAAGCTGGTGGATCCGCCCGTGGCTGCCTTGCCACTCCCCTGCCCCCAGGCAATCAAGACCTGAGGATGGGAGAGCGTGCAAAGTCTCCTGCCCCTGCTTGGCACGGGGAGGGCAGGGAGCGAGAGACTACATGCACTCCCCTGCCCCAAGCCCCTGATTGGCGCAAAGTTTTCTCCACCTGCCAGGGGCACATGGAATCAGAGGGAACCATCAGCTGTTTTAAAATAGCCAGCTGCCCTCTTTAGCTGCCATGCCCTGCAGGGCGGGGATACGGGGCAAGAGATTGTGTATGCTACCTCTGCCCCAAGGCCCTGATTAGCGAGTCTCTCCAGGGGGAGGGGGAGCAAGATTTCATGCACTCCTCCACCCCCAGGCCAATCAGGGAGCACGAGAAGACTCCTGGCCCCGCCCCTTCTGCCTGAGGCCCTGCCCCAGAGCAGCCTGGGGCCACTGCAGAAATTTATGAAGTGGCTCCCTTTTAAAAATTATTGCCCACCTCTGTATTAAGGCATGAAAAGAATCCAAATAGCCAGAAAATGAACATCACATTTCTAAAAAACAAACCAACAAACCCGCAACACTCCTGTCTGACTAAAGCCAATTCTTTATGGCATCATATGGCTTAGTCATATTCTAAATGCATATGTTTTTGCTTTCACCACTTACGTTCCAATCCTGCAAGCACCTTTAGACACATGAATAGCTACACTGACTGAATAAAATACAACCCCAATTGTATTATTCGTGGTTTAAATATTGGATTAAATTCACAAGTTACACATTACCTCTCGCCCAACATAGGAGCTACTACTTTCAACCACAATGGCAGTATAATGAGGACTGTTCTTGTCAAAAAGAGAAGCAATCTCACTGGACCTTTAAGAAAAGAAAAGTTATTTAGCACACAAAGAACTTACTCTAAGTACTTGTTAAACAGAAAAAGCAAAAAATAAAATCTGTGTATGCAGAAGAAGTCCTAATATTTTATTTGAGTAGCATACCACAGGTAAAAAAAAAGTTCTGTTATTTCAAACAAGATTCTTACTGAATGGGCTCCAAGGGAGGGCAGGCTGGTGGTCTTGATTCTTGGGAATGGTTCTGCAAAAAATCAATCATCATCTGACGAACTGTTTGGAGCTCGCGATCTGACCCTGCTAAAAACACAACGAATTATTCAGAAGACAGAAATGTATCACAAAGTTGAGGTTGCCTCAATCTCAGTTTTAAGGGTTTTTTTAAGTTAAAAACAAACACTATCACCTAAGCTTTTAGGAGGGGACAGAGGTATTTTTATTCCCAGGATTAAGTTTTGATATTTTTTTATATAAGTTGGTTTCTCCAGGAACTTAAAAAAAACAAACATTTCTAACTCAATGAAGATGACCTGCCTCTCCTCGGTTTCATCTTAAATACACTAACATCTTGCTTCAGCCAGGTCTGCATTCACACATAAAGAATACTTATACTGGCAGGAGTTCGAGCAATGGAGATGGTCAGTGACCCTATGAACACTTTTTGCATACTAGCTAAACACAAGCACTGAAAATCTGAGCCACAGGTGTAATGCTCTTAAATGGCCCAAGTAAGTAACAATCAGCCACAATAATAAATAAATAAATAAATAAATAAATAAATAAATAAATAATAAAGAGTTTTTTAGTTTAGCCATAGGTTTGAAATTGGGGAGAGGGTTTAAGTTTAAAACCAGATTCCTTAAAAACTTTTTTTTGGGGGGGGGAATGAAAACAACCCCCTCCCAATGCCTAAAAATAGCAGGTACAATTACAATAATATTCTACCAGATGCTTAATGGTACAGGTGGTCTCTTTTCTGACTTTTGTCCCTTTATATGTTAGTCCAATTGAAAAGATGTGTTACTTTACTCTGTAGCCAGACCACTTCAAGGTGTGACCATGTCAGGGCCATAGATGACCAAGTCCAAGTTTATTTAACATTTAAATAAGGAACTTCTAATAAATTCAGGGGCTGGAGAAAGTTGCACTGGTAAATTAGAAGGTGATAATCTTCCATCTAAGTCCAGGCCTACCAAGGGAGACCATGCAGCTGAAAGGTACATTGCTTTTAATGAGATTTAAAATGAAGGATCTGCCCACCAGCGTCAATTAAAGACTACTCAAAGCATAGGTGTATTACCTCGACAGTCCTAGACAAAAACTCCAGCAATTACATTCTGCCACCCCAAATTTCCCTTGCAATTTAATTTCCAAAGTATATTTTTAAATGTCCTCTTCTAAACAGCTGCTTACTATGCTGTTAAACAGCCAGCGTATTCCACCTAAGAATGTCTGAATTTTATTGATGGATAAAGACATTTTATTTTATTATATAATGTACTTTGGGGATAGGAAGATAAATGCTTTGGAACTTCATTAGCGGGATTTTCTTACCTTTGTAATTTTCTCCAGTTGTGAACTGCTTTGTAAATGCTTTGAAGTACTGTGGGGTGAAAAAAAAATTCATCTGAAGACAACTCATGGCTCAAGGAGGAAAAAAGTACTTCAGGAAAGCTCAATTTTGAGGTACAACACAATTTTCAAGAATTCTTGCTTTTAACTGTTTTAGTTCATCATCCACTGCTATTTGGCTGACAGCTAATTAGAACACACATCAGAAATCTGACTCTTCCCTTGTAAATTTCAAGGGCCTTAACCTTAGCTGGTGTGGGTATAATGGTTGCTGATTTACGCAAGCCAAGGACTAAGTTCCCTCTAAACTGTGTGGCCATGGAGAAGCCACATAGCCCAAGGGCCTCATGAACAGAGAGGTAGGGAGTGGGGAGGGGAGCAAGTTAGGGTGTACAGAGTTGTGGCCAGGGAAAGATGCCTACACCATGGTCCCACCCCTGGTACTGCTGCGGGTAGGGAGAGGCAGGGAGAGAGGCTCTCCAACAGCCTAAGTGCTCCTGCAGGGAGAACGTGGCTCAGGGGGAGTTCTCTGTCCCTTCTCCAGCCCTGGGACAACCTGTACCACAAACCCTTTAACCCCCCCCCCCACCCGAGAGCCCAAACCCCAACCCTCTGTCCCAGCCCTGAACACTCCAAACAACTCAACACCACCTCGACACACATCACCTCCATATTAGTGCACATAATATTATTTCCACCCAAGGATATAAAAAAAATTAGAGGGAACATTGCTTGTGGATCTTGCCCACTGATCATTAAATAATCAAATTCTTTTTAAGTCAAACATTTGTATAACTGAACTAACTAGTGACACAAAATTTTGTATGTATTTTCCCAGGAAAAAAAATTCAGAAGCATTTTGAAAAAATTCAGCAGAAGTCTCCAATTTCATAGACAGGGTTAGGATCCTGGCAGTAGACTCATATTGATGATTTACTAAGCAACACTATTAACAAATAGATAAATTGGACAATTGGTCTGAAATCAATACAATGAAAGTCAATAAAGACAAATGCAAATTATAAAGGAAAAATTAAGTGCACAAATATAAAATGGGGAACTGGTTAGGCAGTAGCACTTCTGCTGAAAACCACAGCTCCGTCTCAGATCACAAAATGAATGAGAGTCAACAGTGCAGTTGCTAATATCTGGGGGCGTACTAACAGGACTGTTATGTGTAAGATACAGGATGTGATTGCTGAGTAGATCAGGACTTTTTTTTTTACCTCAACTGTAATACTGTGTCTGGTTTTGAGCCCCACATTTTAAGAAAACAGTCCAGAGCAACAAACATGATAAAGAATTTTAGAAACCTGACCTATAAGGAAGATTTAAAAAACTTGAGCACGTTCCTTAAAAGAAGACTGGGGGGACATGCCAAGTCTTCAAATATGCTAAGAGTCATTATGGCTAGGATAGTGATCAAGTGTTCTTTGTGTCACCTGAACATAGGACAACAAGTAATCAATCTGCAGCAAGGGCTTTAGATTAGGTATAAAGATAAACTTTATAACAATAAAGATAAATATGTACTGGAATAGGTCACCAAGGAAGGCTGCAGAATCCCTATCACTGGAGGTTTTTAACAGGTGGGAAAAACACCTGTTAGGGATGGTCTAAGTTTACTTAGTCCTGACTCAGCATGGAGAGCTGGATGAGATGACTTCTTGAGGTCCCTTCCAACCCTACATTTCTATGGTTCTGTGCTAAACAACAACCCTCACACCCTAAAGATCCATATCACCCTCTACAGGTTAAAACAAGACACATAATGCAACATAACTTCTACCTATTTTTTAAAAATTAGAGTGCTTTGGGAAGAAATGAGTCAGGTTTTGGCCCCACAACGACAGAAGAAAAAAAAATGACTTTTATTTTTTCCTCACCAGAACAAAAAGTTTGTAACAGTGTAACATCTCGTCACATACAAAAAAACAACCCTTTTACAGAGATTCTCCCTAGTCTCACATTTTAATCTTATATGGGGTAAATATTACTACTACAGTAAAACTCCAGTGGTCCGGCATCCAATGGTCCAGCACTCCTGATGGTCTGGCACCATCTGGAACCCGCAAGTGCTCCGGGCTGCCGGACAATTGGAGCTGCTCTGCCCCCGGTGTCCCCAAATCAGCCGCTGGTCAGTTTCAGCAGCGGCTGACTTGGGGATGCCTGGGGCAGAGCAGCTGGGGTGCTACCAGGTTGGCCCTGCAGCACCGATGGGGCACATCCCCCCTACTCCACCCCAAACCCCTCATAGCCCCCCCTTCCGATAGTCTGGCATATCTGATAATCCGGCACCCCCTGGGTCCTAAAGATGCCGGATTATCAGAAGTTTACTGTACTACTCCTCACAGCAGGAAAGATCAACAGTATAGCAAAGCAGTTCATTTTCATCCTTAAATACAAAATTCTGAATTAAACACAATTCCTAATTCTCTTGGCAAAGAGTAGAGAGTATTTTTAAATTCAAGTTAAGTGAACTGTCAAGTGAAGGATGGCTCCAAAAGGTTAAAAAGCTAAATCACAGTCCCTTGTGAGTCAGCTACTTGACTGTATCAGTTTTGAACTACTGTATTTACCCTCATGTCACAAACTGAGACAAAACATATTAACTCTATCCATGTTGTTTACTATAGTATGGATCTCTGCATGTTTGACAGCTAACAAATATATTGTATCAAGATGGGAACCTCAGTTTAGTGATGGGAGACACAAAAAATGCTTTTAATAATATACAGTTTCCTGCTGCCACATCTCTTATGGTTGAAAAATTGAAATTCAGATTTTAGGACAAACTGAGCTGATTCAGATGATTGCATCATCTATTCCATTCTATTGGAAAAAGTGAGCCTGAAAGCATCTTTTATTATAACCATAAGACTCCTTGCAGAAGAAAAAAGAAAGCACCCAGATCTCAGAACAAGAGCACAACATTTTGGGTAAATAAGTTTGCTGTTTTTAACTACAAGTATGACATTTAACACCTATAGTTTGGAACATGGAACAATAGAAACTGTTTAAGATTTAAACCAAGTATTTTTATGTTGTATATCATGCCACTTACCCTAAAAGTTGGATAGTAGAGAATACCATATTCTTTACAGATCTCATAGTTTTCTTCCTCCCCGCAATCCAGGACACCAATCCTGATGGCAGATTCCCAGTCTGAAAATAAACATTCATAAAAACATAAGAACGGCCGTACTGGGTCAGACCAAAGGTCCATCTAGCCCAGTAGCCTGTCTGGGGCACCTGGTGCTGGCCACTGTCGGCCAAGAGGGTCGGTGGACCGAAGACAATGATGAAGTGATTTGTCTCCTGCCATCCTTCTCCAGCCTCTGACAAACAGAGGCCAGGGACACCATTTCTATCCCCTGGCTAATAGCCTTTTATGGACCTAACCTCCATGAAATTATCTAGTTTCTCTTTAAACTCTGTTATAGTCCTAGCCTCCTCTGGCAAGGAGTTCCACAGGTTGACTACACGCTGTGTGAAGAACTTTCTTTTATTAGTTTTAAACCTGCTACCCATTAATTTCATTTGGTGTCCTCTAGTTCTTCTATTATGGGAACTAATAATTAACTTTTCTTTATTTGCCCTCTCCACACCACTCATGATTTTATATATCTCTATCATATCCCCCCTCAGTCTCCTCTTTTCTAAACTGAAAAGTCCCAGTCGTTTTAACCTCTCTTCATATGGGACCCGTTCCAAACCCCTAATCATTTTAGTTGCCCTTTTCTGAACCCTTTCCAAGGCCAAAATATCTTTTTTGAGCTGAGGAGACCACATCTGTACACAGTATTCAAGATGTGGGTGTACCATAGTTTTATACAGGGGCAGGAAGGTATTCTGGGTCTTATTTTCTATCCCTTTCTTAATAATTCCTAGCATCCTATTTTCCTTTTTGACCACCGCTGCACACTGGGTGGAAGTTTTCAGAGAACTATCCACAATAACTCCAAGATCTCTTTCCTGATTTGTCATAGCCAAATTAGCCCCCATCATACTATACGTATAGTTGGGGTTATTTTTCCCCGATGTGCATTACTTTACACTTATCCACATTAAATTTCATTTGCCATTTTGTTGCCCAATCATTCAGTTTGGTGAGATCTTTTTGGAGTCCCTCACAGTCTGCTTCTGTCTTGACTATTCTAAACAGTTTGGTATCATCTGCAAACTTCACCACCTCACTGCTTACCACTCTCTCTAGATCAGGCATGTCCAAAGTCCGGCCCGCGGGCCAATTGTGGCCCGTGTTCCGGTTTAATACGGCCCCACAGGTAATTTGGCAATATCTATCTTTTATGGCCCCCAACGAATCCATATGTATTGAGATGAATACATTGTAAAATCTCAGTTAATGTCAGTTGGTCTAAATCAGTTATAAATATATTTGGACACAACATGTATACTTGGTGTTATGTTCCTGTTCATATTTTTTGAACTTAAAAGTTGACAGACAACCTTTATTACCAATAATATGTAATGTACTTTACAATGTTCCTGACATATATTTCAGCTTCCTGGATTTTTTTTTTCATCTGGCCTTCAGATATGAAAGGCAGAGTGATTTAACACCTGTTTAGATTTGTCATCCATGTGACGAAATGAAAAGTATGCCGTTTGCAATAAACTTTGCATAAAATAGTTAATTTGCATTTAATTTTAACGGTTCAAAGACTGTCAGGCAAAATGGTCGGCCCTCACGCTTGTTCACTTCATCAAATCTGGCCCTCTTTGAAAAAAGTTTGGGCACCCCTGCTCTAGATCATTTATGAATATGTTGAACAGGACTGGTCCCAGGACTGACCCTTAGGGGACACCACTAGTTACCCCTCTCCATTCTGAGAATTTACCATTTATTCCTTCCCTTTGTTTCCTGTCTTTTAATCAGTTCTCAGTCCATGAAAGGACCTTCCCTCTTATCCCATGGCAATGTAATTTACACAAGAGCCTTTGGTGAGGGACCTTGTCAAAGGCTTTCTGAAAATCTAAGTATACTAGATCTACTGGATCCCCCTTGTCTGCATGTTTGTTAACCCCTTCAAAGAATTCTAATAGATTAGTAAGACATGATTTCCCTTTGCAGAAACCATGTTGACTTTTGTCCAACAAATTATGTTCTTCTACGTGCCTCACAATTTTATTCTTTACTCTTGTTTCGACTAATTTGCCCGGTACTGAAGTTACACTTACCGGACTGTAATTGCCAGGATTGCCTCTAGAGCTCTTTTTAAATATTGGTGTCACGTTAGCTACCTTCCAGTCATTAGGTACAGAAGCCCATTTAAAGGATAGGTTACAAACCACAGATAATAGTTCAGCAATTTCACATTTGAGCTCTTTTAGAACCCTTGGATGAATGCCTTCCGGTCCCGGAGATTTAACATTAAGTTTTTCTATTTGTTCCAAAACCTTCTCTAATGACACTTCAATCCCGGACAGTTCCTCAGATTCATCACCCACAAAGGACGGTGCAGATTTGGGAATGTCCCTAACGTCCTCAGCCGTGAAGACTGAAGCAAAGAAATCATTTAGTTTCTCCACAATGGCTTTTTCGTCCATGATTGCTCCTTTTATATCTCGATCGTCTAGGGGACCCACAGGTTTTTTAGCAGACTTCCTGCTTCTAATGTACTTAAAAAACATTTTGTTATTTCTTTGAGGTTTTGGCTAACTGTTCCTCAAAATCTTTTATTGCTTTTCTTATTACATTTTTACACTTGATTTGACAGTGTTTACGTTCCTATTTATCTCACTAGGATTGGTCTTCCACTTCTTAAAAGATGCCTTTTTGTCCCTCACTGCTTCTTTTACATGGTGGTTAAGCCATACATTTTAACTTTTTGGTGTAGCGGTGACCAGGCATCCTATCTTAGGTCAGGTTCCAGCTCCCATGGATGTCAATGGCAAAACACTCAATTTCAATGCAATATGATCAACTCGTAGGTCTGCCCACATCTGTCTGATATTTGCACCCTCAATAATAATTTGACTGACTAGTTTTGAAGACCAGCTGAAGATGGCAACTAGCACAATGAAGAGAATACTTTCAACAAATCTAAAGAAAAAGCACCCCAAAGCAAACAGTTAAGACTTCTCTCTAGACTGCTACCATTTGCTCAGTCCAAGTGGATGAAACAGGCTCCAGCCCAACACTAACACGTGGTACTGTATTCTCTGATTTATCCTGTCAGCTAAGCTCATTATTCAGTTAATTTTATCCTTCGTGTCAATTTTACAAGATGAACATAATGTTTACCCATCTTCATCACTTTCAGTTACGTGGCTACATAGATGATGTATCTTCCATCGAGCTGATGATAACGCAGACCAGCTTTTTGCTGAATTGTAACTTATTCAGAAGCTTACAAAATGGTACACTGTCTAATTAAGCCACAAAGCTCACATTTTGATTAATGAAGGTGCTCTTAGGTGTAAGTGCTGTCTAAGAGCATGTAGGATGCACTTGGAAGATAGCTGAGCAAATACAGTTCCATAAAGATTAATTGGGGTGTGTTTTCAAAGATTTGTAAAGTGTTTATTAAGAATAACTACACATATTTAGAATGATCAATTACTTGAAACATTTTTACACAAGCCATTTTGATGAGAGAACCCTTGGAGGCCTTAATAGTTTGTTTCTTTCCCCTTTTACCAGTATTTTAGAGTGAAGTACATGATGCCAGTAAACATTTAAACGTATTAAGCTACATAGCTAAGAGACACCTGGGCACTGTTCAGGAAAATATTCAAAAATAAAGTTCTATTGCAACTGCCACTCCCCAATAACCTTCCTCCCCGATCTATGTAGAGAGAAAACAAAGGAATGTTAAATGTCCATAAGTAACCCAGAGAAGTTTGGAGAACAGCCATGCCGACTCCGGACATCATCAAGGAGGGAGCTTCAAAAGCTAGTCCTCTATATTAAGACACACCCAACTCCAGCATGCCCCACACACACCCACATCGCAACAAGAAAGAGCACGTCACTTCCCTTGCTGTAGCATCAGTTTAATAATTCTTTACAGTCTTGTAAAGAAACTTGTGGCTGGAGGCCAAAGATATAAGCGTTGATATTTGGAAAAGGATTATCACTCACACTCATGTTCATTACTCATTTGGTTTCGTGATAGAACATACTTATTGGAGATGAGCGAAATCAGATCAACTAACACCATTTTCCCCTCCAAATTTTCATCCAAAACTTTATTCAGGTATTTTTAACAAAGTCAGCATGATCCTTTTCCTCCACTGTTTTCGCCCACATGAAGCATGAATCCAAAATGCTGCAAATCAAGCTGTTCTTGTGAAATTTCCAACTCAATTTTGCAGCTCCAAGTAGCTTGGATAGTTTCCTCCGGCACATGAGCTTTTGGATCCTTCGGTATTCACACATATGCTGTTGACATTTAAATCCAATGTGGTACTAAAGCAAACACAATACAAAGTTCTCTGACAACATGAATATATCAAGAATATCAGAACTCTGGGGCCCAAAAAAAAAATACTGACAATTCTGACCTTAGTAAGTGTAAGAAGAGCTACATAACTTTTATTGTAATAAGTGTAACCCCAATGTCAAAATTTCTAGACTGAACAAAACAAGCGTACACAATTTTTTTGCTATAGATATATCTTAAATAGGATGTAGCCTCTCTTTGGATAGACATTCAAAAGACCGCTGACAGAGGAATTCTTACAGCAGTATCAGAATTCAAGGCATTTCCCAGAAAAAACTTGTTTATAATCAATTCCTTTCTATTTTTATCTGGCAGACTGCAGTAAGTTTTAACAGGCAGCCTCAAATATTGTTTTGTAGGCTCAAACTGGATTGCTCATGCAGTCTTCTCACAGCACCCAAAAAGTGTCTGACAAATAGCATCAAGGCTTGCTGTCCTCAGAGCAACAGAAGCAGAGACTGAAAAAGGGCTTTCCATTCAGCGTGTAAAAAGATTGGGAAAGTTAAGGTCTTAACTGTCTCTCCCAAAGTGTATTTCTAGGCTGAAGAAACAACTCCTTCTGCAACCTCAATTAAATGCATGTACAAGTGGTACAAGTTTTTAGCACTCTGCACTGAAGGTACAGCATAGCTTACAAAACTTGGAACCAAAAGTATGTCATAAGTGTTCACACATCTCTTGCAAGAATTCAAAATAATTCTTTCCTGATAAAATTACCATCTAGCTCTGAGAAAAAGTAATAATATTTGCAGGAAATAGCTTCTGTTGTCTTCAGGTACTGCGGCTTCTGTTGTCTTCAGGTACTGACGGTTGGATTGAAGACAGATCTGAAATACAATCTAATCTCCGAACTACTTTATTCCTGACTCCCAACATATCATTCCCCTTTAAACTCCCTCTTTATAGGAACAGAAAGCTATTGTTCACTTCTAACAGAATAACTTGTGTAATATTTCTGACTTAAAATAACTGATCTGTATCTGCAGATCAATATTTTCTGCATAACGATGTGCTCACCAACCTGTTATTTCTATAAAACGTTTGTTATTATGAAGATATGAAAAATCTCTGATTTAGAAATACCCTTGGTGATAATGCATAACACAGTAAGAAGAATGAACAGAGAGAAAACTTTAAAATGTCTGCATCACAATCAATGAGCAAAATCATAGTGACAGTTGACGCCATGTTATGCAATCAGCATAATACGACTAGCGACAGTAGATAATTTCAAACCCAAATAGAAACAATTTATTTTTCTCTCTCTCTCCCTTCCCTCCCCCCCCACCTTATTCCCAAAAGTAAACAATAAAGCCAAGTCCTTAATAGGACTTATAAAAAAGCAATTCCCAGCCAGACACAGTTTTACAAAGTTTGGTGATTGTACCACACAAGTCATTTTCACAAACTGTGCTTCAGGACTTGAAGAGGAGGTTCTCCTAGTATTATTCTCCCTCATTTCCAAAAAAACCCTACAGAATTGCTGACAAGTGTGGTGCTGATAGAATCACATCTGGTGTCTAATCACCTTTTCTGTACCCTGCTGTTGCTATAAAGTTCTTCATATGAAGACAAGACTAAATTTGCATAATTGTTCTTGGATGCATAAGAATTCAGGAATTTTCTTTAAGCCACTCTACACCAGTAAGTTGAAGGAGACTCCTCAAGCAGTTACTTTAAAGTACTGAAAGAAGTTGAAGATTCAAACATCTGCCTCAGTTAATGCTGGTGTCTTTGGGAGTTTTTTCTTTTAGGAATTCCTGTGAATCAACCGACTCCTTTCATTTAAAAACACACTCAACTTAAACATGTCTCCGAGTCAAAGCACATGAAAATTTCATTACGTTCAAAACTTGATCGACTTTTCTATGCCAGGCTCTTTTGAAATTTAGCTTGACCTTTGTTTTTCTTTGAAAGAAAGCCTAAATTTTTATAAGGAAGGATGGGGCAGCTGATTGAGAATTTCAGTTGTAATGAACATGCCGACAGCTGAACAGGCGCCAGCAGTAACTATAAGCATTCTAGAGCAGATGGACATGTATTCACAGGAACACAAAAGCTACAACCGTCTATTTTATCAAATAAAATGCAAAATTTAAAAAAAGTTTGGCTTCATGGTATCTGTCTCATTCAACTTTCACCACTCCTCCTCCCTTTTCCACCTGTTTTGATCACCCTACACACAATGAACAGAAGCACTATAAACTCAATGCAAATAGCCCACTTTACAACAATGCAAGCCCATCACTAGCTAAATACTTGGGTTAAAGAGCACCAGCTGGGATGCAGGCAGTTTAGTATTCACTTCTGTTAAAGGAGCCTTTAGTTTTCTAAGGGAAGTGAAACCCATGTGCTTCTGTTCACCTCTGTCACACAGCCCAGACTGTATACATTTCACTTACAGTGGCATTGCATCCTACAACAATATTGTATGTTAGATTTTAAAGTGACATTAATAATACTGGAAAGGCCTAAATAGATTTCAATGAATGAAGAATGAAAAACATTACCAAGACTTCCCAGCAATGCCTTACTAAAGGAGTTAAAAATATAACATGCCACATCTCACATGCCAAATTTAATCCACTGCTTCCAAAGTAATGGCAATACTTTGCTATATATTTAAAGAACTTGGAAATTGCTCCAAAAATGAAAGTTAGGAATACCAATGAAAAACAATTTCTGATTCAGATTATATTGGAGGACCTCAGGTTAGGGATATAAAATCAAATTTAATTGATTAACTGGTTAAACTTTGTTTAACCAGTTAACGGATTAAAAGGGGTGCAGAAACAGTCCCCTGCCCACAGCAGGCCCCATCTGCTCCATCCCCCATTGATTATCGGTTAACCAGAACCAGTAAGCGGGTTAACCTTTCACAACCCTACTTCAGGTGTATCCCAAAATGTGTGCAAAAGGAAATCAGTACAATTATTTAAGACTCTTACTGGCTATTCTAAAGAATTTTCCAGCCAGCAAACTGATTTTCCTCTCTTGTAGATCACTGAAAAGTATAAAATTACAAAACGATAAAAAAATCAAAGGCCGGTGAAATTGACTGTATTTAGACAAAACTATCAATATTTAATATTCCAAAGTAATTTTCTAAAGTATCCAACATAACAGCGTAAAACATTACTAAACAAGGGAACATCTTTTCCTATCTTTTTTCTTTTATGTACTACAAGCACCGTAGTATTCTCCATTATGAATTTTTAGTAACAGATAAGAGACATTACAGGACTTCCCTCTATCAACATGACCTGATGATCAAGCATGAAAGTCTCTTCCTGGACTATTATAAAACTTCTGTAGCTTCTCCTGAAAGGTGTTCATTTAAGAAACAAGAAGGAAGACATAAGTGTCAGCTTCGGAAAGACTTGTTACTGGATTTTCCAATTATCTTTTCACAGAGAACTACTGTATAGAATTTCAATTAAAAAAAGCAAACTTTACAGAGAAGTTTTAATTGCCTTTAAAATAGCATCAGTGACAGTCCTACGGAAACTTTAATATTGAGTAAAAACAACGAGGAGTCCTGTGGCACCTTAAAGACTAAGAGTTATTTGGGCATAAGCTCATCTGACAAAGTGGTTTTGCTAATACAGCCTACCATGCTACACCTCTGAAATTTAATATTAACTATTTTAGCAACTGGGCACACATCAGGATCCACTCCAAAATTAATGTTAATACCCATTTTGATGAAAATAAAAGCTTTGATATTCCATTAGCATACATGGCATTGCACACACCAGCCATGGTTCCTGCCTTCAGGGTTTGAAGTTGTTACTGCAGAATTTGAGACCTTCCGAAAACAAATGAAAGTGAACTACATTAGCACAGGCCTTGTTTATATGGGAAAGCTGTACCAATACCAACTTAACTGAACCAGTAAAATCTGCTTTAGTTCAATTAGTGCAGCCCCCGTGTGGACACTGTTTCTGTGTAAGGCTGCCTAATAAGGTCTTTAGAGATCCATAGCACATCTTGTCTATGTGATATCTGCAACAGAAATACCAAAAATAGATTGTAAATAACATCTTTAGTTATTTCAGTGTAAATGTGTGAGCGTTTATTTTGGCTTAAGTGACCTATTTTGTTATAAGAAGCCAAATATGGCACTTTGTCTGAAATAAGTGTGTCCACACTCAAACTACCTCCAAATAACTAAGTGTGAATTATACCCAATTTGTTATTTTGACACTTTTAGACAAGCCCTAAAAGCAGGCACTCAAAGAGTATTCACCAAATTCACACAAATTTCTAACTCACTTTAGTTAAATCTGTACAATTTACTTGTGTAGGCAAGTGTCAGGAGATCTGAAACACATTTTAGTGTTTTACTCAAACACACATGAAAGATAAATCCCAACAGTCTCTCTCATGTGAAATATTTTCCATTTTCTCCCTTGTTACCAGTCAGTATGGCAGTTGACTTGAGTCTCGTATAACACCAATGTTTTCAGACACTGAGACAGAAAAGTTACCAACTGCAGTTAGCAATGCCCATTTTGGCCTGACAAATTGCATATATAGTAAATTACAAAATTACCACCAATTTCAAAAAAATTAATCTGGGGAGGGGCAGAATTTTCAGGCATCTCTAGAAGCATAAGTCCCTCCTCCCACAAGTTTCGCTCTCCCTCACACTCTCAACCCCAGTTAGTCATCATAATATAAAGTTTCAAAAGTCTAATTTATGAAGTAATATGTTACACTCTATGGCTGTATTTGCAAAGAGCTGCCAGCTCTGTTTCATGGAAAGCAAAAAGATTTTTTCAAAGCAAATAATCAGAATCCATACCGTGCTGAGTTATGCACATACAATGGCTCCAAATAAGATATTCCATTAAGATCAGAATTTCACAGGAGAACAAAGGTATCTTTCTTTACATATCCAAACATGTACAGATTTGTCTGGAAAGCACCAAATTTTGCTATTAAGAATTGGAAGACTCTTGCTATTTTAGAGAGGCAAGCTCCCAACATCTTTCTTTCAAATTTCTATTCAAAAAACACATTTCTGCCATTCAGTCCATCAGGTTTAATGCACCACTCAAGTAGGGGTTTGTTTGTTTTTAAGTGATCACATGACCTCTTCAGTAATGTCATACTGGACTGAAAGCACTTGTGGCAATGACCTGTCCATTGTATATGGCTCAGAATACTGTCAGTGCTAGCTCAACAAGTAAAAATAGTAAAATGTTATCTTAAGTGAGTGAATACATATCACATCTAGGAACAGGAAAACAAAACTTTTTTGGCACACAAATCAATTACAAAACGATTCTGTCAGAACATTCACATGACTGCTGGCACATTGTGCAGTCTCACACCACACACAGGACATTTGTCTATTTTCCCACTGTTATTATTTAACACTCATTTGGAATAAAGCACTTATTTTTACTGTGTCAAACAGAAGAAAAAGAGAGCACTATTAGCAGCACTCACACCATGGAAGAGTCAGTTTTCCAGAAGGCCACAAGTGAATATTGATGAGTGCCAAGTGATATGCGAGAAACACATTGAATGAATCCTTATGCAGCACATTCTGAAGATTAGCCACCAGTGCCGACACAAACTGGGCCAGGGTCCATCCATTTAACCAGAAACAATCTGGTTCTGAAACGTGTCTTCCAAGTACCATGAAGGGAAAAAGCGAACTCATGTCAAGAATAATACAATTCTTGTGGTTGGTGATCCAGTCCCCCAGACTGCTGATGAAAAATTACTGTGTTCAGGACTGGAGAAGTTTAAAATGTTGCCAAAAAAGTTATTAAGAAAATATACATTTTAACCAAAGCTATTTGTACATACAATTAACAAGGTGCCATGCTGGTGGGCAAACCTTATTATTTTATACAGCGTCCAAAAGAATGCCAGCCACCTTTTATCAATCAAATATTATACTGTACATTCATTAATGGCATCCGAAAGGAGCAGCACCTGAGTGAAAACCTATAGTCAATATAGGAACCACTTCATAATGATAAAGAAATAAAAGTGGCTTCTCAAGACATACATGCTCAGACTGTTAACAGGAACTTGGTATAGTTGACACTGCATTTGATAAAAGTTCTGTTCTATTCAAGTTGTTAGGTGGTGCCCCTCATGGGGGTATCTAGCCACTAAATCCCCATGCCTCTGAGAATTTGGCTTATAGTTAGCTCAGATGTTTACAGAACTTCATTCTTTTCTGCCTTCATTTCGCTATACAGCTCCATGCAATTGTTCACTCTTCTTTTTCGCATTAACAAAGCTTAAGTTAAGTGAATGCACTGCAATGCAAACTATTATTTCATTATATGTTTAGTTCTTAAAATAGACTAGGCACTTTGTAAACGCTTCCAGGTGCTGCATCTTCTGTGTGGTTTATAATCTAAACATTCTGTGGAGCTTCCACTTCAACACCCTGAAGCACCAGGATCACAGCATCAGAACTGTGGAATTCTCTTCTTCCTTCCCCCCCCTCCCCAATGTACTTTGAAAATGTTTTTCACCCTTTTTAGCGTGGTCGCCATTTATCATGTTTTGCATTCTTCTGGGCAGCCCTTTGATAAGCCACTGGTGTTTTGCAAACCAGCAAGTCAATACAACAAAGTGGGGGCAAACTGGGATTTGGGCCAGAACAACGCTGGGGCAGGGACTGATGTCCTAGTCCAGGGTTCTGCGGGCGGCGATACAACCTGTGCAGGTGGAAGTTGGGCAGGTGAGGTGGGTTGGCTACAGGCACTGGCCTGGTGATGGGAGGGCAGGGGGTTAGCTATGCAGCGCTGTACATCGCTTTGAGGTCTAGGGACCCCAGCCAGCTTTCTCCAGGCACAGTCCTGTTCTGACAGCTGCTTATTAGGACTAGCTCCCCCCGCAGAGCAGGTAGGATGAGCGGTGTTAAAGGATGGCCCCCCCGGGGTGGCGTGGGCCCCCCCTTACTTTACCCCCCCATTTTACCCCCCCCTTACTTTACACATCCCACCCTCGCTCTCAAGGGCAAGGCAAAGCTGACGTGGCTGGAAGGGATGTGGGGGGCAGGAGATGCTGCATTTCTCCCCCATGCGTGGCTAGGGGGCAGCTGCTGCAGTGGGGCGATGGGTGAGGCGGGGGGGCGTGGCTAGGGGGCAGCTGCTGCAGTGGGGCGATGGGTGAGGCGGGGGGGCTAGGGGGCAGCTGCTGCAGTGGGGCGATGGGTGAGGCGGGGGGCGTGGCTAGGGAGCAGCTGCTGCAGTGGGGCGATGGGTGAGGCGGGGGGGGTTCTCAGGGGCAGCTGCTGCAGTGGGGCAATGGGTGAGGCGGGGAGGGCTAGGGGGCAGCTGCTGCAGTGGGGCGATGGGTGAGGCGGGGGGCGTGGCTAGGGGGCAGCTGCTGCAGTGGGGCGATGGGTGAGGCGGGGGGGGGTTCTCAGGGGCAGCTGCTGCAGTGGGGCAATGGGTGAGGCGGGGGGGGCTAGGGGGCAGCTGCTGCAGTGGGGCGATGGGTGAGGCGGGGGGTGGCTAGGGGGCAGCTGCTGCAGTGGGGCGATGGGTTAAGCGGGGGGCGTGGCTAGGGGGCAGCTGCTGCAGTGGGGCGATGGGTTAAGCGGGGGGCGTGGCTAGGGGGCAGCTGCTGCAGTGGGGCGATGGGTGAGGCGGGGGGGCTAGGGGGCAGCTGCTGCAGTGGGGCGATGGGTGAGGCGGGGGGGCTAGGGGGCAGCTGCTGCAGTGGGGCGATGGGTGAGGCGGGGGGGCTAGGGGGCAGCTGCTGCAGTGGGGCGATGGGTGAGGCTGGGGGGGGTTCCCAGGGGGCAGCTGCTGCAGTGGGGCGATGGGTGAGGCTGGGGGGGGTTCCCAGGGGGCAGCTGCTGCAGTGGAGCGATGGGTGAGGCGGGGGGGGGTTCCCAGGGGGCAGCTGCTGCAGTGGGGCGATGGGTGAGGCGGGGGGGTCCCCAGGGGGCAGCTGCTGCAGTGGGGCGATGGGTGAGGCGGGGGGGTCCCCAGGGGCAGCTGCTGCAGTGGGGCGATGGGTGAGGCGGGGGGGTCCCCAGGGGCAGCTGCTGCAGTGGGGCGATGGGTGAGGCGGGGGGGTCCCCAGGGGCAGCTGCTGCAGTGGGGCGATGGGTGAGGCGGGGGGGGTCCCCAGGGGGAGGCTGCTGCAGTGGGGCGATGGGTGAGGCGGGGGGGGGGTCCCCAGGGGCAGCTGCTGCAGTGGGGCGATGGGTGAGGCGGGGGGGGGGTCCCCAGGGGCAGCTGCTGCAGTGGGGCGATGGGTGAGGCGGGGGGGCTAGGGGGCAGCTGCTGCAGTGGGGCGATGGGTGAGGCGGGGGGGCTAGGGGGCAGCTGCTGCAGTGGGGCGATGGGTGAGGCGGGGGGGCTAGGGGGCAGCTGCTGCAGTGGGGCGATGGGTGAGGCTGGGGGGGGTTCCCAGGGGGCAGCTGCTGCAGTGGGGCGATGGGTGAGGCTGGGGGGGGTTCCCAGGGGGCAGCTGCTGCAGTGGAGCGATGGGTGAGGCGGGGGGGGGGTTCCCAGGGGGCAGCTGCTGCAGTGGGGCGATGGGTGAGGCGGGGGGGTCCCCAGGGGGCAGCTGCTGCAGTGGGGCGATGGGTGAGGCGGGGGGGTCCCCAGGGGCAGCTGCTGCAGTGGGGCGATGGGTGAGGCGGGGGGGTCCCCAGGGGCAGCTGCTGCAGTGGGGCGATGGGTGAGGCGGGGGGGTCCCCAGGGGCAGCTGCTGCAGTGGGGCGATGGGTGAGGCGGGGGGGGTCCCCAGGGGGAGGCTGCTGCAGTGGGGCGATGGGTGAGGCGGGGGGGGGGTCCCCAGGGGCAGCTGCTGCAGTGGGGCGATGGGTGAGGCGGGGGGGGGGGGGTCCCCAGGGGCAGCTGCTGCAGTGGGGCGATGGGTGAGGCGGGGGGGCTAGGGGGCAGCTGCTGCAGTGGGGCGATGGGTGAGGCGGGGGGGCTAGGGGGCAGCTGCTGCAGTGGGGCGATGGGTGAGGCGGGGGGGCTAGGGGGCAGCTGCTGCAGTGGGGCGATGGGTGAGGCTGGGGGGGGTTCCCAGGGGGCAGCTGCTGCAGTGGAGCGATGGGTGAGGCGGGGGGGGTTCCCAGGGGGCAGCTGCTGCAGTGGGGCGATGGGTGAGGCGGGGGGGTCCCCAGGGGCAGCTGCTGCAGTGGGGCGATGGGTGAGGCGGGGGGGGTCCCCAGGGGCAGCTGCTGCAGTGGGGCGATGGGTGAGGCGGGGGGGGGTCCCCAGGGGCAGCTGCTGCAGTGGGGCGATGGGTGAGGCTGGGGGGGGTCCCCAGGGGGCAGCTGCTGCAGTGGGGCGATGGGTGAGGCGGGGGGGTCCCCAGGGGGCAGCTGCTGCAGTGGGGCGATGGGTGAGGCGGGGGGGTCCCCAGGGGCAGCTGCTGCAGTGGGGCGATGGGTGAGGCGGGGGGGTCCCCAGGGGCAGCTGCTGCAGTGGGGCGATGGGTGAGGCGGGGGGGGTCCCCAGGGGCAGCTGCTGCAGTGGGGCGATGGGTGAGGCGGGGGGGTCCCCAGGGGCAGCTGCTGCAGTGGGGCGATGGGTGAGGCGGGGGGGTCCCCAGGGGCAGCTGCTGCAGTGGGGCGATGGGTGAGGCGGGGGGGTCCCCAGGGGCAGCCCGCGCCGGGCCCCGGCCTCACCTCTCACGTCGCCGGCCAGGGCCCGCCAGGTGGGGGCGAAGCCGATGCAGTGGCCGCAGGACGAGCTGTAGAACTGCAGCACCCAGGCGGCCGAGGCGTTGAGCAGCGCCCGGCGCACGGTGCCCGCCTCCAGCACGGCCAGCGGGTCCTCCCCGGGCCGGTACAGCCGCGCCGCCTGCCCGCCCCGCCCGGCCGCCACCAGCCCCAGCAGCAGCAGCAGCGGCGCCGGGGGGCAGCGGCCGCCTGCGCCAGCCGCCGCCATGTTGGGAGCCGAGGGGTGGGGGAGGCCGGCGCCGCTCGCCCTAGCAACGGGCCGGCCCTGGCGACGGGCCTAGGCCAGCCCCCGGCCCGGGCTGGGGGGCGGGGACAGCGACACGCGGCCCCTCCCCTTCCCGCCGCAGCGACACGCCCCTCATAGGAGAGGAGTCTCGCTCCGAATTAACCCCCCCCCACACACACACACAGGGGCTCCGCATCGACACGCCCCTCATAGGAGAGGAGTCTCACTCCGAATTAACCCCCCCCACACACACACACACACAGGCAGGGGCCCCGCATCGACACGCCCCTCATAGGAGAGGAGTCTCGCTCCGAATTAACCCCCCCACACACACACGGGCAGTGGCGGCCGCATCGACACACCCCTCGTGGGAGAGGAGTCTCACTCCGAATTAACCCCCCCACACGGGCAGTGGCGGCCGCATCGACACGCCCCTCATAGGAGAGGAGTCTCGCTCCGAATTAACCCCCCCCACACACACAGGCAGGGGCCCCCGCATCGACACGCCCCTCATAGGAGAGGAGTCTCACTCCGAATTACCCCCCCACACAGGCAGGGGCCGCCGCATCGACACACCCTTCAGGAGAGGAATCTTACTCCGAATTAGACGTCCCTCCTTACACACAGGCAGGGGTCTCCCCATCGACACGTCCCTTATAGGAAAGGAGTCTCACTCCGAATTAGTCCCCCCTCCTTACACACAGATGGGGGCTTCCCCATCGACAGGCAAGACAGATAAGGGCGTCACCTCGAATCGGCTCTCCCCTCATGGGGATAGGGGAAGGGGAGTTCTGCACTGTCACAGATGGAGGGGGTCACCCCACACAGGAGCTTCCTATTGCACACAGATGTGCATGTGGTGGGGGGTCAGCCAGAATCTATTTCCCCCAATTATATAACTCCAAAAAACAGCATTACCAGTCCAAACCTTCAAAAATAAGTAATAATAATACTGGGGTTCTGTTTATTTGCCTCCCCACTTTTGAGCCTTTCTGTGCAGCTGTGAGGCCTAGAAACTTACAAGCTTTTTTTATTTACTTGATAGCCAAGAGTCACATCTACTAATGGGATTCCAGGACCTGGGTGTAGTAAGGGAGGGTTTCTAGCGGCACTCCTAAGAGTATCAATTCAGGGCAACTTGCTTAGAAAGTGGGCTACTCTCAGCCCAAGAGTGGGGCACACCAAACTAGTCACAAAGAGCACTTCTAGGGTATGTCTGCATAGCACCCTTATTTCAAAATAGGTTATTTCAGAATTTTTTTCAGAAATAGCTTATTTTGGAATAGCATGTCTACGCTACAGGGAAGCCTCAAAATTAGTCTATGGCAGGCTTCCCTAATGTGGACATACTACCTCAATTTAGAGCCACAGGAGGCACTAGGGAGTAATTACTTTGAATGGCCCTGGGGTGAAGCTATTTCGAAATAGCTATTTCAAACTAGTAGTAGTGCGGATGCTCCACTACTGCTATTTCAGAATAAGCATTATTCCTCGTGGAATGAGGTTTACAGATTTTGAAATAAGCTGTACTTTATTTTGAATATATTGCGAAATAACGGAATTGCTGTGTAGGCATTTGGATTGTTCTTTCGGAATAACAACCATTATCCCAAAATAATGCTGCTGTGTAGACGTACCCCAAGTGAGTGAGAGTAACTCAAAGAAACACCTTCCAATGTGGGAGTCATCCCCAAACTGGAGAGTGACACCCCAAAACAACCAAATGAGGAGAGAGCATCTAAAATGAGAACAGGATATTCTCTCTGAAAACAGAGGGTTGCTGCTCCACGAATTGTCCCCTGCCAAAAAACTGCATCTTGTATCCTCAAATGAAGCTGAGAAATGAAGGAAAGCTCCAAGTATATGAAGTGGAGTCTGCTACTCCAAAATAAGCCACGTTTCTCCTTTCCACTCGTGTGACTCAGAAGCACTGTAAAATGTTGCATGGAAACACACACACAGCCAAAACTTGCATTGTAAAACAGGTGCTGCTTTAAAAATATCTCGAAATCAATCTTCTTATACTTCTGTGACTGAAAAAATTCCTCCAAACACATATGTTAAAATGGGGCAGAATTCCCCATTTCCAAATAGGATCTGCCCTGTGATGTAATTTATGGTGGCTCCCCACGATTGACTCTGAGCTATTCAGTGGCCCGGAAAAGCTTGACAATAAGCATTCCAGACACTTTCCCTTCTCTGATATTCTCCCATCACATATTCTTTTACTCTTTCAGCATATCTTTCCCCTGGGGACTTAGTATGAGTGGGGAAGGTCCTAGGGCTGCCTACACCAGTCCACCCCTGTACTAGCAGAATTTTTCAGGGCATGTTCTGCCCCCCCTTGAAACTGCCCCCCACCTTATACCACCAGAGGAGTGTAAATGGGGTCATAGTTATGAACCCCACAGTGGCTGGACTAGTGCATCCATTGGTAATGATGACGAAGAAATTTTTTTGGACATTTTAAAACCTAACTTTGTCTTTCAAGAAAATTATTGACTGTATAAGTAAGTAACAAGAGATATTGTCATGGATGTGCAGGAGAATGAACAAACACCAGAAATATTTCTATGGTTTATTTTTTAAAATATGCATTTATTATAAAAATAATTTTATTAACTTCATGACATTTTTTTCCTGGCTCATGGAAAAGAACAGTTTAAAATTGTGGCTGTTGAGGATCTGGGATCAATCCTGTTAAGAACCATATTTTAAACTGTAGAACTCAGCAAGAGAGAGAAACAAATGGAACGATGGTATTGTAAAGTTCTGTCAACACGTAGGCCATGATAAAAAGGCTGAACAGAACTCCCCAAGTTCTAAAGAGGACCTTTGAAATATCGTCCTTTTAAATTCAGATTGATTATGAGCCAGTAATGCATTTCTAACACCTTCTGTAGTGGGAACAAACATACCAAAGCCTCCTTTCATTTGTAGCGACAAGATTAAGGATTTTCATTACATTACCAAAGAGAGAGTGTTCCCCAGAGGAAGAGTTCAAAAGACTGTAAGAACTCTCATAGATTCAAATAAAGAATAAAGTCACCCAAAACACAATTAATTCTTGCTTTTGCTTTTTACAGCCTCACCTATAAACACTACAAGATAAAATGGTAAACATATGCAGCCAGTTGCTTATTTCAATTACACCAGTGTAAATTCAGAAGATGGTACCTACTTCCATGATAATTCACTCTGCATTTACACTGATGTAAACACTCTCAAAAAGTCTATTGCAGGGATTAAAACCTTACGAATACATAACACAACGCAACCAAATAATGCTGATCTGAGAATGAGACCACATGAACAGATTCTGCTGATTTTATTTATACTGAGTAGCAATTACACTAATCATGAATGTTTAGTAGAGTTGGGTTGTCTGTTTGCATTCACCAAACCAAAAGCATTCAGACAGATACCCGTTGACTGAATACTTGGGTCAGGGAATGTACTTTCACTGCTGCAAAAAAGTGAAGCAAAATGGACCAGATGAAAGAAGAGGGAATAATGTGGCTGAAAATGTATGTCTCTGCAAGTTGTGCAGATGCTGGAAAACGATGGATAGGACTGACTCTGCAGTAAAACGATCTTTTCTGCAGCTTGCTCCAGAAGCCTGAGGGCTTGTCTACACGGGGAAACTGACTGGCAGAATTGTAGTGGTATAATTATAATGGTGTAACTCCTCATGTGGACACACTATTCTAGAATAAAGTGATGTTTACTTCAGAACAGTGTCCAAACGGGGGCAGGGCAATACCTGAAGAGGTATAATTTTACCTCTGTGGTGTAGCTGATCAATTTCCCTGGATAGCCAAGCCTAGGGCTACGTCTACACAGCACCCTAAACTCAAAATAAGATATGCAATTTGCATAGTGCAAATTGCGTATCTTACTTCAAATCTATTTTGAAATAGCTTATTGTGAAATTTGGCACATGTACACAGTGCCAAATTTTCAAAATGATGCACTATTTCGAGCCATTCCTTATCCCTCGTCCAATAATGAAATAGCGTACCTGTTATTTTGAAAAATATTTTGAAATAATGGGCAGCTTGTGTAGACACAGGGCTTGTGACTCAGTCCAATCACAAATTCTTTGTGGCAAAATGCAGGACAATGTAGCACTTTAAAGACTAACAGGATGGTTTATTAGATGATGAGCTTTCGTGGGCCAGACCCACTTCCTCAGATCAAAAGAAATTCTTTGTGATATGAAGAAATTCTTTGTGCATATTTGCAACTGTTTTTTACATGATTATTATTATTTGCTATTTAAATGCCTCAGCGCCCTACTCCTCGACCAGGGCCCCATTGTACCAGGTGCTGTACAAATAGAATAAAGATAGTCCCTTCCTCCAAAGAGCTTACAATCTAAGTATAAAACAGGAGACAACATATGGATACAGGTGGACCAATGAGGAGTACAGGAAACAATAAGACTATATTGATCAGCATAGTAGGCAGAAGTCTCAGTATACCAGCTGCCTAACTCTTGTCCATTTTTGTCTAGGCTTTATTTAATTTTTTTGATTTTTTATGATTTTTTACAAAGGAGAATGTAAGGAAAGATTTAAAGGAAGTTAGTTTTTCAGATATTTACAAGGAGTTTCTCTCTAGCATGAGGGACAGCATAGGAGAAAGCATTAAGGTGGACAGTGGAGAATGGCATTATGGACTGATTGGAGGTTAAACATTATTCAACACTGAAGTTTCACCATCACTTGAACAGAAATGACTAAAAGTTCTGGGATTTCAAATACTTTTTTGCAACTTGTTAGATCTAATTTTGACAACAAACTTCCGTAAAGCCCTTTTTGCTACATAATAGTCATTTTTAGATGTTGCACTATAAATATCCAGCAGCCAAATTCAGGGGTAATATAAATGCTGGTATCACCCCTTGATTTATCCTCCACTCGCCTGTTAATTGTTTTACCTGTTACTCACCTCTTTCCCACCCCTTAACAGTCTAGATTCTTTTACACCTGCTCATCAGAGAATTGTAACTTATGCCATTCTTTGTCATCTTTTAATTTGATCCAAAAATTTTATGTCTCTATTTTTATTGTATACCCAATGCAACAAAATGAGAATGTTTCAATAGGGGAGTCTTAATAAATCAAAGAATTCAAAATCTCATAGTTACTGCTAATGAGGAATTTGAACTAGGCAATGTTCAAGATATTTTAGAGTGCATTGTGTTCAGAAGAAGAATTGTTAAACGCATGAGACTGAAAGAGATGGATTACAGGAAAATTAAATGTAGGGTTTAACTGAGAAATAATCATTTTCTATGAAAGATAATGACTTCTCTTGAGGCTAGTATCAAGATTTATTGACCCAGGAGGTTAATATTGATCAAAACCAAGGCAAGCAAAATATTAGACCTTGAAATAGAGTAATCTTGATATTGAAGTCTTACCACTGCCTGAACAGGTCAATATATCTGGGTGCCAAAGTCTAAGGCTTTGTACACATAATGGTGAAGGATATTAAACATGTCTGACATGTTCTGTGTATAAACTTTTTATTCCCATCAAGCAGCAGTTACTTTATAGCTTTGTCCTTCTTCTATATATAGCCATGCTGAAAAGGTTCAGGCATCACTTAGGTTCCTGATTGCTGCCTTAATGGTCATCTCTCTCAAGTGAAACATACAGCCCTGTACTCTGAATACTCTCAAATAAACCACACCCTTGAGGCACTCATTCAATATATACATTATACTCAGAAAGAGTTCTTTATTACTAGCATCCATAACCAGAATGCTGTTGGTAATGCTGGTACTAAATAATAAGAAAATAAACTTTGAGAAACCTCTGGTGCTTCAACATTCAGATGTGTTACTGTATCCAACAACCCATCTGTAAGCCCAAGGCAGGGGCAAACGTTGAGTTCATAACCCATCTAGCTGACTGGGACAGAGTGCTGAAAGATGGAGTTTGAGCTAGCACTCTGGTCACTATTAGCACCAATTAGGTTCTCCCTGAGACAGCCTACCTGGTCAGGGATGTGCCTGAGTATGAGGCTAGACTGGGGTTAGGAAGTTAAAGAGTGAATTAGCCTATTAATAAGCAAGTAGTTTAAAAAGAGCACAGGAAGGAAGTGCTTGGGGAGGAAGGGAAGGAAGTAGCCAACGAGCACTGGCTAGGGCAAAGGGAGAGTTCTCTAACTGGCAGAAGGATAGAATGATTCTGTGACATTGTAAATAAAATTGCTGAATGGAGCTCCAACCTTGGTGTTGGAACAAAGAGCTAAATTATCATGAGGATAAAAATAGGAAAGTTAACTTCCCCAACAAGCTAGAGGGCATGTAACAGTGCACCCTGGGTGGGTCACTGGCCTCAGGGAGTAAACCTGGGAATTCAAAGCATGAGCCTATCTCAGTTAAAAGATCCAGTACTGAAAGCTAAGGGTATACCCACCCTACAGAGTTTTGTCGGAAAAACGGCTGTTTTTCCCACAAAACGTTAGTTATGTCCACACTGCAATCACACAGGGGTTTTATGGGGTTGGTAATCCTCTTTCAACGAGGAAGAAGCCTTTTTCCGAAAGAGCTCTTTCAGAAAAAGGCGTGTGTGGACGGGGAAGAGGGAGTTCTTTCGAAAGAAGAGGAAAGAGGAAAAAGCACAGGTGCCCTGGTGGCAACTCCGTCCCTAGTAATCACAGCTGAAATGTGAGATAGCTGTGGGCAGATTGCTTTCTCGATGCGCTTTTGTGTGTGGACGCTCTCTTTCGGAAGAAGTTTTTTGGGAAGATCTCTTCCAAAAAAAAAAGGTTCTTCCGAAAGAAGCCTGCAGTCTACACATAGCTTCAGGCTGTAGCAGGCGCTGCCACTTCTATCCGAGGTCCAGCTGTCACTAGCTAAGGAACAGAGCGTCATACTGAAAGGAGTCTGGGTTACCATCACATTTATTTTGCCATTACCTCGCTTCTAGGCTGCCTCAGTCTGACAGGGATCCTTTTCCCTCAACCAGAGGTACAAAATGGGATTCAAAATGTATCCGCTCCCTTATGCCTCGTGAAATGAGGTTTACAGGAGCAGTCGGCAAAGGTGTTCCCTGTCAATCAATCCACGTCTTGACTGCCGCGCTGTGCCGATGATCCCCGCTTCATTGACTATGTCGGGTAGCCTATTTTACATGCCTCTGTCGGCAGAGGCATGTAGTCTAGACATACCCGTACTGTCTACCGTAGCATTACATTGGAGAAGAGTGGCATGTTGCTTAGCCTTGTTTGGAGTCAGTGCAATCCACACAGTGGGGTGAACACCTGGGCGTGGGCAGTTTTAACGGTGGTACCCTCAGAAGGAGAATTTAAGCACAAGAAAGTCCAGCTAGCTACTTAGCTGGTATAATTTGACATCTCTGCTGACATCAGTGCAACATTGCTGATTTACACTGGCTAAGGATCTGACCTAAAATGTGTGTGGCTGTGGTAGTGCCTCTACTTGTGCCACATGCTAATTTCACTACAACTATCTGAATAATTGAATAGCTTTTAATATTGCAGCTGAATGTCAGAATTGCCTGTGCCACTATTTGCTTCACTTAGGGCCAGAATCTGCAAAGACTTTCACACGTGTTTGACTATAAAATGGGGCCAGTTCCATTGAGGGCAAAAGGCTTATAGTCTGTACAAAAGCTTCAGAGGGGTAGCTGAGTTGTCTGTAACAGGAAAGTTTTTCCTATAATCTGTACTGTTAGACATGCACAAATCTCTGCCTACATGTGTAAGCTCTTTTCATTTCAGGTGTGTACAATTCCTAGCACAATGGGACTTTCATCTCTTATTGCTGCCCCTGGGCACTACTGTGATAGAAATGGGTAACTAGTAAAATAATATACTGTAAATATATGAACATGTGGTCTTCAATCCATTCAAGTGTTTGATGAAAATAGTTAAAAAAGACAAAGTTTTATTTAAGTTGTTCTGAAGCCTAACAAATCAGCATGAAAACTGTAATATGAAGTATTTATATTTAAAAATACAAACCCAAAATACATTTGCATTACATCTTGTCCATTAATAGCAAATCTTAAATAGTATACCTTAAATACAAACAGTTGTATATAATTTATATTAAATTAATCATCTTGATTCCCTGAATATGATTTGAATAAATCAACTGGATTAATTATTTAATTCATCCATTATAAACAGTTTCTGTATATTGGTATTAAATAAAACACCAATTAACAAATCATTTGCAAACAAATCAGACCCCTACTCTCCACTGGCCAATGTTTGCTTAAAACAGTAACAAAATTATTGGTCTTCACTGAAATAAAAAAAAATACAATTACAGGACAAATAAAGAAACATTATCTGGATCAAGACATTCTAATTGTCCTCATTTTCTTCTTCAGTTTCCCAATTTTGTTTATTGAAATGCAAGTTGTATGTGCTCAGCACACTTTCTTTTTAGGGGGATTATAATAATTCAAGCAAATTTACACATGCTAAATGCAGACTAAAGACCTAATTATATTCGTAGGTATACATCATTCCTAAAATTGGGATACCATTAGGAAGCATCTCATTTAAAGTGCATCGCAGTGTACATGACATTGGTATGTGTCTTATTTACATAAGATCACAGATACTAAAGCAGATATACTTGCTTGGTCACTTGCCAACCGCGCTATGTTCTTGCTCCAGTGCAATTTTGCTTTCCCCAATTTAATCTTAAACACCTCAAGAAATTGGGGGGTTTAGCACAACCAGCAGAGGGGACAGCATGGTTCTAAGGCACATGAGCAGTAGGGCTGACACACGAGTGCAGAGAGCAGGGACCGTGGTTCTAAATGTGAATGAAATCTGTTCCACCTGTGAAAATCATGAGTCATGAGGCAGACCTTGGAGGAGCATAGGGAGATTTAAATCCTCTCCCACAATCCAGGGTCAGTGTGAACCGCTGCGGGTAAGCCCCATCTGTAGCTGCTGTTACTGCTACTCCAGTCTCCATGCCTCTCTGTACAGGTTTGTAGTCATGGGATCTGCCTAGCAACAGATGAGGTGGCCCTTTCCTTGATCTTTTGAAACAGCATATATACAGGTTGCCCTGAGACCTCTCCTGCAGTGCATAAGGGAGGTGTGGCTATTTTTTCATTCCAAGTCAACTGTTTGTACCCTTTTTACTGTGAACATACGCATATAACTTAGCCAGAAGATGCTGGTGTTCGGATGCATGGTTCAGAAGGAAAATTCTTAAGCATATGTTTATGGAAGGGAGCCATTATCTTGAAACTTGCTGAGCTAAACACCTCCACTGCTACGGACTCTAAGGGAAACTTCCTCTAATCACAAGTTCGTTGGAGAGAGATCTTTTTAAGAACTCCTATTGTATCAAGGACCAAGCTGTCAAAAATGTCTTCGGTGACTCTCCTCTTGACAGTTAATTCATCCTCAGCATAATCAGTCCACTGGCCTTCTTCCTTATGGAGCTCCTGAATCTAAAAATATAGCACAGACATGACGTTTACAGCAAGAAACAGGGCTTGATCTTGAAAGGTGCTGAACAGTTGGTTCCCTATTCAGAAAAGCACCTTCGCACTAGGGATGTAAGCGACTAGTCGACTTGACTAGTCACTTCCGCCACCTTGCAGCCTCTATCAGGGTATGTCTACACTGCCACCCTAGTTCCAACTCCTCCTGCAATGAGGAGTAACGGTAATTCGAATTAGGAGCTTTAATTCCAGCTACCTAGTCTGTGCTGCGTGTAGCCACGGGCAGGGAGTTCGAACTACGGGGCATTTAAAAATGGCGGCACCCGGGAACATGCAAATAAAGGCCGGGATATTTAAATCCTGGGCTTCATTTGCAAGTTTGAATGCCTACATTAGCCACCCTAGTTAGAACTAGAGTGGCAGTGTAGACATACTCAGAGACAGGCAGCAAGGGGGCAGAGCAGGAGCTGGTGCGGGGGGGGTCAGCTTAAAAGTCAGTTCCCCCCAGCGCCATCTCTGTAGGGGCGGGAAGCAGGAGCGCAGCTGGGAACTGGGGGTGCGTCCACCTTTGAAATGCAGCAAGCGCTCTGCTACATTTCAAAAGTAGAAGTGCCACGGGAGCAGGGGGCAAGCAAGGGACTCAAGCAGTCCCCCTCTGGCCCTGCGCTCCCTGCTTTTTATATGTACAAGAGCCGTCCCAGAGGGGACTCTTGTACATTTCAAAAGCAAAGCGTGTGCAAGGAGCACGGGGCCAGCAGGGGACTCAAGCAATCTCAAGCAGTCTTGTACATTTCAAAAGCAGGGAGCACGGGACCAGCAGCAGTCCACCGCTGGCCCCGTGCTCCCTGCAATGCTTCCACCTTTGAAGTGTAGCAAGAGCCGCTAGGGTTCTTGCTACATTTCAAAGGCAGAGGTGCCCTTAACAACTAATTGCATCGACTATTCGATTGCATCGACTATTCGATTACAAATTACATCATAGAATCATAGAATACTAGGACTGGAAGGGACCTCGAGAGTCATCGACTCCAGTCCCCCGCCCTCGTGGCAGGACCAAGTACTGTCTAGACCATCCCTGATAGACATTTACCTAACCTGCTCTTAAATATCTCCAGAGATGGGGATTCCACAACCTCCCTGGGCAATTTATTCCAGTGTTTGACTACCCTGACAGTTAGGAACTTTTTCCTAATGTCCAACCTAAACCTCCCTTGCTGCAGTTTAAGCCCATTGCTTCTTGTTCTGTCCTCAGAGGCCAAGATGAACAAGCTTTCTCCCTCCTCCTTATGACACCCTTTTAGATATCTGAAAACTGCTATCATGTCCCGCCTCAATCTTTTCTAAACTAAACAAACCCAAATCCTTCAGCCTTCCCTCATAGGTCATGTTCTCTAGACCTTTAATCATTCTCGTTGCTCTTCTCTGGACCCTCTCCAATTTCTCCACATCTTTCTTGAAATGCGGTGCCCAGAACTGGACACAGTACTCCAGCTGAGGCCTAACCAGCGCAGAGTAGAGAGGAAGAATGACTTCTCGTGTCTTGCTCACAACACTCAGGTTAATGCAGCCCAGAATCATGTTTGCTTTCTTTGCAACAGCATCACACTGCTGACTCATATTCAGCTTGTGGTCCACTATAACCCCTAGATCCCTTTCTGCCGTAGTCCTTCCCAGACAGTCGCTTCCCATTCTGTATGTATGAAACTCATTGTTCCTTCCTAAGTGGAGCACTTTGCATTTGTCTTTATTAAACTTCATCCTATTTACCTCAGACCATTTCTTCAATTTGTTCAGGTCATTTTGAATTATGGCCCTATCCTCCAGATTAGTCGCAACCCCTCCCAGCTTGGTATCATTTCTCTGTGTCATTAGCAATTCCTCTGTGTCACATGCTTCAAGTTAAACATCTGTTTCAATTCTTTGCTGGTGCAAGGCCTGGCTGCTCAGCACCTTGCAGGACTGAGCCATGTGAGCAGACTGAGTTCATTTCCATCTGAATGAAAAGCTAATTCAAGGCCAAAACCCTGGAATTTTTGAGAACTGCTATTCCCATTGAAAACAACCACTCGACCAGGCACTTAGATCAATCACCTGAGCCTCAGTGTTTTGCCAATGCTGGATTATTGTTTTAAATATAAAGATAGCAGAGTCATACCACTCAATAAGTTATTGTAACTAAATATAGAAAAGCGTCAGTAAGGATTGCAAATGTAATATATACACAATACAGCCCATCTCCATTACGCTTACCAGAATCAGATCTACTCGGTCCCTTTTACAGTTTCCATACTTAGTCATTTTAAAGAGCTTCTTCTTCATCTCCAAGCTGTTTTTTTCCAAGTTCATTATCTTAACAATTTCTCCCTGAATAAATGACTTTAAAATAATAATAATAAAGCTGACCTGTGATGCTGTGGATATAAGATTTGACACTGATTTGGAAGTTGCAAATGAGCGATGTGGATTTAATCTATGAAATCCAGATTCAAAATCTGGAAATGTCCCCAGGTTAGTGGATATGATATGGGATGGCTTAAGGTCATCCTTACAGAAAAATACACTTTCAAAATGAGAATACTTAAAAAGAGTGGTTTCCAATCTTTTTGATACTGGGGACCAGTAAACCCATTCACAAGCTTTTGGAGGACCGGTAACATGTATTTGCATATTTGCATATTCATTAAGTAAATGATGAATATGCAAATAAATTGTTTCTGGTCCTCCCAAAGCCCCCAGTGCCAACAGGAGCGGGCCTGGTCGACTGCCTTGGGTGGTCTCCCAACCCCAACCCCAAGGTATCTACTTCACCCGTGTTTGGAACCGGTAAGGTTAGGAGGTCCCTCTCAGGCCTGCCAGGTGACTCGGCTCCTATGGGCCCTGGAGGTGGGGTGAGTAGTCCTGTGTCCTCTCCCCCAGTCGCGCCTGCGTTCAGGGGTGAAACCGCGGGCCGCATCCTGCCCCGGGGCATGTCGCTGGCCCTACCTGTCTGGCAAGTTATTCCCTCCCTCCCTCCCCTCCCGGCCCCAATCCCAGTCGCTTTATCGGCTGGCGCCAGCTCCCCCAGCTGCATCTGGCGCCAGGCATTCTGCATCGGTGTGCATGGCGCCCGGCCTTCTCCCTGGGTCCTAGCACCCGCCGGATATAGCCCCGCCACCCGGGAGTATGCCTGGCAGAGACGCTGCCACGGTGGGCTCTCTCCCAAGTATCATGCACAAAAAATTTTCTGAGGACCGGTATTTTTTTTCTAAGGACCCGTACTGGGCTGCGGACCACAATTTGGGAAACGCTGCTTTAAGAGGTACACCTCAGATTTTCAAAACTAAGAGATTGAGAGGCCCAATTCCCATTTCCTTTACCACAAAAACTCCTCCAGACAGTAGAAAATGTGCCTGCAGCTTAATTATATAAATAATCAAATCGCTTTGGAAGTCTATGTGCTATGGGAATTTTTGGATTAGCTGCCTACCTTATTCTATTTTTATGCATACGTTTCAGATCAACCCCCTCCTATCATCACTTGTTTTAAGTGTCATGCCACCACCTTCCTTGCCTGACTGTCGTACGTTCCCTCACCACTTCACTCATCACACACTCAGAGTTTCATTATGGTGCATGTTCCACGATGTACCTTAACCTCACTGACATCGGTTTTTGTTCGGATGTGTCTGGAACAGCGAGGACCCACGTTTTCTTGGAGCCATGGAAGAGGATTTGGATTTGCTGTGCCCTGACATTCTGCGTGTAGCAGCTCGCGAGTTAAATCAAATATAACCTGGAGCAAAGAAGAAACATAACAGCAAAATAAACTGAATCTGCCCCTGCTAGTTTTCCAAAAGTTAATTTAGGGCTGGGAAAGAGGGCCAGACTGACAGCCTTGGAGTCTCCAGACTCAATGAAAGATTGCCACACCCAGTCTGGATTTCTGACATCTCTAAAGTGGGTATGGTTATGCCACCCTCTGGTGGCCAATAATCTATAGAATAAATGAACCCTAATACTAATCTCTAGCAGCCCAGCACTATCTGAGCACCTACTTATGCTTGGTTTAGTTTGGTTTGGTGAAAGGAAGGTGTTGAGACCTACCCAGAATATGTCAAATGAGCACCAGTTTAATTGTAAGTGGAAAGGAAAGGCAGCATTGTGAGATACAGGAGATGTACGATAAAAAGACGAAATTTGATTGGATGAACAACAGTAACCCCACTTTTAGGGAAGTAAGTAACACAAACAGCAATATGCAACAAAGTGCTAATTACCCCAAATGGAGCAAACAAAAGTTTTGAAAGGGCAGAACGAGACAACAAAAATCTAACGTCAGCAATTGTCAGGTGAGTGGAGGAATACTAAAATACCGAAACAGGGTATATAAGATTGGATGGAACAGACCAAGAACGGACGGGTTGCGAATCCAAAAAGCTAGGTCTGATCAACCAGGGCTCCCTCCCCGGCGCTGAATCTCACTGCCGCACATAATCTCCGAAAGGGGAACAACACCGGTCATAAGTTGCAATAAAAATCCAAAAAAGGAGACACATAAAGAAAAGAATATCTCCTGAATTTAAACAATGCTTCTATCTTTCTTAATGTAAGTATTATATATTTGATAACTCCACAAATTGTTTAAAGGTAAATCTGGAGGATATATCTGTAGGAGGAGATATTATTTCTTGTTTTTTAACTCTACTGTTTTTCTACTTTTTATTTGTATATTACACTGTTTTAAAAGAATCAAAGATAATGAATTGATTTAAATGGAAAATTAATTATAAAGTAAATAGAAAAATAAAAATCTTTGTTTGATCCTAACAAGAAGTATTCCTCTGTCTGTAGTTTCAAATCCTTTTAAGAACCAAAACCCAGTTACCAAAAGGTTTCGATGAATGGTTTAGTTATTGTTGCTCTTTTGTATGTAATAGTGAACAGAAAGGATCGGAAAAACAGGTTGATTTTGTATACATCCCAACAGACAAACAAAATAATTGTCTCAGATTAGTGTAATCTCTATTTTATTTCACAATATCTTAATAGAAATAATGTTTTAACTCTTCATTTTTCTGTACCTATTTTGATCTCTCTTTGGCTATGTCTACACTGAACGCTTATTTCAAAATAGCAGAGTGCGCATCTACACAGCAAGCCTATTTCAAAACAATTTTGAAATAACGGGCTTCTTATTCCGACTTCTATAATCCTCATTTCACAAGGAGTAAGGGAAGTCAAAGGAAGAGTGTTCTTCCTTCGACTTTTGGCACTGTCTCCACAGCAGGAAGTCGAATTAAGCTACTTCAACTTCAACTATGCAATTAACGTATCTGAAGTTGCGTATCTTAACTCGATTTTAGCCGGCAGCTTAGACATACCCTTTGTGTGCACTAAATATTGTGGCATCTTTGTTAAACCTGATCAAAATTCCACATCTCTTGGAGGGTAATAAAAAGAGTTCTGATTACACTGGGGATGAAGACTCGTTCTCTGATGATGAGAGCAGGTACACTTAGATTGAAATTAGGCACTCCTTGAAATGAAATTTTCATTTTAAAATAATCTGGGAAAAGTAAACTGCAGTTAATGCTTTAAAAGTACCTGGCTGTAAATCCTCTTGCTTTCTCCTTCCAGATCGTCATCTGAGATGTCATTGCATTCAAAATCTTTTGGCACATGGATCCTGCTAGAATGTGAACAAATAGTTTGAGGAGTCCATAGTTTATCTACTGCATAGGCAGACAGTATCTTAACATGTGAACTATTAGGTGGTACCACCAAAGGAACTTCCATTGTTTTCTTCCAAGGAGCTGAATGCCAGTGATCTGATCTGTATTGAATTTGCCTTTGAGTTTTCATCTCTTTGGCATGCCGGATGGAATTTAGCGGATCAGAATCTTCAGAGCTTCCAAAAACACCAGCATCAAGGAGCTGAAAAGAAAAGAAAAGAAAAGAAAGAGACATTTACATTTCTACATAAAAGCTAAGAACCAGATTCCAGTATTACTGACTCTGAAGCAAATGTACATTAATGCTGCACAAAAGTTTTAACTGTAACTGTCTGACTCCATGCACAACCTAACACCCACACACGTGCTGGCCGCAGGAGTACTTTGCACGTGATGGAGTTACTCTACGATGGGTCAGGATGAGCATGGCCTATGCAAGAATCACAGTGAGATTGTCCGCTGATCTTTAATTGCCTCTCTGGAATGCCCCTCCCCTCCAGAACACTGCCTAGAGGCTGAAAGGGAGCAGACTCCGGATTCCCTTGCACAAAGAATTTGGCCCTAACTATTGGACTCTTGACATTATGTAACTTACTGATGGCAAAAAACAACGGGACAAGCAAAAGCCCTGTCCAGTTACCCAACTGCAAGAGCAAGGCCTAAATAGATACATCTAAAAAAAACCCTCCTGAATTTCTACTTACTGACAAGGTGCCTTGAGGCAACTCAGAAGATTCTCGAACCATCGCATCTGCTTTAGCTCCTTGTTTCCTTTTAATTTTTTTATATTCTTTAACTGAATCATCTACAACTTTAGAAACAATGTTTTCTGCTACGGTTTGTGCTGCGTGGGGTCCAGGAATGCCAAGTGTGTCCAGGTCACACAGTAAGACATCAAAAACTGCAGCAGATTGCGCTGATAAGTTAGTGCTGAGGTTAGTGCCTCTTTTTTTGAGGCTTTTGACGTGATTTTGCAGCTCTCTTTCAAAGGCACGCTTATATTTATGTTCAGTCGTGTCAGAAAATGCAGTTAAAGTGCCACACTGGAGGTTTTTGGTGAGTTTGCTTGAGATACCATCAGCTCGTTTACCTCTTTCTTGATCTTTCAACAAGCAGCTAATATATTTGCTCTTGTTTACTTCTTCTGTGTTACTGTCCTCATTTCTCATTGGAAGCACATCTACAATTGACTTTTGCTTTACAAGGGTCCACCCTCTTGTTTCTTTATCTGGTTCTAGATGTACTAAGTGAACTTCACAAGGGAATTCATTGGACATATACTGATCTTCTGGTGGCATGGGCATGTGTGATCTAAACTTGCTTTCTTCCATTGCTGAACCTCTTATGCTGTCTGTATCTTTGGATCTCTGCTCTCTATATTCTGGTCCCTGCTGGTTATCATCTGTACATTTGTAGTCCCCTCTGGATGCTCCATCATCAGAAAATGAATCTTCATCCCCAGTGTAACCAGAACTTTTGTCATTACCCTCCAAAAGATGTGAAATTTGATCCGGTTTGACAAAGATGCCACAATATTTAGTGCACTCAAAGTATTTTACTCCTCCATAAGTTCCATCATGATCGCCTTCCGGTTTGTCAAGTGCCACGCCAGCCCAATAACCTTCATCAAAATGGGTACATCCCTTGAACAGCAGGGTACCTGGCTGGATGTGCTTCACTAATACTCTGTCTCCAACTTCAAATGCTAATAAAGGGTCATCATTGTCTTCCCAAGCTTTGGATAGAGTTAAGAAGGGCTTGCTTCGTTCCTTTACATGTCCTAGCTTTGTAATGGCTTGACCTGAAGAAATGGGAATTGACACACCGAGCGAGACTAGAGGCTGTAATGTTGTCTCATTTCCTGCTGTCACGTGTTCAGATAAGTCCTTCTTTCTGCCTGAAATAACATCTTCACCCCAACAGCATCCAGAGACAGTTCCATCCTGAGCTGAAGAAACATTCAACAGCTCTGGAGACGGCGAGGGCAGTTCTTCAGGCACAGGGCTGTGCCATACTGAGAGTGTCTCGTCCATGTGACCTGACACGACTTCTTTCCGAGAATGGTGTGAATCGCTCATCTCTGAGAATGTCATTTGTTCTGGTGGAGAAGGGAAGTCTTCCGTGCCGAAGCTAGTGTCACCACTTTTTACCCCCCATCCCTCTTCGGGGGAGGTGGGAAGGTCCTCGCTGGACAATGAGAAATCATTTTTATTAGACCATGGCAAGTCGGCACTTCCGTAGGACAGCACATCATCAACAGGAGTCAGTATTTCTGACAAGGCATCGTTATCAATTGGAGGCAGAACCTCATCACTGATAAAGATCATATCATCTGCACTCTCAGCAGGGCAGCACTTTGCTTGTGACAGCTGTTTTTTGGAGGAGATAGAACTAAGTGGCACCATCTCAGACTTCTTGGAGGTTTGGCCTCCCGTTGCCGCGTTATTTTGATTTGGGGCAGCTGCCCTTTGCAAGGTTCGATTGTCACATGAACTGGCTTGAGCTTCTGTAGGAGCCTCTTCAGAACTGGTGGGCATTGATAAGTGTGGAGAAGCAATTTCGTTTCGTTTGTTGGATATGTGTCCTTCAGTTAAAGGTTCTGCATGATTAGTTTTAGCTTCTTCTAAACCTGACACGTCTCTGGAGCCCAACGAAGAGTCTACAGAAAACAATGGCATTTGATCGTTTGTCATGGACGTTGTAGGTGGAAGCAATGTACAGTTATTGATCTGCTCAGGAACAACAGCTAGATGCTTCAGGGAACTTTCAGCTGGCAACCACATAAACGCTACTTTATGCGGCCCAACGGATACTTTGAAACTTTCACCCTCCTCTTCCGCTTGGCTAGTTTCAGAAACAGAATTTTGTTGTCCAAAGGGCTCCTCGGTACAAAAGTCATAATGATACGATAAGGAGCTAGTTGATGAATCTGCATCCTGCTCAGATTTTCCCGGAGAGGGGATCTTGTTTACGCTGCAGTTTTCTGAGCAAGGCGGTAATGCTGAAGCTTCCACGTATGACTTACGTCTTCCATCGGCAGGGCTATCAAACCGTAAGGAAAATGGTTCTTCTCTCCCTAAGGCGATTAGTGTTGGCTTTTGGCTGTTTGAGGCAGTGACAGAATGTGATTCATAAGCACGCTCATATTCTGAAACATCTCCAAGGCGTTTTTCAGAGCCATGACAGAGCGATGAGGCCTCACGATTGCAATCATCACGGGGCACTTGTTCATCACATACATCACTGGATAATAACTCATTTCCATCACTTACTGCTCTCTGTGCCTTTGTCAAAGGGTTAGGAAACACATCATCATCATCACCACCACCAGACAGTTCTTGCTGGATGGTAAACTCCTCAGGGATGCTGTTATCGATGGCCTCCGCTTCTAATTCAGAGGCTGAAACGGAGCTTTCTGAGAGACTGATCCGAACCGCAGACACTCTGTGAAATTCAGGGAGGGAATGGTAGGAGTTTACGCTCTCACATCGCGGAGATGAGTCATGTGATTCAGGGGATGCTGGTCCCTCTGAACATGCTTCCAAAGCAGGCTCGTCATCAGGGAGATCCTCCAGCTGATTGCTCTCGAATTTAATCAACTGATTGTCCTCAGCAGGATTTTTGTCACATGGGGCAAATACTATCACTTCTACTTCTTCTTCTTCTTCAGTGACTGGAACATCTGCCAAAATCAGCCATCATTACCATCATGTCATTTTATTTTAAATGATTACTGTCGAGTAATTGGGCCTTCAAATCTTGCGATCCTTTACTGCTCGGACCTTTGTTCCCTGACTTCAAACGCTCTCAGCCTGGGAGTGTCTGTGGGGAGCCAGCTGCAGGACTGGGGACCTGTTCTTTTTTTGAATTTTATTCTGTTGTTTGCAAGTATCTTTTAAAACTCACAAACAATATTTCTCACCCCCCACTATTGACTTTTTCCATCTGGCAAATACAATTTTTTGTGTGTAATGTATATGTTGTAATTTCCTGTTCAAGCTACACCTACTAGTCACAGTTGTATTTTTCATTTCCAAGTCAATAACACTCACTGTGCAGTCAAGGTATGCACTATTTTGAATATCACATTGTACATAAATTTAACATAGGCCAGATAACACTGAAGAGCGAAATAATATAACGAGTGAGCAAATACAATAACCTCCAGCATGATGAATCTGAAGGATTTAAATCCACGACATTCACCACCAAATCACTGACTCCTAGGCTGTGTCTACACTGGGCCACTTAATCCGGAAAATCAGCCGCTTTTCCGGAATAAGCTGTGAGCTGTCTACACTGACCGGAGTGCTGGATTGCTGTGTGGACGCTTGCATTGTTATTTGGGAGTAACGGCTGCTATTCCGAAATAACGCTGCTGTGCAGACGCACCCAGAGAGACAGAGGCACAGCAAGCTTGGAAGGGCCTGAAAAAAGACCAAGGTAGGATGAAATTCATGGAGACAGCAAAACTTAGCTGCTCACCGCAAAGTCCCTGCCTAGACTGAAACCCAAAGGAGAGGAAGGATCTAGGGTCTCTTCTGGTCCATTTGATCAGCTGGTGTGGAAACTCCCTGACACAAGGGGAAGAAGAACCATTGCGTTTAGAGCTAGACCTCCAGGGGGAAAGCCCAGGGAGGCACCCCTGCAGAAGAATAGAAGGACATCCCTGCAGAGCCTGGGAAGGGGTGAAGAGTTCACAAATGAGTGAACCTGGTTAGCAGCAAAGAGTTCTGTTTATCTGAGTCTGGAAGGGCCGAGGCCGAAGATGACTTGACTGGAAGGATGAGCCTGGTCATGCAAGATCTGGAGCCACTGTTGAGAGGGAGGAGAGTCTGGTATCCCCACATCCAGCCATAAGGGGGCGCACCAGCCCTGAGCCAACTCTCCTACCATAGTACACTAACCCACAGACTTTATGGCAAAAAATCGTTTGTTTCTTACCGTGCAGTGGAAGGATTTTAGACATCCGGAGGTGTTTTACACCCATGTAAGTGATGTCTGATTCTTGTCTGGAGTCCACATTTGTCCTGAAAATACAGTCACATGCTCACTGGATTTAAAGCATCCTTCCACTGAGTTTAGGAAGAATTTGGTATCCATTAGCATTTAAATCTTGTTTTCAGGTGATGTTAATGAATGCTGGTGTAATATTAAATATCCCAGTCATTGTCTATGCACAATAAATAAATGCTCTGTTAAAGACAAAATGGTATTTCTTATTCTTTAACTGTGTTCTCGGACACTGATTCAAAGTCTTTGCAAGTCAATGGGAATCTTTCTACTGACTTGAGAGGGTTTTGGATCAGCTCTTAGCAGTAATGTCTTACACTAATTAACTGGAAGTCAATGCACATTTTTGCTTCTATGAAGGTTACTTTATCAGACCCATAAAATTATTCTGCATAAACAAACTGTCAGTTTCGATGGGAAGAGTTAATGCTTTCAGTATCCCGACCCATTATGGTGCATTATATATGATCTTCAGACACGTGTGCTATAAGCATAAATTAGGGCCAAATGCTCCCTTGGTTGCATGGCTCTATGGCTCCTAACAGCTTCACTGGGATTTCCATACTGGCATCCAAGTGCAGGACTTGGCCCTTACATCCAAGTTTGTTAACCTGGAAGAACAATTCACTCTGGTTGCTCAGCTGTAATTTCATATCCTATTCCAGTCTGTTGCTTTGAGTTTACTGTGATTCAACTGCTCTGGAAATCAAGGTTGACCTGAGCAGTCACTCAGGATGCGTCTACACTGCACCTGCAGAGTGAAATAAGCGACGCAATTTGAGCTATGCAAATTGCATAGCTTATTTCAAGTCAATTTCAAAATAGCTTATTTTGAAATTTGGCGCTGACTACACAGCACTTATTTCGAAACAACCCGCTATTCCGAAACATCTCTTACTCCCAGTGGAATGAGGTTTGCAGGGACGTCGGAACAGCGAGCTCATTATATTTTGAAATAACAGGCGTGTTTAAAAGACTCGGAATAGCTATGTCGGGATATCCCAAGATAGCGCTGCAGTGTGGACGTAGCCTCAGTGACCAAGGGGTCCCCCCTGGAGCTACACAATAGATGGCTGCACCCACGGCCGGCCCAGAACATTTTGGCACCTGAGGCGGGGAGCTCAACTGACTCCCCCTCGCTTGGGCCAAAACTTTGAAAGGTCTCAATTCTGCCTCCTTCCTGTTCTACTCCTCGCATGGCACTGCTCTGCTACCTACACATGCACCAGCAGCAGACACAATTTTCTATACTCTGGGTTGTAGTGGCTCCCTTCCACAGTTTGGCACCTGGGGCGGCCGCCTCAGTTCGCCTCATGGTAGGGCCAACCCGGACTGCACCCCTCCCCCCCCCAGCCCAAAGAACGGCACTGGAGCTGTTCTGTGCTTTTCCCTTGGGGTGAGGGGAAAAGGCTGGTGGATCCCTGCAGAGCTCCATGACACACAAGGTGAGCAGACCCCTGTGCAGGGTCCCCATATTCTGTTTCCCCCTTTCTGCAGTAAAACCAGCCACTGGCATTGCATCAGGGCTCTCTGAGGCCCTCCCAAGTTGGGGCAGGGGTCGATCCTTTGGGAGTGACACGGAATACGCAGCAGAAGTCCGTGCTCTCAGGGGTTAAGGTACCTCTGCTCCTCCGACCGCCTTCCTTTTCCTGTCTGTGCTTCCACTGCTGAGGTTCCATCAGAAATCGACCTTAATCCTCTGTCGCCATCGTTAGCCTGCAAGGGCCCCAGGTCAGAGACAAAGGAAGTAGGAGTCACATTGAGTATGTCGGAGAAATAGAGAATAGATATGGAGAGCTGCCACAGTAAGCCAACCTATCCGATTTAAGGGTGTGGGCGGTGGGTGAAGGCCCAGCTGGGGAAGGCAAGCCCAGCACCGCCCCTTCCTCTCGTGGCCCCGCCCCTTCCTCTCGCGGCCCCGCCCCTTCCTCTCGCGGCCCCGCCCCTTTAGCAACCTTCCCTCTGTGGAGCTAAACCCACCCAATCCCAGCCCAATCCTTCCTGGCCACTTGGAGGCATGGGGCTGCCATACCGTGACCCCAGCCTCAGCTTTTCCGGGCAGCCAGGGAGCCGGGCTGCTGAGCTGCGACTCCCAGTCTTTCCAGGCCCCTGGGGAACTGGGCTTCCGTGCCATGGTCCCAGCCTTCCCCGGCGACTGGAGAGTGTAAATAGTTTTGGGAAGGCAATGCCTTCCCTCGTCTGCATTACCTGCCACCCACATTTAAGAGCCATGCGTTAACATACTGCAACAAAGGACCAGCACAAAGAGTTGGCTTTTATGCCAACCTCGAGTCCATGCTGTCATGCTGGCCGATTGGGAGGATTTATTTGGTTGCATGTTTATCGGTGGAAAAGCCATTTTCAAAACATAAATACCAGCCTAGCCCACACACCTCATATGGCCTGCACCAGCCTTCCTCTTCCCCCGCAGTCTCCTGACTTCCTCCTTGCTCCTCATGCACCTTTTCCATTGTCAGAGAATCACTGTCTAATGCTTCCACTGAGGCTGAGGTAGCATGACCTGCAATGCACAGATAATGGGACTCCGAAGGAAGAATAAAAGGCCCTGTGTTCTATCGCAGCGGCACCATGCTAGCTCTACCCAGGGGAATATAAAATGCCAGATGTTTAGTTCTGCTTTTTTGTCCATTGCAAGCAAGGATATTTGACTGCCCCAAGAACTGTGCCAGCCAAACTGTGTCTTCTATTCACTCATCTGGTGACATGGTTTTACCCATGAAAGCTCATAATTCTCTCTATATTTTTCGTTTGTCTCTAAGGTGCCACAGGACTCCTCGTTGTTTTTAAAGTTAAAAACGACGAGTGACTCTTTGGCACCTAAGGCTGTGTCCAGACTTAGGGGTTTTTTCGGGAAAAGTAGCCTTTTTCCGAAAAAACTTCACCTGCGTCTAGACTGCAGCTGCGTTTTCGAAATTAAATCGAAAGAACGCGGCTTTTCTTTTGACGGCGGTAAACCTCATTTCACGAGGAAGAACGCCTTCTTTCGAAAATGCTTCTTTCGAAAGAAGGCGTTCTTGAATGTAAATAGGGCTTCTTCGAAAGAGAGCATCCAGACTCACTGGGTGCTTTCTTTCGAAAAAGCGGCTTGCTCTTTCGAAAGTTCTGCGTGCAGTCTAGACGCTCTCTTTCGAAAGAGGCTTGCAGTCTAGACATAGCCTTAGAGAATAACAAACATGTATATAGGATCAAGAGCCTTCGTGGGCAAAACCCACTTCCTCAGATGAGCTGGAGAGGAATAACAGAGACCCAGAATTTATAACAGTTAACCAATGGCAAACCATATGCATTGACCTCCTAGGTTATGAAGCAGAGCTGAGTTGCTGACTAGGAACACCAAAGAGGACAAAACACCAATGCTACGTCTACACTGCCCTCTCTTGCATAAGAAAAAATGCAAATGAGGCGAAGCAGTGAATATTGCAGTGCCTCATTTGCATACTTAATGAGTCATCATTTTTGTGCAAGGGGCTTTTGTGCAAAAAGGACCTATGATGGCTCCTTTTTTCACAGAAAACCCCTCTTGTTCAAGAGCCGTTCTTCCTGGAAAAAAAGGGCAGAACGGCTCCTTTTTGCGCAAAAGTCCCTTGCGCAAAATGGCGGCTCATGAAGTATGCAAATAAGGAGCAGTGATATTCACGGTTTTTCCTCATTTGCATATTGTCTTGCGCAAGAGAGGGCAGTGTAGACATAGCCTAAATGTGAAATCCTGGCCCCATCAAAATCAATGGAAAAACTCCCGTTAACGGAACTTACTTAAAATGTGACTACCCACATGCTCAGAGTTAGGCGTGTACTTAAGTCCCTTGTTGAAATGAAGCTTATATTAGGCCTATGTAATCGGGATCATTGCTATAAAAAACAATGACACAAATGAACTCAACGTCCCCCATTATGGGATTTGGGTGAATTTGATGCAGGGCTGGCGACAGACTTCACAATGTGGGATGGGCTTGGCTTGGCGTCCCCTGGAAGGGGTGGGGCCTCGAGGAAGGAGGCGGGGTTGAGGCAGCCAGCCCTCAGCACCTCCTGGACCGTGACACATGTGGCTCTGGCTGCTGCTGCCGTGGTAGCAGCAGTGGCATCCTGGAGCTGTGGGACCTGATTTTATTGCCGGGCCCTAAGGTCACTGCCCTTTCTGCTCCTTCTTCATCGGCAGCCCTGATTTGAGGCAGTAAAGATTCTCTATTAGTAACAATGATAGAAATGAGAACGGATGTGCCCATATAAATAGTTACAATACAGAGATTCTGCATACTCAGAACTATATAAATGATATAACTGTCTCATATATAAAAAGCCAGTTTTATTTGTTAAAAGTTCAACTGGGAGCAAGAAATATGAACTGAAGATAAAACCTGGAAACAAAAATAACTCCAGTATGTCCTGTCAAAGTCTATCTTCAGCTGATCTATATTCTTTTAAGATGCAGACCCTTAAATTACGTTGAAAATATCTCAAAAGAAAGTAAATTGTTAATGACACAATCAGAATAAGTTATGCTTTTATTCTGAGAAAGCAGCATAATCATCTCTCATAATAACCATTAGACAGCTCTCCAACATCTTGCCGAAAGCTGATTTATACATTTGGTAGAGTGAGCAAGACACTTAGGTAATAAATGAGAAGACTGTCTCTCTTTCTGTCTATATTAAAGTTTGATTGAAGTGCCTGAAACAGATTGGACGTAATAGCATTAAATATGATTTACCGGTTCCTTGAAGAATATTTTCTAGTCGAGCAAGGCTCAAGCTACACCAAGAGGAAAGTATCCCCAAAGCTTTCGTCGTAAACTCACTGTCATGGGTATTAATGTCCTCATTGTCTTTAAGGGCTAGAGCTTGGTTTGAACCAAACTTCTTTTCCTCCTGATCGGATTCCTAGAATGCAAATGTTCAAAGGTCAAGATGGTATCGTAAGCGGAGGTGGGGGTAGGGGTACGCTACAGACTTGTATCAGTGTAACGACTTTGCTCAGGCGTGTGAAAAATCCTCCTCGCCCCTGGTGGAGTCGGCGTTTTGTCGACAGGAGGGATTCTCCTGCTGCTCTAGCCACTGCCTCTCGTGGAGGTGGATTAACCACGCCGAGGTCAGAAGCTCTCCCCTCCGAGTAGCAGCTTCACCCAAGCACCACGGCGATGCAGCTGTTGTGCAGTCCGGGAAGACAAGCCCCGTCTCTCTGCCATTGGGAGACTGGGCACCAAGCCGGTAAGGCCGCAGCTACATTGTGCAGGAAATCCCACAGCCCCGAGTCTCAGAGCCTGGATCAATGGACGTGGGCTCGTGAGGCTCAGGCGGGAAGGCCCTAACTAGCGGTGCCGACATTCCTGCTCAGGCTGGTGCCCAGACTCAGAAACTCTCCTCCCTTGCCAGGTTACGGAGCACCAGGTCCAGCCCCAGGGAGAACGTCTGCACTGCTGTTTTCAGTCCCATCGCCAGGCCTGCCAACAGGAGGGGGAGCAAAGGAGGCAACTCTCTTGGGGCTCGGTGATTCAAAAGGGCCCAGGCTCCGGGCCGCTCTTACTGCGGCAGCCAGAACCCCTGGCCCTTTAAATCGCCGCTGGAGACCCACGCAGCGCGCTCCGAGTCTTGCTGAAGGACTGGTGGGGGGAGGGTAGCTCCCAACCTTGCCCCTTCCAGGGGTACAGAGCCAGCTCCCTTACCTTGTTCGAGGCCCCAGCCAGTTTGTTGGCCCCTCTGCCCAGAGCCCACGCCCCACAAGCCCGAAGGCATTGACTCAGGCGCTCAGCCCGGGCAGCGTGAGTTTTTCTTTGCCTTGTAGACATACCCTCAGAGTAGGTCCACACGGCGCCTCAGAGCGTTTCTGCTGGTCCTGATAGACAGACTCGTGCGAGCGCCGCTCGTGCTAGCGTGCCAGAAATAACGGTAAGGCTGGTAGCTTAGGCTAGTTCCCAGGGGGTTGGCTTGGGTGGCTGGCCAGAACCATTGCCCAGGTAGCAATGCCCACACTTCTCTTTTTAGCACAGCAGCTCCCACAGAACTAGTGTGAATGTGTCTACACGGACACGGACGCTTGCTCCCGATACCCTTAAGGGCCAGAGAGTGGCCAGGCCTGCACAGAAACAATAGGAGGAAGAATCCCCCGCCCACCCATTCCCAGACACTCACTCCTGTGCAGCCTTCCTGCATTTCTGCTGGAGGTGAGAGGTGGGGATAACAATTTGCTGGTATGGGCATGTTTACAGCCCTTGGGAGCAAGGCAGGGGAAGGGAAGGTTGCTGCTTAGGCACACAATAGTTAAGCCCCGAATGAATAAAATACAGGCCAAGGGAACTACATTTCCAACCAGTTACCCTTAGCACTTATCTTCTGCTAGGTTATAAGAGTGCCTGCTTGTAAAGCCATTCAAGATCTCAAAGAGTAAAATTCACCCTTGTGCTAAGGGAAGGGCAACTAAAATGATTAAGGGTTCGGAATGGGTCCCGTATGAGGCGAGATTAAAGAGACTGGGACTTTTCAGCTTGGAAAAGAGGAGACTAAGGGGGGATATGATCGAGGTCTATAAAATCATGAGTGGTGTGGAGAAAGTGAATAAGGAAAAGTTATTTACTTGTTCCCATAATATAAGAACTAGGGGCCACCTAATGAAACTAATGGGCAGCAGGTTTAAAACAAATAAAAGGAAGTTCTTCTTCACACAGCGCATAGTCAATCTGTGGAACTCCTTGCCTGAGGAGGTGGGGAAGGCTAGCACTATAACAGGGTTTAACAGAGAACTAGATATCCATTTATGGACGTAACCTCCATGAACGTATTACCCAGTATGGGGAAGGAATGGTGTCCCCAGCCTCTGTTTGTCAGAGGGTGGAGATGGATGGCAGGAGAGAGATCGCTTGATCACTACCTGTTTGATTCACTCCCTCTGGGACACCTGGCATTGGCCACTGTCGAGTACGGGGCTGGATAGACATTTGTTCTGACCCAGTATGGCCGTTCTTATGTTCTTATGACCAGGGGCAGATGAGAGTGCCGCGGGGCCCAGGGCAGCACCGCGGGGCCCCAGGCAGCGAAATTTTGCGGGGCCCCTCCTTTGACACAACGCATGCACCGTGGCACCACAGCGCATGCGCGGGGCCTCGGGAAGCGCGGGGCCCGAGGCAGCCACCCCGCTCGCCCTGCCCTAAATCCGCCGCTGCTTATGACTAGTATGAAGTCAAAGAACCACCTCATCCCTGTTTGGACTCACACATGGGCCTTAGGGTACAATTAGTGCAGTGGCCATGAAGAGATAAGTGGACACAGGATGTCAAAGAAAGGTGTGCTTACAAGAAATTCATGGTGTTTATCTTCCGTGGGAACAGGGGTGAGTGCAGCTTCATCCGCTTCAGCTGAATTTGGGTGTTCTGAATGTAAGAGACCTGAGCACTGATCATTCATCTCTGAAAGACATGACGTTCTTAAAGTTATAACGGTGTATTGTTATGCCTGAGTAAGTTAACTTAACTTTGGCTTTTTGTTAAATTCAACACAAATTTTTCTTGTTTTACCCAAGTGTATTTAAATAAACTTTTTAAAAAGATTGTGTCCCAAATATTCCTTCTCTGAATAAAAATCACCCCAACAGAAGTAGCAAGAAACTAACACTAATACTTACTATTCAAGCTTTAACTATCTAACCACACCACTATTTTTTACACCCATCCTATCCATTTCATTAATTTACTCATGCACCAATCTACTAAGCTGTCCTTCTTTTTTAGGGATTTAACAAAAGTACCTCTGTTATTGTTAACCAGGAAACGAGACTCGCGAATGGACTGTTTACAGCATGAGCTGGTTTTTAGCTAGGATTTGTTCTGTTAAGAAAAGGATCCATGAATATTGTCAACCGTCAAAAGAGTCCATAGTGCACAGTAAGTGCATGTAAAAAAATATTGATCAAATTTTCCCATGGGAGATACCATGAAATTTTCAGCCTGGTGAAACAATGATGATTTACAGCAACTATTAATTGTCCCCTTTTAAAACATCATTTAAACTGCTGCAGGGAGGGGTTTCAGCTCTGAGCGTCTGCCATGTTTGCTCGTTTTCACTAAGTGGTCATGAATATGCCACTCAGTCAAGATAGCTCTGGCATGGAAGCTCTTGTACTGGATACCTGTGTGTTCAGAGTTTTCTTCCATCACAAGTGGGCCCATACGTTGATCCCTGGAATCATATGGTTCCTTGGCCATTGTTCCAAACACCGCAGGGTCTTGTACACCTAACCATTGCTTCCACTTCTCTCCCTGTTGCCTGCATTGCAGCGATGTTTTCTCGTTCTCGGTAGGAAAGCTGTAAACAATTAGACGAGTACTTAATGATTTCAGGTTGGTTCATGGTTGCCAATTAATCATGACAAACCAGAGGCAGTCAATAAAGATACGTATCAAAGGCTGCGGCAAGTCCTTCTCAGAGGCTGAAGGATGCTTACGTGGGTATGTTTGTGAAAAGAGCAGCAGAATATTGAAGTCAGTAATGCTCCTGGCATGGAGCGTTTGCTTTTCCATTCCAAATGCAGTTAGCAAAGAAATGGCATTTTGTCTTCAGCTCATCTGTTGCTGGATTTTACAGAGCTGAAATCCCCCTCTCTCACCCAGACACCGTGGAAGATTGAAAAAATGAATCAGCACAATCAGGAAAGCAAAAGTATAAGGCCAAATTCTAGCCCAGAATGCCCACATGTTATTCCCATTCAAGTCAACAATGATTTGCTAGATTTCAGTGGATCTGTTATTTTATATGAAAAAATCTAATATAACAAATCTGTGGCCATTTGAACTTCCTTTGTTGGTTACCCATAACTGCTTTGAACTTAACAAGGCCTGGGAGATAGAATTCATACCCACCTAGTCTAAATGAATAATACTCTGCTATTAAAGGAGATTCCCCATTAACTGTTAACAGTACAGGTGCCATGACACATAGTTATTAATTTGATTCCACCCAGTAGAGAGCAGTGGTACATACTAGCCATTTACTACAAAAACAATGACATACTTTTCCTATCATAGCCATTAGCCTAAAACTAAAAATATCTTTGCTTCTAGGAGTTCATTAGTTATTGGTTAACTACAATATATATATATATATAGAGAGAGAGAGAGAGAGGGTATGTCTACACTACCCTCCTAACTCGAACTAGGAGGGTAATGTAGGCATACCGCACTTGCAAATGAAGCCCGGGATTTGAATTTCCCGGGCTTCATTTGCATGAAGCCGGCCGGCGCCATTTTTAAATGCCGGCAGTTCGAACCCCGTGCCGCGTGGCTACACGCGGCACGGAGTAGCTAGTTCGGATTAGGCTTCCTAATCCGAACTAGCTGTACTCCTCGTGGAATGTACACGAGGAGTACAGCTAGTTCGGATTAGGAAGCCTAATCCGAACTAGCTACTCCGTGCCGCGTGTAGCCACGCGGCACGGGGTTCGAACTGCCGGCATTTAAAAATGGCGCCGGCCGGCTTCATGCAAATGAAGCCCGGGGAATTCAAATCCCGGGCTTCATTTGCAAGTGCGGTATGCCTACATTACCCTCCTAGTTCGAATTAGGAGGGTAGTGTAGACATACCCAGAGAGAGTTATAGTTATAGTTATTATTTCATCTTTTTAAATGTGGACAAAATGGTTTTAGGTGGTCATATAAAGCATTTAATATCACTAATGCTTAAAATTACAATAGGAAATACATTTCAGAAGATGTATGTGATTTCTTAGCTGAAAACTGTTATTTGGCAATAGAAGATGATTACATAATTGTTTTTATTATTTTTGTTTCCTTTTATAATGATTATAAACAGTGTAAAATGTTCAGATTAAAGCCACTATACAGAATAAAATGTAATAAGTATAATTCTTAAGGATGAAAATTAAGAAAAACCAACAATTGCAAGGGAATGGTATTGATTTTCTTAAATTTACAGCAGGATTTAGTCCTGCTGTGTATAAGAATACACATAGTATCTGTTCCAAACCCCACTTATGTCACTAGGAATCTTTCCATTGATTGCCGTGAGCTATGGATCATTCCCCAAGACTTACAGGAGAACGTGGGGGAAATAATATAGGATTTCCTTTGCTGTTAATGTTTTCCTTTTAAAGTGGGGCACCGTGGGTACAACATTTCCTGCTTGGATGAGGCTCTCGGGGTAGTTTTGAGGAAGGGTAAGATTCTTTCCAAATGATCGAATATTGCTAGGTGTTTTAAAGGTGCCTAGCATACACATAACACGTTTCAGCGATGAAAGCAGAAAGCAGTCAGATACCACAGGGAATTCTTCACACGTACTGGAACGTAGCATTCAGCAACCAACCCGATCCACTCATGTAATCTCAGGATTTACTTGTTACTTTTGGGGAGTTTGAAACATTATTTTAATGTCGCCTTAACTTTGTACGTGTTGCTCCGCTGCGCGCCCCCACAGCTCTGAGTCAGTATTAGAGAATGCCAATTTCTTTTATAAGAACATAAGAACGGCCAGACTGCGTCAGATCAAAGGTCCATCTAGCTCAGTCTCCTGTCTGCCAACAGTGGCCAATACCAGATGCCCCAGAGGGAGGGATCACAACAGGTAATTAATTATTATCCTGATCGGTATGAAATATCAATGCACCTGCACTGTTGAACAGATAGCATACTCACCCTTCCGTGTCCTTACCTGTGAAACGGATCAGTGTACAACAATGCAGCCCCAGTTCAGTAACATTTTGTGCCCCACCAAGCCCTGTCTGCTATAGACTCGGACTAATATTCACTCTTCCACAATGAGCAAACTCGTCAGCAATAAGAAGCGAGAGTCCAGCCAAGAAACCTTTCTAACGATTCCTGTGACTTGTAATCAATAACAACATGAATTATAGATCAGTTTCATGCAGAGATTTATTTGAAAGCCTTTCCCTCTGGGAAGCTAAGCAAATGCACAGCACAGACTCACCAGCTTGCTATACTGGCTCTTAGCACAGGTTGTGCCCTCCTAAACCAGGACTCTCTGGTCCAGCAACATCCATGGTCCCAGCAGTATCATGGATAGTCCTGGACTAGAGAGCCCAGGGGCAGGGAGGACTGGGAGTGCAGTCAGGATCCAGGCGGGGGGGTGGGGGCAGTGACATAGCCAGGAGCCCCATTGCAGAAGGGCCCAGCAGCATAGCTGGGAACCCCGCGACGGGCGGGGGGAGGGAAGGGAGAGCTGGTGTCTGGCAAGCACAGCCAGATCTGGCAGCACAGTTATTCCCTAGATTTTAACGTTAAGGGTGCGTCTACACGGCGGGGCTTAACGCAAACTAAGCAACGCAAATTGAGCTACGTCAATTGCGTAGCTTATTTTGAACCAGCTCATTTCGAAACTGGCAGTGTCCACACAGCACTTATTTCGAAATCGAGCACTCTTCCTCCGACTTCCCTTACTCCTCCTACAATGAGGGATACAGGAGTCGGAGTAAGAAGTCCTCCGGCTTGACAGGATTTCAACATTATTTCGAAATAACGTTGCTGTGTCGATGTACCCTAAGCAGGGGCAGATGACCATTTTGCAGGGCCCAGGGCAGCACAATTTCGCGGGGCCCCCCTTTGCCACGGCGCATGCGCGGGGCTTCTTGAAACGCGGGGTCTGGGGTGGCCGCCCCGCTCGCCCTGCCCTATATCTGCCCCTGACCCTAAGGCTCAGGTTTAGCATATTCTGTTGAAAACTCTGAAATGTGTGATCTAACCAGGCAGCTAGAAATCAGTCCATCTTCCACCTAAGTCAATGGGAATCTTTCCTTGGACGTCAGGAAGAGTTGCTGTAGAGTCCCCTGAAAACGGGAGAGCTGGCTGACATTTGCCCAGTGAACTAGGAGGCTTTGCCAAAAATCGCAATATTTCACACAAAAATTACAATGGAAATGGTTTGATTTTTCAGAGGGTAAATTCAAAACAAAATGTACTGCCCTCTAGTCACCATACTGAAATGCTGAAAATATCACCACCGTAGAAAAGATTTTGTTCTCGTCGGCAATGTCAAACCTTTTCATTTCAACATTTTGGAATCCAGATTTTTCTGAACTCTTCATTCCTAGTGTGTTTCCAGCATTTTAGGTTGCCCCCCGTTTTGGCATGAAAACCAAATCGCAAACTGTCTGAATTTCCCACTGACTGGAAATTTCATTTTCAGAACAGCTTTGCTGAATAGATGCGCCACGTCGGAGTGTCCATAAAAACCTTCCACCTCATCTAAATAACCCTAGCAATCGACAACCAATAACTCCCCGTCTTCTGAACACATGTTACGTACCTGCCCACACCCCCCAGCTGTTGTTATAGCCATTTTCAACAGGTTGGTGAAAGTAATGGTGAGCTTCTAATATGGGGCACAGGTGTGAAATGCACCCGAGACCAGACAGCTATCACAAGATCCATGTGATCTGCCCCAGCAGCAGTGAAGTTGTCCCCTGCTCTACATCTCTGCCGGTGCCTTCCCGACACAGGTAGCTACACACCACCAAGTGGACACATGTGCTTTCACTGCGGCGGTGTCTACACAAGGAAATTATTATCACTCCTGTTTTAACAAAATTGAGCTAGCATGTCCACACTACGGGGAAGCCTCAAAATCAGTCCAAGGCAGGCTTCTTTAGTGTGGAGCCCGAGGAATCACTGTAGAGTCATTAGTTCGAATGACTCTGGAGAGTAATTATTTCAAAATTACGGCACTGGAATGTCCACACCACCGCTATTTTGAAATATCTATTTCAGAATTAGCGTTACTCCTGATGAGTACAGATTTTGAATTAAGCGGCCCGTTATTTTGAAGTAACGGGGTTGGTAGTGCGGATGCTCCGCTTATAAATTCGTCCCAGGAGGGTGATTTCGAAAAAAAGCCCTAGTGTAAACCAGGGCTGGGGGATGTAGCTGCTACACATTGCCAGAAGTGATGTGCAGTGTAGATGTAGCCTGTAGGCAGGGGCGGATATAGGGCAGGGCGAACGGGGCGGCCGCCCCGGGCCCCGCGCTTCAGAAAGCCCCGCGCATGCGCCGTGGCACCGCCACGCATGCGCATGGCATCACTGCGCATGCGCCGTGGCAAAGGGGGGGGGGTCCCGCGGAATTATGCTGCCTGGGGCCCTGCAAAACGGTCATCTGCCCCTGCCTGTAAGTCTAAGACAAAAGTTAGCAGCTTAGACAGGGAAAGCGCAGGGAAACAATGAAACTATCGTCAGCCTGAAAGGCACCAGGCTCAGCACCTCGGCTGCCAAGACCCGGTTATACCCCTCACTCCCGAGTCTCAATGCTTTGCTTTAACCAGTGGTCAGTTATCTGGGATATAGCAGCCGACATCCTTTCCCCCAGCTGATTGGATCAGTAACCATAACTGTAAAAAAGAATTTAAAAGCTATTACTCACCTCTTGTATTTCCTGCTGTGTGTATTATTTAACTGGGCACAGCTCTCTCCATCCTTTGTCAGAACAGGTCTCTGTGAGCATGCTGTAGCTTCTGCCGGCATGGAGGATAGTGCTGGACTAGAAATGGTCCCAGTCTTCTCCTTCTTTATTGCTTTTTCAAGGTCTGCCGAGCCGTTTGTGAACTAAAAGGAACAGGGCAATGCATAAAAATTTACCTGGGCTTCTTCAACAAGCGTTGATTCTGATTTCAGTCATTTTCCATTCCAAGAGACAGCTGTAACCTCTAGTCCCTGCCTCTTACAGGCTGAAAGAATCCTAGAATCCTAGAACACTAGAACTGGAAGGGACCTCGAGAAATCATCGAGTCCAGTCTCCTGCCCTCACGGCAGGACCAAGCACCATCTAGACCATCCCTGACAGGTGTCTGTCTAACCCACTCTTAAATATCTTCAGTGATGGAGATTCCACAACTACCCTAAGCAATTTTCTTCCAGTGTTTGACCACCCGGACAGCTCGGAAGTGTTTCCTAATGTCCAACCTACATCTCCTTTGCTGCAGTTTACGCCCATTGCTTCTTGTCGTATCCTCAGTGGCCAAGGAGAACAATTTTTCTCCCTCCTTCTTGTGACACCCTTTTAGGTACTTGTAAACCACTCTGTCTTCTCTTTTCCAGGCTAATCAAACCCAGCTCTTGCAGTCTTCCCTCGTAGCTCATGTTTTCTAGACTATTAATCATTTTTGTTGCTCTTCTCTGGACCCTCTCCAATTTCTCCGCCTCTTTGTTTAACCAGTAAATAACCAGTAAATTCCCATTGGCTTTCAGGCGAGCAAGATTATGCCAACTCTGAATGCTTTGGAAAATTCTACCCCATATAGGGCCAAACTTTACAGCATAAAGCTGCATTCCCTGAAGATAGGGGTGTGACTCTTGAGATGAATCATGAACTCTTTTCGGCAGGTGTGGAGGCTCCCTTTCTACTGGGGAACCCCCCGGTCTTGCTGTATAAAGGGGGATATTTCAGGAGCCCGCTGACAGGGGAGTTTGTCCTCAGTATTGGGGCTGTTTGGGAGTGGAGCCCAGGCAGCGCCTTGTGCAAAGCTGCTATTACCACAGCCAGATTCTGCCAGACTGTCTGGCGGAGTACACGCAATATAACGACCCACCTTAGGTCAGCAGTTTTCAAAAAAGAATTCTCACAATCCAATTGGAGAAAATAGTTTGCCTGTGACTCAGCATAATTAGATCTTTTGACTACAGAGGGGGGTCCCGGGTCAGGTTGGGGATGAGGGGCGTGGGGTGCAGGAGGTGGCTCCGGGATGGGTTGGAGGATAGGGATATGGGGTTGGGTCGCAGGCTTACCTCCAGTGGCTACCGATCAGCAGTGCAGCAGGGGTGGTAATGCAGGCTCCCCGCTTGTCCTGGCACCCTGGCCCGCTCTGCTCCCTGGAAGTGGCCAGCAGCAGGTCCGGCTCCTAGGCAGAAGCCCTGGAAGCGGTTCTGTGTGTTTCTCTTGGAGGTGGGGCTCGCGGCAGTGTGTGGAGCCCCGTGGCCCCCCTACCTGGGAGCCAGACCTGCTGCTGGCCTCTTCTGGGATGCAGCGTGGTCCAAGGTGCCAGGACGGGTAGGGAGCTGGCTTTAGCATCCCCTCTCTCACCTGGTCCCCCTGCAGCCAGGCTACCCAGTGCCTGACATCCTGTGACCCAATCCCGAGTCGCGGCCCGTACTTCGAAACCCCCCGGCTCTAGATTATGAGGAGGACTCACAGTCACTTGTTCTAATGTTCTTGTGCTGAAAGGCTAAAACATGTATCCCCTACGCCTATGGCGTGTACATCCCAGCTCTGGGGGACAGAGCATTTATAGGCTGATGGGTCGCCAGGGGGGAATGAAATGCACTCCCGCAAGTCCTCCAGTGCAGCTTATACCAACTCTGCACACACAAAAAGGCAAGTAATTTTTTTAATGGGCAAGTAAAATATCATTCCTCTTTTTCTTTAGGAGCCAATACCGTAGCAACGTTTCCCATTGCTTTACCTTCATTACTGCAGTTAATAAGATGCCAGACTTGTGGCTTTTCTCTGCCTGTAATGCCCCCAAATCTGCCAGTGTTAAATGTTATTGTAGCCTTTAAAGGGCTCTATTAACCTGTGGCCCTCCAGTCAACCCATGCAGCTCCCGCTGGAGTTGTGCTGTCGACTGCTGCATCAGTAAGATTTCTCTCTGCTGTTTTAATAGCAGCTTTCTCTCCTGGTGAGCTGCCCTGTAGATATTTCGCAGGTGCTGGATTTCTGCCTGCACAGAACAGAGAATGGAAGAGGGGGAGTAGAAGTTCCCGTTAATAGGTAGCAGGTTTAGAACAAACCAAAGGAAGTCTTTCTTCACACAGCGCACAGTCAACCTGTGGAACTCCTTGCCAAAGGATGTCGTGAAGATCAGGACTTTAACAGGCTTCAAAAAAGAACTAGATAAATTCATGGCGGTTAGGTCCATTGACACTTATTAGCAGGGCTCGACAAATAATGCAATCTACTCGCCCGTGGCAAGTAAATTGCAACCTGGAAGAGCCGGGTTTGGGCGATCTCTGCATGCGCAGATTGCTGGACAGTGCAGCTGGCGAGTGGGGCTTGCCGCGGTTCAGCGAGCCCTGCTTATTAGCCAGAATGGGCAGGAATGGTGTTCCTAGCCTCTGTTTGCCAAAAGCAGATAATGGGTGACAGGGAGGGATCACCTGATAATTCCCTGTTCTGTTCACTGCCTCTGGGGCATCTGGCATTGGCCAGTGTTGGCAGACAGGACCCTGGGCAAGAGGGGCCTTTGGTCTGACCCAGTCTGGCCGTTCTTATGTCCCATTAAAATATAAATACACATGAAAATGGCCGACAGATCAGTTTATAACATTTAATAGCAGGTGGAAATATTGCAATTCAAGTGCAATTTGGGGATTCAATATAGATAGCCAGGGCTCGACAGATCCACTTATCTACTCGCCCGTGGCGAGTAGATTTCAGCCAGTCACCCTGTTCACCGGCGGTTCGCGCATGCGCAGTGCGGGTCTCGTGCAAGTGAGCTGCGCAGCTGGCAAGGGGTTTTCACCGTGATCGTCGAGCCCTGTAAACAGCAGCTCTGTCTACATTGGCAAGATTTTGCGCAAAATCTTGCCACCTGTCTACACTGGCCACGAGAATTTGTGCAAGAACACTGACTTTGTAATGTACAAAATCAGTGGTTCTTGCGCAAATACTGCAACGCTCCCGCTCAGGGATAAGCCCTCTTGCGCAAGTATTCTTGCACAAGAAGGCCAGTGTAGACAGCCATATTAATTTATTGCGCAAGAAAGCCCGATGGCTAAAATGGCCATCGGAGCTTTCTTGCACAAGAGAGCGTCTACACTGGCACGGATACTTTTGCACAAAAGATGTCTTTTGCGCAAAAGCCTCCATGCCAGTGTAGATGCTCTTTTGCGCAAATACTTTTAACAGAAAAACTTTTCCGTTAAAAGTATTTGTGCAAAATCATGCCAGTCTAGACGCAGCCAGCTAGTTTAGGTACATTTCTGTGTACAATTTTTTCAGTCTTTGCTTAAGCAACACTTGCTGACTTGTGCCCAAGCTGTGAGGCTGCAGACAAACAGGTAAAGGATGTGTTTCATAGAGTTATTAGCAAGTGACAAACTGCTAGGTTTGCCAGGTGTCCGGTTTTGAACCAGACAGTCCAGTATTAGAGCTTTCTATCTGGGAAACAAATTGAGAAAATATAAATGAGAAAATATAAATGTCTGGTATTTTCTAAATAAGATGGAATGTAGATTGTGATGTTATGTCAACTGTGTCCAGTATTTTTGTTGAAACTATCTGGCAACCCTACAAATTGCTCTGAGGTTTGATGGGAGCATGTGCAGAGAAAATTGAGGGGGCAGAAAGAGTGGAGAGCAAAGTCTAGTAGTGTATGTGTGCCAGAAACTCTGTGCTTCAAACTCTTCGGCACTGACAACCACTGTCCACTCGGGCCTGATTTTCCAAGGTCTGAGAATGTATAGATCCTGTTTCAACCAGCATGCGCACAAATGCTCAACGCGGTAGCATCAAAGGGAACCAGAAGAAAGAAGATCAGGTTTTAGGAGGGATGTAATTTGGTGCGACACCAGGCCCAGGTGAGCAAGGTGGGCCTCGTTGCTATTAAATACATACTCGCTCAGTACAGATCTCGGTCCTACAACTCTATCTCACTGCAACACGCACTGCTAATGAGCCAAGCACCTCTGAAAGTCGGGCATAAGGCTCAAGTTTTCAAAGGTGACTCCTAATTTGGGATAACTTGCCTGTTGCTTGCTCAAGTGGAGAGAAACCTGGGCTTAGTTTTCACACGGGCTGGGCTCCGACAACTCCAAGGGAAGCCATCGGGGCGGTGGATGCTCAAGTTGCTTTACAAATCAGACCCCTTCAAGATGTCTAAGGTTAGGCAGGTTCCCAAAATTAGAAGCCATTTGTGAAAATCTGACTGCATGGGACTTGGCCAGAGTTGCAGAGGAATGTAGGGCTGAGTCAGGAATAGAATTGAAAGCTCCTGACTCCCATGCCTGTGTTTTTAGCCAAAGACCATCTTTCCCACTCCTGCAAATACCATCATGAAAACTTCACCCCCAAATCACTAGCAGTTGGCTAATTTCCTATAGCTCAATGATGGAAGCCCAAACACCCTATACAATCTGGTGTATACACTAAGAATAAATAACTGCAGTAACACCAGAGCTGCAGAAAGACAAGGTGTTTCCTGCCTCTCTAAAGTGTATATCGTACAGCCCACGTATAAAAATCAGCACCAATGAAGTAGACTGTAAAGTCTGTGCAGCAACACGATGTACTTCTTTAGTACTGTCCAACAGGTTCTCATTAGCTTACGAAGGAAACTGGATTATGTAACTGGAACAGAGTCATAGAATCATAGAAGATTAGAGTTCAAAGAGGCCTCCGGCGGTCTAGGGTTGCCAGATGGTTTAACCCAAAATACCGAGGGCTGCCCACCTCCTCCCCATACTGTGCTGCCCAATGCAGAGGTCTGAGAGGTCTCACCTGTTCTTTGTTCAGCTTGGTTAGGATTTTATGCTGCTTCTCAGCTATGGCAGACACTTCCTCACGGTCTCGCAGACCATCCAGACAGCTGAAAGCAGGAGGGAGACCAAAATCGCTTTCAGAAGGACGTTTGGACGTGTGAACGCAATGCCCATGCAAGGGGTCCCCGTTAGGGATATAATGGTATAGTCGATTATCCAGTAAGCCAAAGCGTATAGGTTGATGCGTTCCCACCCCCCACGCCCTGGCACTGGTACATTTTTTAGCAGGCTGGCCAGCAGCCTGGCTCAGTCCCGGCTTGTGACGGGTCCAGGACCTACCCGCACTGCGGCTCTGTATTTCAAGCGTTACGAGGAGGTAGGAGGGCAAGCAGCCTGGCTCAGTTCCAGCTCATGCCAGGTCCAAGAGCTCAGACACCCCCCACTCCAGACAGGGGCTGCTGCCACCCCTGTATCAGAGGCAGCAGCATGGGGCAACAGGCAGCCAAGCCGTGAAGAGAGCTGGTTTTCCAACGGGCTCCCCTCGTGGACCAGTTCCCGCCTGGCACCCTGTGCTGCTGCCTCTGATACAGAAGCAGCAGTGTGGGGCGACAGGGGGCTCCTCAGGAGTGGGGCTGGGGTGCACTGGCTGCCAGCCCCACCCAGGGACTATAGACGGGTCAAGTAACCGATAAGAATTCGTGAGGTTACTCGACTATTCGATTCACCGATATTGAACATCCCTAGTCCCCATGACAGGGCTGGAGCCGGGGGTGATGCCTTCATCCCCCAACAGGGTCATCAGCGCACAGTTTGCCCAAATCTCAGCTCTCGCTGGAGAACGAGGAGGAACTTTGATATTCTCCACCCCTTTCGCCCTGGAGCTCTCTGCAAGGTGGCCACATGTCCAGGAGCACCCAGCATGGCAGCTCCTGAGGCTCCTCCCCCCCCGCGCAAGGCCGTTACACCTATTACTTGAGAGGAAGAACGGCCTTGCGCAAGAGGGTTGTTCTTGCGCACGAAGGGGCAGTGTAGACGCTCCTTCTTGCGCAAGAACCTCTTCTGAAAAAAATGGTGGCTCATTAGGCATGCAAATGAGGCTCAGCGATATTCCACGCTTAGCCTCATTTGCATATGACTCGCGCAAGAAGCCGCGAGTGTAGACATAGCCTTGCTGTGAGGAGCCAAGCCACAGGGAAGTGCTGAGCTCAGTGGTCCCTAACCGTTTCGGGCTGCCAGGCGGCCGGGGGCGGAGCCACCCACGCGCCACGGCGGGCACCGCGTTGGGGACCACTGGCTTAGCTGGAGTAAAGCCAGGCTTTGGATGTGGCTGAAAGGAACACGGGGCCTTTTCCCTTTGCTGCGGCCGTGGGGAAGCCCGGCCGTACCTGACGTCGCCCTGGAGAGGTGCAGGATGTTTGCTTCTCTGCTTTTCCACGGGCGCCAAGAGGCGCAAAGCTCCGCAGAGAGCCCTCCCGCCGTGTTCTGACGGGCCTGTTGCCGTCGGACGGCGGGTTTGCCAGGCACTGAAGCCAGGGCAACATGCACAAAACGGACTCACCTTTTTCGATGCTCCAGCCAGGCCAGCTCTGCCTTGGTTTTCTCCTGAAGAGCTTTTTCCCGGAGTCGAAGGAGGGCGCTACGGTGCCGGGCTCGTAGTTCTTCTTCCTTCAAGTACTGCTCGGCCATGGTCAGACTAAACCGGCCAAAGGCGCTGGACCCTCCATAGAACTGACCAACTTTGCTCCACTGAGGACAGAAGCAGAGGGCGGGAGGCATGAGGGGGGAACGGATGGATGTCCCACCAGCCTGGAACTGCAACTAGAAGCCCCCTGGTGACTCCACGTGCCACCACTAGCAGGAGAGACGCTCCGGGGCCCACGTACCTGGCTCGTGGAGTCCGTTTTTTCACTGCCGTCTCCCGAGTCATCGGCTGTGAGCGCCTCGCAGGGGGGGTGATTGGCTGATGAAGACGAGGACTGACGTGTGTGCAGAGTGTGACCACCCTTCGCAGACGGGGATCCTGAAGAAAGGGAGCAGCACGGTCACTGTGAGTAAGGGTCTGTCTACACTACCACCCTCGTTCGAACTAGGGTGGTTAATGTAGGCAACCGGAGTTGCAAATGAAGCCCGGGATTTGAATTTCCCGGGCTTCATTTGCATCTTGCCGGGCGCCGCCATTTTTAAATCCCCGCTAGTGCAGACTCTGTGCCCGCGGCTACACGCGGCACGGACTAGGTAGTTGGAATTAGGCTTTCTACGAGGTGTACCGGGAGTTCGAATTAGAAAGCCGAATTGGAACTACCTACTCCATGCCATGTGTAGCCGCGGGCACGGAGTCGGCACTAATGGGGATTTAAAAATGGCGGCGCCTGGCAAGATGCAAATGAAGCCCGGGATATTTAAATCCTGGGCTTCATTTGCAACTTCGAATGCCTACATTAATCACCCTAGTTCGAACTAGGGAGGTAGTGTAGACATACCCAGGGAGAGGAACAAAGGAAGGTGGATGCCACCCCTGGCTGGGGGGCAGGGCTGGAAGGGACGGTCTTTTAGTTGCTGTCTGGGATCATGGAGGAGACAGCCTAGGGAAGGGGCTGGAATTTAGGGGCCCAGTCTCCCCCATCTCAAGGGGGGCTGAGGCTTCCTAGGCCTGCCCTGGAACCAGATTACATCTGTGCTGGGCTGTATCTTGGAGAAGCAATAAACTCCCTCTGTTCTACTGGCTGGGGGAGTCTGTCCATGCCAGTACGGGGGTGCAGGAGGCGGGGACCCCGACGCGCCGCCACACCCCGTGTCTACACGTCATCGCGCGGCTGTAAAAAGGGAAGGGTCACGCTAAGCAACTTCGCGTTCTAATATGCTTCCCGGAGTGGAGCGGCTGCCCCACTCTGGCCAGAAGGGGTTAAAGCAGCCGGAGGGAGTGCAGTGCAGAGCCCTGGCCAGTCGGGGAGGGGCTTAAAAGGAGCCAATCAGAAAGCGGCTTGCAGGAGCAGCCCTGTTTATAAGGCGCTGCTTAGCAGAGCCCTGGGTAGTGTGGGGCTGATCAGGGAAGGGGCAGGGCTGGGTCTGCTCTGGATGGAGCAGAGCGAGAGAGGCTCCACCCTGATACCTGCCCGGCTGCAGGCCTGGATACAGGGGCCAGGAGGGTGCAGGGTCACAGAGGAAGTGGCCCGGGGAATGGGAGGACCGTAGAGGGCAGGGCTGCTGCCAGGGGGACCCTGGCTGGGACTCTCAGAAGTGGGCAGGCCTGGGTCGCCCTCTTCTCCCATAGACCACCAAGAACGGTGGCCAATACAGACTGCAGCTTGCCCCTGAGTGGAGCTGCTAGACCCGGGGTGGGGAACCTTTTTAGGGTTGGGGGTGGTTGCGCCACAGAAAAATCAGCCAGGGGCCGCACACAAGTGAGAAGCAAAAAAAACCCCTCATTGATGTGGCCCCCAACTGAGGGGGCCCCACGTTCCCCTTGCCCACCAGAGCCTCGGAGGACCCAGCCTAGTAGATGTTGGGGGCTCTAGCCCTGCGGTGGGGCAGCAGGGGGGCTAGAGCACCGATGCAGGCTCCCCAATGCTGGGGGGGTTCTGAGTCGATCCAGGCAAGGGGGCGGGGAGTGCACCTGGCCCCTAGGCCTGAGGTTCCCCACCCCTGTGCTAGACCCTGGCTGCGGTTGGCCACAGTAGAAGGGGTGGAGACTGAGGACTGTTGATACCCCAGAAGGGGGTGTGAGACCGGTGTGGTGGGCAGGACTGGAAGGCAGTGTCCTGAAGAAGACGCCAGGATCCTGGGAATGATGCAAGTCCAGAGCAGAGTGTGGGGAGAGTGCAGAAAATGATGGGTGAGACACTGGCCGGTAGGGGGTGCCCTGCTGAGGCATAAGCAAATTCCCAAGGTGACCAGCAGGAGGCGCTGGGGCGGTAAGTCTCCATGCTGCTTCCCTTCCAAGTAGATCAGTTCACAGCAGTGTAGGCAATTTAGCTTCCGTTCCAAAATACCAGACAATCTGAGCATAGGCCCAGAGGCCCGCTACACATTCATGTTTCGTAATCCCTGCTTTGACATTGACTCCTCCTGTGACCTTAGGAAAGTCACTTAATCTTGTCTGTCTCTGATGCCACTGCTGTTACATCAATAAGGTTAATGACACCAGCTGACTCAACTCCGGGGGTGTTCTCGGGGTTAATATCTGCAGAGTGATTACAGGATCTAAAGATACTGTTCTGACTATTCGTCTGTAGGGCGAGTTAAATAATTTGGGACAAAAATGTCAAAGGTGCAGTGAGAAATTTGATGAAATCTCTGCTCAGTGGCCCAACCCGAAAATGCTCCTCCATTTCTCATGCTGCCATCAGGCACCTATAGATTTGCCCCCCAAATCCCACTAAACCACCTAACTGGATAGTCACCTCGCTGCTGGATTGAGGAATCCAGGTTCACTTCCCCAGTGGATTTTCTCGCCGTGGCTTTTATGGCATCCATCACGTTGCAGCTGATTTCAGTGTTCCATGCAGATTGTTTTGGAGACAGTGTCCTAAAGCTACCAGAAAGGCGGGGGAGGAGAAACATATTTGTACATGCTATTTTGGTATATTAGCTGCCAGGGATAGTGATACCCGGCTCTTACAGAGCCCTCTTCCTCACTTAATCACAAGTATCTTTCATAACAGCCGGGTAGGGATATTTATTCCGTAGTGGAACTTCTGTATCTGAAAAGCATTTTTCTGGGGCTTAGTGGGAGCTTGGGGCCAGTTCTCAAGTACTTTGATTATGCCACTTTAAATGAGAGTTAAAATGGGCGCTTAGAGCCATGCTCATTCATGCGAGGTGGGCAACCTGTGGGTTCTGTGTGTGGCCCGCAAGACATTTCGTTACCGTTGCCCACGCCCAGCGTTGCCACGTTCGGCTGGTTTCCTCCCGTGTGGGTTTTTTCCTAGCGGTACGTGTATTACAAAAGTGACACCCACGTACAACAAGGGCAAGTGTGGTGAGGTGCGGGCTGATGGCACACAACAGTGCCGGTGAGAGCCGGGCGCTCCCTCTGCGTCCAATGCCAGCGCTGCTGCGGTTCCACTGGCGCACCCCGCACGTTCTAGGGACGCCAGCGCTGTTACCAACACGGCCCTGTCCCGGGAGACCGCCTTGCTTCCGACAATCCTGCGGCCCCCTAAGATGAAGGGGGGCCACTCGTGTGGCCCACTCACTAGTCTACCGCAGGGAGGGGCAATCTAGGCGAGGGTCTAACGCCCACGATCCACACGGCTCGTCGAAATGGACACTCCTCCGCAGCAGGGAGCAGGGTCTGGTTTGTCCAAGAAACCTGACGGTAAATCAAAGGAACCGAGGAACTGCTCCTGTTCACCCAAATAATGAAGGAGACGGCTGAGCTATGGCTACACGCCAACTTTCCTGTTACAGGAAATACAGCAGAGATCATGGGCGGAGTTGAAACCAGCTGGCCCCTTCCATTCTGCCTGAAGCCTCTTCTGCCGTCCCTCCTCTGCCGGGGCCCAGACACCCCTATTACATGGCCAGTGCCCCCAACCTCAGCTCTGGGCGGGTGGCGGTACAGCCACAGTGCCCTCAAATCCAGCCTTGGCGCGCCAGGTGGGGGACAGACTGCTTGGGACCCTCAGCCTGTAAAAGCCGCTGCATACGGCTGAGATTTTCCCCGACTCCTGAAGGGAAACAAATCAGGCCAGAGGCAGCTTGCGACTGGAGGAAGGCCTGCTGAAAACGGAGAGCTGAAACATCAAAGGGGTTAGGACGCTAATCCCACGGACAGAGCAGCTGCCATGCGAGCTGTTCCCATTGTGACATCGCTTGAAGAACGTAGCGAAACATCTCCGAGGGGTCTCTGGGTTCGTCTGTAACTTTTAAAACAACATGGGGCCCTGTGGGGCCATAGAGCCTAACCAAAACATAGAGACTCATGAGCTCTCGTGGGCAAAAGCAGCTCATCGTCTGAGGAAGGGGGTTTGCCCATGAAAACTCATGGTCCTATATATTTGTTAGTCTCTAAGGGTACGTCTAGACTACATGGCTCCGTCGACGGAGGTCGATAAAGGGCTTTCAGGTCAGCGCAGGAGTGTCCAGACTAGCGCGCTGAGCCGACAAACAGCTGATCAGCTGTATGTCGGCTCAGCGCGGCAGCCATTTAAATTTAAATGAAGCCGCGATTATTTAAATCACGGCTTCATTTCCCTCTGCCGATCAGCCTAATTTATATGGCTCCATCGATGGAGCCATGTAGTTTAGACACACCCTAAGGTGCCACAGGACTCCTCGTTATAGCAAAATACGTTACTGATGCACAGTTTGTCTATGTGTATCCCACTCACCTGCTGGGGGTGGCTCTGTCCCGGGGAGCGGCACTTAGACCACTTACAGAGAGCGAGAGACTCAGTCTGCTCTGCAGCCTTAGCTAAGTGCCAGCTGGCTTTTAGCTCAAGCTGCAGAGTCTCCTGCACTAAGTTCCCAAGGTCCCACGTTCGATTCCACCTGTCAGTGTTACGTGTGCATAGTCTGAACACTCCAAAGCCTTGCAGCCCTGAACTTGAACAAATCATAGGGTACACCGACCAAGCGCCCCATTACGCATCGCTTCCTGTACCTGACCCCAGCCGGATCATTTCTTTCAGGAGCACCTTCAAATTGATATTCTCTCTGGTCTTGCTTAGTGTGCTTCAGGCTTGCTCTCGCAGGACAGCTGGCACGGGAGCCATTCAACCCCTGTAAAAACCAAATGACCCCCCAATGGCAATGAGTGATCTTTACTAAAAGTGCCACCTTTCAGCCCGTTCTGTACTTCTCATGGACTGGAAGCTGGGTTTATAGAGCGCCTTTAGTGGTCCACTTACCCCTAAAGAGTTGTAGTAACTAATGAGTTAGCTTTGGTTGAGAACAACTGATCTATGTGTATCCTTGGGGGTCCACAGAGGTTTTCCAGGGGATACATCAGCTACTCTAGATATTTGCCTAGGCTTACAACAGGCTACATATAAGGCACTAGCAAAGTCAGTCCAAACTAAAATTTCATACAATGTCTTGTTTACACTGCTCTAATCACAATATACTGAAACGTAAGTACAACACTTATATTCCAATTGATTTATTTTATAATTATATGTTTCAAAAATGAGAGAGTCGGCCATTTTTCCATCTCCGAGGGGTCACTGTGTTAGTCTGTAATTTTAAAAACAACAAGTAGTCCTGGGGCACCTTAGGCCTGGTCTACACGAGGGATGGAAGCGACTAGTCGACTAGCCGATAAGCACAAGCTTATCGGATAGTCGAGAAGTGACTTGACTAGTCGCTTCCCCCTTCCCTTTGCTGCCGACATCAGAGAGAGGCAGCAAGGAGGGGGAGCAGGAGCCGGTGCTGGGGGGAGCCGGCTTAAAACCCAGCTCCCTCCAGCACCGTCTCCATGGGGGGGGCAGGGGCGCAGCAGGGAAACGGAGCGAGCAGAACTGAAGCGTCCCCACTCACGCTGGTTCCCACTGTGGCCACATCAGCCTTTGAAATGTACCAGGGGCCGGAGGGGCTCTTGTACATTTCAAAGGCTGAAGCGCTGCAGTGGCAACACGGGGACTCTTTGAATTCCTGCTGGCCCCGTGCTCCCTGCAGCGCCCCCCCTTTGCTGCCTCTATGAAAGGCCGCAAGGGGGGGGGGGCAGGAGCCAGTGCTGGGGGAAGCAGAGGCTGCGGGGAGGGGTCCCAGTAGGGAGCTGGGCCTCCCGGCGGACAGGGATTGCTGCCACCAAGCAGCCCCTGTTCGTGGCAGCCAGGGTTGGTCGTGGGTAGCGGCTGCTCCGGCACTAGCCCGTCTGCGGCAGACCGGGCTGTCCACCACGAACAGGGGCTGCTGGACTCAGCGCAAGCCAGGAGCGAGTAGTCCCGGTCCCGCTGATCACTGCGCCTCTGCGGCAGCTCTTACTGTATTTAAAATGCAGAGTTGCAGCGCGGGTGGCTCCTGGAGCCGGCACATGCCGGGACTGCTCAGACCTGGCTCAAAGCGACTCCTGGAGCTACCCCCCTGCGGCTCTGCAGAGCGGTGCTATCGACAAATCGTGGAGTCGATACAAATTGCATCGACTATACGATTAGCCTAATAACCACATTTTAACATCCTGAGTCTACACCAAGACCTTCGTCTGAAATAACCCACCGCAAGTTCGAATTTGTAAGCGGTGTCCACACTACCAAGCCCTTTATTCTGGACTCAGGGGCCACAGGATTCGAACTCTGCACGCCTGCTTTTCATGAGGAATAACGCCCTGCCCCCCCAGCCATACTGGGCATGCTCCACGTGGTGGGGCAGTATAAAAGGGAGCAGCTCAGCTCCGTCTGGACTGGACACGGGAGAAGAAGGACCTGCTACAGGAGCACCAGAACTTCAGAGACTCTGCCCGTTGGGCCGTGCTGTCCTGCAACCAAAGGGCTACTGTGTGGACTCTAGCCATTAGGACATGCTGCCCTGCAACTTGAGAGCTATTATATAGACTAGCCACTAGGCTGTACTGCCCTGTAACCAAACAACTATTATATGGACTCTAGCCACTAGGCCATGCTGCCCTGCACTCAAGGGCTACTAGAGAGACTTGGGCCATTAGGCTACACTGCCTCAGCATGACGGACTGACTCAGATCACAGAGAGATTGACAAGAATGCCGGCAGGGTCTACACACCCCCGTGACCTCGCCCGCACAGGATGGGGTGTGTATACACCGTGACAGCGCCCCAGTCCCATGGAAGCCACAGCACGTCTGAGGATCTGGGCTCTAGTACTTTGGGAAACAGATCCACAGTCTGCATTCTTTGTCCTGTCAGGTGAGAGAGGCACATAGGTGCCACCCCAGGTCTCAATGACTCCAAAGAGGACAGTGCCCAGTCTGGAAGGGGGCCACACAGATTTACCGCTAACCGATGCGTGAGCAGCTCCTCCAAAGACCTCTGGCTCTCTTCGGCTTCTCGCTGCGCTTTCTCTCGCAGGCTGGCCAGCTGCTCTTCCTGCTGGAGCCGGTCGGCCTGCAGGGGGAGAAAATTGTGGGTCTTAAAAAGTATTTTTAAATTGATGGCAATGAGCCACTGTGAACGCCTCCCAGGGACCTTGTCAATGCTGAGAGCCGAAAGAATTGTTTGTACGATGCTGCAGCAAACTGGTCCGTGAACCTCGGCTTTTCCTGGAAACCCTACGATAATAAAAGTGGCAGGGGTGTGTGAAAGGATGACGAATTCATGTAAGGAAGTGGGGCTCAGTTTCAAGTTGCAAACATGTCGTGCGGGGTTTTTCTTTAAATGATGCTGCATCATAACTATTTTTAAACCTGTGGGAAGTAACTTGCAAGATTCAACACACAAAGCCAAATTCCCCTCATGTGAGCAAGCCCTATTGGCTTCCGACCGGCTGGCCAGAATTCAGAATTGGTCTCCCCTGGTTGAAATCTAGTTAATTCTGGAAAATAGCATTAAGGACTCCTTCATCCTCCATACAAATTCTGGCTAACAGAAAAAGTACCCATGATGTCCACCAGGGTTGTCAATTCTGGTTAGATGTATTCCAAGCAGTTTCATCACATGATACCTTTATTTAAAGATGAATCTTTAATTCCTGGGGACTCCTGGACAATCCAGGAGCAGCGTTCCCTGGAAGCTGTGCGCTTGTGTGGCCAGTCAGGAGAAATTCAGATGCTGCCTAGTGGATTAGCAGAGCACCCACAGCTAGGTTTTGTTTTTACAGGTGGTGCACATTCACACATGCCTTGGTCCACGTAAAAAATTATTCCACACATTAATGGAAAAAATTCCGCACATGCATGGAAAAGATTAGAAGGGACATTGTTCTGGAGCGTTGGCATCTCTAAAGTAGGGGATGTAAGCGACTAGTCAACACAGTAGTTGACTAATCGCTTCCCCCCCCCCCCCCGCTGCCTCTATCAGAAAGAAGCTGCAAGGGGGGGAGAAACAGGAAGGGGTACTGGAAGGAGCCAGCTTAACAGCCAGTTCCCCCCAGCTCCAGCTCCGTGGAAGGGGGCAGGGCCGCCGCGGTGGCGTTCCACCTTTGAAATGTACAAGAGTCCCCACTGAGGCTCTTGTACATTTCAAAGCAGAAGCGTCACCTGGAGCCAGCAGACTGAGTCCCCCGCTGGCCCCGGGCTCCATGTGTCATTTCAATCTTTGAAATGCACAAGAGCTCCCGCTGGGGCTCTGGTACATTTCAAAGGCGGAACGCCACCTCCGGGGCCCTGGGGGCACTTCCGCCTTTGAAATGTACCAGAGCCCCAGCAGGGCGGGCTCTTGCTCCATTTCAAAGCGGAAGTGCCCTCATCGACTAGTCAATAGACATTCCATCGACTGTTCGATTAGTTGATTCATTTAATTTGAACACCCCTACCCTAACGTCCACTGATCCCCACCACCCCAGTGGCCTTCACATCCTGGCTGCTCTCTGGCCTTTTGGTGTTTCAGGCGTGCTAGTGACCCTCACCTGCCACACAGCTGGAGCTGGGGCCAAAGGGCAACTTTGAAGGTACGGGAAAGTCCAGACCCGGTGCGATGGTCTCTACGTATGGTCCTGCTCTTTGGAAGTCACCACCAACACCCCCATTGACCTCGGCTGCAGCAGGCTGGGGTGCTGCCTCCTCCAGCTGAGGACACTGTGTCTCCCAGGAGCAATTCAGCCTGGTCTGCTGGTGCTAGAATTGGGTCTGCCCGTGGGGAATCGGATCCTTGAGCATTGACCCCAGGAGGCCACACAGCGGTAGACCGAACGCTGCTGGCGGCAGGCAACCCGCAGGAAGGCGTGTGCAGAAATACCCAACCTCTCTTTACACAGAGCGCTGCATCCGCGTTCTGCTTTGCGGAGGGAGCTACGGTACCTTCAGTTTGTCAGCCAGCCTCCGAGACGTTTGCTGTATGGTTTCAAAGTGATCCCGGTAACTCTCTGCAGGGTCTGTGCATCTGGGGTCTCCGCCTAGGAAAGGTGAGAAGCCAGAGAGAACATCTGAGTGTTCAGCCACAAATGAACGCTGAAGAATGGCCAGGACCCGCTGTACGTCTGCGGGTAGAAGTGCATTCGAGAGAGCATCCCGTGCTTTCCCACAGAGTCAACAGGGCATGAGCTGGAGCGAGTGGCGTTGTCAGAGCTGCGCTGAGACCTGCACCTCCAGCAATGGCACCTCCAGGTTCACAGCCCCACAGCAGCCATGGCAAAGGGACAGCCAGGAACTCAGAGGACCCCAGTGCTGTCCCAGGGATCCAGGCCAAGAGGAAAAGTTACTGCTCTGCCTATTCTGTGCTATGCATGGCCCCCCAGCCTGTCCCAGATCCACAGACTCGGGGATCAGGCGCAGGGAGTCCTAGAGCATCCAGAACCGTATCACGTTCTGGCCAAGACCGTATCACGAAAGCCGCAAAAATCAGCACTGACTCCGAGCTCCCACCAACCCCACACGCTCAAGTCCTGCCACAGTTAAATGGAGTAAAACACTCATGTATGGCTGCTCTGCTGAGCAAGGATGGCCGGCTGGATCCAGGCTCTGTCCAGCGTTATGTGACCATAGAATCCTAAAGCTGGAAGAGACCTCAGGAGTCATCAAGTCCAGCTCCCTGCCCAAAGCAGGACCGGTCCCAACTCAATCAACCCAGCCAGGGCTTTGTCAAGCCGAGACTTAAAAACTTCCAGGGATGGAGATTCCACCCCCTCCCTAGGGAACCCAGCCCAGTGCTTCCCCACCCGTCTAGGGAAATCGTTTTTCCTAATCTCCAACCTAGACCTCCCCCACTGCAACTTGAGACCATTGCTCCTCAGTCTGCCACCACTGAGACCAGCCTCTCTCCAGCCTCTTTGGAACCTCCCTGCAGGGAGTTGAAGGCTGCTCTCAAATCCCCCCTCACCCTTCTCCTCTGCAGATTAAATATGTCTATAATCTAGCTACGTTTGACAGGCTCCCCCAGATCTCTGCAATGCTTGGAGGCTGCTAGGCCCTCCAGGTAGCATATTATGACAGATGATGCACAGTCATGTGGTAGCTACACAGGAGGAAGGAAGCGCGTGGACATGACCACGGGTGTTTCAGCCCCTCCTTGGATCTCCTTTCAGAGGCCTTCCCAGTTGGCTTTCGGGCCTCTATTCGTTTGTCCGGTATGTCCGATTTTGTAAACCCCCTGGGCTGTCTCTCTTCGGAGGGCGTACTCTCCCGTTAGCTTGCGCCCTCGTCTTAGGGGCTACGTGTACACGGCCTGAGAGAAACACCCAGGGGCATCACCTTGGAACGGCTCTCTTCTCTGAGGACAGTGAGCTGGCTAAAAGGTGGGGCGGGGAGGAGGGCAGACTAAAGGACCCAGGTTCTCCTAGTTTGTCTCCTGAGCACTGGGACGTTAGCCACAGGACTAGGGCTTTGACGCTGTCCAGTGAGTTGCCTGACAGCCCAGCCTGAAATGTACTTTAAGGGCAGGGTCCGCACAGGACAAGCCCAGCCTCTCCCCAGCTGCATACTGCCAGGACACAGGAGGCCTGCAGGGGCGAGAGTGGTCTACCTGCCCCACACACAGACTTGGCCTAGGGTCTCAGGGAATGGATCAGCACAGGCACCAAGGGGGCACAGAGGTGTCTGGTTTTCCGTCGCTCTGTGTCTCTCCCAGCTCAGCGAGGAATCACGTGTGTGATTGTGGCTCTCAGGGCACATGCCTGAGCTACGAGGGAGACCGGGATGGGCTCCGCTGCTGACCCGGAAGCTTGGTGCAGCTGGACCGCGGGGTCCCACATCCCGACGACGGGGTGCAAGGCGGGGAGAGCTGCACATCAGGAGTGCGCTTCGGCGCCCAGAGTTCAAGGCACTGCCTGGATGCTGCCCAGACCCATGAGCTTGGAAGAAGGCGCCTGCCTCAAAAGGGAGAGGGCTAAGGTAACGCTGCTGCAGACGCAGGAAAAAAATGTTTCTAGCCCCAGGAGCACAATGTGATTTTGCTCCCTTCTTTGCTGCTGGCTGCTCTTCAGACATGAACTCTTGCAGCACGAGGGGCAGAGAAAAGGGGGGGAACTTCGCAGCGGGCGTGCTGCCGGTGGCACTGGATAAGGGCTTCCTGCCGTCTCCGAGAGCAGCTGGGAGGCTGCTCTAACGTACCCAGGGCTGCTTCAGCCATTGGAGCAGCCTGGAATCTAGCGGGTGCAAAGTGGGATGATCCCACCTTTTCCTCCTCCTCTCGGCGCCGCACCGCCAGCATGCACACGCGGAGGCACAGACGATCAGCTTTCAGACCTCGATGCAGCCGTGTCAGACGGCTGGTTGCACTCCCCCATTCGTGGGGCCTGCTTCTCCCAGCGCTGCCCTGCCGTGGGGATCCTTTCACTTTGTCAAGGAGGAACAAGCCCAGCACCGCGGCACATTGATGCTGTCGCTTGTTCTCACTCTCGGTGCTACTTCCTTGTAACAACTCTCTGGCCCGTTGCCCGAGAGGGCTGCGTCTCTCCACTGCAGACGTAGTGCTGAGCCTGGTGCCTTTCAGGCTGACGATAGTTTCATTGTTTCCCTGTCTGTCTAAGCTGCTAACTTCTGACTTAGCCTTACAGGCTCCACCTACACCCCACATCCCTTCTGGCAGCGTGTAGGATCCGAGCAGCGACGTCCCCCAGCCCTAGGACATAAGAACATAAGAACGGCCGGACTGGGTCAGACCAAAGGTTCTTCTAGCCCAGGGTCCTGTCTGCCCACAGTGGCCAGCACCAGGTGCCCCCGAGGAAGGGGGGACAACAGGGAATCCTCACGTGATCCCTCTCCGGTCATCCATCTCCAGACAAACAGAGGCTAGAGACACCATTCCTACCCCTCCTGGCTAATAGCCATTGATGGACCTAACCTACATGAACAGGGCCGGCCTGAGCCCCTTTGGCGCCCTGGGCTCAGGCGCGCAACAGCGCCCCTGGGCGCACGGCACATGCGCTGCCCAGCCCGGCCTGGCCAATGCTGCTGGCGCGCGCGCCGGGCCATGCAGAACCCCGCGGCCATGGGGGGAAGGGCGCTGCTGGCTGGCGCTCCAGGAGCTGGGCACGCAGTGCCTAATGGCAGCTGTAAGGGACGCCGCACGCCCCTGGCAGCTGCCATCAGGCGCCCCCCATCAGTTGGCGCCCTGGGCAGCTGCCCGGCTCGCCTGTGCCTCAGTCCGGCCCTGTCCATGGATCTATCTAGCTCTGTTTTGAACCCTGTTGAAGTCCTGACCTTCACCACATGCTCTGGCAAGGAGGGTGCATTCAAAGCCCCCCTTATCTGGCTAAATTTCACAGACTCCATCCTATTCCAAATTTCCAATAGCATTAAAAAAACATACTGGAGTGATCATACAATGGGACTACTTATGAAATCATTTGCCTCTACACCTGCCTAAGCCAAGTCAACTCTATAGACGTCCCGCTTCGGATCATTCGGAGATCTGGGCTCCACGGCTCAGTTCTCTAATCACTTGACGTTAGGCAGACGCACTTACTGCTGCTTTGTTCCAGGGCAGCTCCCCTTCTTTCTGCCAGTGTCAGCGCTCAACCCCCTACCGCAAAGAGACGCCCATTCCAAGTGGCAAGTGCGTCAATGCAGCTTGGAGACGCCTGACTATCCCAGGCCTGGAAGGAGCCTCGAGAGGCAGGCCTGCCGACAGCGGGGGGCAAAGGAAGCAGTTGCCCCAGGGGCCTGGTGATTCGAAAGGGTCCAGGGCTGCTACTGCAGCAGTAGTGGTGGCCGGAGCCCCGGAGTGTCACGGCTCTGAAAGCTGCGGGGGAGTGCATTGCATTCTGAGCAGTGTGGAGGGCTGGCTGCCCAAGTCCACGCCCCTTCTGCCCAAGATCCCGCCCCTTCCTGGAATATGGAGCCACCTCCCCCATCTTGCCCAGGGGCCCATAAAGGCTGTCAACGCCCCTGCAAGAGGTCATCAAGTCCAGTCCCTCACGGCAGGACCCAGCACCGTCTAGACCATCCCTGACAGGTGTCTGTCCAACCTGCTCTTCACGATCTCCAGTAATGGAGATTCCTTCCTAGGCAATTTGCCCCTGGACTCAACCACCCTGAAAGCTGGGAAGTTTTTCCTAATGTGCAACTTAAACCTCCCTTGCTGCAATTTAAGCCCATTGTGCCTGGTCCTATCATCAGAGGCCAAGGAGAACAATTTTTCCTCTCCTCCTTGTAACACCCTATTTGGAACTTGAAAGCTTCTATCCTGTCCCCTCTCAGTCTTCGCTTTTCCAGACTAAACAAGCCCAATTTTTTCAATCTTCCCTCACAGGTCCTCTTTTCTAGACCTTTAATCGTTTTTTTACTCGACCTGCTGAAGCTTGGGAGAAGAGTGTGGCACAGAATGAGAGTTTGCGGGGTGTGGGGAGGAGATCTCTTGCTGCACAAACAGTGCCTGGTCTGATTTATCGGTCAGACTGAACAATGCCAACAGCCCTCGAAAGGGGAAAGGTCAAAGAAGGGGAAAGTTGGGAGTGATGAAAATCAGAGCAATTTTCTTTATTGATTCAAGGGAAAAGCTACACTTTCATAGCCCCACACTGAAGGGTCTCACTGCAAAATACTTTAAAGCCAGTTGGAAGTCAAAGACCAAACTTGTTTGAGCTTTGCTGGGCAAGGAGGTTGTATGATGTGAAATGCACAAGGTAGGGCTTTAATTCCTACTACAGTAGACTTCCAATATTCCGGAACCTATGGGACCTAGGTGGTACCGTATTATCAGATATGCTGGACTATCAGGAGGTACTATAAGCTGGTTATATATATACACTGAATACATTATATACTGTATATAAAGTGTTCTTAACCCTTTTCATTGTACATACTGTATACAGTATACTGTAATGTTTTAGTTTTTTTAAGCCTTTTTAACCCTTTTTGCTCTGTTCAGCTGCTGCCGCTGTTACCTTGTAACTCATTTTTGGCCGAAGCTCGCTCACTAGGCTCTTGCCATTTTGATGCCGGACTATCAGGAGTGCCGGACTATTGGATGCCAGACTATTGGCGTTTTACTGTATATTAGCTTAAACCAAAACACCAGAGGAATCTAGTCTTGGTCTTTTCAGTTTGAGGATAGTTAGTGGAAGCTGTGATGTTACAATTCTCTGCCTTGCTTTTATCACGTCTCCGGGTTCTACAAACAAGAGCCTAGCTCCCTCTGCTGACACGAAAGGTTATTACCAGTCTGCAAAGGAAGGAATTGGTTTCATGTATAAATACCTTTTCTGTGTGCTTCCAGTGACATTACGTTTTAAGTCTAGTGCACAGGTAGTCCCAATGCTCATGAAATAGTTTAAAACATCTGCTGTGCTCTAGCTTGAATGATAAAAGAAAAAAGGGGGGATCTCAGGTCAGCCATGGGCTTGACACTGAAATTCACTTTTATCTACGAAGATCCCAGTCAGGAAATACGTGTCCTATGCTTCTGTGATTCGGACTCGTGAGCAGCCCCTTACTTTCCCCAGACCTCTTTACTGAAAATCATCCCAAGCACACGAGCAGACTATAAGACTGGCCATTAAGAGTAAGAGTTTCAAAAGCACTTAAGGCCCCTTTTCAAAGGGGATTTAGGTATCTAAGAGACGCTATGTTAAATAACATGCATGTTAACCTAGATAATAGATAAGCTATACCTTTATGATAGTGTATCTCTGTCCACACTGTGATATACTGGTTGGACCTGTCTAGTCCAGCACACTCTGGTCTGGCAACATCCGTGGTCTGGCATGACTGGAGTTAGCTGGATGCCCGTTTATTAGGAGTGTGACCAAGTTTCCCGCAGTCCCATAAAGTCTGGTTACAGCCACCAGTCCGGGCACTCAGTGTTTGGTGCTGTGATTTAGTCTAATTGACTCCTCGATGTCTTCTAAGAGCCCAGGAAGCAGTAGCAGTGTTGGTGATGCTGCTAGACAATAGCAACCTCCCGGGGTCCAGCAGATTCTCTGGTTTGGCCCCAGTCAGTTTCACGGGGGCCGGACAGGAGAGGTTCGACCTGTACTTACATCTGTTTCTAAACCAATGTAGTTACAGAAGTGCAGACACTGTGCGCAGATAGGGCCTTGTGTGCTCACCTGCTGTTAGTGCCTCCTCTATATACACGTTAGCTTTTGAGGGCTGCATATTTAAGGTGGCATTCTGGGTCCAGCCCCACTGATTTCAACAGGCACAAGATTTGGTCCAGCGCGGATTATTTAAATCTTATAAACAATTCGGGTATGTCTACACGGCAAAGTTATTTCGAAATAACAGCAGTTATTTCGAAATAACTTTCCTAGTGTCTATACAGCCATTCCATTATTTCGAAATTAATTCGAAATAGCGGAGGGCTTATTTTGAAATTGGCAAACCTCATTCCACAAGGAATACCGCCAATTTCGAAACTGCTATTTTAGAAATAAGCGCTGTGTAGACTAAATAAGTGCTATTTCAAAATAGGGGGCCTCCAGCGCTTTCCAGGGTGCCCTGCTGGCCGCCCGGGCCACAAGGTAACTTCTGACCTGATGCCCTGCCAGAACCGGTTCCAACCAGCCTTAAATGCGATTCAACGTCCACCCAGTGTGGACGTGCTATTTCGAAATAGAAAAACGCTATTTTGAAATGCATTTTGTGTGTAGACATGTTATTTTGAAATAAGCTATTTCGAATTAACTGTTTTGAAATTAGACATTTTGAAATAATGCTGTCGTGTAGCATTAGTGTACTCTTCCAGGGTCGGCTCCTGTGCAGGCAAAACTCATTTGAGCTGCTGGAGTTTTTCCTGAAACAAGGGCAATAAAGAGCATGACGTCTGGGGCTGCCATTTTTCAGTGACCTTTTAGTGTGTGTTCCCACCTTGGCCTTGTGCTGCAGTGGGGCTGCCCCCAAATTAAAATGCAGCCCAGGACCCTGCAGACGGGTGGCTGGTGTTAATCGGAATCGGGAGACTATTTCCTTACCAGCTTAGTGGCTTTCAACCTACGGGTCACGACCCGGTCAGCACTGGGTCATGGAATGTCGGGCGCTAGGTCCCGTTGCTGCCGGGGATCAGGTGAGCAGTGGGGGTGGGGGGGCTAAGGCTGCTCCCTGCCTGTCTTGCACTGCAGACTGCGCTGCACCCCAGAAGCAGCCGGCAGCAGGCCCAGCTCCTAAGGGTGTGGGGTCTGGGGGGAATGCACAGGGCTCCATGCACTGCCCTGCCCTGAGCACTGGCCCTGCACTCCCATTGGCTGGAAACCTATTGCTGGCTGCTTCTGGGGCGCAGCATAGTCTGCGGTGCCAGGAGAGGCAGGAAGCTGGGAGCCACTCGAGGTCAGCCCCTCCTGACCAACCCCCAAAGCCGAAGCCCCTTCCTACGCCCCAAAGCTCTCGTCCTCAGCCCCGCCCCACAGCCCACAATCTAGTCACATGATGTTGGGTCGCGGCACCAACCATTTTCTTCAACTGGGTCATGAGAAAAAAAGGTTGAAAACTGCTGCAGCGCCCTCTGTTTCCTGCCTAAATGGACAGGTGTGTGTGTGTACTAAAGACAAGGGTTGCTTCCCACTGGACATCTTCCCAGTGAGTCCTTGTGGCGTTTGCTGGGGGTCTGTCAGAGAGAACCACTTGTCTATATGAAGTGGGCAGTCCATTGTATTTGAGAGGGGCTGTGGATTTTATAAGGAAACCTTGACGTGTCAAGAGCCAGGGATGGGCTCTTTCTCTTAACTCTAGGTGACCAATATTAACACTATTAGCTATTTTGCAAGCTCCCACTTGTTCTGCTGCCTTCTGTTGTATACTTGAAGGCTGTGTCTAGACTGGCCAGTTTTTCTGGAAAATCAGCCGCTTTTCCGGAAAAACTTGCCAGCTGTCTACACTGGCCGCTTGAATTTCCACAAAAGCACTGACTTGCTACTATTCTGCTGCCGTTCAGGCAAAAGTCCCTTTTGCGCAAAAGAGCCAGTGTAGACAGCTGAGATTTGTTTTCCGCAAAAAAGCCCCGATCCTGAAAATGGCGATCAGGGCTTTTTTGCAGAAAAGCGCGTCTAGATTGGCACAGATGCTTTTCCGCAAAAAGTGCTTTTGCGGAAAAGCGTCCGTGCCAATCTAGACGCTTTGTTCCGAAAATGCTTTTAACGGAAAACTTTTCCATTAAAAGCATTTCCGGAAAATCATGCCAATCTAGACGCAGCCGAAGAGTTTCAGAATTACCCAGGAGCAATTAGCACTCGGGGGGTGTATACATATGTTACAGATAAATATTTACATTTTGGAGTGATCTCTATAATTGCGCCTCATTATGCAAGCTGCACTGCAGAACTGACTTGCACGCTTTTCTGCAAAAGAGAGTCCCAGTTTCCACAGATTTTTGTTGACTAATAATAGAGATGTAGCTGTGTTAGTCTGGTCTTGCTGAAACAAACGACAGGACTATGCAACTTTAAGGACTAACGAGATGGTTTATTAGGTGATGAGCTTTCGTGGGCCAGACCCACTTCCTCAGATCAAACTGTGGAAGAAAATTGGCACGACCATATATACCAAAGGGATACAATCAAAAAAATGCGAACACAGATAAAATTAACAAATCAGATTTTAGAACAGAGGGAGGATCGGGGGGGAGGTTAGTGTCTATGAAATAATGATATTAGGGGTGATAATTGCCCATTACAAAGATAGCTTCCCCAATTATCACCCCTAATAACTTCTATATGTGTTCACTTTTTTTTTTATTGTATCCCTTTCATATGTATGGTCGTGCCAATTTTCTTCCGCTATTTGATCTGAGGAAGTGGGTCTGGCCCACGAAAGCTCATCACCTAATAAACCATCTTGTGAGTCTTTAAAGTTGCATGGTCCTGTCTTTTGTTTCAGCAAGACCAGACTCACAAGATGGTTTATTAGGTGATGAGCTTTCGTGGGCCAGACCCACTTCCTCAGATCAAATAGTGGAAGAAAATTGGCACGACCATACATACGAAAGGGATACAATCAAAAAAAAGTGAACACATATAATAGCTATTGGGGTGATAATTGGGGAAGCTATCTTTGTAATGGGCAGTTATCACCCCTAATATCATTAGCTCATAGAAACTAACCTCCCCCCAATCCCTCCTCTGTTCTAAAATCTGATTTGTCAATTTTATATGTGTTCACATTTTTTTGATTGTGGAAGAAAATTGGCACGACCATATATACCAAAGGGATACAGTTTGATCTGAGGAAGCGGGTCAGTTGCTGGAGCGCCAGTAGCAGTCTCCGGGCACTGGAGGGCTGGCGGGAGAACGGTAGGCCTCAGCCCCTGCCCTTTCCACCCATGGTCCTGCCCCTTCCGAGCACCCTAGCCACAGGACCAGCAACTCCGTTAGCCCTCCTGCGTATGCACCCCCCATCTGCCAGCGGGGTAAGCATTGCTCTTCGTGACCTGTTCTTCAAATCTATAGCGTCCCTAAAAATGACAAGACCTTGCCTTCCCGAGGAAGCTGTGACGCAGGCTGGGTTCAGACCAACGGCCTCTATCTCTGCAAATGCTCGGGGCTTGCAAAGACTTTTATCCCGTATACAAGCCAGGCAGAAGTTTCTATCGTCGTCAAACTATAGGTGGCAGGGGGCTTTCCTCGCTTATCAAGAGATTGCAACATCAGGCCCTTGCCCATTAATGCCGGGTGAGTGAAACACCCTTCGTTCAACGGGAAACGCTGCAGACAAGAGACTTAGTCTCCAAACATCTGAACTGCCCTTCCTATTGGTTGGAGATTGAGGATGAGGCCAAATAAATCATGCTGATTTGCTCACTCCCCTCCTAAATCCAATATTGCATATAAAATCTTGGGGGGCAACAGGGAAGCATCCTTAATAAGAGCAAAGTACCCTCTTTGGAGAAAGATTATCTGGGCTTGTTCTTTTGTCTCCGAAAATCCCTCAAAACAATGCACCATCTGCTACAGTTTGGCAAAAAGAAGCCAAGGTCTCCTCTGACAAACGCACACGCTTGCTATTGTTTGCTCCTTAACCCTTTCAACGGCAGACTTTCCCTTGTCTCTATGCAAACGTTTATTTAGAGTATCAAATGACATCGCTGTGCAGCATCAACCTTCCCCCAGGAATCCTCAGTTCAACTCTTGCCTCGGCCACTGACCTTGGTTAACTTGTTTAAAAGCTCCCTGCCTCAGTTTCCCCACCGGCACAACTGTCCCGGGTGTACCAAAGCAGGTGTTGGGAGGGTTACATCGTAAAGCTTTTTGAGATCCTCCAACAAAGCCTCCAGGGGCTACAAAAGCATACGACAATACAATAGCAGTAGCACAATCGGTGCGCTTCTTCTCAATGAGACATGTTTGTTACAGCTACAGCTGGCTACAAAAAAAAAGGAAGGATTTTTTTTCACAACAAAGCTCATGCTCTCCCTCTCCCCTTTTTGTGTGCGTGCCAGAGTTTGACATTTCAATGACCATTTTAGCGGAAACATCAACAATTCAAAAAACCTCTGACTACCCCGTGTCACAATTGGCATTGTCACCTTCCCTTCATGCAGGACAGGCAAGACCCTAGGGTATCGTGACAAAGTGCCTTAGCAATGCAACCAATAACTACTGCATTATGAGACCCTTCTTTGTTAAACCCCGTCTTACCCAAGTTGTCCTCAGTTTCTTTTTGCATCCCGATCCTTCGTGCTGGAAACGCGCAGGATTCGAATCCATGACTGAGAGATGCTCTGCGACTTCGCCTAGGAGAGGGTGAAATCATTTCGGCTTGATTCCAGGCTTCAGGAAGAGCATCAGCGATGGAGGGAGTCCTTTGATTTGCTGGATGTCTCTCTGGCCTGTGGCAAGCCCACAACAAAATACACGTTGGATGTCAGATGTGAGTGCGAGAAATCCTTACAAATTATATATAATGTGAACGAGAAAACATGTATAATGGGGTCAGAAATTGACCTCAAATTTGTCTTGGATTAAATCAATAGAAGCTAGATTTATACCAATATTGTATATACAATCTGGAAGAAGTGGGCAACCATGAAGCATCCTTAATATGAGCAAGGGCTTTTTCAAAGTACCCTCTTTGGAGAAAGTGGATTTTGTGTCAACTTGCCTTTCAATGCTGGGCCTGATTCTGCATTTCTCAATGAACCCTGGGGGAGCAAAGGATGGAAGCTACATGTAGCGTCACTAGAAACCCTTCCCCCAGTCTCCTGAGGAAATAGCGAATGCAGAAATGGACACAGAAAACCTTTTGCATGACTCCAGAATCTCGCTGCCTAAAACTGCTTCAGGCTGTCATAACGATAAGACTGTGATTCTCGAATGCCTTTCATGTGAGGATCTCTAAGCACCTTACAAACAGGAATGAGTAAACCTGTGAGGTAATGAATTTGCTACTGCTTATATTGTCCACAGGCCCAGATCAGGGCCTCATTTTGTTAGGTGCTAGACACACACGCACGCACATGCACACGCACACGCACACACACACGCACACACACACACGCGCACACATACACACACACACACGCTGTCCTGAAGAGCTTACAGTCTATGGATAATGATTCCCATTTTACAGATGGGAAAACAGAGGCAGGGGCAAAGCAACTTGGCAGAAGCCATGCAGAGTCACAAAATGGTGACGCTTGTCTAGGATTCCTCCTCCTGAAGGTGTGCTCAGAACTCTCAGCAAGAAGTTTTACTAAACGGCAACAAACCAATTAGGAGCCTGGGAAACAGCAGCAGACCAGAGGAAAAGCATGGTCATGGGAATAAGAGCAAAGGAGTAGGCGGTCAGAGTCCTCTGTTCTATTCCCAACTCCATTTGAGACACCCGTGGAAAATCACCTGATCTCTGTCAGCTTCCACACCTATAAAACAGACCAGCAAAACTGGCATTTCCAATTAGATTCCATTAGCAAATACGTTAGAAGCAGAGAGACTGATAGGAGTAGAGCGTTTTATAGTGGGTTATAAACACACCACAAGAAAGTGTGTTAGCGAGCTATAAGCAATTTGCTGGACTTTGTACCAATGGGGTAACCAGTTAGTAAAATGTTACTTTTATTTGTTAACCCTTTTATAAACGGAAGCTTCACATAGCATTGGACCAAAAATCATACCCAACCCCCCCCAACCTTGAGAAGCTAAAGAGGCACCTAGTTCCCTATCCCATTTACTGCTTCCTCAGAGCTGGATTTTTCAGCGCTCCTGAAAATGGAAATAATGACCCTGCTGTTCCGAGGCTGAATCGATTAGAGCGTCATTGTGCAATCCAGGCTCCGTTGGGGTGTCCTTTTTCCACCTCCACGTGTCAGGATGGACACCAAATGAAATTAATGGGTAGCAGGTTTAAAACTAATAAAAGAAAGTTCTTTTTCACACAGCGTATAGTCGACCTGTGGAACTCCTTGCCAGAGGAGGCTGTGAAGGCTAGGACTATAATAGCCTTTTATGGACCTAACCTCCATGAAATTATCTAGCTTCTCTTTAAACTCTATTAGCCAGGGGATAAAATGGTGTCCTTGGCCTCTGTTTGTCAGAGGCTGGAGAGGGATGGCAGGAGACAAATCGCTTGATCATTGTCATTGTCTTCGGTCCACCCTCTCTGGGGCACCTGGTGCTGGCCACTGTCGGCAGACAGGATACTGGGCTAGAAGGACCTTTGGTCTGACCCAGTACGGCCGTTCTTATGTTCTTATGTTATGTTCTTATGATGGGACGTGTTTACAAAGCTCTTGGAAATGCTCTCAGGCAAGGGGCGAGGGAAAGGCAAAGTATCTCTCTGTATCACGGTTCTAGGACTTGTGGTGAACATGGCTGGGCCCTGCCACAGGGGTAAATGCCTTCATAGGGTGAATCGTGCCGAAGGAGGACGTAGGGATGTGAAAAGTTACCCAGTTAACCTGATGTTAACCCGTTTCGGTTCACCAGTAACAGGTGGCAGCTGGAGCAGCTCTCTGACTGCCACAGACTGGGGCTGCTTCAGCCCCACAGGGGACCGCTGCAGGTATGGGCCGCTTTCCTTCAGAGCAGCCCCTGTCAGCAGCAGGCCAGGCGCCCCACAGAGCAGCCTCAGTCTGTGGGGAGCCCATGCCCGCTGTGGACAGGGGTTACTCTGGCAGGGGCTGGCAGCTGGAAGCCAGTAGCTAGCAGCAGCGCAAGGCGAAGGATGGGAACCCCATGAGCTACTTCGTCCAGGCTGGAGTGGTCCCCCCTCCTGGATCCCGCTTAGTCGATTAACTAGTTAAATGTTAGGTCGACCTAATGTTTAACTGGTTAACTGATTAACCAGGATTTTACATCCCTACTAGGAAGCTCAATGAACTGCTTTTTCCTGTGATCCTGGCCACCACACAAACTAGGCGGTCCAAGTAGATCAGCTATTGATCTAGAAGCTCCATGTACACCACCTCCACGAGGGTATTCGCTCCCGGTGCTGTAGCCTGGTTCACACCCTTGAGCCAGAAAATTACCACGCTAGGAAGTGCCAATGTAGACTTAGCCTCAGGACACTGCTAGTCTGGATTTGAGCTGCGCATCTCCAAGCACAAAGATGCCTGTTGGCAGCGAGGACACAGAGTCCACGGGGCATTTTTAAGAAACCAGCACAGAGCTTACTAAAAAGATTAGGCAGGCACACGTGAAAATGGGCAGCTATTGATCTAGCAGCGGCTCCAACAAGATAGGGAGACCGAGTCAGACTGAAATATTGACAGATGGTTTTTGTACACAAAAAAATGAATGTGGAAATGTTGGGTTTTTTAATCAGCAATCAGCTTAGGGAAATCCCATTTCATTTTTTTCCATGAATAAGCTTTTCCTTTGTTTTTCCTGTCACCGAGTGACCCAGAATAACTGAACTGAGTAGAGGGGCTCTTACCAACTTGTGCCTTGGATGGAGTCTGTCCCGAGAAAGTGGGGACAAAGCTGGAGGAGGAAAAGAGGGGAGGGGGTTTCTCAGGAAGAAATTCTGATGTTTGTCTCTGGCAAATCCCTGGGCCTGGTCTCTGAATTAGCATTTTGTGTCTTAGAAACATAGAACACTACAACTGGAAGGGACCTCGAGAGTCATTGAGTCCAGTCTCCTGACCTCACGGCAGGACCAAGCACCGTCTAGATCAGAGCTACTCAACTTTGGAAGCCCCGGGGACCACAATGATACTCACAGCACATGCCACGGGCTGCAACTTAAGTGTGGTTGCATAGACGTGCAAATAGCTTCTTCACACTGGCAGGCATGAATACAAAGATTAAGGCAAGACTACACAACACACAGGCCCCATTTAAGTCAGTTCTGCTGATATTAATAACATGCAATATTGACCCGACTTCCACCCATATGACAGCACTTTTCCGTTAAAAGCATTTGTGGAAAATCATGCCAGTCTAGACGTAGCCTCAGAGTGTAACTTCCAAAATTGCCATTCTTAGCCCCTTCCCTCTTTAGTTAAACGTACATCTCTGGGTGTTATATAACAAATACACACATATGCACTCCAAGCTAAATCTGCAGAAATTATAATTTCTCTCTCCCCCTGCCCCGAACTTCGGGAGTAAAGTGAGTGAAAACAATTAGTGTAAATGAATCTATAGTATCCAATTGGCTAAACCACACTTTAATCCTCTGCGAAAAGGAGATCAGTAGAGATTTAACTAGGTACTCATAAAGATAATCAATTTAGTCTACTTCTGTCAATGCCATATGTCATGCCAATGCATGTTCTGCAGAAGAACAGTGGGGAGGGAAGGAAGACCTGCATATTACTTTTCCAAATGTTTGTGGGATAAATAACCCCCTAAAAGTAACGTGTCTTTAGACACAGACGTTCATTTATAGCTCTGAACATAATGCTCTGTAAACAAAGTCTGGTGCTGGTACTAAAGGAATTGTTGGTTTTAAATGCCCCCATTCCGTTCCCATCCTCTCTGCAGATCACTGTACATGCGAGCAGGAATCACCAGGAAGAAATGGTTCCTGACGCCTGTCACAATTATTTGACACAAGTAGGAGTTTTGCTTGGATGAGGAAGATCCATCGGTCCCAATCCTACCAGGTGATCCGGGCTAGGATTTCAAGGGGAGTTGGACATCTAGGCCCATTAGGCATCTGGAAAAAAATCCCCCCTGAAATTATTCCAAGTTGAGGGTACTCAGCACCTCGCAGGACTGCGCCTGCTGTTCATTTCACACACACACATCCCAGAGCTTTCAGCATACTTTCTCCAAACAGAAACGTGGCTGCAGAGTACAGAGACTGGCCAATATGCAGAGATCCATCATAGAACACTGGAACTGGAAGGGACCTCGAGAGGTCATTGAGTCCAGTCCCCTGCCCTCACGGCAGGACCAAGCACCATCTAGATCAGCCCTGACAGGTGTCTGTCCAACCTGCTCTTAAATATCTCCAGTGATGGAGATTCCACAACCCCCCTAGGCAATTTATTCCAGTGTTTAACCGCACTGACAGAAAGTCCAACCTAAATCTCCCTTGCTGCAATTTAATCCCATTGCTTCTTGTCCTATCCTCAGAGGTTAAGGAGAGACATAAGGATCTTGCACAAAAGGGTTTTTTTGCCCAAAACGGAAGCAGCTACACGGCTTCTTTTTGTGCAAAAACCCCTTGCACAAAAAGAATGGGCAGAAAATATGCTAATGACATCGCGACTCATGTTAATGAGTCCCTCGTTAGTATATTTTCTGCCGCAAAAACTTGCAGTGTAGACAAAGCCTATGTCTTCTCTTTTCTAGACTAAACAAACCTAGATGCCCTCTAGACCATAACGTTAAGCTTGGCACTAACGTTTTCCGAAATTTAGAAAACGGCGACTCAAGGTTCTGACTGTAAGTGGGACAACTGGGCTTCATATTCACAGGGATCTCTGGTAAGGGATTTTTAAGCAATGAATTTCCCTTTTGCCTGCAAAATTCTCATTGTGTTATGCTCACAGAAGAGGCCTGGACACAGGAGCTGGGATGCTGTGGAGGCTCATTACTTTTCGGGATCAGGACCAAGGGCTGCAAGTTAGGGTCGGAGGTGTGCTCCCCACGACAACGCGTGCTGTGACATCTAACTATGCTGGGCAGGGGCTCTGACAGCCTCCACGGGCCTCTGAACAAGGTGTGGGGGGGGGGAGGTTCGCACTCGTGGAAGGGGCAGGGACAGGGAAGCCAGCCCTGAGCGCCACCTGGAGCGCACCATGCCGGCCCCCAGGCAGCCCTCAGTGCCACCCAGAGCCCGGCACGCTCTCCCCCAGCCCTCTGCACTGCCCGGAGCACGCAGCACGGTGCTCCAGCAGAGATTTAAAGTGCCCAGGGCTCTGGCTCTCTCCCCCTGCACCCAACATCCCTCCCGGAGCCTGTATCCTGCACCTCAACTCCCTGTGCCAGGCTCAGCTCAGAGCCCCTCCCACACTCCAAATCCTTTCGCCCAAGACCAGAGACCACATCCCCCTCCATCACACCCCCGCCTGATAAAAGGGAGTGATGGGGGAGGGAGGGAGGATGGAACGAGCAGGGGCGGGGCCTTGGAGAAAGGGGGCGGGGCCAGCATATTTGGGTTTGAGGTGGATCCTGGATTACTCCTTGATTGCACTTACATTCAAAAGTGATCTCATGCTTAAAACGGTTGGAGAACGCTGCTCTAAAGGGGTCTGCAGGTTAACAGCGCTCCCTAGTGGGCAATCATTGAACTGTACCCGGAAGATATTACCTTTGCGGGGCCAAATCCTGCCAGGCCTTCGGGAGGGCGTTGGGTGCTCTCCCTCCAGTGAAATGAATGAGACAAAGGGCCCCAGCCCTCTGCAGGATTGGGCCCACCACTTACTAAGTCGCCTGATCTAGCATAAAAGGGAGGCTTTCTCTCGCCTCATCTTCATGCCCCCGATCCAGCAGCGCTCGATGAGCATGAGGGGATCCGTCGTTCCCCAGGTCCGCCGCGGGGAGGGCAAGAGATGAAGGTGAGAAAGCAGGAAAAACGTTCCAGTGCTCAGGGGTGTTAAGAAAGTCACTTTGGGTAGGTCTGCCCTGCCGTTACACACCCACAGCTGGCCCATACCAGCTGCCTCGGGCTCTCGGGGCTCGGGCTATACAAGGCTGTTTCACTGAGATGTAGAGGTTTGGGCCCAGACTGGAGAGGTTTGGGTCAGATTCTAGGACCCTGCGAGGTGGCAACATCCCAGAACTTGGGCTGACGTTGGTTCTCCCCTCCCACCACATCCCCTTCGCCCTAACTCAGCTGGCCTGGGCCAGTCGTGGGTGTCTGACTGCAGCTAGAAATACCTTTGGGGGGCTGTGGAATCCCCGTCGTGGGAGGTCTTTAAATACAGGTTGGACAGACCTCTGCCAGAAATGACTTATCCTGCTGCAGGGGGAGTACCGATTAGATGGCCTCCTGTTCTTCTAGCCCCACATTTCTGTCGAGATCCTGGGTGAGGTCTCGTAGCGGCGAGCCTGCCCCCCAGCCAACGGAGCCATGGCTACGTTCTCCTTTGATCACGCTAGCTCGAGGAAAGCCAAGACACGCACCCTCCGTTCCAGCTGCCTTCGGACCCCGGTGGTACAAACCCAACTCCTGGGCTGAGTTCTGCACAATCCCAGGTGTGGTAGGAATCCGGCACAACGCAACAGCTGAGTTTTGCTTTAAGTTTCTGGTCCCTAACCCTCTGCAGACTGTGCTACAAATGGCAGGCGATGGTTTAGCCCTGCTCTCCCTTCTCCAGGGCAGCTAAGGACTTCGAGCAGCATTGGGGTAATATTGGGGTGGCCATTTCGGAAAAGGAATTGGGGGGCGGATGGAGAGAGATTGAGAAATCCAAGTCCCAATCCCCTCTAAACTCCAGGGCATGTTTTGCTCAAGGTTCACACTTCGTGGATCAGGACCCTCATTTGAAAAGGCTGCTGTCCAAACTTTTCTATTGACCTGCTCGAGCTGTACAAATTGGTGACTCCCAATATGTGTCTGTCTTGTTGCAAAATCAGCCTGCTTGGCCGTTCTCTGAGTAAGGGGAAAAGAGCATCGGTACTCCGTGCTGAATTTGCTGCCATTGATTTGAACTGTATGTGTGCACAAAGCAGTTAACAGAGAATGATATAACCAGATTTGTTTACCTTCTAGTGAAGTATGTGGCAGATGGAGAAGCTATGCTGGCAATTGGCATGCTTCGCAGTAGGCACATTTCCACATCCGATTCCTTCTTTGCAATGAAACCTTTGAAAGAGACAAATGGACGTTTTTAATAAACACACTCGTCAAAGAAATGAAAATAGTTAGCCCATGTTCTTCTCCCTCTACTCACACAAGCACTGAGCTCTTATATGGGTCTCTTGATCCAAAGATCTCCAAGTACTTCAGAAAGCTGGGCTGGCATTATTATTCTCATTTTGCAAATGGAGAAACTGAGGCATGAGGTGTGGGGGCGGGAAAGGGGGGAGCCAGACATAGACCCCAGATCTGTAGCTTCACAGGTGCAAAGAAAGGAGACCAAACCCAATACCCTTATCCCAGTTTTCTAGAGTGAACTTCTCAATCCAGCCCGGCCCCTGGTATCCCGACTTCCTCCGTGTGCACAAGAGCATACGATGAACGGCTGGGGAATCTAATTTTATTCCCATGTCTAGAATTGCATACCCCACCCTCTTCTCAGCCAGCAGAGCAGGAGCAGTCTTTATTTTGGTGCAGCGTCGCGCTCCAAGCATCCGGTGGCCAGACATTTCCCTCCCCGCGCAGGATAATTCCCGCTAAGCCCATAGCCATGCAAACAGCTAACGTCACCATGAGAGCTGGCTGGGACTTTCTGATCTGAGAAGAGCTTCCCCAGAGTCTGATGGGCTCCGATCTGGTGATCCAGACAGCCCCTGCCTCTATTAACGGGGGTAAAATGTTCCCTTCATACTGCTACAACCAGAACCTGGCCCCTTCCAGCTCTTCTCTAGAGGGGGGTTTTCAAAGGCAAGAGGGACCATTGGAGGGTGGGCAGATGTCCCAATTGTATAGAGACAGTCCCAGGATTTGGGACTTTTTCTTATTTGGTGCCTATTCCCCCCACCTCCTGTCCCGATTTTTCACATTTTCTGGTTGGTCACCCTACAGTGTTGAACATCAATGGAAGCTGCATGGATCACTCTCACTTCATGCCTTTAAAACCTCCTGCAATGCTAACGCAACACCACGCCCCGCAATGCTAACGCAACACCACACCCCGCAATGCTAACGCAACACCACGCCCCGCAATGCTAACGCAACACCACGCCCCGCAATGCTAACGCAACACTACGCCCCGCAATGCTAACGCAACACCATGCCCCGTCATGCTAACGCAACACCACGCCCCGTCATGCTAACGCAACACCACGCCCCGCAATGCTAACGCAACACCACACCCCGCAATGCTAACGCAACACCACGCCCCGCAATGCTAACGCAACACCACACCCCACAATGCTAACACAACACCACACCCCGTCATGCTAACGCAACACCACGCCCCGCAATGCTAACACAATACCACGCCCCGCAATGCTATCACAATACCACGCCCCGCAATGCTAACGCAACACCACACCCCGCAATGCTAACGCAACACCACGCCCCGCAATGCTAACGCAACACCACACCCCACAATGCTAACACAACACCACACCCCGTCATGCTAACGCAACACCACGCCCCATCATGCTAACGCAACACCACGCCCCGCAATGCTAACGCAACACCACGCCCCGTCATGCTAACGCAACACCATGCCCCGCAACACTAACGCAACATCGCACCCTACCTTTGCACACATCCTTCTGGGTTTTCCCGTGCATCTCAGAATTGGAACTCCATGGTAACCCCTCAGTAACGGCAGCTGTGTCGGACAGAAGAGCCTGTATCTGTTCCTTCCTCTTCTGGGCTTCTGCTCCTTCGGGGCTAGGCAAGAAGAGAGTCTGATCCAGTCCATCTGGTGCACAGTCTAACAGCGTCCGTAAGCCATTAGGGCTTGGAACACCCAGGATGTTCATGGTCCTGTTTCTCTCACTCTTAGGCATCTTGGGCTTGGGGCATGGAGAAGCCCAACGGGGAGGTTCTACAGATTCCTCTCCTCTGTTGCCACCAGGGTCTTGCAGCCTGCTTGTTCTCCTCAGCCTTTCCGTTGCTGCCTCAATCCGCTCACCAAGCTCCGTGGCTAGGGAGTGAATGGCCTTCACTCGATCCCGTGTGCTTTTATAGGGAGGGCGGCTGGAAGTGTCCGCAGAAGCTGAGTCCTTGAGGCCAGATTTTGCAGTTTTCAGTGCAAGGAGAAAGCCCTGAGGAGGTTGGTACCACGTTGGCAAAGGGCTGACTGCCAGGTCTTTAAGGTTCAAAGGGCTGAGATCCCCACTTTCAGATGCCAGGGAAGAAGGAAAATCGAATGTCTCTGCTGCTTCGGGTGGCCGAGCTGTCTTTGGAAGTAAGTCTCTGTTTAAATACAAAGAGAAGCCACATCAGGGCAGGAAGTAAGATACAATCACAGAGGTCAGCCTGACCTTTAAAGGACACCAGACAAAGAATTAGGCAGTTCACGAGACAGAAAGATTTATGTTCTATATAGATTAGAAAATTCTGGATAAATCCAGGACCGAAGAGGTACCACGAGGTACCTATGAAGTATTACTCTCTTCCTATCGGCAGGCTGGTAAACTAAAGTTCCATCGACGGAGCCATGTAAATTAGTTTATTCGGCATAGTCAAAGAAGTGGGGATTTAAATAATCTCTGCTTCATTAAAATAAACATGGCCGCCGTGCTGTGCCGACGATGAGCTGATCCGACACAGCGCGGCAGTATAAACGCGGATCTGTCGGCTGGGGAAGCCTTTGCGACTGATCCTGTAAACCTCCTTTCACGAGGCATAAGGGATCAGTCGGCAAAGGTTTCCTTGGCCGACAGATCCGCATCTAGACTGCTGCGCTGTCGGATCAGCTGATCGTCGGCACAGCGCGGCGGCCATGTTTATTTTAATGAAGCGGGGATTATTTAAATACCCACTTCTTTGACTATGCCGAATAAACTAATTTACCTAGCTGTTGGCACTCTGCTAACCAGTTGGGCAGCCTTTGAATTTCTCCTGAGTGGCTGTACCAGTGCACAGCTTACAGGAAACACTAACGCTAGGGAAAGGGCTTAAGAGATGCACATTTATATCTTGATGGCTCATAAAATACCTCCTTCCCTGCTCCTCACTTCTCAATAAAGCATGTGATGTTCTAGGCACCCACTCCGTAAAATTCCTTTCCGGGCTCCTTTTCGTTGTCTGTTCCTGAAATGAAAGAGGAACTATGAATGTGATTTCTAAATATCTATGGATCAACAAAACACGGTTTAGTCTTTCACGCCACCTAATAGCTGGTCTACATAATCAGATAAGAGTCTACTACAGAGCCAAGCAGAGACATTATTCTTTCAGTTCAAGCTGCGGAAGCTCATGCTTTTGCATCCAATGATCAAGAGTTCCAACCCCACGGATAACCCCAGAAGGGATCATCACCATTAAAATTTTAATGCCTGTATTTATCCAGATTTGACTCCATTTATACAAACACTTAAATTGCCTCCAAACACAGAACCGCGGTATTTTTTTTCCCGCTCTATCACCATCCTTGTTCATTTATTTTCCTTTCTGTACTTACCTGGGCAAGTTTATACTGAGAACTTTGTGTTGCACGCACAGTTTGCCTGTTTAAAGTTTGTGCCACCCTGGAACATGGTTTCTTTGCAAAAGCTTCCTTCTGTTTCCTGTACAACTCCTGCAGTCTCTGAGCTCTTGTCTCTCTGGCCTGCTTGAAAGACTTTTTCTCTTCTAGGTTTTTCTTCTTTCTTTCCTCAACCTTTCGGTGCATAAATTCATGCACTTCTTCCAGGCTGTAGGAATGCGATTTCCTGACATTTATACTCTTTTTAGCAGGCTGATTAACATTTTCCTTCTCCAATACTTTCTGTCCTGGGCTGTTTGAGCCATTTCTTCTTGGAAGAGATGCACTTTTTCCTCTGTGGCAATTTCTTGGCTCTATTCCAGTTCTCATTAATGAGGACCTGGTCTTGTCTCTGCTGTAATCAGAGGGAGTTATGCCATTGATTTTAGTTGAAGAAGGATTGGTTTCTGGACGCGACTTTGGATCTTCTGCGTTTCCGGTGGTGGTACCTTTCTGTTGCTTTGAACTTCTGTATTCCTCACAAGATTGGTTTGGCAAATGTAGATCCCTTAATATTTGCTTTGCATCTCTGCTCAGTGCATTTTCAGTGGACCTGCCTGCTGTAGTCTGATAGCTTTCCTGCGGAGGGCTGTTCCCCATGTGATCACTTCCACCACTTTCTCTAGAGCTTTGTTCCCTCTGTGGGGTTGTTATAAATTCTTTACCAGGTTCTGTAACAACATTTTAAAGCAACAGTTAGTTAGTTGGTTATTTACAAATATATTAGAAGCAAGAGGAAGACCCAGGACAGGGTAGGCCCATTGCTCAGTGAGGAGGGAGAAACAACAACAGGAAACTTGGAAATGGCAGTGGTGCTTAATGATGTCTTTGTTTCGGTCTTCACCGGGAAGTATGATGATGAAGGAATGCCTAATGGAGTGAAAGCTAGTGGAAATGGGGTAAGTTTAGAAGATTTTTTTTAAAAAAGAACAAGTTAAAAATTACTTAGAAAAGTTAGATGTCATCAAATCACCAGGGCCTGATGAAATGCATCCTAGAATCCTCAAGGAGCTAATAGAGGAGGTGTCTGAGCCATTAGCTATCACCTTTGAAAAATCATGGAAGTTGAGAGAGATTCTAGAAGACTGGAAAAGGGCAAATCTAGTACCCATCTATAAAAAGGAAAATAAGAACAACCCAGGAAACTAAAGACCAGTCAGTTTAACTTCTGTGCCAGGAAAGATAATGGAGCAAGTAATTAAGGAATTCATCTGAAAACATCTGGAAGAAAATAAGGTGATAGGTAACAGCCAGCATGGATTTGTAAAGAACAAATCATGTCAAACAAATCTGATAGTTTTTTTTGAGAGGATAACGAGTCTTGTGGATTAGGGAGAAGCGGTGGACGTGGTATACCTAGACTTTAGTAAGGCATTTGATATGGTCTTGCATGACCTTCTTATCAATAAACTAGGCAAATACAACTTAGATGGGGCTACTATAAGGTGAGTGCATAACAGGCTGGATAACCGTTCTCGGAGAGTAGTTATTCAGTCATGCTGGAAGGACATACCGAGTGGGGTTCCTCAGGGGTCTGTTTTAGGACCAGCTCCATTATAAAAGACCCTGATCTCTCCCCTGTTCCATAACCTAGAAGTTACAAGTAACTGTACCAGAGTCATTTTGCGGGCTCTGCTCTTCAAACATGCTCCCCAGCTTTGGAAATTTAGGAGGAGGCCCAAGCAACTTTTTCACCAGCTTCTGACCTTCTCGCCAGGCAGAAGCCCCAAACAAGCTGGATCCTGCAAAACAAAATACAGACGTGGGCTTTCTTTCTTCAAATGAATGAATGAATTCAATTAAAACAAAGCCAGTGGGAGGGGCTTTTGACTTTTCTCAGGAGCTAGTTTCAGGGGCCCGCACTCAGGATGCTATGGGAAGGAAAGGAGTGTTAGAACTGGTCACATTTTTTCATTCACTTGTTGACATTCATCAGACTGTAAAATGTGAGGCCGCTAGAATTTTAGAATGTTAGGGTCCATTTGCAGCAGGGGTGGGGAACCTAATGCCCCTGGCGTGCCTGGATCCTCCCCTTCCTCAAGGGCTGGCTCAGGGAGATTTTTTTTCCCCTTCTCACTTGTGTGCAGCCCCCAAGTGCTATTTCTGTGGGTCAGCGGCTCCCAGGTTAAAGCGACTGGGACTTTTCAGTTTAGAAAAGAGGAGACTGAGGGGGGATATGATAGAGGTCTATAAAATCATGAGTGGTGTGGAGAGGGCCGATAAAGAAAAGTTATTTATTAATACCCTAAATAGAAGAACTAGAGGACACCAAATGAAATTAATGGGGAGCAGGATTAAAACGAATAAAAGAAAGTTCTTCTTCACACAGCGTCTAGTCAACCTGTGGAACTCCTTGCCAGAGGAGGCTGTGAAGGCTAGGACTATAATAGAGTTTAAAGAGAAGCTAGATAATTTCATGGAGGTTAGGTCCATAAAAGGCTATTAGCCAGGGGATAAAATGGTGTCCTTGGCCTCTGTTTGTCAGAGGCTGGAGAGGGATGGCAGGAGACAAATCACTTGATCATTGTCTTCGGTCCACCCTCTCTGGGGCACCTGGTACTGGCCACTGTCGGCAGACAGGCTACTGGGCTAGATGGACCTTTGGTCTGACCCAGTACGGCCGTTCTTATGTTCTTATGTTCTTATGTTCCCCCTCCCCAGCATTGGGGAACCCGCACTGGTGCTCCAGCGACACGCCCCTCCTGCCGCGCGCACTGTGGGACTGATGCGCCAGCAATGGCTCCCTGCTGTGGAGGGAGGAGCCCGCATCTCACGGGCCGGAGTCAGGCCAGCTGGAGCCGGATCTGATCCACAGGCTGCTGCCTGGCAGGGGAGGAAGCAGCTTCAGGTGCTACCGCTCCCCGCCCCTTGGCTAGTGCAGTAAAGTGCTGCCTGGAGGCTTTTCCCCCACAAAACCTCCCAGCCCAGGCCCCCCTGGGCACCGGTGTGTGAGGGGGATCCGGGGAGTGTCTCTCTGCTTCGCACTCAAGGGCTGACTCAGGGAGATTTTTTTTCCCCCTTCTCACTTCTGTGCAGCCCCCAAGTGCTATTTCTGTGGGTCAGCGGCCCCCGACGCAAACAAGGCCCCCGCCCCTGACTTACAGCCTGGCATCGTGCCGCCTCCAGCAGCCTGCAGACACACACGAGGAAGTGGGCTAGAGCGAGACCCGGAGGCTGACAGGATTAAGGGGTTCTCCACATAGGAGACTGAACCCTGGTTTTGCACCATCTGCCTGTGACGGTTAAAAGCATTTTGCTGAAACCTGAGACCCCGAATCCCTGAGGATCCTAGATACAGAAAAGCTTGTGAGTTTCCCAAGCGATATCTGTTCACAGGTGCTGCAGGGGCTTGAGCACAATGGGCTGCAGAAGGTATCGGAGCGGGGGGGAGGCTAGTAACAGCGTGACCACCTGTCCTGGCTTTCCCAGAGCACGAGGTTTTTGGAGACAACCCTCTGGAGACATTTGTAAGGGTGCTTGGTACATGCTGCCAGCTGTCCAGTGGTGAGCTCTGGGGCTCCTCCCAGATGCTCCATTCTTATTTATTTATTTTTGTGCCTCAAAGGTGGGAACCGTGGATGTTTAACGAGAACATGCTTTTATTTTCGATTCTTTCAACCTCAGTGGGGTAAACTAATTTGTTTTTAAACAGGTGAGAATCAGCAGGATACAGTGGAGAAGAATCAATGGGCCATACAGCATAAGAGGCTGTGTATAATGCAAAAATAAATGATACCGCAAGAGGCACAAATGAATAATTCTTCCTTAATAGGTGGTGCCACATAATAGACCACATTTATCAAAGTTTTACTTCATAATTTCAGATTATATTCATGGGATGCCAATACGCCCACTGGTATAATTATGTATTTATGCCAAACACCTCACCAGAGGAGTGTGAAGTTGGCTAAACAGACGGATTTTGTCCACTTGCCGAAAGCCCCGGAAATTTTCCATGGGTGAAAGGTTTTAACAAAGTTCTGAAGAGGTTTGACCGGGACGATTCTGTCGAGGTGAAACAGACCTTCCTGGGCCAGATTCACAAGGCAACAAAAGATGCAGGTGGGTGCCAAGTGGCGAAAAAGCAAATGCCCCCATAGATCCATGTGGGCTTTGGGCAGGGCATGGGAATCCCCGCTGGAGGACAACTACCCCTGTTAGCTCTGAGCAGGTGAGTGTGCTAGAAACAGAGGGCAGCCACGATGGAGCAAGCAGAGGAGAAGCTAGTCACTCCGAATTAGGGATGCTAAAATGCGTGTATTTTTGTAAATGTGTAACTGCTGATATTTATAGTGGTTCTGCGTTTAAATGCCCGGGGAAGGTGCAACCACCAGCTCCCATTGGCCTACCCTCCCCTCACCATGCTGCTGCCTCTGTATCAGAGGCAGCAGCGTGGGGGGCAGGCAGCTCCGCTTGTATTGGTTCCCGCTTCCCCCCCACACACACACACACACTACTGTCTCTGCCTTAAAAACCGGCTCCCCACGCGCACCGGCTCCCACTTCCCCCTGCCTCTGATACAGAGGCAGTGGGGGGGGGGAGGTTCTGCCTTTAGGATTAACCAATGAGCCCAGGCTCATCAATAATTGTGTAAACAAGTGCACGTTCACATCCGTACTCTGAGCACGGATTCGACACCGGAGGCGTGTGCTCAGGGCGGCTAGCCCCTTACGCTGCCTTACAAGGGTGTGTATTTCTCCCCGAGCTGGGAATCCCACCCCACTCGATACACAGATGTATCCTCCGGGGGTTCAGATCTAAATCTCACTGGCTTTCAGTGGGAGGCAGGCAGGCCTGCTGATGGGGGGCAGAAGCGGGAGGCCCGGTAACAGGAACAGTGGCAGCCAGCATCCTGGGCCCTTTAAATCTCCGACGGAGCAATGTGAGGCATGCTCCAGGCAGCTCTGAGGACTGGGTGGGACAGGGTGCAGCGCCCTCTGGGTGGCACCGAGGGCTGGCTGCCTCCGCCTTCTCCCTGAGGTGCCATCCCTTCCAGCACAGTAAGTCTGTCGCCTCCCTCCCCCGGAGGCAGGTGCCGAGCTGCCTTTGTAAGTTCCACTACATAAATCTGGCCCATTATTAACGCGACTTTTGGGGAGATTGGCTGATTAAGGGATTTATACGACCAGACTCAGCCAACCTCTTTAAATATCAGCTGGAAGATACTAGGCCAGATCCTCCAGTAGCGTAAATGGGCACAGCTCTGATTTCAATGGAGTTACACCCATCTCCACCAGCTGAGCCTCTGTCTGCGATGCAAACACAGCAACCCACAGCCCCATTCTCAGGCATCGGGTTCACCACTAACTCCTGGGGCTCATCTTTGCTAGACAATTAGGCCACGTTAGAAAACAAATCTTGTTAACTAACGTTCCAGGAAGCTCAATATCGAGATCCCTGACGAAAGGGAGACAGGAAGTGTCCCCCACAGAGTGACCGACATCACTTCCTGCAGCCTGGAAACTTATCTCGGGAGGGCTCCAATCTGGATACTGACCAGACCAGCCAAAGTGGGGGTTGCAAACTCTAACAGGGAAGGGAGTGAGACAGATCGATCGTTTGAATAAAACAACTTTCTAGCCTATTTCTCTGTACACATAGTCCCCGACTTACAAACGAGTTACGTACCAAACACTTGGTTGTAACTCGATCTGTTCGTAAGTCGGACCCCGTTCATTTAAATGTGACCGCGCTGTTTGTAAGCGCGGATCGCATTTGTAACTCGGGGACCGGCTGTAATGTGCTTAATGGGAGGTTGGTCATAAGGACGAACGGTCGTAAGTCGATGCGTTTGTAACTCGGGGACCACCTGTATAGTTGGGCAGTAATAGAAATGCAGGGGGTGGCTGTTAATCTGCAGTTTTAGAAATTACTTTCACCGCTGTGTTTAACAGACATTTCTTACAGGTACTGTCCAGGGTTCCCTCCAAACTGCGCGGCAGCCCAGCTTAAAAGGTGATTAATAAGCCCCATCCTGAGCCTCTGCGTGGGTGGGGCTGATTAATCCCGTGTCGCTGGATTGCCCCAGGGAACACTGGTTGTGTGTATCTTACACACCCTGGGAGGGGTTGCAATATGACAGTACGTCTGAGAAATTTAAGGTGGAATGCCTGGAGGTTCAAAGCAGGGGGTTGCGGTGTGGGGGGCAGGACTCAGGGTGGTGGTGTGGGGGGCAGGATTCAGACTGGGTGTGAGGAGGGGCTGAGGGGTAATGGATTGGGGTGAGAGGGGGGAGGGTAGGACTCAGGGCAGAAGACTTGGTGGGGGGGAACCGGATTCAGGGTTGGGGTATGAGGAGGGGCTGAGGAGCAGAGGGTTGGGACGTGGGGGGGCAGGATTCAGACTGGGTGTGAGGAGGGGCTGAGGGGTAATGGATTGTGGTGAGGGAGGAGGGTGGGCACTCAGGGCAGAGGACAGGGTGTAGGGGGCACAGGATTTTGGAGTGAGGAGGGCTCAGGGCAGGGGGTTGGGGTATATGTGTGTAAGGGAGAGTGCAGGGGGCAAGGATGCTCTTGGTGTGGGGGCAGCCTCCCCACCAGGCCTCGTACCAGGACCCTGCAAGCTCTTCCCCTTCCTGCCACTCAGGGAGCAAAAGGAGAGCGCCCAGCATGGGTCACTCCCTCCCCTGTCCCCGCCCCGCCCTGCCCCGCCCTAGCCGGGGGAGAGTCACGGCAGGCTGTGCGCTTGCCTCCTGCTCCTGGAGAGTGACGAGAAAGGGAACCACAGCAAACCGCATCCTGGTGGGAATCTGAGGGGATAGGGAGCTTCACACCCCCCCGCCGCCCTCCCTAAACGGCCTTCTGGGAGGGGCTGGGGCAGGCCCGGACCCCAGCCAGCCCTTGTAACCTGCCTGCTGCTTAGCGCGACAGCCAGCAGGCGAGCCCTGGGAATTCAGCTGGGAGCATCCCGCATCTCCTCCTGCAGCCAAGCGCCCCTTCCCGCCACTGCCTCCTTCCCGGTGCAGCGCCCCGGGGTGCACTGCCTCGCTTTCACCTCTGCCCGCACCGCTCTTCCAGTTTCTCTGAATGCAACAGCCAAAACCGAAAAGTGGCTTGACGCACTTCCCCCCCCGCCCGCCTCTAGCGAGTTCTCCCTTCAATGAAACCTTTATTTTGTTTAATCTGCACAATTTTTATTCACTTCAAAAACTTCCGTCAAAATCCGAGAACAGATTGAATCCCTGATGAAAATGCCTGCCTAGAGGGAACCCGTCTTAATTGAAATGTTCTGCAATTATTTTTTTAACTTTCTTTGAACAGATGAATATTTTATAGCCATTGCAACTTAACTTTTTGTTAACTACAGCAAATTTATAATTCATCAAATTCCCAAGTACTTTGCCTCTGACCCCTGACCCCTCATTCATCTCTTCTTAGCCCTGCCCTGGCTTCCTCACTGACAGAAACTAATGGCCAATAAAGACATCGTGACAGAGGCAGTTACAATGATGAATGTTTCATATAGCATGCTCTTATTATGACCCAGTCTCTGTGGAAGATCAAGCCATTTTTCAAGCAATCCATTAAAACAAAAAAAAAAGAGGGAGAAGAAAATTATTTTATATTTCATGCATTTTAAATAGCACGGTGGTAACCAAACGCATTGCACTGCTTCATTCATAACCTCGTCTGCGGAGCGCGCTACACGGGGGGTGCTTTTGCTTTTGTCTCTGAAGACACATCTGTTATAGTCTTGATGGCGTTAAATACTTGGCTTCAGATAATCTGCACATCCAGTAGCCTTTGCTCGTTTCCTACAGGGTTTCATAGACATGCCAAGCTGGAAGGGACCTCCAGACATGGGCAGCGGATGACAGCCCACCTGGGGAAGGCAGCTGAAGCCCCGCCCCTTCTGCCCAAAGCCACACCCCTTCCCCATAGACCACACTTCTTCACAATCTCCCCCCCAGCTAAGCCCCACCCAACCCCAGATGAAGGCCGGGGCTGCCACACACCACGGCCCCCAGTCTTCCCCGGCTGCTGGGCTGCTGTGTGGCCCCAGCCCCTCCTTGGTGGCTGGGCAGTCTAGGCAGTTTTGGGAAGGTAATGCCTTCCCTTGCCTGCATCACCTACCACCCATGCCTCCAAAAGCCATCGAGGCCAGCCCCCTCTGCATTGTGGCCAGACCAAATAAAAACTAGACCCTCCCTGAGAGGGGTTTGTCAAGCTGTTTTTAAAAGCTCCCAGTGGAGCGGAGTCCCTTGGAAACTTATTCCAGAGCTTAGCTGCCTTGATCGCTCGAAAGCGTTTCCCAATATCTAACCTCAGTCTCCTCTGCCTCAGATTAAGCTTCCTGTCGTACCTTCAGTGGGCATGGAGAACAATTGATCACCCTCCTCTCTCTACTATTTTGCAAGACTATTGTCAAGACTATGTCAACCGCAGCGTTCTTCCACTGACCTACGCACATTTCCATCGGGCTTAGACCAACCTAACGACGGTGCTCTCGGTGTGACATTGTTCGCAGCTCCGAGTTTAGGTCACTCTAATTTTCAAGTGTAGACCCGGCCTTGCAGAATGTCTCACCTCGCTTAATAAAATACAGGACTATGTAGCACTTGAAAGACTAACAAGATGGTTTATTAGATGATGAGCTTTCGTGGGCCAGACCCACTTCCTCAGATCAAATAGTGGAAGAAAATTGTCACAACCATATATACCAAAGGATACAATTTAAAAAAATGAACACATATGAAAAGGACAAATCACATTACAGAACAGAAGGGGGATGCAGTTGGGGGGAGGTAAATGTCTGTGAGCTAATGGTATTAGAGGTGATAATTGGGGAAGCTATCTTTGAAATGGGTAAGATAGCTAGAGTCTTTGTTGAGACTCCCGCGCAGAGTCTACAAAAGCTCATCATCGAATAAACCATCTTGTTAGTCTTTAAAGTGCTACATAGTCCTGTATTTTGTTTCAGCTACACCAGACTAACACGGCTACATTTCTATCACCTCACTTAATAACAACCACTTCTGGGGTGCAGCAGCACAGCTGTTTTAACCATTTAGCCCTGCCCTCATTTGTCTGTTTTGGTCTCCGGTTCCATTATGTTACTGCCTTTATTCCATCTCTGTATGGACCATGATCCTGGAGGGTGATTCCCCAGAGCTCCTATGTATAATGCATTATAGAAGTAAACAACATGAGATGTTGCCAGATTTGGGACGTTTCTTAAGCACCTTTGTCCATTTCCCCCCCATTAATACTTGTCAGTCTCAGCCCAAATAATTTGCCTCTTTACCTTTCTCTTTCAGAGTTTTCTTGGGGAGGGAAGACTTGGAGGATCTCTGCTCCTGCTTGTGTGTTTGCGTTCTGCTCCTCGTGTGTCTTTGGTCTTGACCTCGGGGAAAGACATAGAAAAGACTGAGCTTAGAAATGCAATCCAATTGCAAACGTAACCCTTTTGGCTGACACACCAAACACTGTGAAATTAACACAGGTTTCAGACAGTCACATTAGTGGCAGGTTTCCACACGCTGTCTTTTTGTGGCCAGCTGCATTCCCAGGTTGTGAAGATAATTAGTTGGCTTGCACTGTTTATTGTGCCATGCTTTGCAGAAGAATGGCTCAGAATCAGTGGAGTACCATGTTGCAAGGTTTAAAGCAAGATGGAGCCGGATCCAGTTCACCCTGAAGACAAAGGGCGTCTGTTCACTGATCCCTCCCTGCCTCGCCTCCTCCGGGCATCTTTTAGCATCACTTCACCTACATCCTTCCTAGTCTTGAGGCCACTTGCTGTGGCCAGCCTGCTTTGAGGTAAGGACCAGTCTTGAATTGGCTGGAGAGGCCTCTTGCGTGGGGAAAGTACCCAGCGCCCCTGAGCATGCTGCTGGGACAGAAGGACAAAAGAAAGATTTCTGATCTAAACCTACGTCTTCCGCGTAGCCCTGGGTCCATGCTATGGCCTTGTGACAGTGCACAGATCCACTTGCTCACTGCCACGAATCTCTTATCCTAGCGTGCTAGAGGTGGAACAAAGGTTGCCCCAGGAGTTGCTGGGCCCCTGCCCCCATGATGTCTTTCTACCCACCTTAAGTACTTATCTGATCCCTGTGGTGGAGTAAAACACTAACCCTGCCAGCCTAGAGAATGCACCCAATCAGTCATGCACCTGGAGAGACACATTGCTAATTGGCTGAGGGCCAGAAGGACGGAGCTAATCTGTAATAAGTAGAAGTTCCATTGGGAGGGGCCAGACTTTCTCTGGCTGCAAGAAGCCCAGAGACAGATGAATGGTCCATGCAGGTTCCCTGACAGGGAACATACAAGGGCTTATGAGTACTAGGAGAGAAGTTCAGTAGCTCAAGGGGACAGGAGAATTATCCAGATTCATTTGGACATGCTTGGGAGAGCCCAGAAGGGGTTGGAACAGCTCAGCCCTAGAAGGCAGCAGCAAGATCCCACACTGCTGCAGGGTGTTAGGCTAGAATGATCACCAGGCTGTGCTCTAGGCATTTATCCTCACAACACCCCTATGGGGGAGGGCAGTGCTATTGTCCTTATTGTATAGATTGGAAACTGAGGCACAGAGCAACTAAGACCCATCCACACTGAAAACACCATCTCCCCATGCAATGATTCTAGCTTAGCCCCTAGGTTAGGCAGGGCAGCTTCTCCCACCTCTCACAAAGGTGAATTAACCACATCCTGAGGGCTCTCTGACGGAGAGACTTGAACCCACAGCCTCACAGTTCCCAGCTAGTGACCTAATCCCTGGACCAGCCTTCCCCTGCTGTCAGCAGCTGCTCTAATTGTAAATGACCCATGGAAGGAGGATTCCCCAGCTTGTTTTGTGATGTCTGACGGGAAGGCTCTTGGGCTATGCAAATTGTCATTGCAGAATTGCTGGCTCCTGCCAGCAAAATCCCTGTTAGCAAGTCGTCTGTTGTACTGTTAGCAGCACTCACCTGGACTCCTGGTTTTATAATCCCCACTTTGCCTGGCGCTGGCTAATTCTTCCAGTTCCGACAGTCCAGGCTCTTCGTTGGCGGAAGACTGAGTTACCTTCAATTTCGCAGCATTGAAACCTAAAGGCATGGAAAATTAAAAGCACTCACACTACAGTGAGATGTGCCGGGCTGTGGGCTGACAGCGATGCATTCCTGCAGTTGTTAAAGACAGACTCGGACTTAGCAAAACCAATCCCAGCTCACGCCTGACTCACACGCTCCCTGGTTCTGGGGCAGCTACACGTGTTCACAGATTCGTTGGCAAGACCAAGCGGGACAGAAACGAGGAGCAATCAAAGTGTGTTTTAAATGTAATCCGTCTGGACTGGTTGAAACTGGCTTTAACACCGGCTCAGTAAAGGTCCCACATTTATCTCAGGGTAGGTTAGATTCCTAGTGCTCGGTGGGGGGCTTGGCTATTGTGATGCTGACCCCTGTCCACAGAACTGGACTCAGACCCAGCAATTCGCTTCCCCCAGAGCACTGAGCAGCATCGCAATGTAAACAGCTCTCGGGCAAAGACTTCTGGGTGCACCTGTGAATGGCAGAGGGCCTGGGGCTCTACAGCCGATGGGACGATTGAACCACCTGCGCTAGATGCTGCATTGCATGAGCAGTGGGCAAATATTAGTCCATTAGAAGGCGGGTTGACATGCTGAGTTTTTCAGCCTGTCTAGTATATTCTGATATAACCGTAATAGTCAGGCTGGCAGGCTGATCTCAACACACCAGCATCCTTTCTGCTGAATCTGGGCATTCATTTGCAGAAACCTGGTATGGAAAGGAGTACAGTCCTCTAAGGCCGACTTGGGCATCTCGTCCCAGCTTTGCTTTCGGCACCATTCGAGTGCCACTGAACGAGCTGTTACTCCTCAGCGGTGCATTCTGGACTGGACGGGTTCTGCTTTAAATCCCGTCACACCCCCTCCAGGCTGCTGTGCTGCCATTTCTCAAGCACAGCAGGAGTCTCACCGTATCTTTTATCTGACAAAAACAGAAACTGTTTGCGGGGCAGGCAGAGAGCATGCTGGGAGCTTAGAAGAACAATAGCTTAATTGACACTGGTCCTACACTTGATAAGTAACTTCCTTCTTTGTTGTACTTTTATATCTCTCTCTCTATATATACAGTGCTTGCTTTTTTTTTTTTTTTTTTTGTGACAGTAGCACCAGTGGGGGGTTGTTTTTTTTCTTGACAATTTTTTTGCTGGACATCTGGCAACCTTAGTACCGGCACCCTTGTTCTTTTTTTCAGAAAAGCACTATATATATATATACACACCCCTCTTTCTGTAATTTCCACTCCAATGCATCTGATGAAATGGGTTTTACCCACGAAAGCTGATGCCCTAAAAAATCTGTTCATCTCTAAGGTGCCACGGGACTCCTCGTTGTTTTGGCAGATACATCTGAATATGATCTGAGGAAGTGGGGCTGGCCCACGAAAGCTCATCACCTAGTAAACCATCTTGTTAGTCTTTAAAGTTCTACATCGTTGTTCCTTTTGTTTTAGCAAGATCAGACTAACACAGCTACCTCTCACTATTCAACATGCAACCCTCTGAGACTTGATACTCTAAACAGTGGTGGGCACTCTGTGGGCAGCCCATCAGGGTCATCCACTGGAAGACCACGAAACATTTTGCTGACATTGACTATTCACAGGCATAACCCCCCTGCTCCTGCAGCTCCCACTGGCTGTGATTAGCTGTTACCAGCCAGTGGAAGCTGCAGAAAGCAGTGGTCCTGCTGGCCGCAGGTTGCCCACCACTGCTATACAGGTACTTCCTCTATTATTCCTTAGTAATAACTAGCTCACGTCTAGCACCCATTATGCATAGATCTTAAAACACTTGACACGGTATCATTATTGCCATTTCACAGACAGGAAAACTGAGGCATGAGGTGGGGAAATGACTTGTTCCAAGTCACCCAGGAAAGTGTCACCAAGGAGCAGAATCCAGCTCTCGAACTCTGTCCAGGCAGCCACCCGATGGAGACAACAACCTAAGCAAGTTCTCTTGTGTCTATTTGTGAGCACAGATGTGAAACCCAAGGGCCAATGAGTCAGTGGTGGCCCTCCACTGACTTGGTGTGTGAAGCTGCTGGAAGGAGGATTCTGTATTTGACGGGGGGACAAGGAAACATTCTTGTGACAGATGCTTGATTTAAATGCTGATGCCAGAAAGCTACCAAGAGGCTTGGGCATGTTAGAAAAAAACTCATCAGTGGCTTCCTGGGCAGTAGGGGGAGAAAAGGCAGGCATGTCCCACAGAGGACGTGAAGGTGTGATGTGGACAGGGTGGGGTGCTGGGGAAGCCAGGGGGTTAGTTATGCGGCTGTCCTCAACTAATGCTGATAGCAATAACGTCACTGTTCCTGGGCCCATTTCTTGTATCCCTCGGCCATAAGGCCTGTGAACCTTAGTTATCAGGAGTCCAAAAGAGTAGCAGGGCTCAGGAGCAGAGACACAAAGCAGCCGCTCTATACACCTCCGCCACGGGCGGCTGGTAATGGAGGCAAGGGAAGACACAGCCTTCCCAGAACTGCCTACGCACCCTGGCTACCCAGAAAGTTGGGCCCACGATGTGACAACCCATCTTCCCCAGCCGCCGGGCAGAGCTGGCGCCAAGGCCGCTGAACAGCAACCCCGGCGCTCCAGGTGGCCAAGAAGGATTGGACTGGGGGTGGGTGGGGCTTGGCTCCAGGGGCGGGACTCAGGCGGAAGGGGCGGGGCTGGAGACTGCCTTTCCCAGCTGGGCCTTCACCCGCCACTCATGACCACCCTCCAGAAAACTGACCTTGCTGTAGCAATCCCTGCTCTGGCGCCTGGTATCACGGGCCCCACCCCAGCCCCAGGGCTAGAGAGAGGAGCTGGGTCCCCCGGGCAAGGGGAAAGCTTCTGTTGCTAGCACCTTGCAGCGGGCTGCCCTGCCCCGCGGGTGCCCTTCCCGGGGCAGCGCTGTAGGAACACAATTAGCACTGACCTCTGTAAACGGGGGCTGGAGGCGCAGATGCCACTTTGCGAACCTTCCTCGCCAGGGGCCGCTGCGGCAGCAGTTCTGCGGGGCAGCTCGCGCCGGGCAGCTTCGCTCCCCGAATCAGACCTTGGTGTCGCTTCTTCTGCTCCCGAATTCTCTCCTTGAGTCGCTCGAGCTTGTGGTCGGGTGACCCTCTCCTCAGTCCCTCCAGCATCTGAGCCACAGGGCCGCGGCCGGGAGAGAGGGCGCGCCTGGCGAGCGGGGCTGGTGGGCACAGGGGAGTGTGTCTCCAGGCCACACAAGGGGCGACTTGCTCCGGGGAAGAGGGCAGATGCTGTGAGGAGCGGGGGGCTTCCCCCCTCGGTTCGGTGGGGCTCTTCTCGCCTGTGTCACTAAAACTGCCCCCGTTTCGCAGGACGCGGAGAGTCCCCGGAGCAGGCTGAGTGCCAGCTGCAGCTCTGCCATCCCGGGCTTCCCTTCGGCTGGGGCTGCATGTGGCAGAGGCTGGCACCTGGCTGCAAGGCAGAAGCACCATTCTGGGTGAGTCATTTCTCACAGCACGACTCTGAAAGGAATGGCCCTTTGGCCACAAGGGGAAAACGTTTGCTCCATTTCCCCTGCTCAGAAAGAAGAAAAGGACCCTGAGCACCTTGAACTATTGGGAAAGGAATGATCAAACGGCCTATTACAGTTCTTATTTCAACGCTCATTGGAGTTTCTCTCACCCTGTCCGGTGGAGGAGCTCAGAGCCTCCCAACAACCCGCATTCATCCGTAAAACAGAAAGGGAAACTGAGGCATGGTGTAAGAGGAACTTGCCCAAGACCACACAGCAAGTCTGTGGCACAGACTGCAACAGCATCCCAGAAGCCACTGCTTTAACCTCTTAGTAGCACTCAGCGGAGAGAATACCCCGTCCTCCTAATCAGGTGCACAAATCCCTCCTATTTGAGGAAAAGGGGAAATTCCCCATTACCTATGAGCAGTGTTGGGTCTCTGACACACTGAACCATTATGGCTTCTTCCTGGAGAAGTGCATATCTATCGCTGAGTTCAATATTTGCCAATTAAAGAAAACCAGGAGCCATAGGAGAATCTACCAAAAAAAGAAACTGAGTCTGGCTGAGTTATTAAAAGCCATGGTTAAGTTATGCAGGGAGGCTCATCAGGAAGATAAACTAGTAAATCTGCAAGCTGGCTCAACATCTCAACTAGTAAATCTCACTGGCCTTGCAGGTGAGATTTCCTACGGTGAAACGATTTAGTAGCTTTAGTTCTTAAAAAAAAAAAAAAAGTTTTGCACGTCCGAGATTTTTGCTCTGTATGGGTGTCAGCATCCAAGGACCCGAAAGCACTTTCAAAATACGTGTTCACTAGGTTTCCCGGCACTACTTGGGTCCTTCACTGAAATATGTTTTGTTTTTCTTCATTTAAATCATTGCTCTGGGGTGGGGCTGTGGATGAGAGTTCAGAGTGCCGGCTGCCCTGGGCAGAGAGGACCACCTCGCCCCTCTCTCACTACAGCACTTTGGGGCCAGGTGACAAGCACCTCTCCATGGCTGCTTCAGAGCAATAGGCACAGCTGGGGAAAGTGCATGTCCCCCGGCTGGGAGACAGACAGACAGACAAACAGACACACAAACAGACAAACTCTCTGAAATATATAATAAATAGCTGTCCCTTTCTCCACTCCATCCCCTGCTGGCCCAATTGGGTAATAGCCATCCTGGTCCACATCTCTGTCTCCTTGCTGCCCCCTGTGGTCATTTTACGGAATAACTTTCCCTCATACTAGACTCCTCCCTTTCCATTTTATGAGAAACAATCGAATTCCAGGCACATCCCAATGTCCTGGCACAACCAAACTCTGACCTTGCTTTAAGTTATGAGAAGAGGAAGCCGCCTACCAAATTTGGTGGTCCTAGCTTTTACGGTTTAGGAGGAGTTTTTGAACAGACTCACAGCCAGATGGATGGACAGACAGACACATTTCTAAAATATGTAGTAAGAAGGAGCACAACAAGAAGAAGATCAGCTATCCCCAGCTGGAGAATCAGATATGGGTGTAACTTACCTGCAGGATAGACAGCTCTCCTCAGTCTTGATTTCATTTGAAACAGTTTCCTTTTGGCCGCTGTCGGTTTCTAAAGCACAACACAATCAAAACAATGAGAGTCTGAGAGTCTTCTTGAACTAATATGAAGTTTGACTGAAGACCGCACAATAGATTTTAGTGGGAGCGCTGTCAAGACCAAATCTGGCCCTTTAAACACACCGGTACAGTTTCATCCATGAGGAATAGCGCACAGTAACAAATCCCTGGAGAGGGCCAGTCCTGACTTGGCCCAGCCTTTGAGCTTCTGGGCAGGGTTGTTTCTGGGTTTGCACATGAATCAGTTTGTTCTGTGGTGTTTTGGCAAATCCTGGTCTCAGAACCTCTCCTTCATGCCCCCGGTTCACCCTCCTATCCTGTCCCCACTAACCCTTTCCTTGGAAGCTGTCTCAGTCCCCTATGCCTCGTTATGTTTTCCCATTAGCAAGCCAAGAGCCTCAGAATTAAGCTGTCACTTTGAGAATTCTGCAGTGCCCGGCAGGGTTGCCAGGTGTCCGGTTTTCGCCTGGAGTGTCTGTTATTCTTTTTTTTTTTTGCTCAACAGAATTTTTCCTCAGTGGTTTTTTTTGGGCGGGGGAGGAGGGATGGAGTGTTCAGTATTTTTTGTTAAACCATCTGGCAACCCTAGTGCCCAAGCGCTTCGGGCAGACTTAGCATCCATAACTACAAGAGTCACCAGCTTAAATGCCTGGCTACAAATGAACTCAGTTCTGAAAAACAAGTTCCTGGCCGACGTGAAAGTAAAACCAACAAGCTGAGTTCTTGTCACTTTGATCTTAGCCGTGATCTGGTGAAACTCCCTGCTTCTTTCCTTAGCTTCTTTCGGCTTTTAGAGAACGATTTTAGAGACTTTGCTGCCATAACAATGTGTATTGACACGGAAACCACTGTCCTGCTGTAAAATCCTAATGGAGATGAGTCACAGGTAATTGTTACCTTGGCGTAGTTATTTGAAATTAACACTGTACTGCCTGAGTTACCTGCACAGAATTCCTGCACCTGATATCCACTGGATGTCACCTCCTTAGCCACTTTGGGGTAAACATCACACCTTTCTGCAGTGAAAACCAGCCCTCTTCCAGTTTAGCTCTTTTTCATTAAGAGCTGTGTAGCCTTCCCCTTTGTTTCCTCCTCCCTGCTCCAGACAATCAGCCAATCAATCCCAGCATTGTTTCTCCAGTAAATCAGAACTCACCCAGACTCCTTTCGCATAGTAGTTTTTTCCTGGCTCTCTGTGCTTTGGCATAATTCCAGTCTTCATGGTCAAATTTGTTTTCAATTCGCTGTAACTGTAAAAAAGGCAAATTTCCTTTACAAAAGGGACATAGATGTGCTGCATTTCTCTGGTTGCCTTTTGCTGCCATATGTTACTTCTCTGATTAATTCTCCTCCCCAGCTACTCTGCATGTAAACACCGGCATGTCTAGGCATGTTATGTTTGGTATTTTCTACCGTTGGAAGGAAAGCAGTAGACTGGAAAGATAAGAGACAAAAACACCTCTCTCCATTATCAACACTGGCATGCTTAATAGATTTAAAAGCATTTATTAAAATTAATGTTACAATTATCTAATGGGCGGGTTAAGGAAAGTGAGTCTGTGCATTGGGGTATAAAGTGAAACCCAATTCCAATCCTGCTGAGGAATGTGTAAATCAGGAGTATTCTACAGCAGCCACCCAGTAAACACAACTGTGCGGTGACAATGCAGGGCCTTGATCCTGGAAACACTTAGACGTGTAAGTAGTCCACAAGTAGCCTCATAGAAGTCAGAGCACTAGCGTGAAACACGTGCATAAGTGTGCGCAGGATCAGGGCCAACTCTCTTACTATCATGCTTCACTATTGCCAGAGATAACCCATCTCTGCCAATAGTCAGGGCCGAGTGAGGGCAGTGGGTCAGCAGATGTTACTGAGCATGCTCAGTACAAGTCAAGCCGTAATTCCGGGGGCGGGGGCACGTGACCCATGTGTGTGTGTGTACCCCCCCCCCCCCCCGCCGTCCGCATACATCGCCTCTGATTATTGCCATAAGAGCAAAAGAGACCAGAGCTGGAGATGCAGGGTGAAAGCCCCACCTCACTGACACCCGTGGGGCCGGGATTTCAGCCACCACTTAGGCAAAACTTCGTTTAAACAGAGGCTTTTTCCCAGGGAACCCGACAGGATTGCTGAGCTCCAGAGCAATGTGGGGGTGGCTCCGCCCACCTGGAAGGGGCGTGGCCTGAGGCAGAAGGGGCAGGGCCCAGATGGTAGAGCTCCCCCTATCCTCCGAGGGTGCTTATAACTGGCGAGAGTGCACGGTTTGGGGTAGGGATGTGAACGATTAGTCAACAGGCTAGCTGACTGATCGCTCCCCCCCTTGCTGCCTCTATCAGAAAGAGGCAGCGGGGTTGGGGGGGGAGAGGAAGGTGTGCTTCAAAGCAGCAGTGCCGCATGGAGCCCAGGGTCAGTGGGGAAGTCCCCAGCTCACCCCGGCCTCCACGTGGCGCTTTCACCTTTGAAGTGCAGCAACAGCGGTTGGGCTTCCAAGGCGGAGGCGCCCTATCGGCTGATCAAAATTTAACATCCCTAGTGTGGGGCGCTCCGGTGTCTCCAGCCACCAGCACTGCCACAATAGCGGAGGTGGCAGCCAGGAGTTCTGGGAGTCATCAGGCCCCAGGCAATTACCCCTTCCCCCACTTCCCATCCGCCCATGAGCAGGCCTGCTCTTCCCGTAAGCATCAGAACAAACCTCACTTACCGCTCCTTTGGCCTTGCGAAGACTCTTCCATGCCAAAGCCACATCTGGGGAAAGAATGAAGGCACCCGTGATGTGACAGCACCCAGTGACACCTGTCCTCAAAGGAGCTTATCTCCCCACAAGTACCATCGAAGGCAAGCTAGTTAGATTCTTGGAGCCCCGCATTATGCCCTGGGAGCTGGTAGAACGACGGCAGCGGCTGGGTTATTTCAAACATGCTTTGAGCTGGTGCTTCCTGGGGCCGCTTGTGAAATGCAGAACGTCCACTCAGGACAATGGGGAACTTTGGCCATGTAAAAACGGAGCCGAGTTTGCCACCCTTCTTCCTGTCGGGCTAAACTTACTTACTTTGGTGCCCGTCGGGCTACCTGTCTGAGAGCAGGTTTGCAAGACCAGGCCCTGCCTTTAATTACCAAAAAAGTACATCGCATAAAAAAAAACTCACGTTAAAGTGAGGTCAAAATCCTACCCCCTCTCTCTTGAGCACATGCAAACCTGGGATGGACTTTGACTAATTCAAGTGTCAGTGCCTTGCCTCCATGAGGTTTTTACACTGAGAGAAAGGTCTCCGTATAAAAGCACACCTGCCTTTTGCAATGAAGACACCATCACACACAGAGGGTGAAGCAGAAAGGATGTATGAAAGGCGACTTGAGAAACCTCTTTTTGCAAAACAATCCCTGTCCTTACCTAGTAACTGTTTTGGGAGGGGAACTAAACACCGCCAGCTTCTTCTAAGTAAAAATCTTTGGTTTAAAATAAAAATGGACCTAGATTTCACTATTACCAGATGGCCCTGGAAATTCATAAACCAATTACCTGCTAGAAGGGTTGATTCTTTGGCTGCGCCCGTGTAGTCCACTTCTAAAGCCATGCTGCAGGTTTGCTTCGCAGGTGTCCACTCCTAGAGCATTGACAACAACGTGCTAGTCATTGCGGACAGTTGATAACACGTCTATGCTTTGGATACACTTATTTTTAACCCTTGTTTATAATTGCTGATGCCAGTAACAACACTAGCGTTTAACGAACACATTGGAGATCTCTGTAGTGTTGGCAAGAATTGACTATTGTCATTAATCCTCGCCATGCCTCGTGAGGGATGCAAGTTGTCCCCATTTCACAGATGGGAAAGCTAAGGTACAAAGGGCAAATGGCTTAAGACATACAACGGGGAGGGAAGGGTGACCGTGGCAAAACTAGGGTTAGAAACCAGGCATCCCACTTACTTGCTTTTGTCTCTTGACTAGCGGTTTTCAAACTTTTTTTTCTCATGACCCAGTTGAAAAAAAATGTTGATGACGCAACTCAACATAATTTGACTGGAGTGTGGGCTCCGGGGTGGGGCTGAGGAGGAGCTTTGGGCTGTAGGAGGGGGCTCCGACTTTGGGGGTGTCAGGGCTGGGGTAGGGGCTTACCTCGGGCGGCTCCCAGTCAGAAGTGCACTGGTGGCTGGGGGGCTAAGGCAGTTTCCTGCCTCTCCTGGCACCACAGACCGTGCTGCGCCCCAGAAGTAGCCAGAAGCAGGTTCCCAGCCAATGGGAGTGCCCAGGATGGCGTCAGTTTACAGAGCCCTGTGTGCACCCTAGGAGCTGGGCCTTCTGCCGACCGCTTCTGGGGCGCAGCGCAGTCTGTGGTGCAGGACAGGCAGGGAGCTGCCTTCGCTCCCCCACTCACCCCGCTCACCTGATCCCCCTGCAGCAACGAGCCCCAGCGCCCGACATTCCACCCCCCAGCACTGAGTAACAACCCGCAGCTGGAAACCCGCTGCCCTAGACTGTGCCACCTGCCAAAGCAAAGGCGTTAAGGAACGTTATCCCCCCCGCCCCAGAAACACCGGACCAGTCCCCAGTTAACCAGCACGGAACCGTACTTGCCTACCGTAACCTCCCGCGTGCTTGTCACTCCTCCAGGGCCGGTCGGATCTTTGTGGCTCCTTCGGCAGGAGCCGCGTCGCGATTACTCCCCACCGGCGCCTTTTCTCTCCGGCCGTTCAGAGAAGCTTGTTCCTCGCCTCTCCAGGCTGATTGGCCCCAGCAAACCCATTCCCAGAGGGGCTGGGAGGAAGGCCCCTGCAAAGCTCCCCCCTCCTCCCCCGGTTTTCTCTGCTCTCGCTGCCCCCCCGGGGCCTGGCCCCCAGCTGCCGAGCCACCCTGCCGCCAATCTGCGGGCACCCAGCCACCTGGGCTGGAAAGCTGAAAGGGAAGGCAAACTTGACAAGCGAAAGCCAAGTCCCGCCCCCGGCCCCTCCTGTGTGGGCGCGGGAGAGGCAGAGCAGCAGGTCCCAGGGCTCACACCTTTGTCTGGTGGGGGGGGGGGGCTGAAGGGACAGCACAAAGCAAGGCTGCTGGGGGCTAAGGAGACAACAAACAGCAACCCAGCGGCCTGAGGGCAGAGCTCAGCTTGCAAGTGTGGCCGCCTGCCAAGGCTTTTCTCCTTCCCCACCCACAGAGGCTGGCCAGGCCTGGGGTGATGAGGGCCCGTCCCCCCATGCTGCCCCGGGGCGGACATCAATGGAAGACTCTACTCAAGGGAGGTATCAAGGGGTCAGAGTCAGACTGCATCGAGGGGTGTCCGGCAGAGGGTCAGTCCCGGGTTAAACTCCTCCCAGGTTGTGTGGGCTCTTCCCCCCAGCCCCACCCCAAAGCTCAAACCCCCAGCCCTGAGCCCCCCCTCCTGCATGCCAAATCCCAGCCCTGAGCCCCCTCCTGCACGCCAACCCCAAACCCAGAGCCTAGACCCCCCCCCCCGCATGCCAGCCCTCAGCCCTAAGCCCCTCTCCTGAACACCAAGCACCTCACCTGAGCCCCACCCCACCCCACCTGCACCTCCAGCTGGAGCCCTTGCACCCCAACCCTCTGTTCCAGACCTGAGCACCTCAACCCCAGTCCCATCCTAGAGCCCGCACTGCCAGCCGGAGTCCTCCCACTCCTGCTCCCCAGCCCTCTTCCCCCCCTCCCACACTCAAAACCTCTTGATCCTACACCTGCCACATGGATTTTGTTAGGTGCCCCCATACGAAGGTGATGTGACACCCCCTCCGTGTCACCCCCCCGTGTCACACACCCCCTCCGTGTCACACATCCCCTCCACACTGGTGCACATAAGCACATTACTCCACTCACAGGTGGGAAAACATAGAGGGAGCACTGATCCAGGGTCCACTACTAGTCAATATTTTCATGAACGAGTTGGATACTGGCATGCAGAATCTGCAGTTCAAATCGGCAGACGACATCAAGCTGGGAGGGATTGCAAGCACTTTGGGGGGCTTGATTGGAATTCAAAAGGACCTTGACAAATCCTCCATTTGTCTGAATTCAACAAGATGAAACTCAACAAAATACCAAGTGCTATACTTAGGACTCCTGTCCACTACAGCTGGGATCGACGTTGTGTCAATTGATCCACTGGAGATGGATTTAGTGGGTCTAGTGAAGACCCGCTAAATCAACAGACAATCATTCTCCTATTGACTCCCATACTCCACCAGAATGAGATGAGTAAGGGGACTCTATGAGATAGTTTCTCCCATCAACCCGGCATGGTGTGGACCAGGCAATAAGTAGGTCTACATCGAGCTTCTTTACTGCGCAAAAAGAAATGGCAAAAAATATGCTAATGAGATCACAACTTATGCTAATGAGTGACTCATTAGCATATTTATGCCGGAAGATCTCACAGTGAAGATGAAGCCTAGAGGACTTCAGGGTAATGGAGGATGCAGGTGCTGTGAGGAAGTGGCTGTAAAAAAATCATGGCCCCCTCTCAAGAGGAATTTGCCCAAGCACCAGGTGGGACGAGCCACACTCCCGCAGAGATCCTCGTGGTGAGTCCCCATCTCAAGTCAAGTCTCTTCTCTGGATGGGCCTCGCCTCCCACACGAGCCCTTTCCTTGGTGACAGGAATGAGCGGGTTGGTCCCGCCACCCCGGTGAGTTGGCACTGCCGCAGCTTGTAACGTCTGATGCGCAACTCCGATCCCCAGCCCCCGGAGAAACGGGGGGCGTAGGACTCTCCGCTTTTACGGCGAGTGAGCCAGTCGGTTTCCTACCCAAACGACTACCGAGAAAAAGCTTAGACACGTGAAGTGAGTGGCCTAAAGATGCAGAAGTTAGAAGGCAAAGAGACTCCCCGGTTGGTTTATTCCTGATTCTTAAGCCAACAGCATGACTTGGGGGATTGGGCCCCTGACTTTGGGGCGCTCGCCGCTGGCAGGGCTCAGCTTTCAGGGGTCGGACTTTTAAAACCTTCCCTGCATTTCGGAGGGAAGGAGGGGAACGGGCCTTGTTCGGCAAACAGCAGATGGCGCCCTCGGCCTGAGCAAGGAAGGCGGGAGAGCCGGGTAGGGCCTGATGACTTCACTGAGAGAGCCAGGTGGTCGGCTCTGGACTGTCCGGTCCCAGGGGGAAGAGCCTGTCACCAGGAGCGCTTGACTCTCCCCCTTAGTGACACGCTCCCTCCCTCCGCACATCACTCTGGCCCGTTTTACTGCGACGCTGTGAAACGAGCACTCGGGAAAGGCCTGTTGGCATCCCAGGGAGCAGGCGTGGGGAGCAGGGAGCAGGCAGGGGGAGAGAGGCTCCCTCGGCTGAGCGAGTGGTCCCAGAATCCAGAAGGCGAGTACATGGGGATGGGGGCGTCACGTCACAGGGTTAAACAGGCAATGCCAGGGAGACACTGAGCCGAGCCCCCTGGAAAACGCCCGTTGCCCTGACAAGGAGATGGGGAAGTCAGTGGGGACCGGCCGCCCAGAGGAACTCTGCCCAGGTGCATGCACGGAGGAAGGGGCAGGAAAAGTGAAAGACCCTCCTCCTGGACGAAAGGGTGGCCATGTCGGCTAGTGCCAGGAGAGAACAGGGACCAGAGCTCTCTCGTTAGCCACAGGCCATGCCGAATGGGCAGCAATAGTACGGCCTTTGCGCTGCCCCCGGAGCGTGTGTCCCCTCGGTGCTGGAGAGACAGGGCTGGCCTTACCATGAGGCAAACTGAGGCAGCCACTTCAGGTGCCAGACTCTGGGAAGGGCACCACTAGGACCCAGAGTGCAGAAAATTGTGTCTGCTGCTGGTGCCTGTGTATTCTCTCTGCTCTAGATGCAGAGATGGGGGAGTGCTGTGCTGGAGGAAGGAGGGCACAAGAGACATCACAGGCAGGCAGGAGAAAAGGGGCCATGGGGGCATCATTTGACCTCCCTGCCTCAGGTGCCAAAATGTTATGGGCCGGCCCCGTGGAGAGAGGGCGGGTCACCTCTGCCTGTCCTTTGAGACTGTCCCCAAGGGGGCCCATTGGTTGTGACTGGTCTGCAAGGAGGACTCCCATCCCCGAGGCATTGGATTGAGATGCTGCCATTCATTTCACAGCACTTAGGGCAGTTCGGACCAGAGGGGCATTGTATCTGCCCCGCACTGGCCTAACAAGCATCACAGGCAGCTTAGGAAGGAGTGGAGAGGGGAGCCAACAGCTGTGGCACATCTCTGCCAATTAGGGCCCAGCTGCAGGCTGTATAAATAAGTGCTCCTAAAGGGGCAGAAACAGGCTTGTGTTTGCTCCAGCTAGAGAGTTGCAGGGCCCTGGCTGCTAGGGAAGCTGGAGGCTTCCTGAGACAGAGCAATGCCTGGGAAAGGCAGGCAGAGCTGGGGAGCTCTGGCCAGGCAAGCTCCCAGGCTGCAGGGCCTGAGGCAAGGCCTGAAAGTACCAGGGAGACAGCCAGGCTAGGAGAAGGCAGCAGGTTTGGCCATTTCAAACTGCAGTTTCAAGGGCCTAGCTGAAGACTGGAAGTGGGTCACTGAGGCAAGGTGGGTACAGAGGGCTGGGGGCTCCCTGTGGGGGAGGGCCCTAGTGTGTGGGGGCACTGTGGAAGGGCAGTACTCAGAGGGAAGGGTGCCTGATGCAAGGCGAAGAACAAACAGGTAAAGCAGGTGAGAAGCCAGCCAGAGAGGCGAGCTCTAGGAGTGAGTTGAGCTAATTCCCTGAGTGTCCAGCAGGAGGCGCCATAATGGCGAGTCAGGCGCTGTTACCGGCATAAACATTTCACCGCCGACAACTCATCTGCTCGATTCGTTTCTTTCGCTTTGCAAACTGCCCACTGCAGCGGGGCCCGGCCCGCGGGGTCCTGGGGGAGCGCGCGGCGCGGGCCGGGGCGGTGCCTCCTCCCGGCGGCAGGGCGCGCTCGCGGCGGGCTCCGGGCCTGCGCGCCGCGGCTGCTCGTCGTCAGGGGCGTTGCTAGGGCCGGGCCCGGGCTGGCGGCGCGGACTGGAGGTGAGAGCGCGGCCGCTCGCGCTGGGACCCTCCCCCCCCCCCCCCCCGGCCGGGAGCGGCTCAGGCGCGGGCCTGCCCCCCCCCACCCCCAGCGTCTGAGCCCCCCCCCGGAGCGTCACTCTGGTCTCCCCGAGCGGGCTCCTGAGCCCCCCCCGTGTGTGTGTGTGTGTGTCAGACACACGGGGGACTGAGCCCCCCCACTGTGTGTGTGTCTGTGTGACACACGGGGGACGGCCCCCCCACTGTGTGTGTGTGTGTGACACACGGGGGACAGCCCCCCCGTGTGTGTGTGTGTGACACACGGGGGACAGCCCCCCCGTGTGTGTGTGTGTGACACACGGGGGACAGCCCCCCCGTGTGTGTGTGTGTGTGTGACACACGGGGGACAGCCCCCCCGTGTGTGTGTGTGTGTCTGACACACGGGGGACAGCCCCCCCCACTGTGTGTGTGTGTGAGACACACGGGGGACGGCCCCCCCCTGTGTGTGTGTGTGTGTGTGACACACGGGGGACGGCCCCCCCTGTGTGTGTGTGTGTGTGTGTGACACACGGGGGACGGCCCCCCCTGTGTGTGTGTGTGTGTGTGTGACACACGGGGGACGGCCCCCCCTGTGTGTGTGTGTGTGACACACGGGGGACGGCCCCCCCTGTGTGTGTGTGTGTGTGTGTGTGACACACGGGGGACGGCCCCCCCACTGTGTGTGTGTGTGTGACACACGGGGGACGGCCCCCCCACTGTGTCTGTGTGTGTGTCTGTGTGTGTGTCTGTGTGTGTGTGTGTGTGACACACGGGGGACAGCCCCCCCACTGTGTGTGTCTGTGTGTGTCTGACACACGGGGGACAGCCCCCCCACTGTGTGTGTGTGTGTGTGTGTGTGTGTGTGTGTGACACACGGGGGACGGCCCCCCCCACTGTGTGTGTGTGAGACACACGGGGGACAGCCCCCCACTGTGTGTGTGTGTGTGTGTGTGACACACGGGGGATGGCCCCCCCACTGTGTGTGTGTGACACACGGGGGATGGCCCCCCCACTGTGTGTGTGTGACACACGGGGGATGGCCCCCCCACTGTGTGTGTGTGACACACGGGGGATGGCCCCCCCACTGTGTGTGTCTGACACACGGGGGACGGCCCCCCCACTGTGTGTGTGTGTGTGTGTGTGTGTCTGTCAGACACACGGGGGACAGCCTCCCCCACTGTGTGTGTGTGTGTGTGAGACACACGGGGGACAGCCCCCCACTGTGTGTGTGTGTGAGACACACGGGGGACAGCCCCCCCCTGTGTGTGTGTGTGTGTGTGTGTGTCAGACACACGGGGGACAGCCTCCCCCACTGTGTGTGTCACACACGGGGGACAGCCTCCCCCACTGTGTGTGTCTGTGTGTGTCTGACACACGGGGGACAGCCCCCCCACTGTGTGTGTGTGTGTCTGTGTGTGACACACGGGGGACAGCCCCCCCCACTGTGTGTGTGTGTCTGTGTGTGTGTGTGACACACGGGGGACAGCCCCCCACTGTGTGTGTGTGTCGTGTGTGTGTGTGACACACGGGGGACAGCCCCCCCACTGTGTGTGTGTGTCTGTGTGTGTGTGTGACACACGGGGGACGGCCCCCCCTGTGTGTGTGTGTGTGTGTGACACACGGGGGACGGCCCCCCCCACTGTGTGTGTCTGTGTGTGTGTGTGTCTGACACACGGGGGACGGCCCCCCCCACTGTGTGTGTGTGTGTGTGTGTGTGTGTCTGTCAGACACACGGGGGACAGCCTCCCCCACTGTGTGTGTGTGTGTGAGACACACGGGGGACAGCCTCCCCCACTGTGTGTGTGTGTGTGACACACGGGGGACAGCCCCCCACTGTGTGTGTGTGTGACACACGGGGGACAGCCCCCCACTGTGTGTGTGTGTGACACACGGGGGACAGCCCCCCACTGTGTGTGTGTGTGAGACACACGGGGGCTGAGCCCCCCCCCACTGTGTGTGTGTCCCCATCCCAAGGAATGAGGCTGAGCCCTCCCCCATCACACTGTGTGCCATGGCGGGGGGGGGGCTGAGCCTCCCATACACAGTGTGCGTTGCCCGCCAGACACACACAAGGGCCGAGGACCCGCAGTTGCGCGTGTCCTAGACATACTGGGGCTGAGCCCCAGACACACACTGCGAGTCCTCCCCACACACAGGCAGGGGCCGAGGCCCCCAGTGTGTGCCCCCCCCCATACACACATGAGGAGGCTGAGCTCACTCTTACACACGCTGTGTCTGTGTCTCTCCCCCCACACGCTATGTGTTTGCCCCCTATAGACACCCATGGGGAGGGCTGAGTTCTCCCCATACATACACTGTGGCTGTGTCTACACTGGGCCACTTATTCTGGAAAATCAGCCGCTTTTCCGGAATAAGCTGCGAGCTGTCTACACTGGCCCTTGAATTTCTGGAAAAGCAACGATGCTCTACTGTACAAAATCAGCCGCTATTCCGGAAAAACTATTCTGCTCCCGCTCGGGCATAAGTCCTTATTCCAGAACACTTTTCCGGAAAAGGGCCAGTGTAGACAGCCCAGTAGTCTTTTCCAGAAAAAAGCCCCAATCGCGAAAATGGCAATCGGGGCTCTTTTCCAGAAAAGCGCATCTACATTGGCCACAGACGCTTTTCCGGAAAAAGGGCTTTTCCGGAAAAGCAGCCTGCCCTTTTCCGGAAAAACTGAAAACGGAATAGTATTCTGTTTTAAGCATTTCCGGAAATTCATGCCAGTGTAGACACAGCCACCGTGTCATTCCCGCCCCCGTACTCCTAGACACAAACACACATTGTGTGTTTGTGTCCTCTGTAGACCAGGGCCGGCCCATAACATTTTGGCACCTGAGGCGGGGAGCTCAAATGATGCCCCCTCGCTTGGGCCAAAACTTTGAAAGGTCTCAATTCTGCTTTCTTCCTGTTCTACTCCTCTCATCGCACTCCACCATCTCTGTGCATCTAGAGCAGAGAAAATACACATGCACCAGCAGAAGACACAATTTTCTACACTCTGGGTCCTAGTGACGCCTTCCCCCCAGTCTGGTATCTGAGGCAGCTACCTCAGTTCACCTCATGGTAAGGCCAGCCTTGCTGTAGACACACATGGGGGCAGAATTCCCGTTTAGTCGTTGTCAGTATGCCCATTTTACTGGTGAGTGAATTTTCTCAGAGTGGTTAAAAAGCTCAAAAAAGCTCCTACTGAAATGTTGGTGCCTTAATAATAATAATAATAATAATAATGAATGGTGAAGCCAGGAACAGAACATTATTCTAAACTCTCAGCCACTGGGGAATGTACACATATTGATCTTACAGGGGTTGAGAAGATTAAGGTAGTATTCAGGCTTGATTGATATTTAATAGGATAACTCTGATAAGATTTTCATTTCACACCTGTCAGGTGACACTACTTAGCTAGGTAGAGTTTCATTGCAATTTGTTTGCTTGAGGCTGTAGGGACACCACCTTGCCTTTCTGTGGTAAGGAACTGTTTTGTGGATGTCAAAGCTGTATCCTTAATGTTGCTGTAGCTAAAAGGAGTCTTCTTCAGCTCCAGTGGTAGTGGCCAAGTGTTTTGAAGCCATGGATCTACCTTAGTGAATGATGGTGATACGGGATCATTACAGAACCTGAAATCATTAAAACTGCTTGGTTTCCGATGCTGAATGTCTTACCTACCTGGGCTAATGGATCACTCACTACACGGTGAAGTTTTGAAAGCCTAAAAGTTTAAATGTAGAATAGTGATAGAAATGTAGCCGTGTTAGTCTGGTGTAGCTGAAACAAAATACAGGACTATGTACCACTTTAAAGACTAACAAGATGGTTTATTAGATGATGAGCTTTCGTGGGCCAGACCCACTTCCTCAGATCAAATAGTGGAAGAAAATAGTCACAGCCATATATACCAAAGGATACAATTAAAAAAAATGAAAAAAATTAATTGTATCCTTTGGTATATATGGTTGTGACTATTTTCTTCCACTATTTGATCTGAGGAAGTGGGTCTGGCCCACGAAAGCTCATCATGTAATAAACCATCTTGTTAGTCTTTAAAGTGGTACATAGTCCTGTATTTTGTAAAAGTTTAAAGTGGTAACTTGTATGTGGTTTTCATTTCCATTTCCTGCTGCGGTAAAGGGAATTAACATCCTGTCCTATAACATGAGTGGTAGGCATTTACTTCCAATTCTGTCCTTAGGAAGTCACTTCCGTCTCCAAGGCCTAAATTTCCCCTTCGGTAAAATGGAAATAACACTGACATTTTTTACAGGAGGCTTGACAAGACTTGGGAAGTGCTTTGAGATCCTATTATGGAAGATGCTATGCAAGCGCATGTTTTTATTGTTCAATGCCTGGATTTAGAGTAAACTTAAAAAACAACAAATGGTCTGGTAGCACTTTATAGACTAACATAACATGTAGATGGTATGTATGGTTCAGCAGGTTATGACAGTTCTGTTTCTTTTGGGCAATTGCAGGTGTCTTACCTCTAAGGCGTTTCCAGTCATGCATCTTGCTACTCACATAACTTTCCCGTATTCCTGGCAGAAGACTCAGCTGCATTCACATTCCTGATCCCCGTGTTTTGGTTCAAACGTCAGAACTATACAATAAAGAAGATGACTTTTTGAGAGATTGACTCTGTGGAGGGGGTCTATTGCAGATACATGGGAGGAGAATGAACCCTTCAAATGGATTTCCCCAGCATGCAGTGGCATGTGTTACTTCGAGTACAGAGGGCAGAGTATTACAGGACCAGCAAGTGAAGAAAGCTGGTGGAGCTATGAGGAAGGAGGCCGGTGACAGCAGGGTGCTTGCACTTAAAGACCATCCAGACATAGAATCCTTTTTAAATGATACCTTAAGGTTTCCCCCTGATGAAATCAAACCCAATATGAAGATTAAATCTGCCACCCCAAAACCTCCCAGGAAGCCCAGGCTGGCGCGAGCATCATCGCTTGATGAGAAAAGCTGGAGGAAGAGGAGACTGTTTAGAATGAGTCAGGAAAATCTGATTGATCCCAATGAGACAAGCTCCTCCAATGGCTCTCTCCAGGAGACATCCCTGAGTCCTCCCACCAGGAGCAGAGTGGCACTCAATGGCAATGAGGGTTCTTTGCACAACTTGCAGGATGCTTCAGAACCGAGCTATTACAGAAAGAACAAGAGTAGCATTTCTGAGTCAGAGAAACAGGTCTCTGAGGTCCCCACTGCTTCTGTGGGGTTTATGCAGGGGAAAGAATCATCGGGTAGCAAATCCCGGCTGTCCAAAATAACACCCTCTCGACCACTGCCCCCCTTGGAACTCAGCATGGCCTCTCACGTGCTGAGGACAGCTAATAGGATTGACTCGGATTATATGGATTACCAACATTATTCTCAGAGCAGGTTTGAAAGGGTGAGCAGCAGTCTCAGTGACGGTAGGCTGCACAATAGCGGGATGGTCTACGATAGCTGTTCCACAGACTCCATGAAGTCTACATTCAGCCTACTTACCCCTCTTCGTGCCAAGGATGTTCGAAACAGGTACATTATTCTTCATCTTTTCCTAGCAGAGAGAATATGCAAGTTGTGACTAGATGGCCAATTGCTTTGCTGAATTCTGTTTGTCTGGAATAACTCACTTGACCAGCGAGTAAACTATTAGTTGTTTGTTCCCTTATTTTCACTGGAATATAGGAAGGGCAAATGGCTGCATTTTTTAATGGCTGCTTTATGAAGAGCAGCATGCTAGGAAAAAACATTTGAGGATGGATCAATGCGTGCTCAGGAAATTCAGGAAATATTTTGAGAGCACAAGCATAACATGTAGAAAGTGGCTGCTGTAATGAAGGTTTCACAGCAAAATACTTTTCACATGCATTGCTCTGAAGATTAATGTTTTAACTATTGAAGATGAAAAGCTCAGAAGGGCTTTTTCATGCTATGACTGACTTTCACATGAAAAATGATTCAGAAGTTAATTACTTTCAACTTTCTGATAATATACAAGAAGCTGGTTTCAAAGTTAAGAAACAGTAGGTATGGTTGCTTAGGATCAGTGTATTTAAAAAGTATATTTAGTTGGAATTAGAATGTTTCATGGATGGGATACGGGTTATTCCAAAATCCAGATAGTCTAGCAGAAGCTATTAGTTAAAATTGGAGTTTTTTCATTAGTGGGAATTGCACAATTTTCAGTGATATCTGATCAGAAAATGCCAATGTCCAGTTCATCTTTATTTCCTGTTTCTGGGTGGGAGGAGAATTTAAACAATCTACCAGGATTCGTAAATCTGATGAGAATAGCTTATTAAAGGAGAAGCACTGAGTACCTGCCATGTCCATTGGTGGGATGCTTGGCACTCTTCAGGATCAGCCCCTCATTTAAGCATCTGATCATTTAAGTGGATATGTAATGAGTCAAATTTGCCATGACTGGGATCTTGTCAGAAGTGGCACATAGAGTGGTATGACTCTGGGTGCGTTTGTCACGTAGTGCCAGCCAAAGCTTTACCTGCCATTCTCAGAAGTGAATTAGCTAATGAATTCCAGGAGTGACATCATCTGCTAATGTGATAGAGCAGTGGCAGTTCTCAGTTTTGCCGGAGGTATGTTCCTGACTTCCTGCTAAGTAAAGACCTAGAAGAATGCCTTCCAGCTGTTGGACATTAGTGCAGGCTTCCGCTACAGTCTGGTGGAGGTGTGCAGTGTCCTCAGCTTTCAGCAGTGTCACATCAATGGGAATTGGAGCTACACTGCTCATTACATGAACTATGTGGCTTCTCACAGAATCAGGCTGCTTGTTAGCAATTATTTTATCTGTCTCTCGCAGGAGATCCTCAACCACAGCTTTCTTAAAATCCCCTGGGAGAGAGAGCATAATTCTTCCCCTCCTCCACTTGCTATCTTACAAACCTGGAGAATCTTAGGCTACATCTACACTGCATCCCTCTTGTGCAAAAGCCCATGCAAATGAAGTGTGGATTAGCATATTGCCACACTTCATTTGCATAACTAATTAGGGGCCGTTTTTGCACAAAAATACCCTTTTGCGCAAGAGCCATTCCTCATTTTTTCAGGAAGAATGGCTCTTGCACAAGAGGGTGTTTTTGCACAAAAAGGAGCTGTGTAGTCAGCTTCTTTTTGCACAAAAGCCTCTTGCTTAAAAATGCCCCTAATTATGCAAATGAAGCATGACAGTATGCTAATCTGCACTTAATTTGCATGGGCTTTTGTGTAAGAGGGATGCAGTGTATATGTAGCATTACAGAAAAGAGTATGAAGAAAATTCCTAACTGTCAGGGTGGTCAAATATTGGAATAAATTGCCAAGGGAGGTGGTGGAATCTCCCTTTCGGGAGATATTTAAGAACAGGTTAGATAGACATCTGTCAGGGATGGTGTAGACGGAGCTTGGTCCTGCCTTGAGGGCGGGGGGCTGGACTCGATGACCTCTCGAGGTCCCTTCCAGTCCTATGATTCTTCAGAGTGAAGAGGGAATAAGCTACCAGAGACTCTCTGCAGTCTTCAGCAGTGTTCCATCTAAGCTTCACAGGTCAGCTCCATGCATTGAGCCCTGAGCCTCTGTCTGGGAGGGGCTGATTAGACGCGTGAAGCCGTGCTGCCACACAGCTTAGAGAGAATACTGGTCTGCAGTGTCTCCAGGAAACCCATGCCTAGAACAAATGCTGGGTTTTATAAATGACAGGCTGTAGCTCCAAAAGCAAGAGAAATGTTTGAAAAGCGAAGAAAGGCCCCAGTCAAAACCCCAGTTTCATGCAATCTCCAGATTTATGGGGTGCATGATACCCCAAACTGGAACAGAATATTACCCATTCTCCTGCTATGCTTCCTATGGATATCTCTTGCTTGTTTGTCTTCCACATTTGGTTAGATTCAGTTGTTGTTCTGGAGGGTACAGGCTTGTGAGTCCTCTTGCACAACTAGTTGCCAGCACAGCACCAATTTACACAGCCCTCAAAGCGGAAAGCAGCAACACATTGTTATTAATAAATAGCAGGTGTCATTGTCTGCTTTCTATACTGGGACATTGCCAGACACTAAAGAAGAAAGGTGATCGATCATCTGTCCATCCCAGTTTGCAGCTTTAATTTTCTTTTTATATTTGAAAAACTTCTCCTGCAGGCAGGTTATTGCATATTTGTCTCTTATGGGTTTTCTTGCACCTTCCTTTGAAGCAGCTGTTGGAGATGGGACACCGGGTCAGACCCTGCATTCCCTGACATTATACTATAATCATTAGTTGCCGGGTTTAAGGCTCCACAGACTAAAGCAGATTAGACATGTTAATTCAGCCTGCTCTCCTTTCCTGAATGTCCCTACCAAACCCCTGACCATTGGCAGCAGTAGATTCTCTGCAGGACTCATGGGAGGAGCAGGCCCATGGAGGAGGGTGAGAGGGCAAAGAGGGCGATTGTCCAGGCCCAGCAATTTAAAAGGGCCCAGGGATACTGGCCTCTGCTGCATTAACTCTTCCAAAAATCTCTCTTGATTCAAAGATGCTTTTGATATGAATCATGCAGGTTCCGGGGCGGGGTTACTTGGCTTTCCCCAGAGCAGGCAGGCTGGATGGGGGAAGAGAGGGAGTGGCCAGCCTAGGGTTCGTCTGGTAGGGGGAGGGGGCACTTGTGGCTCCAGCTGAGGGAGGTCAGGCAGGGGCCCATTGATTTCTGCCCTGAGGCTCTAAATTGGTGTCAGTGAGCCTGGGGAGAAGATGTGGAAATCCAACTGTTTCAAATTTCATATGCTGTTTTAGTTAGGGCTCCAGAAACCTCTTATTTGACAGAGTGAATTGAAGTGAGAATAAGACTATTTGACTTGGACTCCTTAGTTCCCTGCAGCCTAATGCAGGAACTATTGTAATTTGTTTATTGTGTTAGGTTAACTGATTGATATTATGTTGGATGCTAGTTCTTGGTGGGGGTTAGTCATCAGATCAGTCACTCTGTTTTTTCCCCCATATGTGAGTTTAGTACTAGAAGAAGTAATACTCTGTACAGTCACACATCAGGTACAGCACAGATGACATCTCTGCAAGCTTCCCCGACCCTGATGCGCCAGTCTGACCTGCCCTGACTGGAAGAAACTAGAGAGAAGAGACTAGTTCAGTGTTTATGGTTCGTTCAATCCTCGAACACTCTACCGAGATTAGTATTAAAGGTGGCATTCGGGGTACTGTTCCTAGCAAATTCATTTTCCACAAGCCAGTGGACAGGCAAGTGCTAGCATCTCCTTTCCATATCAATCTGTGTGGTGTTTGAATTGGGTGACTAGAGAGATGCAGCTGCTGCCACTTCCAAGTGGCAACTGTGAGTTCACCCTCCTAAATAAAATGAATTTGGGAGAACATTTCACCCAGAGATTATTCGCCTTTTCTTCTACCAAATAACTAGTATACTTGCTTACTAGTATCCCATCCATTCACCATCTTGTCATGCTTATATTAGAGATGTTAGGAAGTGAGTAATTAACTAATCGTGGATAGTATTTCTATTAACTATACGATTAGTCGATAAGGGAAGAAACCACAGTCCCGGCTTGCGCTGGATCCAGCCTGGCTCCTACTACATTTAAACTACAGTGCTGCAGCGGGATAGCTCCCAGAGCTGGTGTGAACTGGGACTGAGCCAGGCTTGCTTGGTCCTGGCTCATGCTGGGTCCAGCAGCCCCTGTCCCTGTGGGGGTAGGGGGTGTCCATAGACAGGGGTACTCTGCAGGATGTGAAGCAGTCTCTGCCTCCCCCCTGCGCTTCTGCCTCTGCTAGAGGCAGCAGCCCGGGGGAGTGCTGGGGGAATTGGCTTTTAAGCTGGCTCCCCCTAGTACCGGCTTCTGCTTCCCCCCCTTTCTGCTTCTGATACAGTAGTTGACTAGTCTGATACAGAGGCAGCAAGGGGCGGGAATGCAAGTAGTCCACTACTCAACTACTCGCTTACATCCCTAGCTTATATGGCATCCACTGTTGTGGTAGTGGAGCATTATGAAAGTTATCCAGACCTAGATGAGGTTTTTCTCCTCTGAGTGTGAATACAATTTTAACTGGAGCCTGGCTTGATACTCCAGTGAGATATATGTTCCCTCCGATTATAGTGCTCCTTCCTGAAGTTCCGTCCACTTCCTCTTCCTGAAGATGACTGAACACAGGTTTCTCCAGAGCTGCCTGTCACCAGTCTGAGCACTGGTCAAAGCTGAGTGGGGATCACTCGAGAGAATTGCAAGCCCCTTTATTAGTGCTCAGAAAAAGCTCTCTAAATTAGATGTTGTATTTTACACTCTTCAGTTACATCTTGCCTGTTAAAAAATGTCCCCGTTTAGTTATAGTCAGGAAGCATGTGTGAGGCACGATGCTGAGTGTTCTGTTTCTCCAGAACGTGACCTCTGAGGATTCTATCAGCACAGTTTCACCCACTTTCCTAAGTATCAACAAATCTGACCACTTGTGGGTGTTGAAAAACCTTGTGGCACTTTTCACTAGATAGTGTATGGACCCTGCTGTTCTGAATAACATTCTGAATAGTGTTCTGAATAGCATTCAGCATTGCATCTTCTTGCCCTGGAAACAAGCTAACATTTAATGCTGCTTTTTTGAAGGCTGTGAATATTAGCTCATCTTTAAAGGAACTTTTAATCAACAAAGTACTGTAAAAATGTTGTTAAGATTTGGGTCTGTGCATGAGTGATGCAAATCAGGATTTCAGCAACCAGAACATTTGCTTATATTCCTTTTTTAACAATATAGAGTTTTAAAAATACATTTCCTTCTCCTTGTTTCACAGAAGCTATTTGGAAGGCAGCCTTCTGGCTAGTGGTGCATTGCTGGGTTCAGAAGAACTGAGTAGGTATTTCCCTGATCGGAACATTGGAATATTTGTGGCCACCTGGAACATGCAAGGCCAGAAGGTGGGTACATGAAGCTCCTGAATTTGGCCCTTGGCCTTGCATGTTTCTCCCCGTGTTTGTTAAACAGACTAGTGCCACTGTTTCCTGTGGAATTGTCACTTTCAATATATTTATGATGATGATCCTCATCTGCCTGAGTAGCTGAGTATGACCAATGTAATGATATGTAGAAATGACCAATGTAATGGTGAAATTCTGTGACCTGTAGAAGTTGGGATCTCCTTTTTTTTTTTTTTTTTTTTTTTTTTGGGGGGGTGCTCCCAAAGGAGTGTCTCTGAAGGGAAACATAATCCTAACTACAGCTATCTATAGCAGAGAAACCCAAGATTGCTGCAACTGGGAGACTTAGGGACAGAGCCAGAGAAAGATGGAGGAAGACAAGGCAGTGGATGACGGTGTTCAGCACCTCTTGGGATCAGGACAAGAAATTAAAAATACACACTAGGTCACAGCATGTATTGTGTGACCAAAACATTTCACCCCCTGCGTCAGTTTTTATATCTACAGCATGGGTACAATGATGTTTGGCTAGGGGCGGGGATGTTACTAGACTAGATTGGTGCTGTGCATCTCAGAACTAAAATGCAGTGGAAGTGCAATATATTAGCAGTGATTGTAAATGATTTATTAACTCATTACGCTAGAACCCTTTCTGGATTTTCCTTCCCCTCCTATCCAAAGGCTAGCATAACAGACGCTGTGCATCTCTTCCTGTTTTTTTGCAGGAACTTCCAGAGAATCTGGATGACTTCTTGTTCCCATCTGATCCTGACTATGCCCAGGATATGTATGTCATTGGGGTTCAAGAAGGCTGTCCAGACAGGTAGTGGAAACAGTGTAATGAAGAGCCACCCTTGATAATCACTGCTGGGTTTTTTATCCTCTTCAAATGAGTTTTCAGTATAGCAGAATACAGAATCAAATTGCCCTGGTGCTTTATTTATATTTCATAAAACTGTGAATTCATCAGTCTAAGGAGAAAATGGTTTTTAGAGGGTCTCTTTACTGAACATCATACTAGCCCTAGTCACCTACCGTCACCCCAGGTTTGGGCTCTGTACTCCGCTTGCTGAAGGCAGTAGCCAAACCTCCTGATTTCAGTGGGAGGCGTCAGCTCTGCCGCTGTCTTGTGTGACTTCAAGCAGGTTAGCATGTCACAGTACTGCGAAGTGCCAGGCTGACAGGTGCTGAGAACGTCCATTCGTTCTTAGCGTCCTTCCAAGATTTTCAGAATGCCTCTGGCAATAACGTGTCAGAGTAAAGCTGCTGCACACGACCGACAGGGTGCTTACTGTCTTTCCCTGTGGGTTTTATATTTAAAAAGCTGTTTGTCTTCAGATCAATCCTGGGCACCATTGTTTTGACAAAGGAGATTTGCCATGAAAACCATTATATGGCAGCAGTTGCTGCATCCTTAGACTGCTGGTTTCCCCTGCTGCCTGTCCATTCCATCATCTTCCTCCCCACCATCTGCTTCCTCCTCATCACCAGTGGGCATCGTTCTGGCACCTTCCAATGGCTACATCTCTCTCTCCTACTACCCTCCATGCAGGGGCGGCCCATGGCTGTAGGCGGATTCGGCCGCTGCCTGGAGCGCCCACCGATGACGTTAGTCCATTGACGGCCCTGTAGGCGGGGGCGCCAATCACGCGTTCCGCCTGGGGCGCCAGCTGCTGCAGCCGGCCTTAGGCTGCTCCTGCCTCCATGTTGCCCTGGAGTTGTGATGTAGCCATGGTGCTTTTGTTGTGTCTCGTAGAAGAGAGTGGGAGATCCGCCTGCAGGAGACGCTGGGGCCCCATTATGTCATGCTGTATTCAGCTGCACACGGAGTTCTATATATGTCAGTGTTCATAAGAAGAGATCTCATCTGGTTCTGCTCAGGTATGTTGTTAATGAAGTGCTGGAGAATACAGAGGGGGGACATTGCACTGTCACTGTGTGAGGGATAGCGGGGCTTGTAATGGTGGATGGAAACCTCAGAGAGTCATTTCAGTTAAAGGTACAAATTTCACTTTCCTGCTGAAAGTATTTGTGATGCCCAAACTCTGATCAGTAGCCTGCCATGCCAATAGGACCCGGCCTTCTGAGAGCTCCATGGGGTTTGTGTGGTAACTTTTGTATTTATGATCCACAAACTGGAAGTGATGGCTTTTAGGACTAAGCCCCCTTGAGTTTGAGGTGTCCTCTCATCCTCCTGAAGGCTTGATTCCCAGATAGACAAGCTGAGTGACACTTGTCTTGCTGTGTGTCTCGCAGGTGGCACCTTGCCTGCAGAGGCCCTGTCTGTGCCACACGGACCATCACAAACCTGTGGCACTTTCCTAGGTGTCTTCTGTATGCCCTGAGCCATAATATGGCCCCACTCCACCATTGTGTGGTAGTGTGCATGTCTGTTAACTGCATAGCTTGGCACCTGTCAGAAGGCAGAAGTTCTGTAGTGGTGCTGGGTGTGTGCCCTTTGTAAACCGGGATCCTCGGAGCCCGAGCCAGCAATGCAGCAGTCTGATGAAATGACTCTCACTCCTCCCATTTCCACCCTCTTTCCTCCCCAAAGTGCAGGGTCAATAGGCTTCCTGTAGTAGCAGCCTCTCTTTCCCTTCTTCCTACAGAGGTGGAATATGCCACTGTGACCACTCGCATTGTGTCTCAGATCAAAACCAAGGGAGCCCTGGGAATCTGCTTCACGTTCTTTGGGACTTCCTTCCTCTTCATCACGTCCCATTTCACATGTGAGTCCGTGATGTCGTTAACACACGTGCCCTGCGTGGGGGAAATAGTGCTCCACCTGCCTTATAGATTACACGTGCCCATTTGCTGTATTACTTACTGCTATAAGGCTGTCTCCTGCATGGAACATGCTCCACAATTTAAGCTGTGAGCAAACACTGTGAAATGAACTTCTTATTGGCAAGTCTGAACTACTGCCTCCGCCTTCACTGCATTTCTGAGCCCTCTAACCACAACTAAACTCCTCTTCTGGCTTTGTTACTGTAAGCTCCTCTGTGGTCTCCCAGCACTCTGCCCCTTCTAGCTTATACAGAGAACAGCTGCTACAGTCTTCTCTTGCCTCTCATTCCATCACACCTCCTTTGAATCTCTCCCCCGACTCCTTCCTTTCTCCTTTGCATTGCATTCAAGATTTTTGCTTTTGAAGCTGCTGCTCCTCATATATCTTCCCTTCTCTCCTAGCATTTTGCCCCACCCCTATTTCCTTTGCTTTGCCAGAGATGCCAGGCTTATCAGCATTTGTCCGGCTCTCCCACACCCATGTCTCCTTCCACACTGTCCCCTATGTAAAAAATGACATCTGGTCTACAAAGCGACTCCCTTACCCTCATTTAAATCCCTCCTGAAGACCACTCCTACTATGGCGTCTGTAAGAACCCAGCCGATCAGGTCACTTGGTATGTTACACTAATGGATGCTGAGAGTTAACTGCTCCTTTGTGCAGAAGTGACGGGGGGGGATACATTATGGCACTGAATGTGAGGCTGGGGATTGCAGAGTTGGGAAGGGTGCAGGAAGGGAACATAATGTATGTCATTCACAAAACAAAACATCTGCTGACACGCCTAATGCTTTGTGTTGTCCTCTTTCCTTGTCCCTCACCTATCACCGCCTTAGTTTGTACTCTCTTCTGGGCAGGGCCCATCTCATCCTACATGTTTAGAAAGTGCCCAGCATGTTTTGGACTCTGCCACAATCTATGTAATAATGATCCCTGGCAATTGAATTCAAATTCTGCACAAAATCTCCATCTTTCTGCCTGAATTTGCAGTGTCTGTGTATCTCTCTTTCAGCGGGGGATGGTAAAGTGTATGAGAGGACGCTGGACTACAATAAAACCATCCAAGCCCTTGGTCTTCCCAAGAATGTCCCAGATACAAATCCCTATCGATCCAGCCCCTGTAAGTAACTTGATGTGGACCGAGCCTATGTTCGTGTGTGCATGTCTAGGGGAGGGATTTGTGGGTCAACTTGCTGCCCTGCCCGAAGGACAGGTCAGGCTGATGGCCTGTCTCACTTGATGTTGCAGCTGATGTCACAACTCGGTTCGATGAAGTGTTCTGGTTTGGAGACTTCAATTTCCGACTCAACAAGGATCGTGAGAGCGTGGAATCAATCCTGAGCCAGCATCTGGACACAGACATGTCCAAGTTACTGCAGTATGACCAGCTCATTAAAGAAATGAATGATGGTGAGAGACTTGCTGCCTACCCTTCTACTCCCAGCCCCCACTGCCTGGAGATCTCCAACCATGTGAATTTCTACAGCTTTCTTTTTACTTCTTGGATAGCGACTGACGTAACGAGGGAGTTGTCTGGAGAGGGAAAACCAACAGCTTTCAAATATAATGACACTTCAAAGGAGGGGAGTAGGAATGTGAATTCTCGAGTTCCGCATCACGTGCCACACGCCCCTGGCAAGGCACTCACTTGCTGTTAATCATGGTTGTTATGGAGGTGCCTAAGGCCAGCCAGGACTGGGCTGCATTGTGCCAGGAGCTGCGCAATGGGCCGTGCCCCAAAATGCTTCCAGTCTAAACAGACAAGAGAAGCACAGGGCAGAACACCCCAAGGAACAATGTGGTGGCAGAAAACGTTATGTTAATTCCACTATCTGGGTCCGAGTGCTGCAGCGTTGGGGAAGAGTCTCCCTTGCAGGTGGGTGGGGTGGCTTTGCCTCCGTTCACTGCTCTGTAGAATGGACATAATTCCCATCTACCTCACAGGGAGCATGTGAAAGCTGATTGCTTTGCAAAGCATGGTGAGGATGTCGATGGAAGTGCCATAAACATGCCAAGGATTAGTGCCCCAGGTTTTTCAATGTTGGCGATTCATCCTTAACACTCCCCCACCCCCGCCCCTCCGTTTATGCTGGTGGGTCACGTTTTGTAGCCCTGCATGTTATTGGTTTCATTTCTAGACAGGATTGGCAAACTGCATTTGAAATGCGTGTGGTAAATGCCCAGCTGCTGTCATGTTCGGTTACTTGGGAAGACTCACTTTGCTCTTCATGCTGTCTCTTCCCCTGCAGAGGCTATTTTCAAAGGGTTCCAGGAGGCTGCCATTCACTTCCGTCCTTCCTACAAGTTTGATCTAGGGCAGGATAGCTACGACACCACTTCCAAGCAGAGGACGCCTTCGTACACGGTACGGTGTTATTGTAAACACGCTCCTGGGGAGGGAATGGGCTCTTGGCCACTGCAATGGGTTCTGGGGCGCCTCCTGACTGCATCTGAGAGAGAGCTTTGCCTGGTCTGATGCCTTTTCTGCCTCGTGTGGCCTCCCGTGCACCAGGAGTTGCAGAGCTTCCTCTTTCATGGCCTGGATCTCCGGCCAGTTCACTCTAGTTTCCCTTTTGGGCCATCAGTCTCACTGCCATGGCAGACTGGCTCTTACTTCCGGCTATCCGCCTGTTCAAGACGAGGCCACTTCCTCAGTGGCCGATGGGGGAACCCATCCCACCCACTAAGCCAGGTTCCAGGTCAGGGACCCTCAGACCAGTGGCCATGCTCTGCACAATCCAATACCTTGCTGCTATTTCCATGGGCCATTTCCTACTCTACTGCTACCCAGCCCCTGTGCTGCACAGTAGTTCCGTTCCTCTCGAAGGGAGGATCCACCTGTTGTGGGGGGGATGCATGGGATACCCCCCCCCCCCCATGTCAGTGCATCTATCTGATCCAGCAGCCATGCTGGAAACTTCCACGATGCCCCTGAGCAGAGTAGCACACCGTGTGGGATAGGGAAAGGGTCACTGGATCCTTAAATACCTGGATCCCTGCCAGATAGGAGGTGAGATGTGGCAGTGACTGTTTTCCCACTGCACGTCCCAAGGGTCAGCCACGCAGGGCATGGCAGCTCCTAGAGAAGGAATTTGCACCCACCCATAGAGTTTTATGCATAGCAGGGCCTGGGGTTCGGAGGGCCAGATTTGCATGCTGCCGTGTGCCACCTCTCTCCCGGGATGTTCGGATGAGCGACTGAGTCCCTGCACGGGGCTGAGTTCTGTCTAAAGTGGAATGTTTTAAATGGACCTGGGCCTTTCGCATACAAGCGCGTCTCTCCGGGGCAGACAGGCAAAGGCGAGTGAACATCCATCTCCCTGATTTCTCTCAACCTCCCAGGATCGAGTGATGTACCGAAGCCGGCACAAGGACGACATCCAGGCAGTGAAGTACTCCTCCTGCTCAGCGATAAGAACGTCAGACCACAGGCCTGTGTATGGGCTGTTCCGGGTGAAAGTGAGGCCTGGCAGAGACAAGTCAGTAACCTGTTTGTGCATCTGTGCGCGTGATTAGCCTGTATTGAGCGCCTAGGACATGCTTCCAGTTAGCAGTTGGTGGCTTCTGTTGTCACAAGAGCTCCTGAGATGGAATGAGTCCCAGTAACCTACTGCAGTGTATGTGTGCGCTCTGCGTGTTACATTTCAGACCCAGTGCTGAAAACAATACACCGAATCTAAACCAGACTGGCGATAGCAGAATCCCTACTGCCGGTCCCTGGGTCCTTCTGAGGGCGATTACTTGAGTCCAGTGCATTTACCACATAGGCATGTTCACCTGAGACACAGCTCTCAGTGCTCTTTATTGAGAAAACTGAGGGGCTGCCTTTCTTTCCTTGCCCAAAATTTGCACTTCAGTCCCCCAAAGAAATGACTTTTGCCCTCCCTCCCCAGAAATGGATGCATTTCAGTAGAGCTGCATGTATACAGCTTGCCAAACACCTTGGGGTACGCTAGGATTCATACCCCTAGAGGAATATCAAGTCTTGTATCTGTTTGCCCACATTTTAAAAGCTTGTAAAAAGTAATTGGCTTGACTAAGTGAAGCTGGCTAGTTGTGTCTCCCTTGTGAGTTGCATGCCTAAGTAATTAAACATTAAAAAGACTCTCTAGATTAGAAAAAAGTGCTGACCGGGTGTTTGGGGAATCAGTGCTACTAAAATTGCTGTTTCAGATGTCCCCCCCAAAAAAACAAATCTCAGTAGGTGCTCTGTTCTGTCGTGGGGGAAATGTGACCATGTCTTCATGGTAAATACAGAGGTGTTGCTGAGTCTGAAGGCAGTACAGGTGTGGGGCTGCATTTGGTGCATGGCTCCCATTCTTCTGCTCCCTGGCTACAGGATGGGTCTTAAGGTTGGCGCTCAGGAGGAAGAGGAAAGCTTTCTGACCCTGCATAAGTAAACTCCACCTCAGCCTGGGTGGAACAACTGAGGCATGAGCTCTTGAGCCTTACACACTTCAAGAGGACTTTTCTTGGGAGTTAGATAAGGAGACTAGCAGGACCAGTTAAAACAATACGGCTGTGTCTAGACTGGCAAGTTTTTCCACAAAATCATCTGCTTTTGCGGAAAAACTTGCCAGCTGTCTACACTGGCCGCTTGAATTTCCGGAAAAGCACTGATGATCTCATGTAAAATCGTCAGTGCTTTTCTGGAAATACTATGCTGCTCCCGTTCAGGCAAAAGTCTTTTTCCGAAAGACTTTTGCGCAAAAGGGCCAGTGTAGACAGCACAGTACTGTTTTCCACAAAAAAGCCCTGATCGCGAAAATGGCGATCAGGGCTTTTTTGCGGAAAACTGCGTCTAGATTGGCCACGGACGCTTTTCCGCAAAAAGTGCTTTTTCGGAAAATCATGCCAGTGTAGACGTAGCCTACGTGTTCTTGCTATTTGACAGTCATATGCTTAAGGGCCCAATGCTGACCGCTGCTGCCTCAGATATGTCTCCCATTAGTGCTGGAAGTTTCATACTCAGATTGAGGGCACGTTTCGCTTTTACTACTCAGTCTAGTCTCTCCAAACAAGACTTGTGTAAAGCCTAACTTGTGATGCTAGAGAAACACTAAGATTCACTTAACATCAGAGCTACAGACGTATGTTAGTGCAAGAGAAAATGGAAAAGTTCATTCTGGCTACTGTTGTGTCCTAAACTAATCAAAGAGCTCTAAGCCAACATAAATTGTGCATATTGTGCAAATCTAACAACTTTTCTTTATATTGTAGCATCCCACTCGCTGCAGGGCAGTTTGACAGAGAACTTTACTTAATTGGAATAAAAAGACGAATTACAAGGGAACTTCAGAAGCGGCAGGAATTAAAAGACCAAAAATCCAGCAGGGTCTGTGCTGTTTCCTGACCTTAAAGCTCAGCAACAAAGCTGCAAATGGTGTCATAAAGGAGGTTTTCAGACCAAGGCAAAGACTACTTGATTCCACATCTGCAGAGGTACAGCTCAAGAGGGAAGGGGTCTTGGTTTGAGCACCAGCATGACAGTTGCTGTGGCCTGTATTAGATGTCTTAAACCTCAGCTCTCAAGTTTCATTTGCATACGCTAATCCAAAGAACTTGAGTGCTTTTGCAGAAAAGGGACTATTCAAAACATGCCTCGGCTTATTCAATCAGGTCACTTTTAACAAAACTCCTTTGCAAGCAGCATGATGTATAGTTAGGTGATAAGTCTAGCCTTACCCAAGACAAAGCGTCTTATTGGGACACGCGGTCTTGGATTAGAGCGGTTACTCAAGGAAATTTTGCAAAAAGGAGACCATTGCGGTTCTCTCTATTTTGGGTACTTGCTTTGTAAGTATCTATCACAGGAGGGCATTGAAGTCAGCAGTTTATGTATTTATCTATAGCCAAATGTACAGTATCCTGTAAAATACCCAAGAGGACCAACTAGAGATCTTGAGCAGTCTCTCTCTCAGGTTGATGCTTGTTTATAATAGATGTGCTGTTGTGGGCCACTGCAGCAAGCTCTGTGTGGATGTACAATAATCAACGTGCATTTAATATGGCCTTTTGAATTAGTATTTATTTTTATTACTATGTTGTTGCTAAGGGTGCATATTAATCTCTGAGAGCAGCACATGTTCTCAGATGAAGTCAGAGTTCCTAAACGGATGTTGATAATTTATGGATCCTCCATAGTGGAGATCCCATCTCTGTGTCAGTGAGAAATTTCACACGCTTGCAGCAGCAATAGATGCCGCAGCTGTAAACAGTGGCCTTGGTAGGGCTATTGTGTAAAAATCCAGCAAAAAGTGGTTAAGTAAAGAGAGCTCTAAAAAAAGCTACTTATGGTGGGAGAAAAATCTGTTTCTGCCTTTGGGAGATATTCAGAGCAAGAACCAGGTCAGTTCTGTTCCTTCTCTGATTCTCCATTTGGAGAAGTTATGCCCCCCATCCCATTTGCTTCCCAGTCAGAAAAATGTGGAGAATTTCTCTTTAAAAGGGCCTCCTCTGACGGCGAAGGCACTCTGCACTCTTTTGTGCAAAAACATATGCAAATGAGGCACAGTGATGACGATTGCTGTGCCTCATTTGCATACTTAATGAGCCACCATTTTTGCACAAGGGGCTTTTGCACAAGGAGCAGTCTACACTGCTCCTTGTGCAGAAACCCCCTCTTGCACAATAGCTGTTCTGCCTGAAAATAAGCGGCAGAATGGCTCTTGCGCAAGAGCCAGAGCTTTGCGCAAAAATGGCTGCTCATTAAGTATGCAAATGAAGTGCAGCGATTGTCATCGCGGTGCCTCATTTGCATATGTTCTTGCGCAAGAGAGCCTAAGTGTGGAATATTACACTGATTAAAATGTACATGACAGTTAATACTGTAGCATTTCTCATGAGCTGACCTTGCTTGAATCGTTGGTTAAATATAACACTTTTTAAACCACATTACTACAGAAAATACAAAGCAGATGGTTTAGAGGAAGTTCCATTGTAATTATTAGGTATTTTGCAGACACCTACTTCCACAGTAATCTTGGGATGAAAAAAATATATTTTAGTATACTATACCAGTACTGTGATCAGTCCAAACTCTGAAAATACCTATGAGAAGTGCTACTCTTGACTGGTAATAAATCGCCATTTCACATTTTAAACCAAAATTCTGCTCTCAGTAATCATGTATTAATCCCCGTGAAAAAAACTCTTGCTGAGATCTCAGGGCAGAACTGTTGTGCATATAGGAGAGAAAATAAGAATTGGATGCTTTAAGGAAGAAATATAAGGCTCAATCTTGCAAGGTGTTGAGCCCTGATCCAGCAAGACTGAAGTCTGTGGGCTACTCATGTGCTGAAAGTTAAGCATGTGCTCAAGTGTGTTGCTTTACTGACCTGAGCACCTGATGGGCTGGAGTCCTTAATGTGTCTCTCCATCCCCTTAAAAGAACAAATCAGATTTTGGTTTAAATGAGATTTTCATACCATACATGTAGCCTACAAATGATAAAGAAAAGTCCAACTTCATCTCTGGTTTCAGCATTTTCATGTTAAAGCACCTATTAGTGTGTTTTATGTCCCTATTTCTTTTTACAATTAAAACGAGGAGCAGATTTTCCTCAGACTGTGTGATTTGTAAATTGTGATTGAGTGGTAGATTTCTTGTGGGAACAATACTAAGCTAGAAAAGGACCTACTGCCCCTGTGCCATAAATTCTTTGTGGAGAGTGAAGGTTCCTGTACATGCAGCAGTGACATCAAAACCAAACAGAGCCAATTTTGTTGCTGAGCAACAGCAGAGTAGAGTTCTAATCAAGGCTGTGACCTGTGCTCACTATCTGGGTGGCCTGGTGCAAATCATGTCTTTCCTCAGCTGTAACATAGGATAAGCTTCTTGTTTTTCTAAGTGTTTATGGTTAAGTTTAAAAACATGTCATTATCAATGCAGCAAAGCCTCCTAGATATCCATTGGCGTCGATAACGTTCTAAATGATCGTGTTCACTTACTAATCGCACCCAATTATTTCAATGTTTTTATTTGTTTCCTTGACAAAGATACACGCCACAACTGACAGGACACAACTGTGTGTTGTACAACATACTATGGTTCAAAAAGCAGCTGTGTTTTTTTTAGTATCCGCTGCACCACTTTGGGTCTGTTCTCTGCTCCAGGAGCATGCGCAGCTTCCTCTGACATCAATGGATGTTGTGTTGCTAAAAGCTGCTTCTGAACCTTTTGCTCAGCTTGATGGCTTAGGTACCAAATCATTTAATTGCAGCACCGCACGACTTCATTATTTATGCCTAGAGAGATCAGCTATTGTATATAACTGGATATTACATCTCACCTGTCAAAGGTGATGTTTTCTCATGTCTGAAAAACAGGTCACTAAACCCTGTTACTGGTGGTATTCTTTTGTGGATTTCTATAAAATGCCTTCTGCTGGGCTTTCAGCAAGAACCAATTACCTTCAAGACTAAGCTCTCTATACAAATCATTCATCTGTACTGACATTTAATTCAGCTTAGTCTTTCCTGGGGAGATTGGCAGTTATCAAGGTGAATTGCTTTGGTTTGCAAGAAACCATTAGTTGTGCTTTAGGTTCAACCTAATTTCAAGTGAGCTCTGTGCCCCCAGTATCTACCAGGCCACACCCTTCAGAGAGGATCTGTCCAACAGCACAGTACTTGATGGAAAGCTACAGCCAAGGGCCTGTCTGTACTACAAACAGATTGACATTGCATTGATTGATCCACTGGGACTCAATTTAGCAAGTCTAGTGAAGACTTACTGAATTGTAGGAATGATAGTGTAATTGAATAGTCATGTAACTGCATGAAATCTTCATGGTTACAAGACTATTCTGTAGTCTCTGGGACGGAGGCCAGGAGCCAGCACGTTCCAATGCCACGCCCGGAGAGTCCCCTGGCATCCTGGGCTGCTGCCTCTGTATATCAGAGGCAGCAGCACATGGTGGCAGGCAGAGCTGGTCTGTGAGGGGAGCCAGTTTAAAAACCAGCTTCCCTTGTGGACTAGCTGCCCACTCCCCATCCCTGCTCCCCTGATATACAGAGGCAGCAGTGTGAGGTGGCAGCAGCCTCTGCCTGCAATGGGCCCCAGGCTTGCTGCAGAAATAGGCTACTCTGCACCCCATAGAGCAGCTTCTGTCCACAGGGAGCTCAGGCCCCTCATGGACAGAGGCTGCTTCCTGGCAGCCTCCCCAGCCCTCCACCCTCTTGCTGCTGCCTCTGATAGAAGCAGCAGCAGCATGTGAAGGGGAGGCAGGCAGCATTGCAGAGCTGGGGGAGGGGGAAACTGACTTTTAAACCAGCTTGCCCCAGCACTGGCTCCTGCCTGTCCTTCTGCCTCTGTAGGGGGCAGCCAGGGAGTGGGCAAGTGGGTCCACGGAGCTGGCTTGAAAGCCAGCTCCCTGTGCGTATCAGCTCCTGCCTGCCCCTCTCACCTTCTGCACTGCTGCCTCTATTAGAGGCAGGTAGGTGGATCTGGTGCTCATAGGGAGCCAGCATTTAAGCTAGCTCCTCAGCCACTAGCTCCTGCTTTGCTGCCCCTGATACAGAGCAGCAAGGGGTGGGGCAAAATGTGTGTAGTTGACAAGATTATACAATTAACTGATAAGCCTAGGTTTATCAGTTAATCTTGTCGACTACACCTTGACATCCCTACTAAATTGACTGCTGATTACTCTCCCTTGGACTCCAGTAGCATAACCAAAATTGACATAGCTTAGCTCATTGCTGGGTCAACAGGAGAAACTGTCCCATCAACTCCCCTTACATCTGTACCCCCATCAGAACAAAATGAGTAACTCAAATTCTGTAGCTTAGATCAACTTTTCCACATAGTACGGACCTGCCCTTAGTATGTTACCCATAATAAGTCTAACAAGCACATGCAGCAATCTTATTCAGATTATTGAAGCTATTTTCAAATGAACTAGGTATAAACTCAGAACTTTGAGGGGACAGGTTGTTCAAGTGTCCTAATTCAACTTGATTAGTCATATTTGGACTAAAACATTACCTTACATTAGCAGTACTTGTAACAATTCTCCCCAAATGACAGCATTACTGTGTACAGCCTACAAGATTGGAGGACAACTGATTTATGAAATGTATTTCTACCTCAATCTCCTTTACTAAAGAGTACAATGCAGTTTGGGTTGGAACCATCAATGCCCAGGACTATGAAGAAAAAACATGAACACACTTCCCTTGCAATACTGGTTATTTAAAGCAAGTGGCAACTAAGATCGTGGCTAATTCATCAGTATGCTTAGCCCTTCACCTGTAATGATGATGTTTGCTTCACCACATTGCCACTCAAAGTGCCAAGAGAATGGCCTACACCCAGCCTTCTGTGATAGGCAGAATTTATTGATGACCAAAGTACTTATTCAGAGCTAGGACAGGTCTGTAAGCCTATACCAGCATGAACGCTTCACATTCTGAACATCTGAAGCCATCTTAGCTACAAGAAAAGTCCCATATTTACACCGTGTACATGTAAATATTCTTTTTTGCAGTGACATAATCCAAAGAACAATAGGTATCAAAAAAGTTAAGTCTCCTGATCTAGATGACAGTTGCTGCTTTATCGAAAAAGCCGATACATCCTCGGTAACCGTCCATCCTTACTAGACAGTGCTGCTTGAATGTGTTCGTACGTAGGCAATTCCGTCAAGTCACCCAGGGCAGCCACGGCTGGTTTGTTACGAAGCATTTTAGTGACCACTCTCTTGATGTCATTGGGCTTCACGTTACCTGCAGACGATGACAAAAAGAGCTATTTTAAATGCATTTTAGAACAGGAAGAAGCTTTGCTGTGGCGGCTGAATAGTTTCATTGCTGGGTCTATGCTTGGAATGCCTGCATTTGGATTCCAGCTCTGTCGCACTGTCTCAGACTCCTCCTGTCTAACTGGAGCACTGAGCTAGCTCGTAAGCAGTTGGGAAGTTAGGAGTCTCAAACCATCTCACAAAGGAAGTTAATTGATTTTAACTTGTGCCCAGTTAAAGGGACACAGCTTCGCAACTGCATTTACCTCTGAGTTTTTTTAACTGCTAAGTAATTGCTACAATTATTTTGAGATCAGAGAAAACTTGCTTTCACAGTGCTGTTTAGAAAAGAGGAGACTGAGGGGGGATATGATAGAGGTCTATAAAATCATGAGTGGTGTGGAGAGGGCTGATAAAGAAAAGTTATTTATTAGTTCCCATAATAGAAGAACTAGAGGACACCAAATGAAATTAATGGGTAGCAGGTTTAAAGCTAATAAAAGAAAGTTCTTCTTCACACAGCGCATAGTCAACCTGTGGAACTCCTTGCCAGAGGCGGCTGTGAAGGCTAGGACTATAATAGAGTTTAAAGAGAAGCTGGATAAATTCATGGATGTTAGGTCCATAAAAGGCTATTAGCCAGGGGATAAAATGGTGTCCTTGGCCTCTGTTTGTCAGAGGCTGGAGAGGGATGGCAGGAGACAAATCACTTGATCATTGTCTTCCGTCCACCCTCTCTGGGGCACCTGGTGCTGGCCACTGTCGGTAGACAAGATACTGGGCTAGATGGACCTTTGGTCTGACCCAGTACGGCCGTTCTTATGTTCTGTGGGTCACGTCAATTGCCCTGGTTTCGGTACACAAACCCGACCATATCGCTCTTGCACTAAGAGGGCCTCTCAGTAATGCCAGCAGCAAAGCTGAAATAAATTCAGAGACAACACACAGATGATGGAAGAGACAGGAATGAGGTGAGTGGCAGAACTGGGCCCAGATTTGTGGGGGGTTAGTCCCAGAGCTGCCCATTAGCACCTTATGGGGCTGGCTCTGAATTTAAAAATCAAATTGATAGTGTCTTTTTAAGCCTTGCTTAGTGTAAAGACCCTCCAGCTGCATGGGCAACACGAGCACTTCTGTTTACATGGTCACTTCTCTCGTGTCAGGAGATGTTTTGGAGGGAAGTGGTATGCCTGTTCCACCCCAGGAAACTAAGGATCAGAAACATTAAGTGGCCTGGTCAGATGAAGAGAAAGCCCACGCCGGAGCGGGGATGGCGTAACTTCCAGTGATCTCACTGGGTTTTGGCTTAGACTTCATCACCTCGCTAGTTAGATTTGCTGTCTGTATTTGAAATACTGTACCCTGCAGAACAAGGTGAGCTGGACATTTGTCCAATACTGACAAAAATATTGAATCTCTAGAGTGACCGCTGATACTGGGGGATTCTGCTGAAGCTTCCCTGCCCCCCTCACTTGGGGCTACGAGCCCACTGTGCTGGAGAACTGGACCAGAACTACACAGGTAGCACCATGCCAAAAGCTCCCATTTTATTAAGTACAGGATTTAGAGAGATATCCCACCCAAACTGGTGAGGTAGCTCCTGCGTAAAGGCATCAACCTGGTAGCAGTTTCATTCCCGGCAGAGCACACCCGCAGTTCAACACTGTCAGAGCACAGTCAGTGGGGATTACTCACCGATCAGAGTGCACAATTCATGAGGGAGTTTTCTTGTGTTTGTTGCCAGCACTTGCCTTCCTACATCCTCAAAGATAACTGGCCGGGACTCTAGGTTCATCATAAGCATGGATTTCAACTGGGTCTTTGCTCGCTCCAATTCTACCTGTATGGCAACAAAAAATACAGCAGACTGGTCTGAGGACTGGCAGCTACTTGCTGTACAGAGTCATCATCCTCTAGGAATAACTGGGAGACATCAACATCACATTCTGTTGTCAGCATAAGTCTGGAGCTGGGGTGGGCTTTACAGCTGGAATGAGTCTGCAGAGGTGGGTTTTTTAAGAGGAAAAGGAACGTGCTCAGTAAGTCAGCAGAGCTGGTTCCAGAACAAAGTGGTGAGAAGTCAAGAATGGGCAACAAGTCTCATCTTCTACATAGATTTTTGCCACGAGTACACTAAAAAAAAAAAATGGTTGTTACAAACACCCGCCTCCTTGTGGAGAAGCTGTTATGATTACTAGAACGTTAAAGGCAGGCGAAATACCAGTCAGCAGGAAATGTACATTCAAAACCTTGCGTATGAAATTCATCAGCTGAGCTAGGGCCCATCACTGTGGTATTTCAGTTCTGAGATTGTGCTTAAAATAAAGAATTTGGGCAGCTTACCTCCCCTACTGCTCCTGCCATTAAAATGAACTCTCTTGTAATTATTTCCACCATTTCTCGGACCTATAAAAACAAGCGAGTCTTTGAAAGAAAACCAGAACAATACCTGCTCATTCTCTCAACACAGGTTTAAGCAAAGAAAGGAAAGCAAAAAAATAAAAAACCCAGGGATAGCAGTGTGAGACTTGCCACTCCCCTTTTGGAGTCTGAAAGATTCAAACCCCTTCCTGGTTGAACTGCGGGAATACAAGAAAAGTATAGCGGGGCACTACAGCAGCAATGCCCGTCCACGAGAAGGGAACTTTGCCAGAAGAGGACAGAGGATGTGCGCAGCACTTGAGCGATTTGAGGAGGATGTTTATGGCAGTGGGTCAGGAATACATAAACCCAATTCACCTTCATACATAGTCAGCTGAGTGGGAAAACAGGATTTTCTCTTCCACAGTGGGGAACTTTCCCAATGCCCATTACATGTTAGACAAGAACCTTACGCTGAGCCATCCTTGAGATTAAAGTGATACACAGACTGATGGAACCTGGCCATTATGCTCAGGCAATTCCACTGCAGACTAAGATATTGTACCCTCTAAGTGTGAATGATTTAGGGTTTGACATTTTATACACAACCAATCGCTGCTTAAGGATAACATGGAAAGAGCTACTCTAAATCTGTGACAAATTTACTTTATATGAATTTGTGGCTTTTACCATTAAGAGCCACGTACCTGTCGAGGATCTGCACTGGCATGGATACACAAGAGACCTGTATCTTCATAACTGTGGTGGTAAGAAGTTGCATTGTACATCCAGTGATGCCTGTAAGTACAAGAACATGCATCTGAGAGCTCTGTAACAAGACAAAATACTCCGTGCTTCATCTTCAAGATGAGGATTCCCAAATGCTGATGGGAATTCAAACGAGTCCAATCATTATGAACACATCTCCCTTCCCGATTCTTTTCTCCTGTGCAGATCTGTCTTTTACTCCCCTTCTCACCATTTCTACAGTGGGGGTCAACAGTAGGATGCAGGAATGGTTGTATTAACTGCTAATTTTCAAGATTTTCTCCCTAGTTGATGACATGGGTCAGTGGATGACAACAGGATTCCAGGGCACCTGTGCTCAGCTGAACTACACCCACCTCCTCCCAAATAAGCAACCTCGGTTTCTAAGGGCCTAAGGGCTGGTTTTTTTAAATGGGCACATTCAGGCTTTCAGATGGAGCCTTCTGTTCAGGGCCCAGATCCAGAGAATCCTTGGCAGTATTCCGTGAAAGAGAAAGGTAAACAAACCTGTTGAGCACATTAAGATAGAGACGGGTGAACATGCCCTTGCCAGGCCCTCCGGCAGAAAAGGAGCCACCACCTCCCATCATCATGTTTAATACAGCAAAGGGAATGAAGTCTTCCTCCTGAATCACAGTAAGAGAGTGCAGATGCAGTGCAAGGTGTCTCAGGTCTCAAAAGTGAGTGGAAGAAGGAAAAAGCTGGAAAAAGGCCCCAAATGAACACTAGAAGCGATGCAAATACTGCTGTGTGTCTCCAAGGACTAATGAGGTAGGGATACTTATGATAGTAAACTCCTGCATTTGAGAGTCTGCTGGCACAACCTTCCCCAGCCTCAACAGGCTACTGATGAAAAACTTCTCTGCTTTCTGCATGTATTTGTTCTCTCAGACACAAGACAGCTCCAACATTTGAACAATAACATGGTTGCTCAGGGTTCTGCTAGTTTAGGGTGTGCACAGCAATGAATTTTGAGACAGTACTTACCAAAAATGAGCAGCTTTCTAACCCAATCATGATGTGGGTCAGCTCAGGAATTGGGGTGGGACCCAAACTCACATCTGACATGTCTTTTTCGAGCTGTGTGGGGAAAAAAAACTAATTAGGATTGAATTTGACCTTCAGATCTTGGCCTGGTAAATTACAGAAATCAAACACTTTGATTTCCCAAGCAGCAGCCACAATGGGCGCACACAGAGCTTGTGGCATGTTCATAAGCTTGTATGTCTGTCTATACAGTAAGCAACTGCAGGTACAAGCAAGCACTGATGTCATTAACTGCTTTGTGGGTACAAGTGCTGCTTATCGTAAACTCAAGAGATGCCCTTTTGAAAATGAAAAGGCATCATTATAATCAAATCAAGGGAGTCCAAACCTATTACTTGAACACAAGAGAAAGTTGCGTGACACACTGATTAGTTCTTGCTTTTATTTTACCTTGACGATTCCTCCCGTGTACTGTGCGACTGATCTGTCAACTTGCTCGGACTTGTTGCTTCCCCACACCGGATCTATACCAAGTAGATACTTCCTGGCACATGCCACCAACTGCTCATGCTCTATCCCAACCCCAGCCAACACCATCCTGTCAGGTGTATAGTAATTCTGCAGGTACGAATGGAGCACTTTCCGATCAATTTTCTCTGTGTTTTCCACAGGGCAGAACCTGTTGAGTCCCACGGTGTTCTCCCGATAGGCTGCCTATTGGAAGGGTGAATATACATCCACTCTTAATTGAGAGCACAATGCTTTGTTCTCCCACAAAATTATGGTCTGAGACTTCCCTTCCCCTTATCTAGCGATGATGACAGGTTATGGTTAACCAGCAGCCCTGCCAAAGCAGTCCAACTGCCCATGCCACAGGGCTACTACACTCAGCCAGCTCCCTACCTGCTCCTATTTAAACAGTTAACCAGTTAAATGTTATGTTTAACCAGTTAACTGATTAAGCAGGATTTTACATCCCTGGACTGCTCTACATGGATATTAATGATATCACGGCCATTTTGTATGAGCAGGGGTTTCTGCAGCCTATACTTCCAGGGGTAGGATGATGTTCTTCCCCCGCCCCCTACAGCAAAGTCAGGGCCCAGACTTCAGTTGTACTACATGAATAGACTGTGAAATGCTTTTGGATCCTTGTAGAGAAAAAGCATTGCATCAAGGTAAGTTATCCTGAAGGTGCAAGCAGGAAGAACAATGGAATGCTGGAGATAGGTAGTTCTAAAAGAAGCATGAAGTCCAAGTATCAAGAGCCCCACCCAAACATCTGCAGTGTGAATCAACATCAGTCCATGTTGGAACCTTAACAGGCAATTTCTTGACTTTATCTCATGCAGAATATGGAGTTTCAAAATGGAGATGTAAGCAAAATACTCCCGGAATTCTATGTTAGCATAATAAAAGTCTGGTTTTAGACCAGACAAAAAGTATTAGTGAAATTAAGTAAGAGGTGAGAGAGACTGCGTCACATATTGCAGAGAGCAATTTGTGGGAAACAAGCCCCATAGCAGCTTACCGCATGTATCATCTCTGTTAGTAGAGGTTCTGGATCAGGTCTCATATTCAGATCTTCGAGCTCAAACCGCACAGCCATTCGAGTCATCTCAATTTCTTCATCTATGGTGAGAGAGAACAAAGGATGTGAACCACTGTCCAAACAGACTGAACAGATAATGAACTCCCAGGATCCTGCACAGACAGTGAGAAACACCATGGGATGTTGGCTCAAGCAGAATCTGTTTGAGGTCCAGAAACAAAGAAGCTCAAATTAAGGGGGACAGAAGAAAAAAAAGTCCATGAACACTAGGGATGTAAAATTTCAATTATTTGGTTGATCGAATAGTCGATGCAATTTGCATTGACTATTCAATTAGTTGATAAGGGCACTTCCTCCTTTGAAGTGTAACATGCCCAGGGCTGTTGCTACACTTCAAAGGCGAAAGTGCGGCGGGGAGCACGGGGCCAGTTGGGGACTCAAACAGTCCCCCTCGCTGGCACCCTGCTCCCCATGGCATTTCAAAGCAGCAGCGCCACGTGGAGCCTGGGGTCAGCTGAGGACTCTTGAGTCCCCAGCTGACCCCGTGCTCCATGCGGTACTACCGCTTTGAAACACTGCAGGGAGCCCAGTTTCAGGCTCTGTGCAGCATTTCAAAGTGGCAGTGCTGCACGGAGCCCAGGGACAGTTCCCGGCTGACTGTAGGCTGACATGGTGCTGCTACTTTGACACACCGAGTGAAGCCTGAGCCAGGCTCCGGGCTGCATGCAGCATTTCAAAGCAGCAGCGCAGTGTGGAGCCCGGGGTCTGGCCCCAGGCTCCACGCAGTGCTGTCACTTTGAAGCACCCCCTCCTCCCCTGCTTTTGCTGCCTCTTTCTGATAGAGACAGAGGCAGGGGGTAAGCGACTAGTTGTTCACATCCCTAATGCGCACTATTCAGCATTAGGTAAAAGACTGAGGCTGCTAGGAAATCAGCAATCAACTGGATCCATTGGCAGATTAGGGCTATATTCTCTGGCCATCCTCTCAGATAGATGCAAACAGTCTAAAACACACCCTCTTGCCAGAAGGAAGTGGAAATGATTAGCCTGTCTCAGAACCATATTAACTTTTATAATTAAAATATTCTATAATGAGCTAATGTTTGCTCCAGTACTCAACACGGACTTTGTAAAGTCTTTAAATCAGTGGGCTGTAGTGAATGGCAGTTCTGAAATCATTGTGTCATGCAATGCAGTGATTGCGTTTCCTTTCCTGAAACAGTGTTTCAGATTCTCACACCTGATAATCTGGGCTGTAGTACCACATCAGCCAGTAGATTGACCACAGTGTCTAGGCCTTTGGCATCAGCAGAAACAGCATACATTGTGGTATCCCTGCAATACAAACAGATGTTTTGCATTCAGTTTACAAGTGGAATATATGAACTGGTGATATCTGCCCAGTAATTTGAAGATAGTAAAGTGCTAAAATTCCTTTTTTATATTTACACTAGCAGCCTTATTGCAATTTGCCACAGATAGCTTACTCTTGCTATTCAAAAAATTAAGTCACTACTGGGAACAGAAAAGCAAATTAAAGTCATGCTGCCATCAGCCATTATGACAACTTTTCACGGGTGGGGAAATAGCGTGTAAGATGTGTACCTTGATGCTTGACAATCACAGATGCCACCATGCTTTTCCAAGGTGAGAAGAATTTCATCTTTGCTGCCAAACTGTGCTGTAGACTAACAAAAGAAAAATGTTAGGCACATGCTTCGTAAGACTTATTTATCATTTGTGAGTGTAACCTATACAGAAGCATTTGCTTTTCTTCCACTTGAAGGCAAGTAAATGTAGTGAGTTTGAGATGCATTCCTTGAAGTCAGTAAAAATCTTAGGTGCTCAAAGAAGGCAGACTTGGGCCTTCTGAGAATAACTATAGCCATACTAATTGCTGAGTTTAGTTTTTTTGGTAAGTATTTAACACAGAGGTTTGAGGAACCTTATTGTCACTAACAGTACTTACAGAGAAAGCCAGCTTTTCCAAAAAGTGTGAAATGCCACTAAGGTATTTTGCTTCATGTCTTGATCCTGAATTTATAAGAACTGATAAAAACACAAACAAGTTAATATTTTAACCTCAAAGCCCATTGGCTGGCTTTACGAGCATGAGAAAGCATGAGACTAGCAAAGACCATCTCAATTTAAAACAGTTATTTCAATGCATTGGATTATTTCTAAGTAAATATTTGACTTAGCATATCACTAAGGACTTATCCTCACTGCAAAGTTAATTTGAGTTATAATTCAAGTGTTACTGCTGTCCATACACAAAACCCCTTGACTCAAGCAAGGTGCTTTTATCTCAAGTTAGCTGGCTCACCAGGGTATAAGCTAATAATCAAGTTAACACAACCCCTCAGTGCCTCTCCTCTGGCTTGAGCTAGACTAACGCAAGAGGAGTAACTCAAGCGTAGATAACTCAAGTTAACTGTGCAGCAAAGACAAACCATTAGCTAGGTCTATATCACATTGGTACCTAAATACCAAATCTGTTCCCAATAAAATCGATGTGAATTTAGCCACTGTTGCCAAAGCAGGATGTGGTCTTCTAGATACAGTAGATCCAGATGCAGTGATTCATAGATTCCAAGGCCAGAAGGGGTCATTGTGATCATTGTGCCTGACCTGTATAACACCAGTCATAGAACTTCCCCTGCTTGAAGTCATTCAGTACTTACTCCCTACAGTACAGAACTGTCCAAATTTGTTTTGTGATGCAATCCGCAGTCCGTTCTCTAGTGTGGTAACTTTGGTTTCAAACCTCTCCTGTCCATCAACTGTTGCGAAGACGGGATTAGGCACTCCAGGCAGAGGAGACGTGAGAGGGATATTGGGACAGCCCCCACCACTGCTGTATTTTCTGTAAGCTGCCAGGCCAAACCTAGACATTTGTATAAGAACTTTAATCAGTGCACCAGACCTAAGTCCATCGCACAGGCTTTTAGAAATCATTGTACCTAAACAGTGATAGAGATGTAGCCGTGTTAGTCTGGTGTAGCTGAAACAAAATACAGGACTATGTAGCACTTTAAAGACTAACAAGATGGTTTATTAGTCCTGTATTTTGTACCTAAACAGTGCTTAGATGAAAACAAACTTTGTTTTTGTGGATAAAAGTAACAACATACATATAATCAGGGCTCGCCCCGCTCACCAGCTGCGTTGTCCAGCGATCTGCGCATGTGCAGATCACCCGAACCCAGCTCTTCGGGGTTGTAATCTACTCACCCATGGCGAGTAGATTACATAGTTTGTCGAGCCCTGCATATAATCCATAGTCAGCAATAACCCAAATTTAGGTGATGAAATTTAACAAGAGTTTAAGATATCAGGGAAGTATTTGAGTGATTTTCCTGACTGTTTCTCATAGGCACCCCAGCTCATCCCTGCTAGTATTATGACAGTGCTGAGCGGGGCCAAATAAGTACTTAAGTAGATGCATGGAATCAACGGGCTCTGACCTCAGTAGTGACAGTCACACTGCCAGAAGGCTGATCAGGTTTCCAATTCTGTCTACCAAGGGCTGTTCAGCCTGCAGCAAACTGTAAAGGAGGCTAAACAATCCTGCGGTTGAGGGTTTCTAGCCAAAAGAAAACCCTGCACGATGCCCCAAGAGAAGGAGGCTGGGTAGGGAAGACAGTCAGATTTGCTTTTATATAGGCCCCCTTATTTACGTGCAGGCTGGGACCTGGTCATGAGAGAGCTCTATTCCGGGCTCAGCAAGGTTGAGTGGAGAGCAAGAGGCCCCAGGACACACGAGGCTCTGGTGAGGTCACTTGTGGAGAGCAGGCGGGGGCGGGCGGAGGGCAGCAGCCCTGAGGGGGGTGGAGGCAGGGTCCTCGGGGAGGGGATGGCAAAGCAGTGAGGCGCCAGTGATGGGCAGGTCGGAAGGGAGGTGGGGGGAGGGGGATTCTTAGAGGGCATCTGTCGGGGGGGGCTGGGGGGGACCTGGACTCCTGGGGAATCTGGAAGAGGTGGGGGGCGGGGAGAAGGGGCCTTGGAGCCCCAGTGGGGGGGGACCCCTCTTTGAGGGGAGGGCTACAGATCGGCGAGGGGGCTCCAGAAGGGGGAGGGGCGGAGTCACGGGGGGGGGGTCACTGGGGGGGGTCCGTTCTATTTCACCCCGGGGGGGGGGCGCTGCTCTCACCTGCGAACCGGGCCCCACGCGCCGCCCCGCACGCGCGCCATGTTCGCCGCCATCTTATCCCCGGGAGCCGCCGCCCGCTCGCCCGCCCCTTCCGCCCGGCCGGCGCGGAAGCCACGTGGGGAGGGATGCGCGAGCCGCGTGCGCAGGCGGGGCGGGGCTGAGAGCCCGGAGGCGGTGGCTCATTGGTTAGAGCGGAGGAAGGGGCGGGGCTTCCGGCGGCCGCGGGTGGTCCCGTTTCCGGAAGGGCGGAGAGTGGCGCCGGCCCGCGGCCTGTAGCCGTGGCTGAGGGGGGGCCATGGCGGGGCGCGCCCTCCGCTCCCCTTCCCCGCCGCTCCCGCCCTGGCCCGGTGAGAAGCGGGAGGGGGCGCCCCGGGATCCCCCCCCCGCGTGCGCCCCGCTGACGGGCCCCTCTCTCTCCCCGCAGGCGCGGAGCCCGACGCGGCCAACCCCTTCTCCTTCCGCGCCTTCGTGCGCAGCCAGGCCCGGGGCGGCGCCAGCCCTCAGGTAGCGCGGGGGAGGGAGGCGCGCGGGGGGGCCGGGAGGGGCCGCGCGGGGGGCCGCGCGGGGGAGGGGGGCGCGCGGGAGGGGCGGGGTAGGCGCGCGCTCCCCCGCCCCCCCACCCCACCTGCGCCCTCTCCCCCGCAGGACGCCGCCGCCGCGCCCTTCTTCCCGGACCCCCGCGCCGCGCTGCCGGAGGAGGCGGAGTGGAGCGGCTCGTACCAGCCCGCCGCCGTGGAGCGAGCCCTGCGCAGCCCCGCCGCCTGCTCCGAGCTGGAGGACGCCGCGCCCTGGCCGCTGGACGAGAGCGAGGAGCGGAGCCTGGCCCCGGGCGGCGACGGGCGCCACCCCCCGCTGCAGCTGGGCCGCCGAGAGGTAAGCGGCTGAGCTCGCCGCAGGGAAGGCTCCCGCCTTGGCGCACGAGTGTCCGGCTTCGGAGGAGCTAGGAGCTCTTCCCCGGGGGCAGAGCGCCTGGGGTGGCGGAGTCAGGGGGGCTGAAGGAGTCTCTCTTGTTTCACCAGCCAGAGGTGAAAGGAAGCGGGTGTACCCTGGTGCAGCTGGGCCAAAAATCAGCAGGGGGCTGCTTATAGAGCTGGCTGGGACCTGGGGACAAACAAAAGGAAGTGTTTCTTAACTTAGCACGCAGTCAACCTGTGGAACTCCTTGCCGGAGGATGTGGTGGAGACTGGGTCTTGAACGGGTTTGAAAAAGAGCTAGATAGCCATTGATGGACCTAACCTCCATGAATCTATTAGCCAGGGTGGGTAGGAATAGTATCCCTAGCCTCTGTTTGGAAATGGGTGATAGGAGGATTACGTGTTGTGTTCCCTCCCCTCTGGGGCATCTGATGTTGGCCACTGTTGGCAGACAGGATACTGGGCTGGATGGACCTTTGGTCTTTGTCAGTATGGTCATTCTTACGTTCTTATGGATTGTAATAGGACAGTACCTGTAAGAAATGTAAGTTCCTTTCACTGCTGGGACAAACTGTCATGGGTCAGAGTGACTAGCTTATAGAGCACTTCTTCAGGTCTGAGGAAAGCACTGTGAGGGCATGTCTACACTACTGGCCCAGCCCATGGGCAGTTATCTTGTATAGTCATGATAAATCAACCACTACTTGACCCAGTCGTGTCTGCTCCAGCATGTCACCTAAACATGAAGTTTAGAAGTATGGCCAACTGGAGAACATCAGCCATTGATTCTCTGCAGGGAAGACACCACAGTAAGATCTAAGTGTGTCAACTTCAGCTATGTTTTTCATATACAGCTGAAGCTGTGTGACTTGGATCAAAGTCCCACAGTATTATGGATCAGGCCTGAATATTCTTGCTAAACAGGGCCAGATGAACTCTTCTGTGGACTGAAGGCTATTAGATTTTTGTGGGGCTCTTCTATACAAGTCTTTTTCCTAATGTAGAAAAAAATGATCACAATTATGGCATCAAGACTATGAATGCTGTATTGAATTTGCCTTTAATTTACATAAAGCTTTTCTATGATTACATTTCAATCTTAAAACATGTAGAATATAGTTAAGCTATTTCAAAATAACCCTCCTCTTACTTTAGAGCAGTTGTTATATTAGTTTCTTACTGGGAGGGAGTTTGGATGCAGGAGGAGGCTCCATGATGGGGCATAGTGTTTGGGGGCAAGAGAAGGTGAGGAGTATAGGTTTAGAGAGGGCAGGAGGGGATTCTGACTTGGGGCAGCAGGATAGAGCGCAGAAGAAGGTGTGAGGTGTAGGCTTTGGCCAGGAGGTTCTTACCACAGGTGGCTCCTAGCTGGCAGAGTTTGGGCAGGCTGCCTGCATGCTGTGTGCCACTCCTGGAAGTTGCTGGCTTGTCTCTACATGCCCCAGGGGAAGGGGGACAGTATATCTCTATGGTGTTGCCCCCTTTAACTCCAGTTTAGGTCCTGCTGATTGTGGGGGCAAAGGAGGCAATTGCCCTGGGACCTGCTGATTCAGAAGGGTCTGGGGCACTGGCCACCGCCATTGCTTTCCAGGCAGCACTGAGGGCTGTCTGCCTGCAGTCCTACCCCTTCTGCCCAAGGCCCCGCCCCTTCCAGAAGCATGGACCCAGCTGGCACCCACCACCTTGTCCAAGGACCAGTCAAGTCTGTTGGCTCCTTGCTCCCAATGGCTGGTTCCAATATATACATAATTAATTATAGATTTAATTTTGTGTGCCTCAGCCCCTCCAGCCCCTGTGTTAATCTGGCCCTGCAGTTAAATACTTACTTCTTCCACTTGGTATTTAGCTTTGACCCCATTTCCAGACCTGAAGAGCTCTGTGCTTATCTCTCACCAACAGAAGTTGGTCCAATAAAAGATATTCATCCATCCACCTGTGCTTTCTAGTATATAATCTGGTAGGTAGTGAAGTTTGGACCTTAAATTTGCATTTTACGATTTTATAGAAAAGTTATTTTAGATCATCCTAAAGCAGGGGTGGGGAACTTTTTTGGGTTAGGGGCCACTGACCTACAGAAAAATGAGTTGGGAGGCTGCATACAAGCAAGAACCCCCCCCCCCCCCCAAAAAAACCAACTTCACCGAGGTGGCCCCCAAGTGAGGAGAGAGACACTCCCTATGTATCCCTCGTATGCGAGAGCCTTGGAGGGCCCAGGCTAGTAGATTTTGTGTGCTCCAGCCCTACAGGAGGACAGCTGGAGCATCAGTGTGCGCTTCCCAATGTTGGGGGAGAACCCTGAACCTCAGGGGCTGGATCCAGGCAAGCCAGGGGCCCGCATCTGGCCCTTGAGCCTTCAGTTCCCCACCCTTGCCCTAAAGGGTCTTTAAAATGTATCCTTGTTGTCACTGAAGTCTCTGGATGGTACTAAGGCAAATTGGCTTCATAGCTGGAAGACTATAAAATGAAACCCCTTGAAATATTTCTAATTTTTTCTTTATAATATTAGTTAAAAAGTAACGATGTGTGGTATAACATGAAGGTTTTTATAGGCACTCCGGGTGACCTATGCAATTCATTCATTGTTTTGTCATATATTCATACCAATAATCTTTATACAGGTACACACCTGTCTCAGTCTCTCTGTGCCTCACTTTTTTTCTCGGCTGGAAAAGATTATTATTTTGGTTTGGAGAGGATATATTCTTAAATATTTGTTAGTGAATTTAATTCTTGGAAAGTGACAAGATTTTTTTTCCAGCTCTAGAAGTGAGACTGGAAGATTTCAGCTATTGCTGGTTATTTGCATGCTAAAAAGATTGATATGATCACAAGTCTATACATTACTGATTTCTAATGAGACTTTTTCTGCAGCTACAAGAAGAAAATGCCAGACTAAGAAGCAAGATTAACCAGCTTCTCTTCCTCTCTGAAACTCAGGCAGCCAAGTATGTATACTACAGCAGAAAAGAAATCGTTAACTTAATGAATAAAGACAAAATGCTGATATTCTTATGCCTTGATAGTGACTAAAATAAGATCGTGACAGTTTATGCTATTGTAAGACGACTTGCGACAGAGTTATTCCAGCTAAGAAACTGGCTTCTAAGAAATCTGGTGAATTTCCTTATAGAAAGAAATTAGGGAAAGTAGGTAAAACGTTAACCTGATTTGGTATCTTGTTGGTTTTTTTTAATAATAATTGGAGCCAAATCTTGTTCTCTTTTACAACCTATTCAACTCAGTTTTAGTGTGGGCAAGTTTGCATATTGATACACCTCAGACTTTCAAGCAATGCATTAATAATAATCTTTACTTCACTCCTGTGAGGCAAATGAGAATATACCAGTAGGGAAATTGGTGGTAGGGAGGTTAGGTAAATTTCCCCAGGTCACAGGTGAGTCAGTGACAGAACTATAATTAGAATGCAGTAATTCTTCTCTCTGCTGCACCATGCTTCCTCACGTACTGAGACAATTCACACTTTCCTAAAAATGGATTGTTGCATCCCCACTGCATCCCCACTGACTACATCTCACAATGGCTTGAAAAGCATGTTGATCTTAGCCAAAAGGCAGAAAAAGTGTAGAGGGAGACTGAATGGACATGTGCAGAGATTGTGCTACATAATTATCCTTAACGCTAATGGATGTCCAACAAATCTCAAGGCCTAGTCTGATAATCTAATTCTGTGGGTGGATTTTCTGCAGTGTTAGAATGAAAATTTTTGTCATACCAAAGCCTTTGAGACAGTGGTTCTTAACCTGGGGTGCACGCACCCACTGGGGGTGCAAGATGCCCTTCTGGGGGTGCGAGACATGCCAGATTTTTATGATATATATTATGTTTAAAGAACTGACCTACTTCAACGATCTTTAATAAGGGGTATGAGAACATATTTGGAGAACCAAAGGGGTGCAGGCTGCAGTAAGGTTAAGAACCACTGCTCTAAGATGATTTAGAAATATTGGACCCATAATGGAATCTTCTTGCCTGCAACATTTTGTAATCTTTCCCTTTTGAATGCATATAAAATGCCCACTTTGTTCTCTTTAACAAGGGTAAGGACGCTTGAAAGAAAACTAGAAGAGAACAGGATTAAAGAGCAAAAAGAGGCCCGGGATCTAGAAGCAATGGTGCAGCATGTAGAACAGAATCTCCAGTTGATGACAGTAAATACTTCTTTTTGTTCTTATAGTGTAGAAGCATGATCAGGGCTTCCCTATGGGTTTTTGTCTCCCTCCTCAAACACTGGGGGAAGCATAAGCAGTGCAGGCGGGTATGGGTCAGTAATGGTAACACTCTTCAACTCTGTCACTTGGGCTCAACTTTTTCCTTTAGGTAACTTGTCTCCTGAATAACGTGAGACAGTTTGTCTCCCACTTCTCATAGGAGCCAATGAATGTTACTGATAGCACTTCTGAAGCAAGGGCGGCTGCTATGAAAAGGAGTGGAGTTCCATTCTAAAGCATCTCAGTTGCATAGTGGGCAGGGGTGGGGAACCTAAGGCCCTGGGGCCAGATGCAGTCGCTGCCTTGCCTGGATCTGGCCCCTGGGGCCCAGGGCTCCTCCCCCTCACTCCCAGCATTGGGGAGCCCGTGCTGGTACTCCAGTCCCCACTGCCTCCCACCCGGCTGATTTTTTTTTCCTTCCTGTGGGTTAGCGGCCCTGACCCAAAAAAGGCTCCCCACCCCTGATTTAGAATCTTAATCACTCATATTCAGCTGTTTCTCTGCAGCCCTCTGGAAACACCCAATTTAGGCCTAATTTACAGTTATTTACGTAAAGGCATTGTCTGCAAGAAAGCTGGTAATTAAGTCGTCTGTTTGTTTATAGTGAGCACATTTTTTCCTTATTCAGAAGAAAGAAATGTATTGCTGCTTTGATCACTTGATTGGAATGTTGTATCCCTTCCAGATCTTTGGTATGATGTTTTAGTCTCTTTGAGGTAGGACTTGTACATTCCTCTGTATTAGGAAAATGCATAGTGCATTCTGGCCACTTATCACAATATAAATAATCTTGTATTCCAGAAACGGGCTGTGAAAGCAGAAAATAATGTTGTAAAACTGAAACAGGAAAATGCATTACTTCAGGTATGAAGCTGTCCTTTCCCTTTGAAGGTTCTTTTACTGTATGAACTTCGGGTGAACATATATTGATACTGAACAGAATTTATAACAGTGCTACTGGGAAAGTAGCCTTACCTGTGCCTTATTTTTGTAGATTAATCTTCTATAAAATGTTCTTGTATTCTGATTGCATGTATATTGAGTCATTGTGAACCAACCATTCAACAATGCTGAAGTTGAGAGTCATGGGACAACTGTGAGGCTTTTTATCTTGCAAACCAGAGAATCTGGGATTTCTTATTTCTATTGGTGCAAACGCTGACTTTTAGCCAGGGTATGTTGTGGTAGATGACATTAAAATCATATTATTCAGATTAACTTCTTCCTCATCCTTAGTGCACACTCTAAATTTGAGCAGATTTAATGCCTGCTATCACACTGCTAAAAGAAACAACACCTGGAAGTCCAGCTTTCTGATATTAAATATTAGCTTGTAAATAAGTTGAAAAATCCACTACTATAATATCACAATTGTAACTGAGTAAGGGAATCTGAAGAAAAATGATGTTCAGGACGAAACAGGTTTCAGGGCTGCTAACTAACAATCTGCCAGTGCTAGAAGCACTTGCTGGGACTAGTACAAATGCTTTCAAGTCTAGTAAAGGCTTCCAAGATTTAGTCCTGGGTCAAAGATCACATGAAGAATTTTGATCACTGTAAGTGGCAATCATGATCTTGAAGATAGCATATGTTCCTAATGGAGAGAGCCCTAAGTTGTTAGCATTCAAGTACTCCTGTTTTTTCATGCCATCTTAGATAGATAAATATGTATCTTCTCTAGGAAAATTGCTTGTAATAAACTAAACCTTTTCCTAAGGTTCAGATGAAGAATTACAAGACAGAGAATGAAGTCTTGAAGACTGGCCAGTCTGCTAGTTTGTCTGTAGTGAAACAAAATGCAGCTGTTGCCTTACAGAATCTCCTCAGCGTAATTACAAATTCACGCTCTTCAATAAAGTAAGTTCAGCTTTATAATGAGTATTGTAAAGTAAATAACTTGTTCTGACAGGAATCCACAGATTAAATAAGGACAGTGCTGGGAGGCTCTTCCATTGACATTCATCAGATCATGATTTCACCTTTTGTTTACATTTTTGAATGTTTCACATAACCTGGACAGAACAAATAGACTGGACAGTTTCACTTTTTGGTTCCCTTAGAGTAGCTCAATGTTGCTCTGTGTGCGCTTTGCACATATTGCAAGGAAACAATTGCATGTTACCATTCAAAATGAATTCCGTTTTCTGTGTAGTATTATGCTTTTGTACAACTAGTGTTTTAAAAAATGTAAATCCTGAACTACTTGAATCTCAGGTGAATTTTGTAATTCCAGAGCAGTGTTTTTCTTAGCAGCTGAAGTTGCATAAGTGTTCTTTAATATAAATACGCTACAAATGCCCTTTTTGTTGTTCTCTCTCTTTGCATATGCACCCTTTTTCTGCCAATATTTCCTGTTACTTGTAATTAGGGCTATCATGCAATTTAAAAAAATAAATCATGCGACTAATTATACCGCTAAAAATAATAGAATACCGTTTATTTAAATATTTTGGATGTCTTCTACATTTTTAAATATATTTATTTCAACTACAATACACTGCAGCCTATATTTTTATTACAAATATTTGCATTATAAATCATATTTTTCCGTTAATCTAATACAAGTATAAGATCAAAGTGCAATCTCTTTATCATGAAAGTTAACTTAGTTGAACTTAAAAATGTAGAATTATGTACAGTGAAACTACATTAAAAAGTAAAACCATGTATATAACTTTAGAGCTGACAGGTCCACCAGTCCTACTTCTTGTTCAGCCAATTCTAGATAATCATGTTTGGTTACAATTCGCAGGAGAAAATGCTGAATGCTGCTTGTTTACCACATTACCTGAAAGTGACAGGTGTTCACATGGCACTGTTGTAGCTGACATCACAAAATGTTTATGCCAGATGCACTAAAGATTCAGGTGCCCCTTCATGCTGCTTCCACTATTTCAGCAGACATGCATCCCATGCTGATGATGGATTCGGCTATATAACAATCCAAAGCAGAACAGACCAAATGCATATTCATTTTCATCAGCTGAGTCTGATACCAGTAGCAAAAGGTTGATTTTCTTTTCTGGTGGTCAAGGTTCTGTAGTTTCTGCATCAGAATGTTGCTCCTTTAAAACTTCTGAAAGCATGCTCTACACCTCATCCCTCTCGGATTTTGGAAGACACTTCACATTTTAAATCTCAGGTCACGTGTTACAGCTATTTTTAGAAATCATACATTAGCACCTTTTTCTAATTTTGTCGTATCAGCTGTGAAAGTGTTCTTAAAATGAACATGTACTGGGTCATCATCTGAGCTTCTGTAACAAGAAATATATGGCAGAAAGTGGGTAAAACAACAGGAGACATACAATTCTCCCCCAAGGATTTCAGTCACAAATTTCATTAACACATTTTTTGAATGAGCTCATCAGCATGGAAGCATGTTTTTCTGAAATGATGGCCAAAGCATGAATAGGCATATGAATGTTCAGCATATCTGACATGTAAATACCTTGCAATGCTGGCTACAAAAGTGCCATGTGAATACCTGTTCTCATTTTCAGGTAACATACATAAGAAGTAAGCAGGATTATCTCTTAAATGTAAACATGCTTGTTTCTCATGGCAGTTGGTGAACAAGAAGTAGAACTGAATGGACTTGCAGGTCCTAAAATAACATCTACATTTTTAAGTTATGCTTTCAAAATAGAGTGCACTACAATCCTTGTATGAGATGAATTGAACAATACTATTTTTCAAGTGCAAACATTTGTAATAAATACAGTGAGCACTGTGTAGTTTGTATTCTGTGTTGTAATAGAAATCAGCATATTTGAAAATATAGAAAAACATCAAAAATAAATTTCAATTGGTATTGTATTGATTAATAGTGTAATTAATCATTATCCATTTTGGGGTTAATTATATGAGTTAAATGGGATTAATCAGCAATCCTACTTGTAATCTACCCTGTTTAGTATTGTTTGTTTTTTAAATTCTAGGCAGTTGGTCTCTGGAGCAGAATCATTGCAGGTTGTTGCTGAACTCCTTAAATCAATAGACAGGATTTCTGAAATTTCAGATGATGGATCATGAAAGAACCACTAAAGGAATGCTACCCCAAGAGTTCTAGAGTTGTTTACATATAGAAATCACTATTTTTAAAGATTGTTTACTTTAATATTTAAAAAAAAGTAGTGTCTTTAAAATATGCAAGCTTTACCCTTAATGTTTTTATTGTGGGAGAATTGTTATGCAGTGGTGCAGTATTAGTCTTCTTTACCTTGTATCGACAGTACAATGGCAGCAACTGGGTCTCTGAAACCTGATCCAGCACAGCATATACACTGTGTTTTGCTGGATTGGAACCTCAAAACCCAGCTATTATTCTTTGTGCATGTGTCTCCCATTAAAATGAACTGGAGCCCTTGATTCAAAACACTGTGCTCACTGCCTTTTTTCCTCATTCCCTCTAGTAGTACTGTGTCAAAGTATTTTATAAATGGTGGGAGCAAATAAATCTTTTTTGTAGGTATTTTTTAGTGCCACGAAGGATGAGGTAGAGAAAATATTTTATGAACACTTGTATAATTAAATATGAAAGAGACTATACAATAAATAATACCTTAACTGTTTCAGTACTTCCTAAATATATTACAAATGCTTTTTAATTGTGATGTTTTTTAACCACACTTTAAAAAAAAAAGAAATTAAACTGCAAATACTGTGTGTTTGAGGTGGCTTTTGATTGTTTAAACAAACTGGTTTTGGGAAACTTAAATTGTGGATTCTTTTTAAATGGGAAAAAGGTCACTTGGGTATAGGTGGAAGCAGATGCTTTATGTACTGGACTACTTTCCAAAAGGGCCAGAACTTTTATCTATAGTTCCACAATAGCTTATTCTGTGTGTACACACAATTCCTGATTTAAACACCAGGGAACTCAAATTTGAGTTGAAGTGAACATTATAATTACAAAAATCAAGGAACTCTCCTTATAAGAATGGCTGTACTAGATCTGACTTGAGGTCCATCTAGCCCAATGTCCTGTCTTCTGATATCAGAGAGGTAGCCGTGTTAGTCTGAATCTGCAAAAGCGGCGAGGAGTCCTGTGGCACCTTATAGACTAACAAAAGTGTTGGAGCATAAGCTTTCGTGGGCAAAGACCCGCTTCGGTTAGTCTATAAGGTGCCACAGGACTCCTCGCTGCTTTTGTCTTCTGATAGTGTCCACTGCCAGCTGCCTGTGACTGAACAGGACAGGTACTCAAGTGATCTATTCCCTGCTGCTCATTCACAGCTTCTGGCAAACAGAGGGTAAGGACACCATTGATAGACCTCTCCTCCATGACTATCTATTAGAGCATGTTGTGAAGGCCAGGACTTTGACAAGGCATTCTACAGGTTGACTGCATTTTGTAATGAAGAAATATTTTTTTTGTTTTAAACCTGTTGCCTCTTAATTTCATTGGGTGCTCCTTAGTTCTTGTGTTAAGGAAGTGCTATTTCTTTCTCCACACCAGTCATGATTTTATAGACCTCAATCATATCCCCCCATAGCCATCTCTTTTACAAGATAAGTAGTAGTATTACTCTGTCCTCATACACAAGCCATGTTCATATTCCTAATTTGTTTTTCTGAACCTTTTCCAATCTCTTTTTTGAGATGGAGCTACCACATCTGCATTCATGGGTGTACCATGGATTTGTATAAAGACAATGTGTTTTCTGTCTCCTCTATCCCTTTCTTAATGATTCACAGTGGTGGTTGCTTTTTTGACTGCCAGAGTGGCTGTTTTCAGAGAACTATTCACAATAACTCCAAGATCCTCCTTGAGTGATTACAGCTAATTTAAACTCCCATTTCATACTATAATTCAGATTATAAATTTCACATGTGACAATAGAGCTAACATTTCAGTGTGTGAAACAACTGCCAATGAAGTATTAGTGACTGGAAAATGGAGAAGTATGGAAAGACATTAGCATTTGAGTTACTAATTACTGCAAATGTGCATATTTCTAATGTTAGTGTGGCAGATGCAGTGAAGAGAAGTGTGGGGAATGTAAACATTGCAGAGCCCTAACACAGTTTTACATGGTTTTGCTCAGTCTTTAGCACTGAGGTGGGCCAAGTGGTATGCATGAAGGGTAGGCCTAGGAAGACGGACCAACAAACTCCAGCAGAGGCATCTCAGGTAGGTACTTTTATTTAAGATCAGTTCTCATGCTGGGGATTGGGATCCCGAAGTTGATCACGACTCCATTGTAATGGGTTCACCAGGGCTGGTTTAAGGGCTGAAGCCTGAGGACTTTAATCCTTAGTACAGTGGGGCTCAGGTTACAGGCCCCCTGCCTGGAGCTCAAGTCCTTAGGTTTCAGCTGTGCTCCCCTTGCCCTGGAACAGTGGAGCCCAGGCCCTTATTCCCCCATAGCAGGGCCAATGGGGCTCTGGCAGGCAGCAAGGGCCATGCTCCTTTTTTTCCATCCACAGGCGGAATAGATTTTGTTCTGTGCAGTGAGGTTGGTAGCTTTGGTCAGGTACAATTAAGTAGTCTTGTCAGTTTCACAGACACCATTATTCATCTTGTAGAGTGGATCTGCAGGCAGGCTATGCTTCTTCCCCTGCTGCCCTAGAGCTAGCCAGGTGCCCCATCCCGCCTCCCTCCTGCAAAAGCAGCTCTGCAAATGTTTCCCTGGGCAGGAATCACCCTCTGAAATCAAGGCGAAACCAAGCCCTGGCGGGCCCAGGGTGTCATTCATCGGAGCCTTTTCACTACTGCACAGAGAATGTCCCACAATGTGTGCGTTGCGTTGTGCTGTTTGGAACACATGCCTTTGTCTCCGCTGGTGTGTTCTTGCGCAGGAACGGCTGTTCTTCTGCAAGGGGTGCTCACTCTTGCGCAAGAAGACTTACAGTAAAGAGAGGGATTCTGGTGCAAGAGCGACTCTAACAAGTGCAAGCTCTTGTGCACAGAGGGCAGTGTGGACGTGGCAGGGGTTTCCTGTGCAAGAATGCCCCATGGCTATGAGAGCTTGCTTGTGCAAGAGCGTGTCCGCATGGCCATGGATGCTCTTGTGCAAAAGCACGTGGACGGGTTCTTGCGCAAGACCCACCAGTGTTGTGGACAGCCCATGAGCTCAGCTCCCCCTCCCCCGCCAGGGGGCAGCAAAGGCCCCGCCCGTGTCCGCGAGCCGCGCTGGCTGGGGGTTGGTGGAGCAGCGAGTAACCCCTCCCCCCGGCCACTCCACAGCCCGGCGTGAGCGAGGCAGCGTCACCGCCTCCAGGCGCCCAATCACCAGCCCCCGCCGCGAGTCAGGTGACCGCCGCGGCCCCTGCACGGGGCGGGATTTGGCCAATCAGACAAGGCTGCCGGCGGGCGGGGCGGGAGATGGAAAAAGTCCAGTCCTGAGCCGCCTCCCTGGGCACGTGACAGCGAGCCTGGCCCCGCCCCGCCACGTGACGTCGGCTGCCCAATCAAGTTCGCTCCCAAGGGCCGCGGAGAGTCGCCTAGGCGCTGAGGGGCGGGGCCAGCGCGGCCGGGCCGGGAGGCGTCCTGTGAGCCGCGGCGATGGCCCATCCCCCAGGCCCGGCCGGGGGCCTCCTGCGCGAGCGCGGTGAGAGGGGGGCCGGAAATTCTGGGGTTGCACAGAGCTTCCGGAGTCTGCTCCCCCCGCCCCCCGCCGGGGCCCGCACCCCCTCCCCCACCTAAACACCCCCCCCCGGGGCCCGCACCCCCTCCCCTCCCCCCCAACCCCCTCCCCCGCCTAAACACCCCCCGGGGCCCGCACCCCCTCCCCAACCCCCTCCCCCGCCTAAACACCCCCCGGGGCCCGCACCCCCTCCCCTCCCCCCCAACCCCCTCCCCCGCCTAAACACCCCCCGGGGCCCGCACCCCCTCCCCAACCCCCTCCCCCGCCTAAACACCCCCCGGGGCCCGCACCCCCTCCCCAACCCCCTCCCCCGCCTAAACACCCCCCGGGGCCCGCACCCCCTCCCCTCCCCCCCAACCCCCTCCCCCACCTAAACACCCCCCCCGGGGCCCGCACCCCCTCCCCCACCTAAACACCCCCCCCCGGGGCCCGCACCCCCTCCCCCTCCCCAAACCCCTCCCCCACCTAAACACCCCCCCCCGGGGCCCGCACCCCCTCCCCCTCCCCAAACCCCTCCCCCACCTAAACACCCCCCCCCGGGGCCCGCACCCCCTCCCCCACCTAAACACCCCCCCGGGGCCCGCACCCCCTCCCCCTTCCCCTTTCCAACCCCCTCCCCCACCTAAACACCCCCCCAGGGCCCGCACCCCCTCGTAACCCCCCCTCTCGAGCCCACACCCTTTCCCCCACCTAAACCCCCCGAGCCCGCACCCCCTCCCCCACCTAAACACCCCCCAGCCCGCACCCCCTCCTCCTCCTAAACACCTCCCCACCTAACCTCCCTGAGCCAACAACCCCCCCAGCCTGCACCCCCACCTAACCTCCCGAGCCCGCACCCCCTTCTCCCTCCTAAACACCCCCCAGCCCAAGCCCACACCCCTTCCCTCACCTAACAATCACTGAGCCCACAGCCCTCCGCCCAGACTATCTTCCTCCACCTGCCTCAGGCTCTGGGAGGGAGTTTCAGTGGGGGAAGGGTGCTGGCTCTGGGCTGGGGTAGGGGGTTGGGGTGTTGCAGGCTCTGTGAGGGTGTTTGGGTACTTGGTGCAGGCTCTGGACTGTGTCAGAGGTGAGGGGGCAGGAGGTCTGAAGGCTCGGGGAGGTGGTGCGGGGTGTGGTACTTACCTGGGGCGGCAGCGGCTCCGAGGCTGGGCGTGTCTGAGTGCTGTTGTCTGCAGGCAGTGCCCTCCCATCTCCCATTGGCTACAGGGGGGTGGGCAGCATGTGGAGGCCCCCTTCTCAGTCCAAAGGCTGCATGGATGTGCTGGAAGCTGTGTGCGGAGCAAGAACAAGCAAGACCCCCCTCTCCCCCATGTATGAGCAGGTGGGGGGGGAGATGGGTGGTACTGGAGGAGCGCCTGGGCACCTAACTGCTGGAGCTGGGCCCCAAATCAGAAATATTCTTGGAGCCTTGGCACCATGGGCCCATATAACTCACTCTTCCTGGGGTAGGATTGTGCTGTGTGTAGGGGTTGGTACATGATTTGGGTCACTTGGAAAGTGTTCCTGGGGGAGGGTATCTAGGGGCCATTTACCTGTCCACCCTTTGAGCCTGGGCTGGGGAGAGTGAGGGTGGCTGTGAAACTTCTGATGCCAGCACCAATCCTCCCATTCCTAGTGGGGGAGAAGGAGGAGGCCATGCCATAAATTACATGTGTGTTTGCTGACTTTTGTGCCCTTGTCTGTGTCTTTCAGAAGTCATGTCGCCTGTGGATTTACAGGCCGAAAGAGAGAAAATCAGGCAGGAAATAGAGGAGTTAGAAAAGAGCTTGGATCCGGGCATTCCAAGCATTGAAGTTCTTGTGTCGGACTCCAGTCTGGATTCAGATTCTGACATAGGTCTGTTCTTGCAGTGTGACGTTAACGTCTCTGATATCTTATAGTTATTATAATTGTGCCCTATATATGTGTCCTTCAGATGGATACTAAAGACAGTGGCTTTATCTCATAATTACATCAGATGTGTGTGCAGAACTTAAATCTCAATGTTTCCTGGTTAAAAAATGCTCTGTGTCTGGTTTGTAATTTATGAAAGACTTGTTTGGTAGCATGGGAGAAAATTAAATATGACGTCTTTCTCGTTGTGTGCCAAAAATCCTGTGTCTGTACCATTTATACTAAGCGGTCACTTGAAAACTTTGAGACTATGAGGGTCTTCCTTAGTTATTTTAAAATCACTTTATAATATATGCCAAAGAGCTTTAGAATAATATTTTACAGCTAGAAGGGACTGTCATGATTGTCTACTCTGACCTGCATGTAACAGGCTCAAGAGTGTCTCTTAGGAATTCAACCAGAAATAATGGGCTTCATGCAGGAGATATAGTATAGCTAAAAGAGAACATCCGTTTCTTCCTCAATATTTGAACCTCTGACCACTTACATACAAAACATGATGCTTTCCACTTTTCTACTAAGCCACCATCAGCTAGTCTTGGTGAAAATGGTGCACATTCCTCCAGTTCTCCACATACCCAAGTATATGCTTACCTTTAGTAGTCTTGTTGAGAACAATAATGGAAACTATTTACTGCTGCCATTTGTGGAACTACTCAAGCTTCTAAGTTAAGCACTTTCTTAAGTGTTGTAGGGTTGGAGCCATAGTCATCTTGGTTCTGCACCCTGGATTATTTGTGTAACTCACTGTCGAAGCTTAATTACAGCTGTAGTTGAGAAATGTTCTTTCATTTTCCAAAGCGCCCAAAAAAAAAAGTTTGCAATGGGTGATTGGTTGAAGTTTGATCTTGACAATTTTAACAGTGACCTAGAATGGTGTTTGGTCAGACTTAAGAAATTATATATTGTTCTCTCTTCTTGTGATCATCTTAGCTGCAAAGCTTTTGTTTTCAAAGCTCTTGTCGTCTTTTCCTCTATATTTTATTTAATCTTGTACTTCTGTTTCTAACAGGTGATCTGGATGATGATGATTCAGATGCCCATACTGAAATGGTAATTCATCTCAATAAAATGATGTGTTTTAAGCTTTCTGCTAACAGAGGCAGAGCAGATAGAACTTTATACATCTGAAGGCTTTTCACATTGTGGCAGCTGGTCAAGGGAAAAGTAGCACCTAGAAAGGAAAAGTTACAATTACATTTCATTTTTATAAGCCGATTACTGTTTTTCTTTAGAAAAATAAAATATTTTAAGTGAGTGAGAATTTCTGTTAACCCCGATAATATTTAATAATATTTGCATAACAGAGCACATACAAAGGGGACTTCCTTTGTATGTCAGATTCAGTTGACATCACAGCAGGACTCTTGGCATTTCATATCTGGCTAGTTAGATATTTGGATGTAGTGCATTTGCAAAAAAGCTGTTTCTCTCACAATGTTTTTAGTGCATCGTTCATACAAACTATCTCTAGGCACTCTAGAAATCATGAAGTTGGCAGAGATGAGTGGGACCTAGTTCTGGAAGGCTGGCTCGTATTATCAGGGAGGAGGCCTTGGCATCAACAGCAGGTTCAAGTTCAAAATCAGCAACGGAAAAGGGAGAGGAGAAATATACTATCAGCTTTGTCTTGGCAGTGAGAGCTCTAAAGGGGACAGCTGGTCAGAGAAGTATAGTTGTGAGATTCCTGATGTTAATGGTAATGGCTGGTTAAATAAAAATCACTGTCTGTTCAAAGCAAGCTTTGTTTTCTTCCTTTTTGTTTGCTTAAGTTACACTTATTTCACCTCTCCTCAGGAAGTAGAGAAAGGAGGGGGCAGTGGCAATGATGATGACATTGATAACAACCTTCCAGCAGACCCAGAAACATGTTTACAGATGAACCTGGTGTATCAGGAAGTTATTCAGGAAAAGATAGAGGAAGTTAACCTTCTGATTGCACAAAACAAAGAACAGCAGGTAGGTGGAATTTGGAAGAATGTTCCTTGATGCACACTGGATTGTGGGATTTGGGGGGGGTGGGGGGTTGTTTTTGGCTCCCATTCATGTCAACTTGGGGAAAGGGAGTCCTACAAGTGTCGTTTACATCAGAGTGAATTGAGTATTTGAATTGTGATTTATTTGGTGAATAATCTTTAAATCTCAGTAACTTTGAAGAGTTTATTAAGTAACAGCAAAGGAAGCATCATTTGCCCTTTTATTTAGTGTCCTTTGTCTTCCTCTTGCTTCTAATGTGTTTGTGTGTTTTTGTAATTCCATTCATGAGTTACACACTTCCAAGCAGTGTGCCCCTAATGTAGGGGAAGCTCTCACATTACAGTAAAAATGAAACCAAATGATGCAAAAAAAACCCCATCAATGTGAGAGGTAAACTAGATTTGTCGTATTTGGCACCATGTGAATAAGCAGTTTCTTTTTAAAGTAGATTGCACTAAATTTTTCAGAAATAACTTTATCCACAAGGCCTATAAACTTGTTAAGATAGGGATACCGGTAGTCCCCGAGTATGAACGCATCGACTTACGACCGTTCTTACTTATGACCAACCTCCCATTAAGTGCATGACAGCCGGTCCCCGAGTTATGAACGCGTGATCCCCACTTACGCACAGCACGGTCGCATTTAAATGAATGGGATCCGACTTACGAACAGATCGAGTTATGACCAAGTGTTTGGTATGTAACTCGTTCGTAAGTCAGGGACTATCTGTATTAATCTTCCTAAAGTAAACAGGATTTTTTTGGTGGTTTTCTATTCTGGTTTTTGAAAATTCATTCCTTATGATTTTGACACGTAGCACATATGCGTAGTTAGTTTTTGCTTGCACTGGGATGGTGACAGCTCGGTTTTTGCTCATTACAGAAACTACATTTAAAAGATCAGCTAATATATGTAGTCTGATGGTGCAAGGTAATCGGGGTACACCTGGGATGTTTATAACAGTGTGCTGCCTCCATCTTAATTTGAGATGGGAATCCTTTTTAAAAAAAATCTCAGTAATGTATATGGTTTTCAATTAATGACTGTATTGTAGAAGGAACTCATGTGTGAAGTTGGTCCAAAGACGGCAAAGGCAGGGGATGGTCGAAGTTTACCATTGAATCTGTTCTTGGGCCATTTTATGAAGCCATACTTCAAAGATAAAGCATCAGGAATTGTAAGTATAACTAAATGGGTACTGCACTCATTATTCCAATGTCACTTAGCCTTAGTTTGTTATTTGCACTCCCTCCTGAGGTGAACCTGCTGAACATTGAAGTCACTGCGCTGTATCTGTTAAGTTTTTGGTGGGTTGGTTTTTTTTATTTTTTTTGCCAGATGGACTTAGCTGATCACTTGCTCACCGCCTCTTTGTCTATCAGACTCTTAAGATCTAAAAGAGGGAGAAGTGTTCCCCTCCCCCCACCCCCCTAAATTCTGGGTGCTTTATAAGCCAGAAGACACACAAGTACCTTCAAAATGTATGTTCATAGCCATTCCGCTATAATATAAATGTGCATTTCTGCCTTCACAGCATGTCAGTAGCCCATTTGCATGTCTTAGGCCACTGGGGCCTGACCTTGGTCACGAGTCACTATAATACATATAACAGCTGCACTTGGATCACTCAGCCATTTGAATTGGAATGGGCAGGTGTCACGTGCTCTTCCACCCAGTCCTCAGCTGGTACGAGACACTTGACGTCCATGGCGGGCAACCTGTGGCTCATCGGGGGTTTTACGTGTGCCCCACGAGACGTTTTGTTTACCACTGCCCATGTGCAGGCTTGCTAGAGTCCGCTGGTTTCCCGCCGCGTATTTTTTTTGACCAGTGTTCTTGAAAGGACATGCACATACAGCTAGGGCATGTGAAGTGAGGTACATGCTGCTTTCACACAACGTTTACTGTGAGAGCCGTGTGCTTCCTCCGCATCCAATCAAAGCGCTAATCGGCACACCTTGGACATGCTAACGAAGCTATCCATCTTGGGAGACCGTCTTGGTTACAACAATCTTGTTGGCCCCCCAGGGTGAAAGGGTCACTCCTATGGCCTACTCACTAGCCTAGGTTGCCCCTTGCTTCTCCACATGGATGAGTGGACTGAGCACTGGGTAGAAGTGAGTGCTCACTAGCTCAGTAGACTTGGGCAAATCAATAAACTTCTCACTCCCTTCAGTTCCTAGCTTCAAATTCTAGCTCAGAGGAGCTCCCTAAGGGATGGGCATGCCAAGCACCTTTATTCCTCCTTTATAAAGTGCCCTGGGCAGTGGGAGAGTGAGACTGCACAGGCTTGAATTATTAAATGTGGTTTGTAGCAGCGCTAATGTCAGAGTTCTGGGAATGAGCTAAGTTTTAATCCGAAGGTGACGTCTGTGCTGTATCTAACAGCTCTGATCTTTCCTAGGGCCCTCCTGCCAATGAAGATACCCGAGAGAAGACCGCACAGGGCATAAAATCCTTTGAGGAGCTGCTTGTAAAAAAGTGTAAGAAACCTCTTGGCTGCGTGTGCGGCTCCATGTTCTAGAACAGGCTTGGAAAATGTAGAGGTTTTTGGTGTCCTCTTCCTCGTTTTTTCTTCTGCATTCACACAGTTGTGCGTCAGAGCTCCTGGTGCACCATAGGAAACAATGCAGGTGCTATAAGTAAACAGGACTGCTCTGAATTACGTTAAACACCGCGAGCCTTGAATATTGGCATGGCTGACTGTTTCACGGCTCTTCCCTTCCCTTGCATCAGTCTTGAGGCATCACGTGTTAGATCGTGTGGCCCGTCCGGTTAGAGCTCGCGAGCTAAGCAGGATCTTGCCCTGGGAACAGAGCCATCCCACCTGCGCTTTGGGGGTGACCTGAGGGATTATCGGTGGGGTGGGGGACTAGGGCCAGCAGCAGTGGTTGTGCCTGCCTCTGCATTCACTAGTGGTGGTAGGATCCATAGGAAGCAGAGCAACCGAGCCCCTGCCTACTCCGCTGTGCCCCGCCACTTCTTGGCCACATTGCTCCACTTCACCGTGGTGGCAGAAAGTGGAGCAATACTGTTCTGGCCTGCCTCCGCTTTCCTGAGCAGCGTGGATGGGAATGGGCTGAGGTCAGATCGCTCCCTTTTCTGCTGCATCAGCTAGGGGGAGGGGCAACCCCTGCTGCCATCGCTCAGGGGCAGAGCTGCAATGGGGGCAGAGAGAGGATGGGGGACAGAGCAGGGGCAGGGCTTGGAGGCAGGGGCAGAATGAGCTTGGGGTATGGCGGAGCAGGGGTTGGGAACAAGTCCGGGCATAGAGATGTTGCTGCCTGAGGATACTTTAATGGGGCTTGAAGCCAAGACGTTTGTTTGGAGATGGCCTTGCATTAGTGACTTTTTTGCCTCATCTCTTTTTGCCCCAGGGAAAAGCAGAGAGAAGATACTGCTGAGCAAATCAGTAGTAAGTGACCGTTTGCAGCGTCTGCTTCAGCCAAAGTTACTGAAGTAAGCAAAGCTTCTTATGTCCCATCGCTGCTGCTGAGACAAGCAGTGGCGAGGAGAGTGACTACCAGCTAGTATCCTTTCCACCTCCCTTCCCGCCTGTGCATGTCCACTGCTGCTTGGAGTGAGGTTTCAAAGCACAGCAGGGAGCCGGTTGTGTGTTTGGACCTGGGATGGCCAGCCTGTGACTATAGGGAGCATAGTTTGAGATGTGAATTACTCAGTGGTTATATTGCATATGTAATCAGCAGACTGAGAGTTTCTTTATATCTCAAGTACCTAGGCATTTCCTAGCCATCCTTCCCTTCCCACAAAGGTAATTGGTATGGCCTTCAAATTCTGTCACAGGAACTGCAGCATTTGGGGTTGGCAGGTAGTGTGCATCCTAGAATAAAATGAACCGCATGGAGACAGATTCTTGTTCCTAGTTAGTATCACCGGACACTTAGCTCCTGGGGGGTGAAGTTTGTCTGTGCCACAGAGCTGGCTGCTTCTCTGTCTGCTGCTGCCACAGCCATTGCAGGTCTTCTGTAGATCCAGCTTATGGAAGTGGGGAAAAGCACTTGGTCTGTCACATGTTCTGGGTTGTAGATTAGGAGTTGGTAGAGCTGAGGAGTCAAAGACTGAGCTGTGGGTCTATGTGGAAGAGTGTCGTGGGGGGGGAGGTTTCTGGAAGGTGGGGGCAAATGCAAAAAGCTATGTGGACTTTTGAAATAAGGGAGGTTGTGGAATCTCCATCTCTGGAGATATTTAAGAGCAGGTTAGATAAAGTCTATCAGGGATGGTCTAGACAGTATTTGGTTCTGCCATGAGGGCAGGGGACTGGACTCTGACCTCTCGAGGTCCCTTCTAGTCCTAGTATTCGATGATTCTCTGGAATAAGGATAGCAAAGGAAAGAATCCAGCGTTTAGGCCAGCCAGCTTTAACCTTGTCCTTTTAACACTTATCCTAGCTTCTGTTTAATGTGGGGTGTGTTTTTTTTTGGGGGGGGGGGGTTGGTTGGTTTTAAATTAATAATCTTGGAAATGTCCTTAAACAGGCTCAGCTATTTGAATCAGAAACTGGAAAAAGCCAAGAATGAAATGGAAAAGCAGATTTTGGCAAAGCAGATCAAAGAAGCGGAGCGTGAAATAGAGGAGATCAAGTGAGGATTTAAATTCTTAGTGAAGTGGACACTTCCTCTTTTATGGGATTTCTTTTTTAATGTAAAGTCATTTGTAAAGTTCAAACACGGACAGAAGCTGGGAAAACCTTGCCTTATTTTGGCTTGCAAACAATTCCAAAAGCAGAGCTCAAACCTTCCCAGAGGCCTTATCCTCAGCTGTGTGGCATATTAACACCCAAAATGCTCAATAGCAAGATGCTACCATTGTTTCCTAAGTTCTGCCTCTCGTAGTGAAGTGCTGCAAGCGAATGTTTGTTTGGTAGGGAGGGGGTTTATGCATCCAAAGCCTTTGGTAAAGCTTTGGTCACTGTTCTTGATAGTATAGTGAATTTCAGAGTTGTGGTAAAGTTAAACTCCTAGGAAGTCAGCATCAAGGATCCACGTGTGTGAAAATGTGCCTCTTTCAGATGCCATTTGGGCATGTCTAAATTATAAAAATTAACCCTTTGTAGCCAGCACTTTTTGTATTCCTGTCATCACCCCTATTGCAAATCCTTAAGGAATTGCCAAGTCTGGGCCCTGTGTAGAGAAAATACAGTTTATGCACACAGTCTAAGTTACTGTCTTTGTTACAGACGCTCTAAATTCCATAAGAGGATTTACACAATTCTAACCAAGTTGTGTGGTAGGTGTATTACAGCTTTGTCAGCTACAGTATACTTAGGGAGTTAAATAGTGTGTACCTAATATTGAGTAGTCCTGGTAGCTAAGAGCCATGGTCATAGACTGGTCCCTTTTGTGCTAAACGCTGCACATATACATGCGTTGTTCTGCTCCATTAATCAGAGTTGATGCTGGTATTTTCCAAGGGACCTCTAGAGTTTAGAGAACCAACTTCCATTGAAATTCAGGGAGAATTGGGAGACTAAAACCCTTAGGTCTTCTTGGAAATCATTCCATAATGAAGACAGAATCTTGTATCACTTCAACCCCATCCAAACTGTCTGGTGACATGCTGACAAATATAAGTGCATGCCTCCTTTTGCTGCTTGTTGGCACCTTTGCTGCCTAAGGGCGCATGTGCCTCTAGAAAGATGGTACTGTGCAGCAGTTGTTCCCTATGAGCTGTGTGCTTATGTGACCACTCAGAGTCAAATGTCCTGATTAGCAGAGCACCCAGAGCTAGGTGGTGGTTTTACTGGTGGTGCACATTCACACATGCCTCCAGCACAGATAAAAAGTGTATTCCCGATATGGATGGAAAAAATCCACACAGGGATGGAAAAACTTAAGAGTGGGAAGGCAAACAGATGATGCGAATGCCAGTATCAAATCATCCTAACAGTGGTACGATGAATTTCGGAGAGTCTCCAACTCCCACCGAAGGCGGCGAGGTTTGGATGGGTGCCGCACTTGGCAAGATTAGGTGAAGAAAGAGACTTGGTGGTTAATGTGATCTTTTCTTCCTCCCCTGCCTTAGCCATCTGTCAGAGGAGGCCTTATTAGGAAACAGACAGGATGAGCATGACTGGGAGAAGATTTCCAACATCAACGTAAGTTAGAGCAATTCCTTAGACCTGGATTCTGCCTCCCTTCCTCTGCAAGTTGCCCCATTGATTGCAGTGGGACCTGTTGTGAAATAAAGACCTACCGTAATTTAGCAAATATACCCCGCGTTTTTTCTATTTCAGTAAAAAAAAAATCTTGTATAACCCATGGGGTATACAAGACTTTTCTGTGCTGGGGGTATATTTGCTAATTTACGGTGTGTGTGTGGGGGGGGGGGAGAATTAACCAGCCACTCACCGCCCCAGTTCCTGTGCAGCCTCCAGCCCCCTGGAGGGGGAACACTTATCCCCCTGGTTCCTCCGCAGTCGCAGGAAGGGGCGGGGGAGCAAGAACCACCAGCCTCCGGGCGGGGGAGCGCTCACCGCCCCCCCCCCCCCCCCGTTCCGGGGTGTGGGTGTGGGGGGAAAAAAAAACCCCAAAAAACCACACACACCCTATATACCCCGCACCCGAATATACCCTGTCGGGGGAGGGCAGGGCACAGGGTTTATAAAAACGAATATAACCTACGGGTTATATTGGCTAAATACAATACTTTGGGTGAACAAGGGAAATGGAACCCAGCCTTTAGCCATTCACTCCTCAGAGGGTTGCAACCCTAAATCCTGTTTGAACTTCTACAGATCCATCTGGGTTCAAAAAGGGAGGAGCCAGGTTTCAGACTCGGCGTTGTGGAAGGGATTCCAAAGCTTGGAGCCAATGGAAAAATACTCCTTTCTTAAAGATTAACAGCAAAACTTATTTCTTAAATAAGTTTTCAAATAAGCCTTTTGCATCGATCTCACTCAGGTTGCTAGGCTATTTTGGTAATGACTGGTCATTTATGTTGTGTCTCTTAGTTTGATGGAAGCCGCAACGCAGAAGAGCTGCGGAAATTCTGGCAGAACTGGGAGCATCCGACCATCAACAAGGAGGAGTGGAATGAGGAGGAGATCGAGAAGTTAAAGGAAGTAGCTGCAAAACATGAGCATCTGCACTGGCAAACTATAGCCCAGGAGCTTGGGGTAAGGTTCTTGGCACTATGAACCAAATATTTAGTTGGCGCCCAGAGTTAGACTTGAAAATAATTCAGTCAGTGCTGACAAGTGACTTTAATGCTATGGATGTACTATGGGATTCTGTTTTTTAAAAGGAAGTTAATTATAGTGCTCTGGAAATGAATAAACTGAGCTGAGTCCTACCAAGGCATAGTACAGGCAGGTGCTGTATGCAGACCTTCCCACACCTACTCCATTCTGACCTGTAGCCTTTCTGCTGTTCTAGTTCTGGGCCTTTCTCTAACAGATAAGACACCAGTCAAGTACTGACATTGCATCAAAGGAATATTTCTGCTAGATCATCCAGCAGAGGTGAGGCTGAGATTACCAAACACCTTACATTTGTAATTCAAGTCATAGTTGAAAGACAGGGACATTTGCTCTTAATAAGTTTTCTCTTTATTGCATACCCTCTTGCTGCTTGACGAAAATGTGAGCCAGAAATCATGCTAACATGCTTTTTGTGGGAAAACTCTCAAGGGAGTAATGGAACCCTCTTAATTTCTTCACTTCATAGAAGCTGAAGCAACCAAGGGGAAAAAAAAGATTGTGGATTTTATAAGCACTTCATAGCGTCAATACACACTCCAATTTATGTGGGGAATTTTTCTGGGTAGGGCCAGTTGAAGGCTCACAGTACGTAACTGCCCAGTTTGGCAGCAATAGTTTGCCATTTGTGCTGCAGCAATGAACTCCTTGCAGCCCAAAAGTTTCAGAGGGGTAGCTGTGTTAGTCTGTAATGGAAAAAACTTAAACAATGAATAGTCCTGCAGCACCTTAGACTAACACACAATGTAGATGAAAGCTCACAATCCCGTGGGAACAACCCACTTCTTCAGATGAATGGAGTTTAAAGGGCCCAAGTTCCAAATAAATAGCAGAAAGAGAGGGGATGGGGAGGGAAAGGAGAAAAAATGGGGGAAAAAATTGTCAGTGTCCATGCTACATGAACCTGATGGAGAGGGTTCTAGGTACTCTTCAGTACCTGGTGTTTGGCCTTTTATGTCATTAGGATGTGGAATGTAGCGGGTAATCCAGTTAAGGTTTTTGTTTAAGCCTCTATTGTAGGAATCAAACTTGTAAATGAAGTTAAGCTCTGCAGCTTCCCTTTCAAGCTGGCTTTTGAAATTGGCTTGTAGTAATATGGAAACTTTGAGATCCATTAGTGAGTGCCAGGGCAAGTTAAAATTTTCCCCACACAAATCAGATATTCAAAAAGGTATCACAGAAAGCTGTTGGGGAACATTTTAACTTGCCCAGGCACTCACTAATGGGTCTCAAAGTTAGTCTCTAAGGCTATGTCTAGACTGCAAGCCTCTTTCGAAAGAGAGCGTCTAGACTGCACGCGGAATTTCGAAAAAGCAAGCCGCTTTTTTGAAAGAAAGCACCCAGTGAGTCTGGATGCTCTCTTTCTAAAAAGCCTGTTTGCTTTCAAGAACACCTTCTTTCGAAAGAGCACTTTCGAAAGAAGGCGTTCTTCCTCGTGGAATTAGGTTTACCACCGTCGAAAGAAAAGCCGCATTCTTTCGATTTAATTTCGAAAGAACGCGGCTGCAGTCTAGACGCAGGTGAAGTTTTTTCGAAAAAAGGCTACTTTTTTCGAAAAAACCCCTGAGTCTGGACACAGCCTAAGGTGCTGCAGGACTGTTTGTTGTTTAAGATTTTTTTCTTTGACGTCCAGTCGCAGTGTCAAATCTTTTTAAAACAGATGTCCAAAAACTGGAGAGGGTTGGGAAAAGAGCCATGAGTATGATTCAAGGTCTGGAAAACATGCCTTACAGGGAGACGCTTAAGCTGAATTTATTTAGCTTCTCAAGAGAAGGCGAAGTGGTGACTTGATCAGTTTATTTGGGGGGAGAAGAGTTATGAAAGGCAGCACTCTTAATTTAGCAGACAAAGGCCTAACAAGATCCAGTGGCTGGAGTTGAAGCTAAACAGATTCAAAGTGGGGAAACAAGGTACAAACTTCTTAACAGGGAGAGTAATTTACCTGTGGGACGATTTGCCAAATGATGTGATGGATTGTCCATCGCTTGCAGTCTTTCAATCAAGATTGAAAGTCTTTGTAACAGGTTCAACTACAAGGTCGGAGCTGGATATAGAAATTGCTCTGTGAGGTTCCACAGCCTGCATTAGACAGGAGGTCAGATTAGATGCCCATAATAGACTTTCCTGGCCTCAGTCTGTGAAAGGAGGAAAGACAATGAAACCTCAGTGAGATGTGGTGTTGGACCATGAATTAACTGTTATAATAATCAATTTACTTCACCTGGTGCTCCCTTCCATCTGATTATCTTGCTTGTCTTAAACTGCAGTTATAAGCTCTCTGAGCAAGGACTTGTCATGGTGTGTGTTGCCTAATACAATTGAACTCTGGTCTCTTACTGGGGCCCTCAGGCATGGCCGAATACTTACAAGGACTGGATTTGAATCACCCCAAGTTCATATCCGAGCCAGATTGAGTCAGCCTCTCTTTTCTAGGTTGATTTGTCCCCAGTGATCCAAGTAACTTTGTTCTTTTTATTAAGACAAACCGAAGCGCATTCCAGTGTCTGCAGAAGTTTCAAGCCTACAACAAAGACTTCAAGAGGAAAGAATGGACAAAGGAAGAGGACCAGATGCTCCTACAGCTCGTTCAGGAAATGAGAGTAGGAAGCCATATACCTTACAAGAAAAGTAAGTGGTCTCCAAGGCAACCCCTCTCCTACTCACGGAGCCTGATTCTCCAAGGTCGTGTCTTCTGTGATATTCCCAGTAGGCTAAGCACTTTCTGATCACAAAAGGTGACATGGTCCCTGTTCTGAAGAGTTGGAGTTAAGTTCATAGAATCCTTGGACATTCCTCCTTTATTTTAAAAGGTTTATTTTCAGCCATGACATCTGATGCCAGGAGCCTATCCTCTTTCAAGGATGGATTCAATCAAAATTTGGAAACAAATCCTCCCAGGTGTTGCAAGATTTGTTGCTGGGTATGGTGTGTGTGTGTGTGTGTGTGTGTGCGCGCAATACATACAGTTCCAGGGTAAACAATAACAGTACTTAAAACACCATGTGTTCTCCATTCTTGTTACGTGTCTGTCATGTATGAGAAGTTAAGTATTTGTCATAACTACCGTGTGTTACAACAAGAATGCTAGAAGCATCTCATTAGAAGCAGATTTAAAATATTTCCTTCCATTTCTAGTTGCTTATTACATGGAAGGAAGAGACTCTATGCAGCTAATTTACCGATGGACAAAGAGTGTGGATCCAAGTCTAAGGAAAGGATTCTGGACACTGGAGGAAGATGAAGTAAATTCCTTTATCTTGTCTCTAGTGCTAGGAAAATGACCTGGTACAGAAAATGTCTAGATTAAGTTATTCCTTAGTTCCAGTGCTGATTAGCAACATGTCCATAGATGTGTTAATCACTGGAATGCGAAAAACTAATCAGAAAAGGAGTTCATGTGCATTCGTGGGGTCTAGTCACGAATAGAACATGGTACAGATTTAACATTCTTGCTGTCTTGATCCCAAACATGCATTCTCTGCTGGGTTCTTCGGTCAGACATTAACTTTAACTGGTGTTCTGTGAACACTTGGCTATCTTCACTATTATCTAGGGACAGGAGTGAGTTGGGAGCTCTATTACAAGGATGGCATAGGTGCTATACAAACCCAGAGGTAGATGTGCTACTTTTCCCTGAAGAGTTTCCAGTCTAGTTTGACTGTATCTCGCTAAAGCTGAAACGTCAAGTTTTATTTCCCCTTCCTCATGCATGAGGCCAGCATAGCAGTGCCCTGAGTAACTCCAAATCTCAGAAATGAGTCTGCCTGTGATGGATCTCTGCTGCTTTTCCTATGGATAATGAGGATGGAGAGGGGGAAATGATTAGGAAGACACAGAATTAAGGGAGGCAGAAGGAATCCAAAGCAGAGTGTGATGCATGTAGCCAGGTGATTCCCAGAAGATTCCAGCCAGTGGAGACTTGTTAACTTGGAATGACTTGTCTGCGTTCGGACCAACCCAGTTTTTCTTTGTCACTCATGCAGCAGTTGTTGGCAGCGGTTGCTAAGTACGGAGAGCGAGACTGGTATAAAATTCGTGCAGAAGTGCCAGGGAGGAGTGATACTCAATGCAGGGACAGGTCGGTATAGTAACTCGCAGAATCTTGCTTTCAAGTTCTTTCCTGTAACAAAGATGCAGCGTGTTTTAAGAGGGATTTTTACCATCCATACCACCTCTCTGCACCTTTCACCAATAAACCCCTCAAAACATCTATTTTAAATAGAACAAAGAGATCAGAATGAACCTTGGCATGCTGTCTCCCACGTTTTCACTGTTTGAGTATTCTGGGCATTGCTATGAAGTCCAGAAGGTGGCACTTGTAATCTGTCAGTGCTGGGTGTTTGAAGTGCTCAGCACCTTCCAGCCTGAGGCTCTAAATTAGCAATTATACCTCGATGCATCTAAGTGTGTGTTGCCTTTACTACTCGTTAATTGCAAGTCCTGGTCTCTTTGCTGTGAGCCCAGGACTTCGATTATCGGCAATGAAATTGCAGTGTCAAGGATACAGGGATGTGAGGCTGCCTGGTAAAGGAAGGGGGTCTGTTGATTGTACTCTCCATTTAACTTTAGAAACACGTCTCATTAAAGAGAACTTGTGATCCTGTTAACCTTTGCGTCAACTCTTTTTTACATTTCTAGGTATTTAAATGCATTACACCATGATGTAAAGAAAGGCAAGTGGAGTTTAGAGGAAGAAGAAAAATTAATTGAACTAGTAGAGAAATATGGTGTGGGTAAGTTGTTTGTTTTTCCCCTCTGTGGCCTGATCTTTACAGCCCTGTGATGGCTTGAGCTGCTTTTTTAAAAAGGACATTAAAATCCTGTAGTTGGAACTGGAGAATGTTGCTTCTTACCGAGATGCCTATTGTGGGCCATGCCATACCATACATGGACGATAGCAAGTGGTGTAAGGAGACTATGTAAAGAAGTCTTGTGCTTCAGTGCAATGTGTAGTCCCAGTTACAGAACCCCTCTGATTGTGAAGTTGACCAGTAGAAAGGGAAGAATTCTATAAATGGGAACCCTGGTGCATTACTCTTTTTCCGGATAAGATTTTTACAGCTGTACAGTAGCTTTGGGCAGGCAGCGATATGCTTTCCTCTTCTAATAGTAATTACTGGAAAGGAGCCGTTTTTCCATCTTCCAACCCTAGTTACAAGAGGTTGAATTGGAGCACAGGTCTGGGAACTAGGGATTCCTTAGTTGTGGGCCAGCTCTCAGACTGACTCTTTGGCTTTGGACAAGAAGTTACGATTTTCACTGGCTCACATCCAGTTGTGTCCCCTAACGCTCATGCTTCAGGGCTTTGGCCAGCCACCTGTAGGGGTCAGGAAGGGATTTTTTTTCCACACCTTCCCACAGTATTTTTTGGTTTTGGTCTCTTCTGAAGCCTCAGGGATAGCCACTGCTGGACGTGGGACAGGGATAGAGGATAGATCGTGACCTTGAGGTGGCACCAAGCATTTGGTGCGTCACACGTTCAGTTGCCTGGCTGTTGTTCACATGTTCAGGGTCTAACTGATCATCATGTAGGGTCAGGAGGGAATTTTCCCTGGGTCACATTGGCAGTGACCTTGATTTCATGATGTTGTTTTACCTTCCTCTGCAGTGTATAGGACGGTGCAGGCCACTTGCCAGGATTATCTGGTGTACTTCCTTTCCTTTTCATTGTGGGGGCACCTTTGTCCCTCCTGTTTTCTGCCTGTATCACACAATGGCCTAGTCTCGTGTGTTGTAATGCTTCGATCTCACTTTGATTACTGGATTTACTGCGTTGGTGGGGTTGGTGCCTGTGCTAGACAGGAGTCACTGGTGGTCCCTCCTGGCCTTGGCTCTGACTCTGTAAAAAGCACTTGTATTAAAGGGACTGTGTTCCTTTAGAAGTGACACTGTTTTCTGAATGTTGGCCTACTATTGATACAGGTAACCCTTCGGATTACTGTAACCAAAAGAGATTGCTCTTCTGTCTAACCACTCATTTGTCCACACAGTGGCAGGGAGATCAAAGCAGGCACAGAATCTGAAACTAGTTGGAACTTTTTTTCTTTTATTTACTCATTGTGGTAACCCCTGTCGTGGCAGGCAGTGTTATAGGTTGCTCTGAGGGAAGCTGAGGGGCAGAGGAATGTACATAAGCATGTGTTTAAGCCCCAGTAAGCAATGAAGTCAAAGTTAAGTATGTGTTTATCTGACTTCCTGAACTGGGACTAGAGGCTTTGACTTGCCTAAGGGCAGCCAGCGCATGTGTCTAGGTTTTGCCACACACAAGCTAACAGCGGTGTCCAGCTGTCATGATTAAATGTCAAATCTTCAAAATTAGTATTTTGAGGGATTTTTTTTTTACTGGCTCCTGATTTTTCTTAATAGCGTTACTATTGAGTGCAAAAAAATCTGCTTGTCTTAATTAATATGGCCCAACTATTTATCTCCTTAGGGCACTGGACTAAAATAGCTTCTGAATTACTACACAGAACTGGCTCCCAGTGTCTGAGCAAATGGAAATTCATGATTGGGACGAAGGTATTGTAATTCTCTGACCTGGGATGGTGGGTTATGTTCCTTTTCTTTTCCAGTAATCAGATGGTCTGTTTAGAAGTACTGCCTTCTGCTATGATGTAGATGCATCTTATTTAAGAAAAAAGTGGGGGGAAAATCAGTGAGACTATTTAATTACACAATACATGTAACTGTAGTTACATGACCATTCAATTACACAATATCTAACATTCCTATCCATTAACTACAGTGCTGCAGGGTCACATCCTGAATGGGAGCTGTGAGGTGCTGATCTCTGATTAAACTCTGGCCCCTGGTCTTGAAAGATAAAAGTTCCTAAAACCTGAAAAGCATGGTGTGGATAAGATCTGTGCTGTCACTGTATCCACTTGGCACATGAAGCCTTATCGCTAGACTTAGGGGTGTTAGATAGCGGGTAATAAACTAGTTGACTAACTGCATGGATTCTTAGTGATTAGTCAACTATTCTATATTCCCAGGGCGGGGGCAGCAGCCAATGCAGTCAGGCCCCACTCCCAGGGAGCCCCCTGCCACCCTGTGCTGCTGCCTTGCTATTAGGATGCCAGGTAGGAGCTGGTCTGCAAGAGGGGCCAGTTTAAAAACCAGCTCTCCTTGTGAACTGGCTGCCTGTGGGGTGGCAGCAGCACCTGTCTGCGGGGCAGAGGCAGCAGGGGAGGGGAGGAAGTGGGAGTAGTCAGCTAGGTTACCCAATAAGCCTAGGCTTATCGGTTAATCGTGTAGTTGACTGCTCGTTCACATCCCTACGCTGGACACAAGCCAGTGTTAGAGCTTGGCCTTTGTGTGAGCAAATCTGAACTCATAAGGCTTAGGTCCTAGAAATAGCACATTACTGTACCTAGCATACTCAAAGTGGGCTTTCTCCTGATGGCACGTGTCCTGTAAAGCATTTTTATGTTTGTGCCTGCTCATTTGTTTCCAGTTCTATGAAGAAGAAATGGGGGGGGGGGGGCACACAAATGAGTGGCCAATATTTGCTAGCTCTCGTTGATTGGGTTTGTACGTGTGTTTAATGTTAAACAGAAAAGGTCTAGGCCGAGAAAACGCCTTCAGAAACGCAGGCGAGTGCAGAGACCAGGTTTCAGCTCTTCAGAGAGCAGCAGCGAGGAGTCAGAGCCCGAGCTAATGGACAGTTCTGAGGAAGAAATAGATCCTCCCTCAGGATTCAACAATTTGGTGCCTGGCCTTGACCTCTGGATCCCAACGAGGACGGATCCGAACGCGCACAGGAAAGCCAAACGCTTGATTCCTTCCCTTTACCATTTCAAAAACACTCATGTGACTGGATGCTTAAGTCAAGTTCCAAAGGCTTCTGCTGGGGGAGGCCAGGACCAAGTCCCCGCCGATTCCGCAGGGTTAAATACCGTACTGAAGGGAATTGGGTTTCCTTCTTCTACTGACATCAATTTGAAGGATCCAGAAGAACTGGTGAAAGAGGTGAGCACTTCTCTTTGAAAAAGCTTGTCCTGCGGGGCCCAAGCTGTGAAGTGTTGATCAGGTCTGATGGGAGGCCCTCTAAGCCAAGGCAGGTGGTGTGGTTGATTAGGGCCCCGTTTTCTCTGAATTATTACTGGCCCACTGCCCCGTGTGCCATTCGGGGGCGCTGTCCTTGGAAAGGCTATCTTTTGGATGAGAGCTAAAATCTAAGGCCCTGCCCTTTTGATATCCTCAAGGCCTTGACAGCCCTTCCTGTAAGGATAGCGTGTTTACCTTGGTGTCCTAGCAGCCTGCTAGTATCATCACTTGCATTCTGCTTGTTAATTCCCACTGCCCATTCCGTTTGGCTGGGATGCTCTTCCGGCCCAAACTGTGGCTTCATGTGATTGTTGGGTAAGGAAGTAAAATGTTGTGTCATTTGTTAGCCAGTTAATCTGTAGATTTAACAGGTTAACCACCTGCTGCACCGCAGGCGGGATTGCCCTGGCGCAGCCCCCTGTCCATCATGCAGTGGGCCCAGTTGGCCTGCTCTGCCTGGGTGACGCAGGGCCTGCTGCACCACGCTGTAGGTGGGGGTGGGCTGGGCTGGAACACTGCGCGCCCCCCCCCCCCCCACAAACACACACACACACGAGAGCAGTGGCTGGCCGGGTTGCAGCAGCCCCACATCCGCAGCATGCCTGCAGCGAGGGGATTGCTTGGGCCGGGCCCGCAGAGCATTACACTGCGAGCAGGGGATGGAGGGCTGCTCCGGCCAGTCCTGCAGCACTGATTAACCTGTTAGACCTTTACATCCCTGCTGTGAAGCAGCTGCCACCCCAGAGATGACAGCATTGCTGAGGGAGAGCCCTCTGGGTCCACGGGTCTCTGTATTCGTGGTAGAACACTTAGGGTTAAAAGCTAACAAACTGGAAGTGTCTGTTGGCTTGAGATTGGCATAACTCTGTGAAAAATGCAATAGGCCTCTGAGGTGGCTCAGGAAAACCAAACGGTCAGGTATAGCATTCGCTTGCTAGTTAATCAGCTATACTGCTTGATTTTTCTGAACAACTTCACACACCAGGGAGATGAGGTGCCTTTGAAAATTTTACCCAGTGTGGCTTGTGAAGAAGACTCTGATTACCCAGTTTTTCTGGGAAAAGTAGAACAGGTGGGTTAAAATGGCCCCTGAAGCTTCTGAACATTCAAGGCACTGCATTCAGCCGTACGGAGTGGAAGTCCAACTCAAAATTCCAGTCATCTGAAGAAGTGGGCCGTGCCCATGAAAGCTCATGACACCATCTACATGTTTTGTTAGTCTTTAAAGTGCCACCAGACTATTTGGGTTTTTTTTAAGTTTACCCTACCTTTTTTTTCTTACTTTAGACGAAAGTTAAATATCTCTGTAAGCCAGACATGGTGGCATTGGGCTAGTGCATGAGAGTTGGAAAGTTAAACAGATCACAGACAAGTCAAGCTCATTACTTTAAAGAAATGCACCAAATAGCAGAAATGACCATCTCTGTGTGCCCTTTTGATGCAGGTGTCCAGCTGGCAGTACAGATTAGTTCTTTACAGGACACTTAATCTTCTAACCTTTTTTTTTTTTCTTTCGGCACATGGTTTAGATAAATTCATGGAGGATAGTTCCACCAAGGGCTGTTAGCCACGATGGTCACGGATGCAACCCCATGCCCTGGGTGTCTCAACTTCTGACTGTCAAAAACTGAGACCTGGTGACAGTGGCTAGATCTCTTGATACATTGCCTTGTTCTGTTTGTTTCCTCTGAAGCATCTGGCACAGGCTGCTGTCAGAAGACAGGATGCTAGGCTAATGGGATGCTGACCCAGTATGGCCATTCTTGCGTTCGAATAACTTTTGTATATTTTCCCCCCCTAGGCTTCCATGAGAGGAAAGCAAGTGTTAAAGGTTACCCTGGAGGATGTTAGGCGGGCGCTAAGAAATAATACCTATTCTCAGAGGAGACGCGTAAGTGCCTTTTTGGTCTGACCTCCCTTTCTAATAGCACAGGCCCGTCTATTGGTAACTCCAGGCGTTCCTTGTGATACCCATAATGTGAATAGAAGAGTGAAACATTCCCAAACAGCTTTAACCCTCATGCTCCTACTCTTCCTTCCTGAACTTTCGTCTGAGGGCCAGTGATGTGTGTAGCTCTAGGATTGCCTCTCGACATGTACGTAACCAAGCTACGCAGTTAAACAAAGCTAGGATTTGAGAGACTAACCGTTCCATGAGCTCTCTGCTAAACTTTGTGCCTTGCATTTCATCAGCACATCAGGCTTTCATGCCCCAATGACAGGTGTCGTGTTAGCACGCCCTCGCTCAGCTGGGTTGGTTTTTAATCCTCAGTAAATGACCAAACCCATGACTCTGTCAATTGTTCGTTTATCCAGTGTGATCATACCATGGGGAGCAGCAGGTGAACCTGAGTCCTGTGTGCAGAGAAGCAGATAGGTAGCTAATACACATTTAACAAGAGAGGCGAAACAAACAGTCTGACAGGAAAGTTGCTTACAAACTATCTACATTGATCATCAATTAGTCTTGATGGTCTGACCTATAATCCCCCCTAGGAACCCAGGAGGTATGCTTTCTTCCACCCTTCAGTCTTTATTTTAACACACTAAGGCTATGTCTACACTGGCGGCTTCTTGCGCAAGAAGATCTTGTGCAAGAAGTCTTGTGAAAGAGAACATCCACACTGCCATAGGCGAGCTGTGCTTTTGCGCAAGAGCACCCATGGCAGTGTGAATGCACTATTGCTCAAGAAAGCTCAAATGGCTGTTTTAGCCATAGAGCTCTCTTGCACAAGAAATCCCTGCCGAGTGTCCACATTGCCCTCTTGCGCAAGAGCTCCTGCGTGAGAGGGCTCACACCTGTTAAAAGAGCGTAGCTCTTGCACAAGGAGCCCTCTTACCATGCCGTCCTGTAAATTTACTTGCGCAAGAGCGGGTGGGCAGTGTGGACGCTCTGCGGATTCTTGCACAGGAATGGCCGTACTTGCGCAATAACCCGCCAGTGTAGACATAGCCTAAGTGTTTGACCCCGGTGTCCTGTAACACGAAATAAAGATTTGCTGGAGCAGACCCCACACTGGCATGTCTTGGCACTGTTCTGTTGAATTCAGGGGAGCTCTGCTGATCTACAGCAGCAGAGGACCTGGCTTGGATTTTTGTGAACTGACACCTTTTGTTCTGCAATGTACAGCAAAATGGGCTCCAGAAGCCTTGCACCCCCTCTTCGGCAGTGGCTTCTGACACGTCGGTCATGCAGGTGCTGCAGGAATTAAAGAACATTCGGAAGAAACAGCATCGTTGCCAGAGAAAGCAATCTCGGCGCAAGAACCTGGCAAGGCGGCTCCTGATGGCAGTGACTCCATGGGTGGGCAACGTCCTGTTGCCTTGTACTCGAGCTGGGAGCCATCAGACAAAAGGTAACACTGGCTCATCAGGCTCTTAGTGTTTTCCTCCTCCCCTGCACTGCCTCAGGGCCAGACTCTTAAACAGGGCTCCAGAACTGTGCCTTAGGACAAAGCTTCTTTTGTCTCCGGATCTCAGAGCACTTTGGAGCATGTGATATGTAAGATAAGTGGCTTTACCTCTGGCCAGTTACAGTACAGATACCAGAGACCCAGGCAGGGGAAGTGGGTAGCCCCAAGTCACACAGTAAGAGGGCACCAGAATTGGTAGTAAACCCCAGGTTTACTAGCTTCTGCTCTGACCACTAGACCACACTTCTGTTTAGGTTAGATTTTTATTATGGGTGGTACTTTTTTCCCATCCACAAGTCACTGCTAATCAAGAGGCAGGGATTATGCTTGCTTGTGGACTCAAAATACAGTAGACTTCCAATCTGGCACCTTTGGGACCTAGGTGGTGCCAGATTATCGGATATGCTGGAGGTACTGCATACACCCAACCTAATCCCCCACCCTCAACCTTATGCTCGGGTCCCTGGAGCTGCCAGTACAGCCACGCATCTCCCTTCTTGCACTGGGGCACGAGCGATGAGCGGCCGGCTTTTCAATCAGCTGGCTGGGATGCCGTGCGTAACCCAATCCCCCTCCGTCCACCCTCCCCAGAGCCAAACACCTCCTCTTCCTGCTGTAACCCACCATCCCGGTTCCGTCAGGAGCGCTTGCCATTTTGATGCCGGGCTATCGGGAGTGCCTGACAATTGGGTGCCGGACTATTGGAGTTTTACTGTACATGGCCATTCTGAGCTAAGTAGCATTAACAGAGGAGTCTTTTTTTTTTGCCAGAGATGTTGCTAGAGTGGAGTGAATTGCAAATTGATCAAGCTCCTCAAATGTTGGTCTTGGAGAGGTGCGGCTCATAACCCTCAGCAGACCTAGGTGAATGTCCACTTAATTTTTTTCTGTATATTGGACTCTTTTCCAGCGGATGTTGTCCGAGAACAGCTTCAGACCGTCACGCTGGCCAGCACTCCGGTGTTCACACTGTTCATTCAGGTGGGCACTGCTTTGTGTATTATATAGCTGTTTATATGTTTGTATTTGGTAGACATTGAAAACCGATGTAGCATCCATTACTGGCACGTCATTTCTTTCTCAAATGATTGTCTCTAGGGCTTGTGTGAAGAAACCATGATTTAAAAAATAAAAATCTTGCAATGCAAAGAATCATATACTAGCTGGCTTCGTTCCAGTGGCAACAAAAAGGCCCCGCGATTGAAGTGGAACTCTGCTGTTGGCTTCGGGCCAGCCATCCCCTGCACCTCCAGTACGCTTCTCTTCTGAGCCGAGTTTTAACATAAGATTTTCATCTCCTTGCAGCTCTTCCAGATTGACACCAGTGGCTGCATGAAGGTTATTCGTGAGAGAAGGCTAAAGCAGTCCGAGCTGATCAAGACCATGGCTGGGAATGCAAGGATGCTTCAGCAGGTCCTGCACATACAGTGTCTCAAACCTTCTCCCATCTAACAGGGTGTTACAGGGAGGAAAAATTGTTCTATCCTCAGAGGCCAAGGAAGACAAGAAGCAATGGGCTTAAACTGCAGCCAGGGAGGTTTAGATTGGACATTAGGAAAAACTTCCTAACTGCCAGGGTGGTTAAACACTGGGATAAATTGCCCAGGGAGGTTGTGGAATCTCCATCTCTGGAGATATTTAAGAGCAGGCTAGACAGTGCCTGGTGCTTGGCCCTGCCATGAGGGCAGGGGACTGGACTCGATGACCTCTCGAGGTCCCTTCCAGTTCAGGGTTCTGTGTGGGTCTCAAGGGAGCAGCTGGGTGGAATTCACCGACTCGTGTCAAGGGAAGCTGTACGTAGTCTTGGGACAACTGCTTCTTTGTACTTCCCACTTCTTTGTACTTTATGCCCACTGGGTCTGCTGCTGATTCTCTATTGCAAAGCTAACAATAGGCTTTCCCATACTTCCCCTCTGTGCAGGCTATAACGATTATTTATCTGTTTTGTGTTAGTGGGGAACCTTTTTTCAATCTGGGGTCACTGACCCACAGCAAAATCAGTTGAGGGTCTCAAGTGAGAAGCAACCCTGCTCCTCCCTCTGCCCCATTTGGCAGTGCTAGCTGGGACTCGCACTCCAGCTCCAGGGGATGGGGGAAGGGCACCAAGACTCAGACTTGCCATGGGGCTGGAGTGCAAAAGCACCAACTCACCCTGCTTCCAGGGGAAGCCCCGAGTCGCCGGGAGCCAGATCAAGGTAAACCAGGGGCTGGATCTGGCCTGTGGGCTGTAAGTTCCCCACCCCTGCAGTAGTGCCTGGGAGCTAATGGGGAAGTAGTGAGAGGTCTGTGCTGTTGGCATTCACAGGAATGAAAGGCTCAGCTGGGCCTAGCCCTCGTGAACTGTTGCTCCGTGGCTGAATGACTGACGTGGTGCCAGCTGGCTCCAAGAACGGCAACATCTGCCAAAGAGGATTGTTTCTGTCTCTTACCAGGAATTCTGACTCCCATTCCAGGCAAAGTCCTCAGGCCCTGCCACTCAGACTCAAAGAGGCTCGTGGTGTCAGTGGAAGGGAAGTTCGGAGAAATCCGACACTTACAACGTTGGGGGGGAGGGGAGGCACTTCTGAGACATGTTTTTCAGTGTCCTGAGGATATTTTCCTGCTAATGCACCAGTGTAAAACCGCCAGAATCCTGTTTCCCTGCTACAGGGCAAAGCTCGCCCAGAAACAGCTGGAGAAATCAGATGTGCTCACGAGTCCCTTCTCCTTCAAGATCATAGCAGGAGACATGGCGCTGAAGTATCCCAAGAACTTAATTAACGTTTCCTTTTTTTTTTTTTTTTTTCCAGCCCTCCTGCGATTTCCTGAAATCTTCAGGTACCTCTGCTAATACTTACTTGATTGTCCCAATAGACAGGGATTTGGGCTTCATTAACCACTGGTTAACGTGACTCAATCTAATCCGATTAGAACCTGGAGAGCAAAAATCCCGTTTTTCATTTGACTTTTGTGGCTTTTAGAGTGGGATTATTTGATCCGTTCAATTATTGGCCACAAAAAGATGCCACATAACAAAGAAGGGTGAAGATTCTGCAGGGACGGGATGACCAGCCGTGCTGTGGCATCTCTGGGCAATAGCCCTATAGTGCCTGTCTGTGGGCGGGTGATGGCTGGGTGTTCTGGAAGAGCACCCTGGCAGAGTGGAAAGCTGGGGGCCTATTGACGGGATTGAGCTGTATTCCTTTCCATGGAGTGCATTGTTCTGCCCGTAAGCTCCGCGCATCGCCCCTGAGATGAGCACTATGGTCTCTCATTACTTGGGGCTCAAGTGTGTCACTGTGGGGTTTTAGAGACCCTCAGATCAGGCTGATTAGACCCATTTTCTGAGCTAGTCTCCTAGAGTTCCCCTTCAGCATGAGTGGCAGTCGTGTTCCTCACCGTGCTAACACTTGCTTCATGATTGAACAGCTAGAGTGCCTTTCAAAACCTCATTCAGCTTTGCAAGTGTTGCTAAAATCTCCTCTTTCTGCAGGCCAGCCAGCACAGCCCCTCCCCCAGAAGGTTGGAGCAAAGGCAGCCTGGAAGCCCATCACCGTAAAAGCAAAGGAGAAACCTGCAGCCGTTCCAGCGGCTGTCCCTGCTCTTCCTGCTCCAAGGCAGAAGCCGAAAACAGTCTCTGAATTGCTAAGGGAGAAGAGACTGCGGGAGTCCCGGGCTAAGAGAGCTTTGCAGAGAACAGTGATTCTTGGCCCCCAGGTGTTGGTTTCGCCCTCTGTGATAATCCAGCACCCCGTGCAGCCCGTCATCCCTGCCGCGCAAGGAGGAAGCGGGCCTCAGACAGCTGGATTGGCAGGTGGCAGGAATGCACCTGTGCCACTTCCTGCGTTTAGTCCTGTTGTAGCTTCTCTGGCTTCTCCCAGCTCTGGCATGAGCCGTTCATCTCCAGCCCCTGAATCAGGAGTGGGCGCCTGCCCCTCCCAGGGGAATGCAAACTCCAAGAGGAAGCTTGAGGAGGCTGCGTCTGAAGGCCTGGCGTCTCAGGACAGACCCGTAAGCGTGGGGGAGAAGGGCCTGTCCCAGGGGGGCAGGAAGGCTCAAGTATTTGGGGGCAGCTCAGCACATATAGTCTTGCAAAACCAAGGCTTCATGCCGCATCAGATTGCACTGATGCCATCGTCCGCCATTTCTCTGAGCCCCGTCCCCGTGAAGTCGGACCCCACGGAAACCTCTCCCTCCATGTCGCCGTGTGCCCCAGCACTGGTGCGATCACAGCCGAACGCAATCAATCTGTTGCCTGCTGTCGTGGCTCCCCAGACAGGGTCCCGCATTGTGCCCATCACCTGGGTGATGACGCCACAGGGTTTGATCCCCACCTCTGTGCAGGCATTGGTGGGTGCTCACAGCCAAGGAAAGCAGCCCACAGCTGGGATCGGAGGAAGTGCTACCAAAAATCTGAGTCAGACCAGAGAGACCTCTAATGCAAACACCTCTGCCCCAAACATGCCACCGACACCAGCCCAAGCAAGTCCCCTTCCCGTCAGGTGCCTGGGGACGCAAGTTCTGAGCTCACAGTCAGCCCCTTCCACTCTTCCTCCATCTGCAACCTCATCAGATCCCGGATGCAACTCCCCCAGCACAGCTCCTCCAGCTTCTGCCTCTCTACACGGCCTCTCGCAGACGTCTGACTCCTCTGGAAAGAGGAATGTCGCTCCGACCAGCCTTCCATCTGGCCCAGGCGAGAGCAGTAACAGCGGTAGGCTCACTGGGAGTCCAGGCGTCCTAGGGAAAGAGAGCCTGGTGCAAAGGCCGGATCGGCTTCTGGCCTGTAAGAACGTTGTAACAAACTCCAACGCTCCTGGTGCACAGGTAACCAGGCATAGGCCCATCTTCCCAAAGCCGCTGAGTGCCTCGCACGTAGCCAGCCCGCCCGCGCTGCCCGCACCCAGTGCCGAAAAGAACCTCCTGGACGTCAGCCTGATCTCCCTTGAAGACGAGGCTTCGGTGAAAGAGTGGCTGAGAGGCAAACGGGGCATCCAGGTGCCCGCGTTAAAAACCGGCTTGTCTTACTTGCCCCCTTTCTTGTGCAACTTGAAAACGCTCTCCAGGCTGCTTCTGCAGAAGGCGGCTCTGGAGCAAAGTGTGTCGTGCCTTGGGACCTTTGCAGAGTGCGGGGATGGGGACGCTGGGATCGATCTGCCCGCTGTCAGAGAGCTGGTGCGGCAGAAACTCAGCGATAACCCTGCCTATCTCCTGCTGAAAGCCAGGTTTTTAGCAACATTTACTCTCCCAGCTGCCCTAGCAACTCTGCCTCCTCCAAGGGTGACTACCACGCTCTCCAGAAGCTGGCAGCAGAGCTCCGAGAGTGAGGAAGAGGAGTCGCTTACTGATAAGGAACTGAGTGAGGCAGGAAGCTGTGGGAAAGAGCCAGGGGAAGTATCCTTCGATGGCACAGCTGCCATTGTCCCCGGGAGCAAGGATTCTGCTGTCACTAATCAGGTAAAGTTAAAGCGTAGATTCATAGATTCCTCTTCTCTCCTCTCCCCCCTGCCTCCCAAGGGTTAATGGCAAAACTTCCAATGACTTAGGAGCCAAATCGTGGCCCTACCAAACTTTTTTCCCTTTTCTCAGCGTGGTAGGCATGTCAGTCTGTAACTTTGAAGTGAGCAGTCCTGTGGCACCTGAGAGATGAACAAAATATATAACTAGTATCGTGAGCTTTCGTGGGCTTTGAAGAAGTAGGTTTTACCCCCGAAAGCTCATGATACTATATATATTTTGTGCCACAGGACTGCTAACTTTTTCCCCCCTTTTGAGTAAGTTGGATTTACTTGTTTAAAAAGTAGGGGAAAGTCTCCCTGCTTCATGCAATACCCAGTCCAGTCGGATGGCTTCTCCATCCTCCCTGAATAAGGATCAAAGTCTTGTACCATACATGGCACTTGAATTTATGCACCACAGCTCTTCTCCCCCCCTTCCCCCCGCCCCAATGTCAAAGACTTCTTCCCCAGGACACCCTGTTAGTGGGAACAGCACCATCAGTGCAGCATCCCTGTGAAGCTCAGATTGGCTCACAGGACCTCCCTGTGTCCACTGGGCTGCAGATGGGAGCCCGTAGCTGCTTTGGAGGTGGTTCTTAGAGGATCTGGGGCGGGCATTTGCTAGCCAGGAAGACAGAAATTGGCTTTGGTTTCACAAGCATGTGTTTCTTGGCTGCACGCTCTGGAGACGTCCAGGAGTTTAGGTTCACTTTGTGTTAAATCTGAAATGACCCTCTAATTTCTAACCCTGTTTTTAGCTCTGTTCTCAGAGCGCCTGTTTACGGTATTTGTAATGGTTCTCGTAAAAGGAGGGGTGTTAAGCTTGTGCTGGTGGGTGCTACAGTTGGCAAAGCAGAAAGGGTGTTTGAGAAACACCCGTAGCTGTCTACCTTTCCCAGGAAAGCTTAGGTTAACAGGATTGGCTGTGTCTGGCAATTCCTTCAATCGTGGCTACGTTACGCCGCGGCCTTTGCATCTCCAGGATGTAAGGGGAAGGACACCTGTGAGGTCCTATTCCATAGACTAGACTAGGGTTTTCCGAGAGCTTGTATGTCAGGAAGGGGTTTTGTGAGGAGAGGAGAGTTCCTAGGGAAGGCATAGTTGTAGCCCACTTCTTGATTCTTGAGCCCTTCTGTCCTTTGTTCCTACATGAGCAGGTTAGATAAATGTCTATCAGGGATGGTCTAGACAGTATTTGGTCCTGCCATGAGGGCAGGGGACTGGACTCTGACCTCTCGAGGTCCCTTCCAGGCCTAGTATTCTATGATTCTCTGATTGCTGCCAGCTACCAACAGTTCCTTCTTTGAAGAGCTGATCAGAGGTGCTCCATGAGACGGTCTCCATGGACCTGGCGGTTTGAACAGTGTTAATAGTGTTCTCTGGGAAGACCTGGCACCTGGCTTGCCATCCGTCGGTCAGCCCCACAGCTCAGCTGTTGGGCTGTCATGCCCAGGAGGAGACCCTGCACTGCTCTAGGGATGCACTAAGACTTACAGGTCCTACTGCACATCTGTCTCCATCCAGTCGAGCGTATTGTCTGATCACTGTGGTTCTGGCGGCAGGGGCTGATGGAAATCGGACTGGGCCCTTGACTGACTGGAATGTGGGCATGTCCCACAGCTGCACCAGTAGTGGAGAGAATCTCATTCCCTGGTTCAGCAGGGCCCTGGCCTGACCCAGGGCAGCGATGGCAAAAACATCTTGTGTGGGAAGAGGACTCCTTCCCACGCATCGGACCAAGGGAGGTGCTTTAGGTACAAGGCTCCAGCTTGAACCTCGCAGGAGCAGTGTCTGCTGGAGGAAACACCCCAGCCTTGGCTAGATGCATTCTCCCTGCACTCTGTATGCCAATGCGCCTCGCTCTTGGGAGACCGCCCGCTGTGTGGCTGGGGCAACAGCCGCCGTTTTGTGCTTTTCAATCATCTGGGAACAGCAGGAGCATTGTCTGTTCCATTCCTCCCTAGCCTGGCCACGGTCCCTGAATGAGGTGGGGAGGAAGGATGGGTCGGTCCTCCTGCGGTCCCGCGTATCTTCAGCCTGCAGTAATGCCCTGTCACTGCTTATGTTGCAGGGTGCTGGAGCTGAGGTGTCTGCTGTGCAGTCGGTCCCAGGCTCCTGCCCTGACGTCGGGGGGGCCAGAGTTCAGCAAACCCGGAGAAGCGCTCGTCTCAGGAAAAAGAGGAGGACGTGAGAGAAGCACGGGGAGAAACGCGTTAGTGACTTTCCTCTGTAAACCCAGGATTCCTCCGTGGAGGAGAGGCATTGGGTGGGGCACAGCTTAAAGTAGCTGGGGAATCGTGACACTAGGCCAGGAGTGGGCAATCATTTTTGAGGGGGGAGCCACTCAAAGAATTTGGGAAGTGGTCAAGGGCTGCACTCTTCCAGGATATTAATGGAGGTGATGTGGGTCGGGGAGGGAGTTTGGGTGCCAGAGAGGGTTGTGACCTGGGCTGCAGGGTCTGGGAGTGAGTATGGGTGCAGAGGGGGAGGGCAGAGGATTTTGATTGTGGGGTGGTTGGGTGGGCAGAGGGCTGGAGGGAGAGGTGGGGGTGCCGGAGGCAGGCCCTGACTGGGAGACACTTACCTGGGCAACTCCTGGCCAGCAGCCCAGCAGGTTCCACAGCGAAGTCCCCTGCCTCCCGTGCTTTGGCAGGCCGGCCAGATCAGCAGTTGGCTGCAGCCCCATGTGTGTCTGAGCAGCTGTGAGCCCCAAAGGAAACCAGCCAATGGGAGCTGTGAGATCGTGCTGGGGGCGGGGGCAGCACGTGAAACCTCCCGCCCCCTGAGCTCCCAGCTCTTCAGACAGGGCCCTGCGTCTGGCTTTCCTGAGCGGCATGCAGGGCCGGGTCAGGCAGGGAGCCTGGCCGACGCTCCCACTGCACCCGCTGACCAGATCCAGCGGCTTGGCGGGCTAGCTCTGGCCTGCAGGCTGTATTTTGCCCAGTCCTGCTCTAGGCCTATAGCAAGGACTTAAACCAGGCCTGTCTCGCCCTCCCTGTGGACATGCTGCTCTGAGGGCACTAACGGAGCCGTGGTCAGTACAGATGGTCGTAAGGAGGCATGATACATTTACCCCGGGCGTTAGTGCTAACGGCCCAGTCGCCGGCACACAGACTGCCCGGAACCCTTGCAGTCAGCGTAAGAATTGGGAGGGTAACGCTGCGCCCGAGTGAGTTTTGCTCTCTTGGTTGCTAAGCCGCAGAGGATGGCCGTTCAGATACGGAGCGGGATGAGAGGACTGTTCTGAGGGATGCACTTAAACTTGTCGGTTCCTGCTGCCGAGCCTACATGTTGTCCCGGTGTCTTCTCTGCACCCCAGCTGGAGCCTGTCCCTTGCTGAAGGCCTTATCTGAGTTCTGGTCATGGGGTCTCTGGGGCTGCTTTGTCTGATGTTTAGCCAGCTCTGCCACAGTGGTGCACAGAGACTAGGGGTTTGTTGTCTATTTTTAAATTCTCAGTAGCCAGAGTGGTGGTTTTTAAAATAGAGGGCAGACGATGGTCTCTCTCAAGCAGTGCTTCTGCCATGGGTTAGATCGCCCGCAAGCTGCTGCAGGACCGAAGGAAGCTCTGTTTAGCTCTTCGAAGATGGGCAGGGGAGTTGGAGTCTATTTCTGTCTCTACCACAGGGCAGGGCAAGCCATGCCCCCTCTGTGTGGCTCTTTCCCCACCTGTATTAATAGGGCTAACATCATACTGCCCAGGTGTGCAGGTCAGTGTGAAGAACACCAAGACCTTTGGTTAACAGATGCTGAATAGTGCAAACGTTTTCCCTTTGATCCTTCCTAGAGTCATGGAGTTCTTGTTTCTTTCTGACTTTTTTTTCTTCACTAGCATTAGACGCTCTGGCCTCTGACTGATGAGAGGTGTCTGTCTTACAGGAATCTCTGAATGAAGCTCGCTTCAGATGTGGCAATAGCAGCTGTTCCTTGCACTACTGACCAGAGACCCTTCAAAGAAACTGACCACGCAGTCCGGGGGAAGAGAGGAAAATGGCTGCACTTTTACCCCCCCAAACCCTAGCCAAGTCTGTATCACTCCAGGTCTCTTTTTCAAACCACTAATGGAGAAGACTGGAAATGGAATTTTTTTTTCCCCCCCTTTGACACAGATTGAGTCTGTTCTGGTCTCTGATAATCTGGCAGCAGCATGGACAAAGGTGGGAGAAGACTCTCAGAGACCCGTGTTTAAAAAACGAATGTTTCTTTTCTTCACATGTATGTGGGTTGGGGCCTATTTATATAAATGTCTGTCCCTGGTTCAGAATACTTGGCTCGGTCTGTAGTTTTTAATGCTGTGGTGGACGGTTGAGGGGCTCTGAGATGACAACACTGAATGATCGGTGGCTTTATTTTGTACCTGAATGATTCCAACTGTTTGATTAAATATAAACGTTCTATTTTTCTCATTTAAAATGCTCGTGGGGTGTTCGTTGGGGCCGTGCAGAGAGGAGTGGTCTGGTCTGAACGAGCGGCTCTCCTATTGTCCTTAGCCAGTAAGAAAGGCGAGCGATGTCCGTTTCCTCGCGTAGAGCCCAAGGAGTGGGAGGCAGCTGATCCTGTGGCGAAGTTCCAAGACTCAGCCAGACCAGGATCCGTATGTCACCTCACTTGTGTGTCTAGTTCTGCACCAGGATTTCTGTCCCCTGGGAGTATGGCAGCTGCACACATTCAGGCGTGCCCAGTCTGAGTCCCATGGGTGAAAGAAGCTAGGGGAGGATGCAGGCACTGGAGTGACTCTCATTTCCCCGGAGCCCAGCAGCGGCTGCACGCCCTAGTGATGGGTGGAGCATGACCTCACCCTATACATGTGTGTGTGTGTGTGGTGCTTTCCCGGGTGGCTGCTAAAATGCGAAACCTGAATTGCTCCCAGAGAAGGGGATTTCAGGCGAGTGTTCCAAACTTCCAGAGACCGGTGCGAGCCGCCCTCCTGCATGGGATTCACTCAAGTGCACAGGCTTGGCCGGGAAACCCTGCTCCCTTGAGAGAGCCATTCGTAGGAGGCGTGAACCTCCTGCCCCGGCGCGAGGAACGAAACCTGTGGGGCTGATGGAGATCAGGTGCTGTCCCCTGGCAGCTCGACTCAGTCTGGTGATGGCGTTGAGTCATCCTGCCTCCTCCTGGCTGTGTGGATTGGAATGGCATGGCATGGGGGGTGTGGACAGCGAGTGAGGACTAAGGTAAAGGAGATGGAAATGGGGACTGGAGTATAGAGCATCCCTATCATACAAGGACCTGGGCTGCCCACACCTTTGGTCTAGGTCAATGGTCCCCAACGCGGTGCCTGTGGGTGCCATGGCACCTGCCAGGGCATTTATGTGCACCCACCGAGTGATCAGGGCTGGCCCAAGCCACTGCACTCCGGGTGCACGGCGCATGCGCAGCCCTGCCCCCGGGCACCCAGCACCCCAAAAGGTTGGAGACTTACTGGTCTAGGTGGTACTCAGCCAGATGGTGAGGTGGGAGAATTGGATGGATTCTGCAAGTGACTGTCTCTGCGACGGTGCTGAGGGTGAATGTGTCGTGTGCACAGGTGCCATCCTGTTCGCTGGCATCGAAAGGGAGCTGAATCGGAGGCCTCCAGTGGTTTGACTTTATAAGTAACTAACCCCCTCCCCTGCTGTGCTCCAAACATGGCCCTCGCCTGGATTCTCCCCACAGCGACTGGAGGATGCGAGAGCTGAATTCCCAAAAACGTTTTCTAGAAAGAGCCAGAAACTCTTGCACGAGGCTGCTCAAGAGTTTAGCATGTAGAGCAGAAGTGAGGAGAGGTGCTGCCGGTGCATTCACCAGAGCAGCGTTGAGTTAGAGTCCTCGGCACTCTAAAACCTGGTGGCTGTTGCCTGGTCATTGCTGTTAGAATTCTAGAATTGTGCAAGGGGACAGTCAGAATGACATGTGTGCGTGCTTAAAATCCACCAGCCCTGCTCTCCCTCATCCCGTGGGTAAAGCTGGGGCCTACGAGTCAGGACTCCTGGGTTCTAGTCCTTGCTGTGTCCAACGTGAGACACACAGAGCCAGACTCCTTTTTATTTCCCAAGGGCCGACTACCCCCAGTTGCCATTGAAGTCAATGGGCACCCAAAACTAGTGATCCTGTTTGGGCAAGTGTCACAGTTGCCTATCCCATCAATCCCAGGCACACTTGCTATGGCTCTACAGCAGTGATGGGCACCTGGCGGGCTGCATGTAGCCCATCGGGGTTCCATGTACAACCTGTGCACCATCTCTGCCCCTTTCCTCTCGCACCCTGGGGGTCCCGCGCTTACCTACTCCTCCCCCTCCCCGAGCACCACGAATCAGCTGATTCACGCCCTGTCCTGGGTCTGCCCCCCCTCCCCCCCCCGCTCAGACCTCGAATGCTGCAAATCGTCTGCACTCCAGAAATGCTGGAAGAGAAAGGAACAACATGTGCTTGGGAGTGTAGGCGGGGCAGGAAGCAGATACTGTCAAGTGTGTTTCATTGGAAGTCAATGACGGTTCTATTAATATATGGATGATTAAAGCACTTCTTGTTTGGACACTCAGCCTGCCACGCCCGTCACTTTCACCTGATTTTTGGGCTCATGGTTAGTGCATGTCACTGATTTCAATCTTGCGGCCCATTGAGACGGAGGAGGGCCACTCGTGTGGCCCATTCACTAGCCTTGGTGGCCCGTCGAGATTGCTAGTCCCTGTCCTGTCGGGTACAAAAGGGTTTGCGTTCATAAGCCTTCATCTGCAAGGCTGTTAGCTCCAGGTGTCTCCATTTCTCTTCAAATAAGGGCATTCGTTCTGTTTGACGTCTCCAGCCTGGCAGTCCCTGGACACCAGTCGTACAGCGTAGGGACTGGAGAGAAGAACCTACGTGGGCAGGTTTCTTCCTACATGGCGGCTGGGCAAGCTGCTTTCTGAAGAGTGTCTGTTCTAGACCATGCCTGTGCACTCCTGTAATATTCCTCATCCATGGACCCCTCTAACCATGGCCTAGAGAAGCCTCAAGTGCTTCTCGGCTGGGGAAACAGACGGCGCAACGGGGGTGTGAGATGCTTCAGGCACTAGCTTTCCCCTTGTGGCTTCCTCTTCTTCCCCCTCCCCGCCTCCTCTGTCTTGGAGTAAGTGCTCTTACCCACAGGCTTCCCCTTCCTTCTGTCTAGTTGTTACTTTGAGTCATCTGTGTTGCAGACGGACTGTGTAAGGAGGCTGCTGTGCCCATGGACGTGCTGGGAGAAGGGGCCCAAGGAACATGGTTGCTTTGAGCCAGTGAGAGGCGGAAACTCTTGCTGCGCAGAGCCAGGTTAGTCCGTGTCGCGCCCGATGTATCTGTAGAAATGGGGGGGCCAGTTTTTGTCCCTCTAGAAGGAAAGGGCGCAGTGACAGCAATGCATTTCTACTTCTCACCCGGCTGGGACCCGGGGCTGGTTCTGCTAGTGGGCAGAGCTGCCTGTTTGCTGGGGGAGCAGAAGGGTTAGGGATTGGTCAGGCAGGCAGGCCAAACCCTACTGAAGTCAGACCCATTGGCTTTCCCTAGTGTCAGGCACTGTAGTAGCTAGGTATTGAAATCAGTGGGCGTCTTGCCTTTCCGAGAACAGAACAAGGATTCTAGGGTTTGGCCGTTTATAAGAGGGGGGGGGTGCAGACATCACGGTCTCTGCAGGGCTGCTGCTGTCGGGAATGATTCTGCTTATTCCCCCGGCGAATAGCGAAACCCTTCTGGATTTGCAGGTAGCCCCGGGGGTCATGGGCAGCTATCGGCTACTGCTACACTCCCTGTTCTCATGCAAGCACCCCAATCCAATGCTTGGTTTGGAACATAGGCACTCGTTTTGGTGCAGCATCTGGCCCCAAGCAGGCCAAACAAGGAGTGAGAATAGGAGAAAACGGCTGTTTCTCCCTGCAGACAAAGCCTCGGCAGGTCATAGAGGCCTCGACACCGAGAAAAGAACGTGACAGAACCTGACGCTAACTGGGGGAAGAGTGAGGTTTCCCAGCCTGGCCCAAAATGTGAGTCACTAATCAGAGAACACAAATCTAACTGTGTAATGTGACTTCTACATCTTGACTACTGCCATCCCTGAATGGCTTCCTGGTTTGCTCAAATTAGCATATGGCCTGGTTGAGCTGAAAATTCTACTCTGGTTTCGTTTTGGTTCGTGGGTGCATGGGAAAGAGATTGTTTTGGGGAGGAAGCATTGTGGGAAAAACCTCAAAGTGCAGCTGTGGCTGATGGTGTATCTCAAGAAGTTCCTACAAAAGCGGCCCGCAGGAGACCGTCTGCCGGGACGTGATGCTGTCGGGTCACTGCCTCCAGCCCCGATGTTTTGAGGCACCGTGCCTGGAGTCTGCACGCATTGCTCGGGTTTCCCAAAGCTTGCGAGTCGCGCGTGCCATGTGGCCGGCACAGTGCGTCATTTGCCACATTCTGCTAAAGTTGCAGGATCAGGTTTAATTGTGGGCTTTGTACATGGCCCTCCTTTGCAAATGCAAATTAGAATGTGGAATCTCCGACACTGGTAGGGTTCCCAGATGGTTGAAACAAAAATACCGAACACCCCTGTCCCCCCCCCCCCCCCCCCCAAAAAAAGAAAACCCACCAGGAAAAAATTCTGTTGGGTGGGGGGGAAGGGGAAGACCAAAGTTGTTGAGCAAAAAAAAAAAAGGACTCCAAGACTTAAGCAAAAATTTTAAAAAAATTAAAATAAAACAGCATTAAAACATGTCCCCTTTAAGAGTGAGTGCAGGGATAGGAACAGGGGAGCGGTTGAGCACTAAGACCCAGGGGAGTCATTGCTTCCCCTTGGTCTTTTTGCCGGCAGCCATTTTGTGCTGGCAGCTTTGCAGAACCAGGTACGCATGGGGTCTGGGGTCGAGAGGGCTGGGGTTGGGTGGGGAATGGGGGGAGGCCGGGCGTTGAGTGTTTGTAGGGTTGCCCGGTGCCCAGCACTTTCGCCTCCTGGCCGGGGAGAGAAATCCAAAAATACTGGACATCTTAGGTGTCCGGTATTTTCTGAATTTTTTTTACTGAAAGGAGGCAACTGTCCGGTGAATACCAGACACCTGGCAACTTTAACCAAAGAGCAGGTAGGATAGACATCAGTCAGAGATGATCTAGATAGGCCTGGACAAAATATGGCCTACGGGCTGGATCTAGCCCTCGGAGGCAGCGGGGAGCCCCAGGCAGGCTCCCCAGCTTGCCCTACAGCCCTGTGCACCGGGCAGAAACATGGCTGCAGGCCTATTTCTGTTTTAAAACTGGGAGGGGAGAGGGGAAGTTTTAGGAGCCCCCTGCCACATTCCCATTGGCTGGTTTCTGGCAGAAACCAGCCAAGGGTAGCTGCTTGTTAAAATAACAGGCAGCCAAGAAGAGCCACGCCCCCTCTCCTGGGCTCAGTTATTCATGAAGCACATGGCCCGGCAAGCAGGCAGGCTGGGAAACATTTTAAGCTCAGCAGACAGGCTAGTTTGGCAGCTGGCAAATAGGTCTCTTGGCCACAGCCTGTTTCTGGCACCTTTCCTGCCCCAACTCTCTGTTCCCTATCCCCAATTCAATGTACCCAAACCCTCTGTCCCCCTCTTACACCCACACCCCCTCCCAGATCACAATCCCCCCCTGCCCTAGGTCACATCCCAAATCCCTGCACTCCAGTCCCCTGTCCTGGTCACAACCACCTCCTCCACCCACACTCCCTCCCAGACTCCAGTGTCCCTCCTGCATCTCAGCCCCTTACTCCAACCTCCGTCCCAGACCCCGCGTCTCCACCAAAAATAACATGGCAGGGTGCGGCCCTCGCCCACTTTCCAAAATCTTGGAGTGACCCCCCATCAAAAATTATTGCCCACCCCTGGTCTAGACGGTGCCCAGCCCTGCTGTGGGGGCAGGGGACTGAACTCTCGGTCTCTTCCCGTTCTAGGATTCTAGACACGTAAAAATCTCCACTCTTGGTGGTTACAATTAACGGCGATTTAAGACCATTGGGGGTTCTTCTCCCGGAACCTTTCACCCGAACGTTTGAATCCGTCTCTTCCCGCTGCCCGAGGGCTGCACGACACCTTCTTAGATGCCGGGTTTCCTGCAGGCTGTGTGTTTCGGCTGCATTCTTGCACCCGTGGGTCATTGGTTAGCTTTGGGACCCATCCCGAGAGGTACTGAGCAGGAGAGACCCATGGTGATATAGTGGGGGAGGTTGGCCTCTGGTGCCTGTTGGGAATTCTTATGCAATTCGAGTTCCTGGTGTCCGCAGCCTCGGCTCCGCTTCCAGCCCTCTCCGCTACAGCGAGAGGGTGCGTTGTAAGTGGTTTCACTTCTCTCCTGTGATGACTCGGGCGATGGTCAGCCGGGTGTAGGGGACTCACTGGAATTTCATCACCTCTTCAGCAGCAGTGCTAGCGCAAGCTGGCGTTTCTGTGCAGAAGGTGCACTGTGACCCCCTTCTACTGGCGCAATGGGGCGCTTCCGTCCTTGGTAGGTACCGCGTTAAAGGCTGCTGGGGTGGACGTCTCGTTCGGTTCATGGGCACGTTCCCAGTCTCATGTGCTGGGCCACCCATTATCCGGGCTGCTCTGACGTTTGCGGTGTGGCTTTCAGACACGAAGGCCTGGCCTGTCCGTGTTTTCTTGCTCTCGGCCATGTCGGAACAGGAAGAGGACGAGATGTGTTGGAATAACTTGGAGAACTTCCGGGTGAAGCTGATCTCTGTGATAGACCCCTCCAGAATAACACCGTATCTCCGCCAGTGCAAAGTGATTACCCATGACGACGAAGAGCAAGTCCTTAACGACCCCAACCTGGTCCTCCGGAAGCGGAAAGTAGGTGGGTACGTCTGCCCCTCCGCTCTGGTGGGCTGGCCTCGCTCGCGTGGGATGCACTGGATGAAAATGCTCATGTCAGTTGCTTCTGCAGGCCATGTTGTGCTGCCACTAATCTGCATACTGCAATTACATTCTCAAAGGTGCATCTTTTCCCAGCCTTTTGTTTTCTGTATTTCCAAATAAACAGGTAACTAACTCCTTCTCCCTGAGCTAAGCATGTGGTGGATTCTTCAGCACTGCTGCTTGTGGCGGGGGTTCCGCCAAGATTGGATTGTATTTAGTTATTTACTTTTAAGATCTGCTCCAGTTTGAAAGGCGTTATCGGGAGCAGGTCTGTTAAAGGTGTGCTCAGACTGTCAGCATGGAGATCAGAGGAGGCAAGAACAGAATTCCCAAAGTCCTTTTATAGACAGGGCCAGAAATTTTAGCTGTTAAATGAAGAAAGCAGAGATCACAGGGGTCCTTGCTGGCCTGAAAAGCTCTGAATCTAGGATAAACTATTTCATGCTTTTCTGTGTCTCGGGTTCAAAGGGGTTCTGGCAACATGTGAAAGAAATGAGCCTGTCTCTCTAGGAGTCCCTGAGATAATTACAAATCAACAGTACTTGTTCTGTTTTATAGTATTAACCCCCAGCTCGTTAGTTTTTATCAGTAGCCCTTGTTGCTTTACAAAGGAGGCCAGCATTGCTACCCCCATTTTACAGATGGGAAAACAGAGGCACAGAAAAGGACTTACCCAGGGTCACCCTATCTGGCCACTGACAGTGGTGGGAACGGAACCTGTGGCTTGGGATTCTCAGGCTGCATCAGTGTTAGTTGCTTATATTGATGTAGCCTCCAGGGGCCAGAATCGGGCTCAAGGTCTCATTGTTCTAGGTGCTGTACAGACGCAGCCCTGCTCAATGAGTTTAGTCTCCAGACCATTTAGCTTCCCGCAGTGTGGGCCACAAAACGAGGCTGGTCGCTTTCCTTGGGTTAGTGAGTTACGCTTTCCAGTTCTCTGCCATCACAGGGAACTGAGATCAGAAAGTACTTAGCTGCTGCTCGGATTTCTAGCGTCACAGGGAGTATTTCTCACTGCGTCGTTCAGAGACCTGCCTGCGACCGCGGCGCTGGTCCTATTAGACTTTCTACACCTGCCTTTTAAAGGCTCGGGACAGACTCCCCACGTCTCTTGCTCTGCCTGTGACCCCTTTGTAGTGGGAGATGGAGGCTGCAGTCCTGCGAGGTGCAGAACTACCTCCAGTCCTGCTGGCCTAGAGAGTAGAGTCGTCTCCAGCATTTCCTGGAAGGGACTCTGCCCCTTGCAGAACAGGACAGCTGTGCCAAAACTGGGGCCCACCTAACCATCCCTTCCTCTGCATGTGTGACCAGAATTACCCAGCGCTTAGGAAGTGCCATGGCTGTTCATTCAAACCTGCCTTCTCCTCCTCCTCCTCCGCCCTCGGCATGGACGTGATCGCTTCTCTCGCAGCGTCTGCTGTTTGCAACACGGTAGTCAGAGCAGGGGCCTAGGGGCAAATCCGGCAGCTACTGCTCAGTTAAATTGCCCCTTAAAGCCAGTGAGAGATTAGCCGGGGTCAGGCTTGCTGGGTTTGTCGGGGAAGACTCCGTTCTGCTTTTGCGTACAGAGAAATTGACGCACTTGCCCTGCCTGGAAGTGCCTTTTTGTTTCTACATTGCAGGTGTCCTCCTGGATATTCTGCAGAGGACGGGCCTGAAAGGTTTCGAGGCCTTTCTCGAGAGCCTGGAGCTTTACTACCCGCATTTATATAAGAGAATAACCGGCAAGGAGCCCAGCAGGGTCTTCTCGATGATTATAGGTAACGCTTTGATTTCCTTCCCGCGACGGCCTCTTTATTTGATGCCGCTCCTGCAGCTAGCGGAGACCTTGAGTTCGAATTGAATCCCTGTTGGCTCGTGCGGCCTTGCCCAAGGGAGTGGTTGGTGCCAAAGCTCTTCAGAGAGGGTCGGCCAAACCGCCATGTGCAGCACCTTTGCCAGGGCCCCGATCCTGCAGTTAGCTCCCCCTTGCAGGGATCCCTGTGGAAGCTCAGGGCCCCGAGCCTATCCACGTGGAGCCGGTAGAAGACTGGAGCTTTAAAAAGCAACGTTGTGTTGGGCGCTCCATCTCCACCCCCTTCTGGGGAGCGCCGGTGCTGCTCCCGGTAGCAGAAGGAAGAGGAGATGCTAGAGAACAGCCCCGTTCCCCCGTGTGGATGGCTCAGCCCCGGTGTTGCCCCCTGGCTGAATGTGGGTCCTAGCATGGTCAAGGCTGTTCAGGAACACCTGGTAGATCCATGGCCTGCCACTGGCGCAGACGGATCATTGCTCCCTCCAGCTGTGTGCCCGTCAGCGTGCCTGCACCGTGTGTGATCGGGCTGGCCCTGGGGTGTGCAGGAAGAGAACCCGCAGTAGCACCGGCCTGTGAGAGCTGTTGGCTAGACTGCACCATTGGGGATGTTGGCGGGGGGGACTCATGCGGGGCCTGGCTGGGCGGGGCTCACGGCATCCGTGTCTCTGCTGCGCAGACTCGGCCGGGGGGGGACTCGCGCGGGGCCTGGCTGGGCGGGGCTCACAGCATCTGTGTCTCTGCTGCGCAGACTCGGCCGGGGAGTCTGGCCTGAGCCAGCTCCTGATGAACGAGATCACGAAGCTGCAGAGCATCATACAGGAGGAGAGGAGGAAGGCCCAAGATCTCCACCTGCAGCTCCAGGCCAAGGAGGACGCCCTCAAGGAGATGCGGGTGAGGGACAGCGTGCTGCGCAAGCACCAGGAGAGGGCCCAGAAGATGAAGGAGGAGCGGGACCACCTGAGCAAGGAGCTGCGGAAATGCAAGGACGAGAACTACGAGCTGGCTATGAGCTACGCCAGGCAGAGCGAGGAGAAGAATGCAGCCCTGATGAAGAGCCGGGATCTGCAGCTGGAGGTGGGTCTCTCCCCTGCTCTTCCAATCCCCGGCAGCCTTGGGGCGCGAGAGCCGTGGCGACCACACGCTGCGGTCCCATAGGGCCTCCCCTCCGCGCCGCGGGGTGAATGCCCTGGGCTGGCTGAGTGCGTAAAGGGGGATTTTTGCCGTGGGGCGCCGCAGGCCTGGGGTAACACACGGCGATGCCACTCGCCAGTCGGTCAGCCCCGGTGCCGCAGCTGGGGGGCATCGCGCTGCTGTGGCAGGGTGTCTCGTGGATGGGGGCGATGTGGGGTGAGCGGAGAGAGGACTCCAGGCTGCTCTGCGTTCCCGTGTGTTTCTTGTTGGAGGATGGGCCCCAAGCCAGGCTTGGGGAGGCCTGGCCAGCTCCAAACGCACCCCCCACCCCCACCCCCAGATCGACCGTCTGAGGCACAGCCTGATGAAGGCCGAGGATGACTGCAAACTGGAGAGGAAGCACACCATGAAACTGAAGCACGCCATCGAGCAGCGGCCCAGCCACGAAGTGGTGTGGGAGATCCAGCGGGAGAAGGAGCTGCTGCTGGCCAAGAACCAAGAGCTGGAGAACACGCTCCAGGTGTGTGGGGAGGGCTGGCGGGGGTATCGGGCCTGCCTCACCAATGCAGCTTCCCCGAGGGGTGTGGTGTGAGGTCGGGGAGCTTGGGAGGAGAGAACGTTTGTGGGAAGGCAGGATAAGGGACCCACAGAAGATAGGGCTGTGGGGTGGGTTCTGCCGTGGCTTAGGGGATAGGGCACTCGCCTGGGGAGCGCAGGGTGGTGGGTTTGATTCCTGTGCACCCTGAGTGGTAGCAGTGTGACATGTGGCGTATGAAGGCTGCCGGTGGTGCCTGGGCTGAGGGCAAGGAGGGTGGTGGCTGGCTGAGGGCTGAGGGCGAGGACTGGGCACCAGACAACAGCCAGGCCTGTGGCTCAGCAGCTCTGACCATGACTCGTGGCAGCAACTGGAACCGAACGCAGCCACCTGCGTCCTTAACGAGGTGGAAGGGGCGGGCACAGCTCCTGGCCCGTGGTGCCCTGTGTTGCTCAGAGCAGCCCCTGCTGGGACTCTGCCATGCCAGGCCACTCCCCTCCATCCCGCTGAGGGCAGCCGAGTGCTGCGCTGGTGAACACGTAGCTCACCTTGGCCTGAGCCCAGAGGTCAAGGGGAGGCTGGTGGAAGGGGAGTGAGAATTGACCGCTAGTGCTGTTCAGGCTCGAGGGGGGGCCCAGCTCTCCCAGCCAGCTGGGCCACCCCTCCCTCTAACCCCCATCCCCTTCACCCTGGAGGTCGCCAAAGAAGGGAACTTGGACAAGAACAGCCTCTACGTCCAGACTCTGGAGGCTGATCGGAGACGGGTGCTGGCGGAGCATCAGGAGCTGGTGAACACAATCTACAGCCTGCGCAAGGAGCTGCAGAGAGCCGAGGACCTCCGGGACAAAGTACGAAGTCTGGGGGAGGGAGCGGGGGGGTGGCACACACTCAGCTGGGGGCAGGCATGCATGCAGTGACTTTCCCTATGGAGCTGCAGCTCAGCCCCTCTGGCTCAGATCCAGCCTAGAGGCAGTTTAATGGGAACCACGATCTGAGCTGGGTACTTTCTGCTCCGGCCCCACTGCCTCATGTAAGATGGCGATAACTGTGACCTACCTAAGTCACCGGGAGAACTGCTCAGGTACGATTTGCAAAGTGCTCGCATCAGCCCCAGGTCTCAGAATCACAGAACCCTAGAACTGGAAGGGACCTTGACTGGTCAAGTCCAGTCCCCCGCCCTCACGGCAGGACCAAGCACCATCTAGACCAGTGGTCTCTAACGCAGTGCCTGTGGGTGCCATGGCGCCCGCCGGGGCATTTATGTGCGCTCGGGGCCAGCCCCACCCTGGGCGCACAGCGCATGCGCGGCGCCCGCCCCGGGCGAATGGGTGGCCCTGCCCCCGGGCGTGCGGCGAATGGGCGGCCCCACGCCCGGACGCATGGTGCCTGGGGAGTGCTGGCCCCAGGCGCGTGGTGAATGTGCGGACCTGCGCCTGGATACGTGGCGCATGCACAGCAGCTCCAAAAGGTTGGGGACCACTGACTTCACAACTTCCCTGCGCAATTTATCCAAGTGTTTAACCACCCTGACAAGGAGGTTTTCCTAATGTCCAACCTCAACCTCCCTGGCTGCAGTTTAAGCCCATTGCTTCTTGTTCTATCCTCAGAGGCCAAGGAGAACAATTCCCCCCCCCCCTTTGCCTTCAAAGCCTGCCCCTTGTGCATGTGCCTTGCTGGGGCAGGGCAGCTTGTGTGTTCTTACGATCCCAGGAGCTATGCCGGCGGGAACTTAGTGCTCCTGGTACATTCAACCAAGCCAGAAAGGTCAAGGAGAGGAGCCGGGCTAAGCCTGCACACCGATCCCCCAGGATTGGGGCTTTGGCTCCGCGCTAAACCCCTGACTTAGAAAAAGCTTTTGTGATGGAAACAGCAGCCTAGAATTCCTTCTCCACTGTGTGACGGCCTTCCAGAGTGACTCGTGTGACTGCCAGTGTTGAAAGCAGAAATGAAGCTACTGACATGAAGGTGGGACGTCCTGAGCTCCAAGATTGACCACAATTGGGTTCTAGAATGTACGTACCCTGTATGAAACGGGTAAGCTTGCGCAGATTCCAAAGGAAGTGAGACGTTACAAACTACATATCCTTGGTATCCATGAGAGTAGATGGATTGCATCAGGAAGAATGAAGACGAATACTGGTGAAACAGTCCTTTTTTCTGGGAGGGATGATGACCAACACCAGGAGGGAGTAGCTATCGTCCTGAAGAAAGGAATAGAGAAATGTGTGCTAGAATGGAAACCAATCAACAGCAGACTGGTGAGAGCCAGGATGAAAGGTAGACATGTAAACATTACATTAATCCAGTGTTATGTCCCAACAAATGAAAGTGAAGAAGAGAGAGAGATTCTATGAACAGCTTCAAGCTGAAATAAAGACCGCATTACGTCATGATCTTCTAATAGTTATGGGAGACTTGAACGCTAAAGTTGGGAGGGATATTACGCACAATAATAGAACCATGGGGACACATTGGGTGTGGTACCATGAACGAGAATGGAGAGAGTTAGTGGAACTCTGTACTTTACATAATCTTGTCATCGGAGGTACGCTCTTTCCTCAGTGCGAAATTCACAAGTTAACATGGCGCTCGCTACAGATTTCAGATCCACCATCTGATGATCAATGGAACATGGAGACGCTCGTTACTAGATGTCAAGATGAAAACCAGGGCTGATGTCAGCAGTGATCACCACCTTGTGACAGCCCTCATAAAACTTAAGCTAAGAAGCACTAGTCACAAGATACCCATGCAGAAACGCTTTGATATAGAGAAGCTACAAGACCCCAAAGTTAGAATGCTTTTGTCCTTAAGGTAAAAAAACTAGTTTCAAGCACTAAAAGATCTTGCAGAAACTCACAGAATAGAAAAAGTTAAGAAGAAATGGGAACAAATTACAATATACCTAAGGAGCAGCGAGAACTGTCTAGGTTTCAAATAAAAACAGAAAAAATGTATGGATAGATGTAAGGTAATAGACGTACCTTAAAGAAGAAACTCAGATGCTAAATCAGGAAGACTGAAAGAGAGAGATACCAGCAGCGATACAAAGAAGCAGACCGGGGACTGAAGAAATTGGTAAGAGCTGATAAGAAGAGCTCATATAGAGGAACTAGCAGCACAAGCTGAAGAAGCAGCTTCTTGAAGAGCAAGGAAAGGTTTTTAAAATCACCAAGCTTGTTTGCAGTAAATATCACGGCAGTACAAGTGTTCCTGTCATGGACAAACTCTACTTGCCCGTTGGGCAGAATATTTTCAGGAAGTTCTAAACAGGCCACCACCAGAAGAAGCAGCTGATATTCTAGAAATGGAAACAGACCTTGACATAAATACTGCTCCGCCAACAATGGGAGAAAGGAGCATGTCCGTAAGATCCCTAAAGAATCGCTCCACTTCACAGCAATCTCAATGCTGAATTGTTCGAGGTAGACCCAGAACTTGCAGCCACTGTTCTCCTACCGCTCTTTACAGCAATATGGGAAGGGAAGCAGGTGCCAGAGGAATAGACCAACAGAATTAAGATACCCAAGAAGGGAGCACTCAATGACTGTAACAACTGGCGTGGCAGCACTGCTTTCAGTGCCAAGCAAGATCCTTGCTAAGATCGTTATTCAGCAGATCGTAGACACTGTTGACAAAACACTGAGGAAAGAACAAGCTGGCTTTCGCAAAGGAAGGGGGAGGGTGTAGAGCAAATGTTTGTACTGCATAACATCATTGAGCAATGCATTGAATAGGAGAGGCAGCTGTCCATCAACTTGATTGATTTCAAAAAAGCCTTTGGCATGTTCTGAGAGCGTATGGAATACCACAAGTAGCATCTCTCATTAAGAGCTTTTATAACAATTTCGCGTGCAGCGTGGGGAACAGGGATCTATGCTTCCAAGTTAAGACTGGAGTAAGGCAGGGATGCGTCATGTCTCCGATGCACTTTAACTTAGTCATAGACTGGGTTATGCGGCGTGCAACAGAAGATGATCCAAGAGGCATCAGATGGACTGTCTTGTCCACATTAGAGGTCCTAGATTTTGCTGATGACCTCATGCTGCTCTCTTCCGCACCGTCATATGCAAGAGAAGACCAATCGACTCTGCACCTTCGGAAAACAGGTCAGATTGAGAGTTAGCCAGAAGACCCAAGTCATGACCCTAAATATTGAGGTACCAGCATCAGTTAAGATCGATGACCAAGACCTACCTATCAGAGAGCTTTAGATCCTTGGGTAGTACATCAGCCAAGCCGGAGGCGTCAGAAGCGATAGCAAGAGCAGACTCAGTAAAGCCAGAAATGTCTTTGTCTGAATGCTGCGTGGAAGTCAGCACAGCCCAGCATCCATGCCAAGCTGAAGTGTCATCAGCGCTGTGTTTTATCAACGGATCAGAATGCTGGCGGATGACCGAGTACGACCTTGTCGACTTTTCACACCCGAAGTCTTCAGAGGATCCTCCGTATTTTTTGGCCAAGAATAATTTCCACTCAGGACCTGCTTGTGCGGCGCCAACAAGACGACATGGCCGCCATCGTTATGAAAAGATGCTGGAGATGGATTAGGCAGAAGATGGAAGCTCCATCACACAGATTGCTGTGCGCCGGACCCCGGAGGGGAAGCGGAAACGAGGCCGACCCAAGACAACGTGGCGCCGGGCTGTTGAAGTAGAAATGAAGAACATGGGGCACTACTGAGAGGCTGGCCAGGGACACACAGACAGTGGATGATGCCTTCAAAGCACTTTTCCCCCTTGCCAATCTCAGTGCACGTTCTCAATAGGTGTAAGCATCGCCCCCCCCCCCGGGAAACTGAGGCACCAAGAGGCCACGCGACTTGTCGAAGACAAGCCAGGGCTGGAGCTGGGATTTAACCAGGTCTCCTTGCCTCCGACTCACCCTCCAGGCCCTTTAGTGTGTGTTCTGCCCTAGAGCTGGCCCTTGTGCTTGGCCTTCAGTTGTCTTTGCGGCGTCCTGGAGCCGGGGGCTTGTATTGTTAATGTCTCAGATGCATGAGAGTGAGAGGGGTCCCTTCAGCAGCTTCCTAACCCTTGCTCCGAGTGTTGGCTGTCTGAACAGTCGTGTGGACTCCTCTGTGCTGTTGGCCTTGGCCGACTGTAGAAGAGTCTCCATGCTCCGGCCCAGCTCCGCCCTCAGTCTGATTGTTGAACCACCCGCGGGTTGTAGTGAGGGCGAAGTGAGCCCCTTTGCCGCCGGTGCTGGGTTTCTCTACCAAGCTGGCCCCAGGTGCTCCTGTGCTTTCCTTGCAGCACGTGGAGGAGAAGGAGGTGCTGGAGCTGCAGTGCACGGCCCTGCGGAAGGACTCCCGGATGTACAAGGATCGCATCGAGGCCATCTTGAAGCAGATAGAGGAGGTGGCGGCCGAGAGAGACCAGGTGAGACCGTCTCCTGCGTGGAGCCCGGCTGCCGAAGTAACGGGCAGTGCAGGTTCAGACACCCTGTGGGTGACCGCTTTGCCCTCCCGCTTCCCGCCCCAGGCGCTGCTGACCCGAGAGCAGTTCCACATGCAATACTCCAAGAGCCTGGTCGCCAAAGACGCCTACCGCAAGGAGATCCGGGAGCTGGGGGAGCGGTACGACGAGATGCAGCTCCAGCTGTTCCAGAAGGAAGGCCAGTTACTAGCCACCGAGGCCAAGCTGAAAAGGTTGCACCAGGAGCAGCCCGCGCTGGTAGGTCTGCAGGAATCTGCGGCTGCCTGTGGGCACTATCCTCCGGTAGGGGAAGAGGCGGGTGGGCCCCGGCTGTGGGCGTTCACTCGCTTCAGACACCGCCACCGTCTGTGGTTGGGATCAGCCTCCGTTCAGCAATCGGCCGCTGTAGTCAGACAAGGGATGCTGGGATTGGCCGCTGCAGAGCTCCCCCTGGGTACAGTCTCCACCTGCGCAAACGCACCCCTTCCGGGTTTGCGTTTGGGGCTGGCCCTGGGGCATCGAGGCCAACTTGCCGGTCACTGGCAACTGACGCCCAGGAAGGTGGCGGCTTGAGCCGCCGGGGTGGAAGATGTACCAGCGCTCTGCTCCGAAGCCCAGAACGAAAAACGCCCGAATATCGTGGTCTCTTGGGTGCCTTCCGGCTGGGCCAGTAGGGGGAGGCAACAGCGAGAATTGCTGAATCGCTTTCGTTCTGTGCGCCGTCGCTTCCGCGCTCTCCTGTGGGGCATGCTCCAATGTTCCCGCAAATCTTTTTTTTCCTGTCTGCATGAGGAATAAATGTTATGTGCACTGAGGGGCACGCCCCACCAGTAGAAGGGCATGCTGGGAGTGCTCTGCTAATCAGCTGGGTGGCACCTGAATTTCTCCAGGGTGGCCGCCCGAGTGCCCGGCTTCCAGGGAGCACTGGCGTGCCCTCCAGATCGGCCCTGACTGGCTTGTTTTCTTACCATTCCAGACCTCTGACCTAGATGACACCTCGCCCAGAAGCTCCCTCGAGGTGAGAAAAGTGGCTTTCTTCTGACCTCCCTCAGGCGGGTCTCTGGGCTACCAAGTTCTGCTCAAAGGCTCCTTAGCGGATAACTTGCAGCCAGGTTCTCTTTGTGCTCCAGTGGTGCGCAGCACCCGGGAACTCCCCTCCCACCCCCCACTGCCACGTAATCAGCCAACGGAGGAGGCCCCTGGTGCTGAGATGCCTCTAGAAGGTGCAGACCCTCCCTTAGCAGCTCGTCTGTCCTGCCCACTTGGCCGCTGCCAGAACAGCGTGTGTGTCTGGGGGAGAGGGGCGTGGTGAAGGCAGCCCTGAGAGCTGAGACCAGGATTAGAGTAGAACTAAGGTTGCTCCGCTTCATGCTGGAGACCAGCTCCATGGCCAGGTGGGATCAGGAGCAATATTCCCTCTAATTTTTTCCATCCGTGTGTGGAATAAATTTTGTTACATGCACTGAGGCATGTGTGGGTGTGCACCACCCATACAAACACATGCTGGGGGGGGGGGGCAGCTGAATATCTCCTGGGTGGCTGCTCAAGCGCCTAGCTTACAGGGAAGAGGGTGTGTGCACCCATCACGAGCATCCTCCAAGCACCCCTGGGCAGCAGCTCAGATTCTGGGCCAAGACGCAGGGCCCTGTGAGCATGACTTTGATCGGGATCCAAATAAAAGGGCCCCGTTTGGCAGCCCCCTTGGCGTGGGGAGCCCCTCGGACTCTGAGCAGAAGGGACAAGCATTGAGGCAGCTTTCCAGCGTGGTCCCTAGCACGGCCAGAGGGCTTCAGCTGCCGAGAAGCAGGAGCTGGTGGTTCTGCCTAGTCCTTCGAATCTCCCAGCAAGATGCCAGGCGGGAATAAAAAGGGATCCTCCCTCTGCCTGGATGCAAAGGAGCCCTGAGTATTCCCAAGCCCCACCCTATGCCGCTGCAGCCTGGGTCTCTGTGGAAAGCAGCCGGGTGAGGGGGTGTTAGTGTTGTGAAATGGGGTGGGAGGCAGGGCCGGCTTAACGGGTTGGAACCATCGCAGCTCTGTACCCTCCAGGGGAGATCTAAGGCCCGGGACCCGTGTGGTCATGTACAGATCCTAGCTCCTTCCTGGTGGCCTAGTGAAACCCCAGCGCAGACGCTGACAACCTGCCTCCTTGTGTCCCCCGTGCACCCCACTGGAGAGCCAGCCTCTGCTTCCCCCCCGTGCTGCTCCAGCCGCTGGGGAAGGGGTGCTGGAGGCAGCCGCGTTCAGCAACGGGTGAGGGTATTGCCGGGATGAAGGAGGCTGTCCACACAATAGAATTATTCCCCTCTGGGGGCGGAGCAGTGTTTGGCCTCCTGTGTGCATAGAGCATCTGTGTCTACAGGCGGCTCACCAAGGGGAGAGCTACATTTGGCAACTCTCGCCGAAGGGGAAACTTGAGGAATCCTGGGGCTCTCGGAGGGAGAAGGGAGGAAAATGAGTCTCGCCAGTTCCCTAGAGGAGACCTGTTCCTTTTTGTCCCAAAGCTCTCTCTCCATGGGAACCTAGATGGGACCCTGGCTGAGGACACGCAGCAGGCGGATCCAAGTAAGACTCTGTTTTCACTTCAGCGTGGCGGCGGTAGAGCAGTAATCCGGAGGCAGGCTGGCTGGTGGGGAAAGCAGGCGGGGGCATCAGGAGCTCCTGGGTTCGGTCCGTGTGGCCTTGGGGAGTCTCTGCGGCCTGGCCTCTCAAAAATAATGATTTTGGGGGCCCCCGTCGGAGAGGCGCTGGAAGAATCTGGCTAAGTGCTCAGCACTTTGTAGAAGTCCGTCCACAAAGGTGTCTCCATGAGGCTCCCCCAAAACGGAGGTGCCTGGAACCCCCCCAGTCGCCTCCCTGTGCCTTGGTCTCGGCCAATTTTAAGAGGGAGAGAGTCTGATCAGGCAAGTGCGGAGCGAAAGGGATGTCTCTGAGCCCTTAGAGCACAGGGACAGAAGGAGGGGGAAAGCTCTGAGGCTGCTCGAGTAGCTGCCAGCTGGAAGGGGGGGCTGGGCTGTGCCATGTGGTCCTAGCATCCCGACGTTAAGCGGCTGCCGATGAAGCGCTGCCCCAGGAACAATGAGCTCAGAGGGGTGCGGGGCCTGACGTTTCAAGGCTGGGAAGGATTCTGTCCCCCGTGAGGTCAGACGTATGGTGGGCGCAAGGCACCGGTGGCAGTCAGACCCGACGGGCACGTCTACGAGCAGAGCCAAACTCGAAACAAGCGGCGCAACTCGAGCGAGGCTATTGGCGTCGCTTACGTCGCAATCGCTTATTCCGGCTTTCGGGGCTGTCTACACAGCACTCGCTTGGAAATAGAGCTCTCTTCCCCACTTCCCTCCCTCCTCGTACAGCGAGGGTTACGCAGCTCGGAGTAGGAAGCCCGTTCTTTCACACTGACTGACTGTGAAATAGCGGGCTTGCTGTGTAGACGCGCACGACGTTATTCCGAAACAACGTAGACGTGCCTTAGCGACTTAACTAGGCTCTTGCTGCGTAGCGGGGAAGGTCCGTGAGGAGAACCCGGGTGCAGGACTCCCCTGTCGCTGGACTGTGCGCCTTTCTCCAGCTCTTTGCTGAGTTGACTTCCCCCCTTGAATTCGCTGATTTTCAGAGGGGCTTTGACAAAAGCAGAACTAGCCAATGAACAGGCCGTCCCCGGTTCTGCTTTTGTGCAGTCCCGAGTGGAAATGACTCAGCACCGAGGGAGACTTGTCAGGCAATGCTGAGGGGCTGAGCTATGCTTCCAAAAAGGCTCCATCTATAAAAAGGGAGCCTCCAGCGTGGGGGGAATCTTTCTGTTTTACCCTTCTGAGGGGAATGACTATTTGTTCACCCGTTTGGGAAGGGAGGTCACGAAAAGTCTGAGCCCCTGGTGCGCCGTGGAATACCAGTGCAGGTTAGTCGGTGAAGGGTCCTGTTCACAAGGCCCTTGCACAGTGCGAGATAGGGCCAACCTTGCTAGAAAAGGAGGCTGTTAACGTGACCCTCAAGTGTGATATTAAATGTGACTTGGCATGGACACAGGCGATCCTGTTAGGGAACGTGATCTCTACATGATTCTCTAAAGTAAGCAAGCTGAGGGGCTGCTTTGCTGTCCCTTGGGTTCGTACCACACCAGCTAGAAAAGCTTCCAGGATCTTCTTTTTTCAAACAAAGTCAGGGGAAAACCCCTCTGTCCTGAGCAGGATTCCAACACCCAGTAAAATAGGCAGCTTGCTTTAGGAGGACTGAGCGGTGGCTTGGAATCGAGCACCTCCGCCACTGACATGTCATATAGCCTTGGGCAAGTCCCTTTAATTCTGTCCCCCTTTTCCTATCCCTCTGTGAGTGGGGGATAGTCATGCAGATCACATCCCAAGGAGGTCGGAAGACTGGCTGAGTGTCTGTACGGCAGCTTGAAAACGCCGAGCACTCTGCACATGCCATCTCCTACAGTCGGTGTGAGCAAGTGCTAGTGACACGCCTCACCTGCATCAGCCCCTGTGTTCTCGCTGGCTGACTCAGCAGAGCGCCTCGGGACACCCGGGGTACGAAATGCACAACGTCTGCAGGGAGGCTTTGTCCGAAGGGTGTAAAAGCACCAACCAATGACGTGAGGAAGGATGGGCTTGTGGTGAAGGCCCTGAATAGGGATCTGGGAGATCAGGGATCCATTTCTGCCTCTGCCCCACAATCCCTGGGTGGGTCTCAGGCAAATCTGTTGGTCTGAGTCCCTGTTCTGTATCTGTACAAAGGGAGACTCCTTCCTCCGTCTGCCTTGCCTGTTGGATGGAAAGCTCTTCGGGGCTGCTTCTAGGACAGCGGGGTCCCAAGTGCGGCCGTCACGCAGGTGATAGCACCAGCCTGGGATCACACCGGCGGTTTTTCCTTCTCTCGCAGCGGATCACCCTGACGGTGGGAACCAGCAGTTCAGTGCTTTGGAAAACATCCAGCGCCTGCCGTCCTCAAACGTAAGTGTCTGTGCGAACCCCCCGCTGCTTGGGGCCGCCCTCACCTCGATGAACGCTTGGATTTGCAATAGGCTTGCCCTGTTCGGAGGTGCCTGCTGCTTTCGCAGGGAGGGCTGTGGGGCGTTCTGAGCAAATTCAGCCTTCCGCTGCAGCACGGAGCCAGAGTCCTTGTCTTCTCTTCTGGAAGCTGCTGCTTGCTGAACGGCGTCTGCCAATTAACACATCTGCTGCCTAGGGATGTAAGAATGTAGCTGTTTAAATGGGAAACCGGTAGGTTCATGCTTATCAGTTACCCAAATAGCTACACAGGCCTCCCAGTCCGGAACCGGGGAGCTGCCTTTGTTTCAGGGGCCGTGGGCAGGAGTCAGTGTGCACAGGAAGCCAGCTTAAAAGCCGTCTCCCTGCGTGCACCTACTCCCAGGGAGCCGCCTAACACCGTGTGCTGGCTCCCAGTGTGCACCGGCTCCTGGGGAGCTGGCTGCTGACATTTTCAGCAGTTACAGGTTTAATCAGTTACACGCATTTTAACATCCCTACCGCTGCTGCTCTATCAGCCTGGAACGTACTGCTTTCAGGGCATGGGAGTACAAGACCGGGCAGCCTCCTGGCACCATCTCCAGCGGGGCACTTCTGGGACATTGGTTGGTGTTTCACTCCATCCACTTGACCTGCACGTTTGGATTTAGCGGCTGATCCTGCACACCCCAAACTCCTGTGGTCACTGATCGTTCATAGCGCCAGATCAGGCCTCCAGCCGTGCAAGATGCATTTACTACGTGCCTATGCAGCCTGTGCTTATCCCAAAGAGATTAGACTCAACGGGAGCCTTGTTGAAGTGGACAGGCTGGGTCTAGTTCAGGGATAATCCACCTCAAATGTAAGGGACGATATTGAGCCTCTGACTTTCTAAAATGAACCATATGGGGTTTAAGCAATTTCCTATGCACGAGGGAGCGTTTCCTTTCTCGTCCATCAGCCCTTGAAAATCTCTCTGCTTCTGCATTTTCTCCTAATGTTATATCCCAGACACTGCTCGTGTCTCCTCCTGCTCCTAACATTCAGCATCTGTTGGCTGGGCATGTTCAGCACCTGTGTTGTCTGGGATTGTCTACACTACTGAGTTTTTCCCCAGGATTCCTCTGGGATCCTGGGAAAAACTGTCGTGTCCAGGCAACGCGTCTACTCTTCTGAAATTGTTTTCGGAAGAGCAGACGTGCTTTTTTGGCGTCTCTGTAAACCTCGTTTTACGAGGAACAGCTGTTCCGGAAAAGGGTTTTTTTCTGACATTTGGCCCTGTGTAGACGGCTGTCAAAAAAAGCCTCTTCTGGAAAAAGCTATGCAAGTTGCGGTTTGTAACGTGCAGCCTTTTCTGGAAGAGCAGTGCAGCCATAGCCTGGGATGAAGTGATCTCCAGTGTACGAGAACTGTTCACATTCTTGCTGCTGGGAAGAAGGTGTGAACGGCTGGCTGTACAAATGGGTGACTGGACATCCCTTCAGTGACCCCCGCAGCTCTGCTGTCTTTGGAAATTGCAGTGGGAGATGCTCAGTGGGTTATCTTGAGTCTGATGTTTAGGGCCTCCCCCTCTGCAGGCAAACAGTTGCCTGGGGCAGGCTCGGTCGCATGAGCGCTAATTCTGTAAATGATGAGGGAGCAGGCTCCTGCACAGCTCACCCTGGGTGTTGGGAAGAACCAGCCTGCTCAGGAGAGACAAGGGCAGTTCAGCAGGCACCGTGGGTGGATCGTCGATCGATTGGACGCCCTTAAGTGAGGTCCGAGCGCTTCAAGTGCAAGCCAGGGACTGAGCCTAACTCAGCCACACGCAGGTTACTAGGGCCAGGAGGGAACGCATGCGGCTGTAATATTCCTCGGGGACCTGGGAACATCAAACTGCCAGCACAACACTTGAGTGCTTCCAAACAGCTGCCAGCGGCTGGGTTTGGCCATGAAGTCGCTCTGTCGGTTCGTTGGTACAGGTTCATTGTCAACAAGTGAATTGAGCACACCTGGAAACCACTGGTCCAGGCAGTGCCCTGCCATGTGCGCCAGCAGCTGTCTAAGCTCCCCACCATCTCCCCCCCTGCCCTGTCCCGCAGGCCTTTCCTTTGTCCTTCTGGGGCCAACTCCTGCCTGTCCATGTAGTTCCTGGCCCTGCGGTACAGCAAGGCTGAAAGTAACGCTCCCGGCCCATGTTTCAGCGAGGCCTGGCCTTTCTTTTCCTTTCCAGGAGGGGGGTCCAACCAACGGGGAGCTGGCTGAGAAGGAGCGACGGCGGATGAAGGACAGCTTTGAGCACTATCGGAGGTCTGCTCTTGCCATGCTTGCATAGCCCACTGGTCACTAGGGATGTTATTTCAATTCATTAACTAATGGACTAGTGGATGGGATTTCTGTTGGCTGCTCGATCAGTTGATAAGGGCCAGCGTGGCATTCCCTCTTCGAAGTGTACCAGAGCCCCACTAGGAGAGGCTGCGAGGAGAGTCCCCTGCTGGCCCCAGGCTCCATGCCGCGCTTCCACTTTGAAATGTACAAGAGCCCCTTTGGGGATTCTTGTATATTTCAAAGGTGGAACATCGCCACTGCCCCTTCCTATGCAGCTGAGGGGGGAGCCAGCTTTTAAGCCTGCTCCCCTCAACAACCTCTCCTCCCTGCCTCTCCTCTCCTCTTCTCTTTCTGATAGAGGCAGGGGGGAGGGAGGCGAAGAGACTAGTTGCTTACATCCCTACTAGCCACTGTTGTGTGCCCTGCAGTGCCTGACCCCCAGAGGATGAGTCTGTTACTGCCTCCTTTTCTAGCTCAAGCCGGAGTGACTCAGTTAGTCCTGGATGTGCCCGACGCCGGCCGCAATGGCAGCCAGCGCGTTGGCACTGAAACAAATGGGGCCGTCTCTCCGTCTGCGTGTCAGACTCCTGCTGGTTACTGATTCCACAGAGCGGGAACTCAGAGGCCATGAAGTTGGGGGGGAGGGCACTGGGGCCATGGCCCAAACTTGGGTGGCACTGCGACCTCATGCACTGGGTCAGTGCCACACAATCAGGCTGTATGTACAGGAGGTCCTGACCATGAGGATCAGGGTGCTGATGGGGAAGAGGCGGTCCAGGTGGCAGGGCCACAATATGCTCCCCCAAAAAAACCACCCTCTTTAAATAGCACTTCACAGTCCCTGGGGGCACTATACTGTAGGAAGTGCTGACTCGGTAAGTGTAAGTTTGATTTTTACTAGTGGAGGGTTCCATCCTGCTACTGCTGACAGCAAAGAGCAACCTCTTATGGTCAGAGTCGCTCTGAGCCCCTTCAAAACAATTACAAAGTGGCTGAACAGTTCTGCCTCCTGCTGGCTGAAGGGGGCCAAGCATCTTGCCAGCCGTGTACCTTAATTTACACACTAAATAGAAATGATCCTGAAGATCTAAATGCTGCAGCAGATTACAGGAAGTGTTTAAAGCCATGTAGCATTGCTTTTGTAAGTGGTAGCGTGCTGGGCTCTTATGTAACATTCGGATTGCAGAAGGAAGTGAGGCAAAGCCTAGACTACACTCTTATTGGAAAAGGCTACACAAATTGCTCCCTGCACTTTGCGTGGCTTTTTCTGATTGCTTTTCCGGAACAGGCTTTTCTGCCATTTGGCCCCGGGGAGAGCCTCCTCTTTCGCTGGAACCCTTATTCCTTGGAGAACGAGGTATACAGGGCTCTGCTGCAGAAAAGTGGAAGAGCAAACAATTCCCTGGACAGGGTGGAGTTTTTCTGGCATATTTCTAGTATCCTGGAAAAACCCACTACTCTAGCCGTACCCTGAAAGTTAAGAAATTCTTGCAGTCCCCTGTGCTGTGTTTAGAGGACTCCAGGAATGCCTCTACAGCTCTAGATTGATCATCCGTCTGCACACAATCAAGTGCTTCTGATCACAGCCCATATTGGATGCTTGAGGAAACCCAGAATTATAACAATTGTGGGTAATTCTTGGACAAAGTTACCCAAATTAACAATGATGTTTGGTGGGATTCAGATAGTGACTTCTTCCTCACCTTTAGTAGATGATTACTTTGTGTCCTGGTGAATGAAGGGCAATAGGCCTTAATTGTTCTTTTGCCCATGTCACTGCAACTGTGCAGTCCTATCCGAGTACTAATTGGGTTCACATCAGTAACTGAGCTGTTGGTTGATCATGGAATTTTCTTTTTCTCCTGTTTAACCTAACTTACAGAAAGAGGGCATTGCGAAGGGTGCAGAAGGGAAGACACCATGAAGTGGATTGGGAAAACACCACTGGTAGTGACAACACAGACACTGAAGGCTCCTAACAGCATCAGCCCAACTGCAACAGGAATTTAAAAAAAGTTTGCTGGGGTTGTATGCAAGAATCTTCCCTTCTACCTATCTACGGGGTTGGTATTAAAAACTTTTTTCTAACCAACCATCTCGAACACTGCCCAAGTTGAAGACACTTAACTGGGAAGATACCTGGAGTATATTTCTTCCTCTGCCACAGCAACTCTCCATGGCCTTGGCCAAGTCACCTAATCAGTTCATGTATCTGTGCTGCAGCCTCTCAGAACCCTGATTCTTCTGTATTGAATGGGGATGACGTGCTCCTGGAAGTGATCTGAGTTTAAATGAGTTAGAGCCGCGGGAGTGTAATAGCCGGGGGATCACAGCGGCGGTAGCACATTGTACATTGCAACAGTCTGTGCAAAAAGGAAGCGGAGTAAAAAATAAACAATTTGCTTCAAAAATGAGCTTCAGTGGTGCGCTCGCCCTAAAGCCTGGGAACAGCTGTTGCTGTGTCAGCACCTAAGGATGGGATGTGGCCGAGCCCCTGAACTTCTCCAGCCTGGGGGGGACAGAGCCGCTGAGCCCGTGTGGGGCCCGAGGGGCCGAGACTCCCGGGGCAGAAGGGGGAGGGAGGCCCCGCTAGGATTTGGGGGGAGCCCCGGGCACCCGGATCAGTGGGGGGGGGCTGCTGAGTCTGCAGGAGGGAAAGCCCCTCCCCCCGTATCCCGCTGGGGGAGTAGCGGGGGGGGCCCGTATCCCGGGGGGGGGGGGCAGCAGGGGCTCCCCCCCGCTCTCGGCCGGGCGGGGCGGGCTGCCGGGCGCGCTGCCCACACCCAAGATGGCCGCCCGGGCTTCAGCGGCCGCGATGCTGCGGGCCGGGCGGAGGCTGGCGCTGCTCGGGGCCCGGCTGGGCGCTGCGGGGCCGCCCGGGGCTCGTGCAGCCCCACGGCCCCGCCCCAGCGCCCCGGCCCCGGCCCCGGCCTCGCCGCGCGGGCTCTGCAGCGCCCTGGGGCAGGGGGAGGCCGCGCGCTACGGGCTGGTGTTCACCTGCCGGGTGGGTGCGGGGGGGAGCCTGGGGGAGCTGGGGTGGATGTGGGGGGCAGAGGGGGAGCCTGGGGGGCTGGGGTGATTGTGGGGGGCAGAGGGGGAGCCTGGGGTGGATGTGGGGGGCAGAGAGGGAGCCTGGGGGGCTGGGGTGATTGTGGGGGGCAGAGGGGGAGCCTGGGGTGGATGTGGGGGGGCAGAGGGGGAGCCTGGGGGGCTGGGGTGATTGTGGGGGGCAGAGGGGGAGCCTGGGGTGGATGTGGGGGGCAGAGGGGGGGGTTGGGGGGCTGGGGTGATTGTGGGGGGCAGAGGGAGAGCCTGGGGTGGATGTGGGGGGCAGAGAGGGAGCCTGGGGGGCTGGGGTGATTGTGGGGGGCAGAGGGGGAGCCTGGGGTGGATGTGGGGGGCAGAGGGGGAGCCTGGGGGGCTGGGGTGATTGTGGGGGGCAGAGGGGGAGCCTGGGGTGGATGTGGGGGGCAGAGAGGGAGCCTGGGGGGCTGGGGTGATTGTGGGGGGCAGAGGGGGAGCCTGGGGTGGATGTGGGGGGCAGAGGGGGAGCCTGGGGGGCTGGGGTGATTGTGGGGGGCAGAGGGGGAGCCTGGGGTGGATGTGGGGGGCAGAGGGGGGGGTTGGGGGGCTGGGGTGATTGTGGGGGGCAGAGGGAGAGCCTGGGGTGGATGTGGGGGGCAGAGAGGGAGCCTGGGGGGCTGGGGTGATTGTGGGGGGCAGAGGGGGAGCCTGGGGTGGATGTGGGGGGGCAGAGGGGGAGCCTGGGGGGCTGGGGTGATTGTGGGGGGCAGAGGGGGAGCCTGGGGTGGATGTGGGGGGCAGAGAGGGAGCCTGGGGTGATTGTGGGGGGCAGAGGGGGAGCCTGGGGTGGATGTGGGGGGCAGAAGGGGAGCCTGGGTGGCTGGGGTGGATGTGGGGGGCAGAGGGGGATCCTGGGGTGGATGTGGGGGGCAGAGAGGGAGCCTGGGAGGGCTGGGGTGGATGTAGGAGGCCAAGGAGGAGCCTGGGGGGGCTGGGGTGGATGTGGGGGGCACAGGGGGAGCCTGGGGTGGCAGACAGGGAGCCTGGGAGATCTGGGGCAGGTTGGTGTTTGGGGGAGTCCTGGGGAGGAGGGTGGGTGAAGCATCTGAGCATCTTGGTTATGAAGAAGCGACAAGGAGTCCGGTAGCACCTCACAGACTGACCGATGTATCGGAGCAGGAGCTTTCCTGGGCAAAGACCCATTTCCTCAGACGTTGCATCTGACAAAGTGGGTCTTTGCCCAGGAAAGCTCCTGCTCCGATACATCGGTCAGTCTATGAGGTGCCACAGGACTCCTTGTCGCTTTTGCAGCTCCAGACTAACACGGCGACCCCTCTGATACTTGGTTATGAAAGTAACTGTGTTCATCTTGTAGGTCTGCAATACGCGGTCGGCAAAAATGATTTCCAAACAGGCATATCATAACGGGGTGGTGATAGTGAAGTGTCCTGGTTGCAAGAATCACCACGTCATAGCAGATAACCTGGGATGGTTTTCAGATTTGGAGGGGAAAAGGTCAGTGCCCATAACAGCAGCTCTTCCTGCTCACGATCATCAAAACGCAGCCCAACCCCATCTAGCCAGCACACCGGAGTTCTGTCTCTTACAGGCTGTGTAAGTGGTGTTTTAAATGCTGCAGGAGAGTTATTGCTGGGCTGATTCAGCTACTTTGTAAAGAATGGATGCCAACGGCTGAGTTTTCTGATGTGGTGCAGATGGGTGGTGTAAATCAGTGCTTCTCAACCAGTGGGACGGGTACTCGAGAAGTCTGGGGGGTACTTCAAAACAACTGCAATTTGGAGAAACCTGAATTTTTGTTCTAAGTTTTACAGCGCTTTATTATTTTTGTAATTTTTACACCCCAAAATTTTATTTCCTGCTCGGTTATACGATTAAGTTGTTTAAACAAATGTGTTGCAATGGAAGAAAAAAAAGTGTGTGTCTGAAAACTGTAGGTACTGGGGGAACTTATAATTTTTTTTAAAAAAAGGGTGTGTGTGTATATATATATATTAAAAGAGATACTTTATAAAAAAGATTGAGAGACACTGGTGTAAATAATGGAATCGCCCAACCAAGACCAAGTATGTGAGATGTAGCGAACACAGCTAGATTAGAAGGTGCATGTTGCACAGATATCACTGTTGCTGGTTGCAGTTTTATTGCTGGATATGTTACTTTTTTGTTTTCCCTCAGGTCTTATTGAAACATTGCTAGTCTCTGGCTGGGAGGTTGAATTTCAAAGGCTTTGAACTCCTTTGAAAATCTACCTCTGTCTAACCGTAGCTGCCAAATTAGTGATCAGATTGAGATGTGGTTGTGTAATCTCATCTGCTCCATAGGCCACTGGGACGAGCTCCGCTAGGGGGAATGTTACCTCCATCTTCCGAACTTGAATCCCCACTAATAGCGAAACCCGAATGCAGCGGAGAGCCCCTATGCCTCAGCTGCAAAGTTGCGCGGAACGCTTTGGCAACGTAACTAGTGGTTTTTAACTTGTCATTCAGGAACATTGAGGAAATCCTGGCAGCCAAAGGGGAAAAAGTGAGACGTGTGGTTGGCGAGGACTCCTTGGAACTGCTCCTGGAGACGGCTGCGGAGACAGAAGAAGAAGGTGGAGGAAGATCCCCGGACTCTGGAGACAAGGGAGCAACCTGAGCAGAGCTCCCGCTGCCCTGCGTTGGGCAGAGCCGGACTTTGCCATTTCTCTCCCCCTTTCAACTTTCTGGATTTTTTTTTAAAATAAATTCAAGATCAGTGAATCCTTGTCCTGTGGTTTATTCCTGTCTTTGCCCCGGGCAGCTTCACCTTTGCCCAGTCACATGGAAGTTGTTTTTCACAGCTGGGATTGTCGTCGCTCTTGCACGTGCAAGTGATTTGAAAACTAGCCTCATTTTTTAAATGACACTAGGGCTATGTCTACACTCGCGGCTTCTTGCGTGAGAAATATGCAAATGAGGCTAAGCGTGGAATATTGCCGAGCCTCATTTGCATACCTAATGAGCTGCCATGTTTGCAGAAAAGGCTCTTGTACGGAAGGAGCTGTCTACACTGCCCCTTCTTTGCAAGAAAAACCCTCTTGCACAAGGCCGCTACGCAGATTATTTTCAGGAATCACAGCCTTGCGCAATAGGGTTTTTATTGCGCAAGAAGGGGCAGTGTAGACAGCTCCTGGCACAAGAGCCTCTTCTGCAAAAATGGCAGCTCATTAGGTATGCTAATGAGGCTCGGCGATATTCCACGCTTAGCCTCAGTTACATATTTCTCGCACAAGAAGCCACGAGTGTAGACATCGCTTAGGAGTCCTGCCTGGTTCTCTTGTTCCAAGCCTGGAACTGGTTGGTCTTTGTTAAGGTGTTTGGGTCCTGAGGAGCAAAGCACCGCCCACTGCATTAGTGCCTTTTAGCAGCATCGTGCTGTTCTCATCTGTTTTTCCGTTAAAAGCATTTGTGAAAAGAGCGTCTAGATTGGCACGGACACTTTTCTGCAAAAGCACTTTTTGCAGAAAAGCGTCCATGGCCAATCTAGATGCGGTTTTGCACAAGAAGCCCCGATCGCCATTTTCACCATCAGGGCTTTTTGCCCAAAACGGTTCTCAACTGTCTACACTGGCTCTCTTGTGCAAATGCTTTTTCCCGAACAGGAGAGTCATTGTATTTGCAGAAGAACACTGACAATCTTACATGAGATCGTCAGTGTTCTTGCACAAATTCAAAGCGGCCGGTGTAGACAGCTGGCAAGTTTTTCCGCAAAAGCGGCTGCTTTTGTGGAAAAACTTGCCAGTCTAGACGCAGCCTGTTAGTCTAAACTAACAATGACTAAGGCGGTGAAGAGCTTCTGAGGCCTCAAAGCCAATAGGAATTGAATGCCTCTGAAAATCAAGCCATAAGTTAAGTTTTATTTAGTTATAGGCCAGGACTCCACCGTGGTAGCTTTTGTAAGCTCCACAACAATGTTGCTGTAGGGTCTTCCATGCTTTCTGTGTGCTGGATTGGATTTGACTGGCCTGTTCCAGAAACGCTCTAGGAAGAGATGTATCTATTTGCATGGCAGAGAAGTTAATTGGGCAAGAAAATCCACTATTGACAGAAGCAAATTGCAGAGAAGCCTGAATTGGTATTTCGATTGCTAGTGAATATATTGCTGTTCTCCCTTTGTTTTCCTGCCTCCTTATATCTAGGGCAAGGAACTTTTTTGGGGCAGGAGCTGCTGACCCACAGGAAAGTCAGTCGGGCTGCACACAAGTAAGAAGCAAAAAAACTCCAAACCAAGCAACCCCTCACTGACCTGACCTCAAGTAAGGAGGAGAAAGATACTTCCCACATGATGGCACACCAGAGCCTAGGGGGGCTCAGGCCCCACAGGGGGGACAGCAGAGGGGCTGGAATAGCAGCACAGGCTCCCCAATAGGGGGGGCTGGAGCCTGGGGACCCAGATCCAGGGGCTGCCCCTGGACCTTAGGTCCCCACCCCGCCTTATATGACAGTTCTGGGCACGTTGCAGTTTGAGGCACCAGCTATTTGCTTGGCCCCTGTGACGTTGAGTTGATGGTTTGGTTAGAAGGCAGCGCGGGGCCCCAATCGTGCCACGCAGGGGAGTCGGGGCGCACGAGCCCGTCTAACCACTAGGCAGCACTGCCTCCCCCGCAGCACACGCGCGTTTGGAGCCGTGGCGCTCGCAGGGAGGCGGGACGCGGCGGAGCCGGCACAGGCTGGATGCTCGTCGCGGCTCCGGGGGGGCAGCTGGAGCCGGGCTCCGGACTCTGCCCCCCTGCCCGCGGCGGGCTGCGCTGGGCGCCGCCCCCTTGCAAACCGGGGGGGGGGGGCGCAGATGGCCGAGGCAGGTGCAGAGCCGCGGGGTGGGGCTGCCCTGGGGGCTCACCTGTGCAGGGGGGAGGCGGGGGCTGTGGGGAGCTCGCGCAGCAGCCGGGGGCGCCCCAGCATTGTGGGGGGGGCGCGGTGGCTCCAACCACCCATGGGGCGGGCCCCCCAAAGTGGGTCGCAGCTGGGGGCGCAAAGGATCACGTGGGCCCCACACGGTGTGGGCGGGAGGGGCTGGGGCTCGCAGGGGGGGGGTCTGGCAGCAGCCCCCCCCCCCCGCACTGCGTAGAAAGCGGCTACCTATGAGACGGTGCTACTTAGGGGGCACTGGGCGTGCGCCGTAGCTCGGCTGAAGCCCCTGCCCTTCGCCCTGCCCCCTTTTTGCAAGAAATCTGCAAAAAAAAAGAAAGTTTTTGCAAATTTCTTGCTAAAAGGGGTACCAAGGGGAAGAGGGGGGCGCAGGGGGGGTGCAGCGGCTGCAGGCAGATTAGACGCGGTGCTGGGGCGAGGCAGGGGGCAGATCCTCAGCACAGGCAGGGCAGGAGGGGTAAAAACAGCCCCCCCCCCCGTGGGAATGAAGCGCCAGTTACGGGGGGGGGGGGGGGGAGGGGACTGTTTACATTTGCTTAACCCTGCTTTTGTATCACGGATTCCACTCCGAACAGGGGACACGCTTGGCATGACGTCACAATGGACGTCACAATCGACATCCCATCGGATTTAGACAATACCCAACATTTCTACTTTCTCAAAGCTCCAATACTGGACTGTCCGGATCCAAACCGACCCCCGGCAGCCCTCGGCATTAGACTTAGGGCAGCCTAGAAAGGGAGGGGCGCTCGCCAGGCCCCTGGGTTGTGAGTTCAATCCTCGCAGAGGCCATTTGGGGCAAAAATGTGTCAGGGATGGTGCTTGGTCCCGCTGTGAGGGCAGGGGCTGGACTCGATGACCTCGAGGTCCCTTCCAGTTCTGGGGGATAAGCAACCTCCATTATATATTTTAAACTCCCCCTCCGCCCCCAGGGGATTCTGTGCCAGAGCATCATGGCCCTGGTCCCCTAGAAGTCTTTCCAGAGAGCCCCTCGCCCTGGCTGCAGGCTGAGCCCCGCCCGCCCGGGACACGAGAACTGCCGAGCCCCCTTCTCTTCAGCACAGGCCCTTGGCGCCCAGTTCCCCCCGCCGCCGCACCTCTGCTGGGACCTTCCACCCCCCCGGTGGGGTTTGCTCGCCCGCTTGGGCGGCTCTTGGCGGGACTCCACTTGGCCCGGCGGCCCCCGGTGGTGCGTATGGGCAGCGTGTGCCCGTCCCCCTGGGCGCTGCTGCTGGGGGGATCAGCCCCAGTCGCCACGTCTGTCGCCTGCAGTGGGGAGCTAAGTCCTGCCCAGTTGAGATCCCCCCCCCCCCCCCCCCCCCGGCACTGGGCGCTGTACGGAGTCCATCTCTGCCCCGACGGGCTTGCTTATAAAAAGAAACAAAGGGGTGGGGGAGGGAAAGGAAGTGCTTTTACCCCTCCCCCCTCCCCCCCCCAGTAACAGGGGAAACTGAGGCATGGAGCAACTCGGTGAGTTGCCCGGCCTCACACGGAGAGTCTGTGGCACTGCCTAGAACTGAACCCAGAGCTCCACAGCCCAGCCACCCCCCCTTGCCCCCACCCCCCAGAGGAGCCTGGCTAACAGGAAGGATCAGGGGCTCAAAGCCAGGTATCGCAGCGTCCCGCGCCCGGCCCCAGGAGGCTGCATCGCCCCGGTGTGACCCGCTGCTGTGCTAGCCTGTGACCTTGGCAGGGAACTGCCTGTCGGCCTGTCAGGCCCTGGCCCCCCCTGGACCCCCCGCCATGCTTGTCTATCGGCTCCTCTCAGCCTGACACCAGGGTGGGGGGACGGTAGCAGAGGGCCGGCTGGGCCTGCTCACGCCTGCACCAGCTGCCCTGCCCCCCCCCCCCGCCACCCAGCGCCCAGCTCCCCCTCCGCTGCTGCAAACCGAAGTGGCTCCGAAGGCAGCGGTGCCGGGCGACTCGCTCCAGCCGGGGAGGGGCCCAGAGCCCTAAAAGCCTTAGGGAGGGGCTGTTAGATGCGTTTAGCCTCCCCCCCCCCCCCCCCCCCCCCCCCCCCCCAGGAACCAGTGCTAATGCCCCAGCACAGCCCTGGAGGGTGAACGCTCTGCCCGCTGGCCTGGCCGTCTGCGGCGCCCGACGGCACCGGCAACAGGACCCGCGTCAGCCCGTGTGCGCTGGGTACCTGGGTCCCACCTCTCTGGAACTGGACTGGCGGGGGAGTCCTGGAGGGGCTGCTTCCCTGGAGGGGGTGGGGGCGGGGGCTCCCTGAAGGGCTGTATTGTGCCCAGCAGTAGGGGGAACGTGCCTTGCGAGCTGCAGGTGAAACACCCTGGGTAAGCGCTAGGGGGCGACAGGGACCCGTCTTTGGGTTGAGGGGCTGCTGCCCCAGTCGGGGGCGGGGAGGGGGAGCTGCACACGAGACCCGAGGGTGGGCCAGGCTGGTAGGTTGTATGAACCCCCCCAACCACGGCTGTGGGGTGGGGCGAAACACGAGGGGTTCAGACTGTTGGGTGGGGGGCTGCTGGGCAGCGGGATCGGAGCCGGCCAGGGTGTGTGTGCAGGAGCAAAGGGGGGGGGACACGGGGGAGCTGGGTGGGAGGCGATGCAGGAGCAAAGGGGGGTGCATGGCCTGGGCAGGAGGTAGGCATCAGGCGCAAAGTGGGGTGGGGGGGGCTGGCGGGGGGGGTGGGAGGCTGCAGGAGCGGGCTAGAGGCTGCGGGGGCTGGGTGCCCAGTGCCGGGGGGGGGGGGGCAGCCTGAACTTTGGGGGCCAGATCAGGCAAGTCGGGGTCCAGATTCGCCCCCCCCCCCGGGCCGTAGGTTGCCCACCCTCGCACGAGGGATTGATTGGTGCAAAGGGTTGTGCAGCCCTCCTGTTATACCCGCTTTGCCCAGCAGGTGTCGCCCTGGCAGAGCCCTCAGCCGGGCAGTGCAGGGGGCTGCCAGCCTGGGAACCTTAGGAGCTGGGGGGGGGGGGGGGGGGCTGTGGATGCCCTGGATACTCCCCCCCCCATGGACGGACAGACAGACGGCTTCTCTCCACCCCTTAGCCCCAGCGGCAGCATCCACTGGGCCTTGGCGACCCAGCCCCCCCCCGCGCTGCAGCCACCCCCCCACGGCCAGTCTAGGAAGAACACGACAGTGACAGCCGCACGGGTGGGGGGGGCCGCCTGGTTCCTCGGAGGAGCCGTCGCACGCTTCTCTTGCACCACGTCAATCCGTGCAAGGCTCCCACGCTGGTGAGCGAGGCCGGGGCCAGGGCCGGGGTCTGGCCCGTGGTAGCTCTTGGGCGACCGTGGGGCCAGGAGGCCGAGCCCTACACACCCAGGGATTGCTGCAGCTGTAGCCGGGCAGGGAGGGGCCACGCGGAGGTAGGGCTGGAAAAGGGTCCCCAGTTAGCATGAGGCTTACCGGGTAACTGGGGGGGCCGGCCAGGCCGGAGCAGCCCCGGCTGCATTGGGTCAGCCAGCAGGACCCGGGTCGTGTTGGGCCGAAGTAGCCCGCTAAGGGAATCGTTTCACCGGTTAGCTGTAGTACCAGCTGTTTACAGCCCCCGGGAATGTTAGAATCCCCCCCCCCCCACACACACACTGGGGTGGCGCAGTGGCCGGACAGACAGCAGGTCATTTGTGGGGAGAGCCGGGGGGGGGGTGCGAAGCCGGGGTAAGACCGGGCTCGTGGGGGAGGGGGCTGCATCGGGGAAAATGCTCCTAGCCCCCGCCAACCAGGCGGCTCCACCGCCCTTCCGCCGCCAGCACGTCTGTGGGGCCGTAACCCGAGCGCCCTGACATTCCAGTCACCTTCCCTCGGCCTGCACTACACGACCGCCCTTGAACCCCCCGTGGGCCCCCCACGTCCACTTGCCCAGAGCCTCTGGTCCATCTTGGCAGAGACATTGTTTCCCCTGCTGCTCTCGTCCAAAACCTCCCCGGAGTTGCTGCCTTCCTCCCCAGAAGCAGTCGCATTTCCTGGCACTGCTGGGCCGGAGAACAACGGGTCCCAGCCCAGCACACAGGCGGCTCTGAGCCTCCACAGCCGGGCCCGGCCTTGCTGAGCGCCCCCCTCCCCCCCCCGCGTGTAGAGGAGCTGGGGGGCTCCCCGTTCCAGGGCCGGGAGTCAGTGCAGAAAGCCAACCCCACCCCCCCTTCTCTTAGCCCCCCCCAGGGCTGGCGAACCCCTGCCCCAGAGCCTGCAGCTTTGGTCCAGGTTCCCCCTTGGCCCGGCAGGAGCAGCGCTGCTGTGGGGCCCCTGAGCGGGGCTCCTAGGTGCTGGCATTGGGGGGGGGCGGGTGTCCATTCTATCAAGGGGTTACAGCTTGGTTTAGCGGATCAGCCCCCCCTGCACTGCCCTGATCTCAGCCCCCTGCCCCCCTCACAGGAGGGGAAACTCCACCGTGCCTGAGGAGGGACTAACCTCGGCCAGCCCCCACGTCTGCCACCTGCCTCCCCGCAGCCTCGGCACCGCCAGGTTTCTCGCTGTGCGAGCTCCCCCGGCCCTGCCGCTCCCCTTCAGCGCAGCGGAGCCGACAGATTCGCCCTCGCCCTGCCTACCCGGGCAGCCCTCCGCACTGGCAGGAGCGCGCCGCGCAGGGCTCCGGCAGCGATGTACAGGATCTGGGACTGCCCTCCTCCCCAGAAGCAGTCGCATTTTGCAGGCCTGCTTCAGGGGCTCTCCGGGCCGTAGGGGGGGGCTCGCTGTAAGGCGGGTGGGCCCTGTACTTACCCCAGTTTCTGCTTCATGTCTCTAGCTTGCCTTCTCCGTGGGGCTCCTCAACGGCCCCCAGCCTCCTCGTTAGCAGCCCAGCGCGCCCAGGGGCTGGCGTGTGGGTCTCCGCACCCAGCCGCGGGGGCTGCCCTCAGCGCCACCGCCAACGCCACCCGCTCCGTGCTGAAAGCTGAAGGACGGCGCGTGTCCCACGGCTGACGCAAGCCAGCAGAAGGCGGCCGCCCCAGGGAGCCCCCCCCCCCGTCATTCTGGTGCCACTGCTGGCCTTCGGCGCGCCCGCCCCGGCAGACGCTGAGCACCGGAGAGGAGCGAGAGGCCAGCGTGGCAGGCGGGCGGAATCGCCGTGGCACCCCCCTGGCTGGGCAGGCTGCCTGCCCGAGGGAGGCGTGCGGGCCTGGGAGCTGGCGTGAGAAAGCGGCTCAGCGGCAGCCCCCGACCCTTTGTCCTGGGACAGCGGCGCAGTCGAGGGAGGGGGCTCGGCTCCGTGCGCCCCTCACCTGGGGCTGGATCGCACCGGGGGAGGGGCTGCCTGTCGGGGGAGGGCTGCTCGCCGTGGGACACTCTGGCACCTCGCAGCCAGCCTCAGCCGCCCTGCCACGGCCCAGCCCTAGCTCCAACCCTGGCCCTTGGCCCGTTCCTGCGCCCTGGGAGCCCTGCCGCAGGGGCTGGGGGTCCGCCCTGAACGCCCCACGCAGAGGGGAGGCTGCGAGCGCTTGCTCCTGGACTGCCCCCGAGCGCCTCTCCCCCCACCCCTGGTTCCTCCCTCTGGGGCTGGGAGTGCTGAGCCCGGGGGGGGGTGCCGGGGGGGCTTGTGACGAATCAGGACGTTCCGCTGGAAGTTTGGACCACAAGTGTTTATTAAGCACGACCCCTTCCCCGCCCCCCCGCGCCCGACGCCCGTCTATATATTAAATCATTTGGCAGGTTATTTCTGAAGGAAAACCCAAGTACCGGGTGCGTGGAAACCCCCCTTCGAACGACGTTAGCAACTGCACACGTGAAAAATAAATACGCTCGGACATTCAAGTAGATGGCAAAGACGTCAGGCGGCCGCAAGCTGAGCCCCCGCCGCAGTGGGGGGCCCTGGAGGCACAAATCCACCACCAGGGCTGGGCGCTCAAGGCGGCCTCTTGCCCCCCCATCGGCGCTGGCGCCCTCAGTGAACACGGCCTCCGCAGGGGGCCTTGCAGGGCAGAGCAAGGGGGCAGCACCGAGGGGGATGCTACCTGCTCCCAGCTGGGACCGGGGCGCAGGGCAGGTGCCGTTGAGCTGGCCGGAGGGGCTCGCCGCTGGACCTCTTCCACGGAGAACCCTCCGCTCCGCCGCGGGGGCAGTGGGGCGCAGGGACGGGCCCGGGGGAGATTCAGGAGCTGGCCAGGCCCAAGGCAGGCCCGGTGCAGCTCCGCCCCGCCAGGCCCCGCTGCAACGCGGCACCCTCGGCCCAGCAAAGCGGGGGAGCAGCAGAGCCGCCTTCGGGGAGGGCTCAGGGGCTTGTTTCTCAGTCCCCACCCCAGTCTGCCCCTTCCCTGGGTGCTCCCCTCACTGCCAGTAGCTGCTGGGGTGTTTGTGTAGGGCCTGCCAGGCTGGAGGCCCCTCGCTACGCGGGGAGGAGGAAGGAGCGGGTGAAGCCGGGGGCCGTGCGCGAGGCCGGCTCAGCGTGTCGAGGGTGGTGAAGGGGGCCGCAGGGCCAGGCCTGGGGCTCCCGCTGCACCCCGGATTAGCCCCGGCTGCTTTGCCTCACACCTGGCCTTTTGGCCGTGAGCCCCGGGGGGCCAGAGCTCGGTCCCACAGGCCAGCAGCTGGAGGGGCAGCACCAGGGATTCCGGGGACCTGGGCTCCCACATCGAGCAGCCCCACAGCGCCCGGCCCCGGAGGCTCCCCAGGGGGCCACGCCTGTGCTAGCTGCAGCCTCCTGGGCAAGCTTCAGGGGCTGCTCCGTTTGCAGAGAGACATTGCCAGGCGCAGGGGCAGCTGACTGGGGCTCACGCGGCGGCATGGGAACGGTGCCAGGGCACCCCTGAGCAAGGCCTGGCAGAATCCAGCTCCCCTGGCTCCTGCTGTGCCCCTGGCGAGGGAGGAGGGAGAAGTCCAGAGAAGAGAGACGGTGGCAGAAATAAAATACATCGCGGGTGGGGCCCTGCAGCCTGGGGGCGAGGGAGGCTCTAACTTCTGGCCCCTTCAGCGTCTCCAGGGTCGCCCCCTGCCTCCAGCAAAGGGCCCCAGCCCAGCCAGACGCCTCTCCCCCCACCGAGCTGCGCATCAGCCACTTCTCCAGCTACCTCCCTGGCACGTGCCCTGGGCCGCCGGCCCCCAGCCTGGCGGGAGCCGTGCCGTTGGGCTGGCGCCCAGTCCTCCTTTGCCTGTAAAAAGCCGTATAGAAAAAACTGTCCCTGGCCCCTCGTCCAAGGAAAGACACCCCCAAAGGGGCAGGAGACCCCCCCCGCCCCCTCCACACCCCCGCTTCGCCGGGCAGAGCGGCTCCGCCCTGGGGAACGTCCGCCGTGGAGCAGCCGGGCTCAGCACTGCTTTCCTCCACGCGCCCCCGTTCTTAGCTGGAAGCTGGGTGGCTGCTGCTGCTCCTCCTGGGCCGAAGCCAGATCCACCCGCTGCTCGTCCATGCGCTTGGCCTGGACGCGCTGGATGAGGCTGAAGAAGTCCTCGTCGGGCATGGTGGGGCCGCGAGGGACGGCGTCCGGCGGGGCGCAGCGCTGGTCGTCGATCCGGGACGACTGGCCCGGCCCAGGGGAGAGGAGAAACGGGCGTTAGAAACGGGGGTGCCTCCGGGGCTGGCGTTAGCCTGCGGGGGGCACAGTGAGCTCCCTGCGGAGCCACAAGGAGCTGGCGAGACTCCCACCCTGGGCCCAAGGCCACCAGGGCGGGGAGGGGCTTGTCATGGCAAAAGGCTTTGGAGTGAGCTGGCATGGATCATAGAACGCCAGGGCGGGCAGAGACCTCAGGAGCCAGAGTCCAGCCCCCCGCCCAAGGCAGGACCAACCCCAATTCAATCAGCCCAGCCGGGGCTTTGTCAGGCCGGGACTTCAACACCCCTAGGGATGGAGATGCCCCCCCTCCCTAGGGAACCCAGCCCCACCCGCCTAGGGAAATCGTTTCTCCTAATCTCCAACCGAGACCTCTCCCCCTGCAACTTGGGACCCTTGCTCCTCAGTCTGCCACCCCGAGAGCAGCCTCGCTCCAGCCTCTTTGGAACCTCCCTGCAGGGAGTTGCAGGCTGCTCTCCAACCCCCCTGGCCCTGGAAGCGGAGAGAACAATCAGACGGCCCAGGCGTGGTCGGGGCGAGCTGCTTGGAACGCCGTGTCGGGGGCCCGAGGTGAACGTGCGCGGGCAGTAGGCAGATCCGTCTACCCCATCCGCTCCCGGGGCGCCTGTTCCTTCTCTAACGTAAGCCACAAGCGCCAGCCCCTTCATCATTTTTGTTGCCCTCCGCTGGCCTCTCTCCAATGCGTCCACGTGGGGGGGCCGCACTACTCCAGATGTGGCCTCCCCAGCGCCGAATAAAGGGGAATGATCACTTCTCTGGATCTGCTGGCAACGCTCCTCCTAATGCCCCCAATATGCCATTAGCCTTCTAGGCTACAAGGACACCCAGGTGCGGCCCCAGGAGCAGCGGGCTTTGGCCCCCGGGGGCGGTGCAGCGAGCAAGCTGCTTACCTGGCACTTCATCAGCATGTTGAAGAACTCGTCCCCTGGCTCCTGGGCATCCCCCTCCATGCGCAGGTGCCCGAGGTTGTTGTGAGTGATGCGGAGGCCGGGCAGGCTGCCTACGCTGGCCCGCTGGTCATCCAGGCGCCGGCTCTGGGAGCTGGCGATGAGATCGAAGAACTCCTCGGTCTGCGGAGAGGCCATGAGCGAGGACTGAGCTGCAAGGGGAGCACAACAGCGTCAGTGCGGGGACGGGGCCCCAGCCTGCTGCTCAAACAGCCGCTCGCTCACCCCGCCGCGCCCCGAGACCGGGACGCCTGGGTGCTGCTCTGGGCTGCGATGCTGGCGCTGCACACGGTGGGGGTGGCTAGCCCCCCCCCCCCCCGCCTTTGTAAAGCACTTTACAAGGCCAAGCTCTACAGGCATCGTTATTAGCTAGTAAACGATCCCCTCTCTCAGGTGGGCAAGCCGAGGCAGCGCGAAGGCAGGTGATGTGCCCAAGGGCGCCCATCTAGTCAGTGGCAGAGCTGGGATTAGCCAGGTCTGTGCTCAGCCTCTCTCAGCAGGATGGCGATTTAAGATGCCCTTTTTTTTTGCCTCGCTTGATCTCTTAACGACCCCCCTCCCTGCAAAGAGTAACCTCATTTCCCTGCACCCAGCGGCTCCCCCGACCCACAGCGGGAGAGAAGCAAAGAGGCCTTTGGGTGGGGGGGCGGGAGGGGAAATGCAGCCAGTTCATCTAACTGCAAAGAACAATTGGCCACGACTTCGCTTTTAGAACAACGGGCCCGGCCTGGCCACCGACAACCCCTCTGTGCAGCGCCTGCCAGCAAACGTGGCTGCTACCCCGCGGCGAGCAAGCGTCTGTCGCTGTGAACTTCCCCTAGCAGTGCCACGTGGCCCTCCCGGGCTGGGCGTGCTAGAGTCCTTGCAAGCCGCGAGCTCTGTCGGCTCACAGTGGCTAGGGGCCCTCGGGGACAGACGCGAAGGCGGTTCGCAGCCGGAAGCCGGCCTGGGGAGCAGCGCGCTGCCTCGGTGGCATCAAACGAGCCTTTGCAAAGCTCAGGGGGGTGTTACTGCCTCGGCAGACACATCAACCGCCTCAGTGCCGCGCTGCACGGGCCTAGCGCCGCAGGCAGAAGGCAGCTGGCTTTCCGGGGGGACAGCATGAACGGCCACGCTCCCCCGGCGGAGGCACTTGGAGCACTAATTTGATCAGATAAGGAAAGAGCGATCTCTCCGGCGTGGCCTGCCAGGGAGGTAGCCAATCGCTAGCGTGCTGGCTGCATCACCAGCCCTTTGCCTGTACCATCCCGGGAGCAAAAACTGACCCCGCATCCTGTACATCATCCCCTCCCTCCCCCCCCCCCCACACACAGCTGCTGCAAAGTCCCGGGGTCCGGTCTGGCTCTCCGAGCAAAGAGCCGCGTTGCCCCAGGAGCGTAACTTCCGCCTCCCGCGCGGGAGAGCAATACTTGGTACGTGCCTCCGGCCGCTGGGGGCGCTGCCAGGCCAGTCGGGGTGTGAAGCCGCTGGCCCTGCTCTAGGCCATAGGGAGGGTAAGAAACGCGGCTTTCCACGCTCGGAGCCCCAGGCAGGATCGTGGCTCCACACGTGGCCCTTGCGGGCAGCAGCCGCCGGGACTTTAACAGGGTTCAAAGAGCGAGAGAGATTCATGGAGCTTAGGTCCAGCCTGGCTAAAATGCCTTTGCTGTCGACCGCGGAGCATCCAGATTACCGCGCTGAGCCGACAAACAGCTGATCGGCTCAGCGTGGCAGCCATTTCAATTTTAATGAAGCGGCGATGATTTCAATCGCTACTTCGTTTCCCTATGTTGGGTTGCCTAATCTACATGCCTCCGTCGCCAGAGGCATGTAGTCTGACACACCCTCAGAGTCCTGCCCCCCCGCCCTCCACCCACCCTGGGAGTGACCAGACAGCCAACGCAGGATGAGGGGCCACGGGAGGTGGGCTGGGTTGTGGAGTGGCTATGGGAATAGAGCGCGAGCCGCACGGGCGCCGGGGCATTGGCTTCAATGCTTTGCCCTTTTACCCCAGCGGGGAATCCGAGCCAGGACTTCCCCCCACCTTCCTTACCAGCACCCAGCACTCTGCTCCCAGCACGGGCACGCCCGGCCTTCCCTGACCCAGCTGGTGCGGACAGGCCGGCCTAGGAGCTGGCGTGTGAACAGGAGCAAACCCGTGGGAACCGGCGCGGAGGAGAGGGGGTGCGGAGAACCGAGCCGGCGGCCCAGCGTGCGGGCGAAGGGCCCTGCGGCTAAGAGCTCGCAGGCTGTGCTGCCAGTGCCCGTCGCGCTTGGCATGACCAGGTCTGGACGGCCCCCCGGCTGGCACCGCCGTGAACCTCAGGCAGGCGCCAGCTGCCAGAACCACTGCCCACCCTGCAAGAACAGCCGGCAGCGCCAAGAAAGCAGCCGGGGGGGGGGGGGGTTCCTTTCTGCTGCTGCTTGGAACGAACCATTTCCCCATAACGCAGAACGGGGGCAGGGAGCCTCTTTTGGGTGGGGGGCCACGGACCACAGAAAAATCCATCCGGGGGCTGCATAAAAGATCCTCCCTGACGCGGTGCCTGACCGGGGAGAAAGACCCTCCCCCGCATTCCCCTCGCACACCAGAGCCTGGGGGGCACAAGCTAGTGGATTCTGTGGGTTCTAGCCCCGTGGTGGGCAGTGAGGGGCCGGAGCGCCAGTGCAGCCTCCCCAATGCGGGGGGGGGCCCTGAGCCACGGGGGCCACATCTGTCCGTGGCGCCTGAGGTTCCCCACCACTGATGTACAAAATCCAACATGTTGACACCGGGCAAAGGGGGCCCAGTAAATAACTCTAATTAGGAACAACTCTCTCTCTCTCTCTCTAACAGAAACAACTACACACATGCACGCGCGCACTCGCGCACACACGCACGCACACATGCACGCACGCACTCGCACATGCACGCACGCACACATGCACGCACGCACTCGCACACACACGCACGCACACATGCACGCACGCACTCGCACACACACGCACGCACACATGCACGCACGCACTCGCACACACACGCACGCACTCGCACACACACGCACGCACTCGCACACACACGCACGCGCGCGCAGAAAAGCAGTTACCTGTCTACTACAGGACTTGAATAAAGACATTAATTGGTTAACACCTTACAAAGCCAACTTCCCCTGCCTTTAACCTCCACATTTTCACATCAAAGGCCATGAAGGGGACACAACCAGCCCACTTAATTAGCCTTATTAACACGGGTCCAACAATTGACAGGTACTACTTCTGCTATATATCTTGGTTTCTGTTATTTCCACTCCAGCTCATCTGAGCAAGTGGGTTTCACCCATGAAAGCGCACGATACTATATGTATTTTTGTTAGTCTCTAAGGTGCCACAGGACGACTCGTTTTTAAAGTTAGACTAACACAGCGACCCCGCTGAAACTTTCTAAATAGAAGTCAAACAGGTCATGTAGTTTTACTGTCTCAGCGATAGTGCAAATGAATTAAACAGCTGCATGTCTGACTTGTACTTTTATCGAGTGTCCTGCAATATTTGCAGTTGTCCTTAAAGCCTCCTGCTACGGATAAGTCAGGAGAATCTCAGCTTTCATTTAAAAACGGACACAAGGCCCAGACCCTCAAAAGGGATTGATTTTAACGAGACGCAGTGTCTAAATGCTGGCGACACAGTTTCTAGCCATCAGGATTGTGGAGAAAAGCTTCAACATACGAAGTGAAGACAGCGCAATAGCTCAGAAACCAGGAGCCAAATCTCCAGCCTCCCAAATTCACGTATTTATTAACGTGATGAGTTTTATTCCAGCCTTTTGCTCCTGACTTCTAGCTCGTGATTCTGGAACACCTGGGCTGGAAACAGCTGAGCGGCTGCTGGAATGTAGCACTCACCACAGCTGGGAGACTCACGCGGGTTTCTGCATCAGAAACATGCGAATCTTTCTAAACACGATGCTCCCGTCCTGTCTATTTTTAGGGTGAAAAAGCCGCCGGTGTCGGAGCCGGTGTGCACTCCTTGTCACCACACAGCCTGACCTGCTCAGCACTGCGTACCTCTTGCTGCTGCTGCGTATGCGGCGTGCCAGCTCTGGGTGCCAGGCTGCAACTCACACGTCTGCCGTCATTTTTACATCATCTTTTCCAGTGGGCTGGTTGTTCCGAACGGCAGAGTTTGATCAAAACCAGAGGGCACAAACAAAGCGCCGTGGAAATGGCTTTTAACACGAAGGGTTGGACACTTGTCTCTGCGACCACTGTGGCTTTCTAATTACTGTTTAAATGCAACGTCTCGTCACTGCCTTGCAAAATGGCCACGAAAACAGACCAGCCCAGGCATCCGATCTCCTTGTCTAGCCTTTCTATGGTGAGACCTTCTGCCATCTAGTTTCCACATAGTTTAGCTATCTATTCACCCGGCTACCTGTGATCTCCCTATAGTTATCCACCTATCCTTGCTCTGTGTGCGTCCTATGGTGTCTCTTTCTCCCCTGCATCTTTCATCACAGGATTGAAGCACCGAACAAAGTTAGACGCACAAAAACCAAACAGAGACGCCAGTGAAAAAAAACCAAACGGTCTTCGACTTGCCCATCAAAACACACAGCAAATGCCCCAGGCTTTTGCAAGACTGCTTGAACAATCAGTAATACTTAGCGCCTACAGCACGTTTCATCCGGACCAGGAAAGTGCATTGTCAACGCCTCCCCTTAAAAAGTTGAGTGTCAGGTGCTGAAAGTCACAAGCGTGGCTTAAAATATCATGATTATCTAGAGGGGCATTTTCGGGGTCTTTTTAGTTGTGTCTTGGTCCTCGAGCCGGGAGGGCTCCTCTTTTCAGGCTTTTCTCTGAAAGCAGGAAAGTTTTGAGTCTCACGTCATCCCCCTGACTCCGGGAGCTGGGGATTTAAAAGAAAACGCCAGCTATTGCAGGACTCAGTGTATCTTTACGAGACCTGGCAACACTGCAGCCATGCCATTGCCCTCACTAACAGGAGCTCCCAAATGCTTACAGATTCGTTCTTCCAGGGCAGGAACGGAGGTGGCGGCAGCCTCGGTAGCCTCTGTCTGGCTTTCTTCTAGCGGGCAGCGCTGGTCATCCATTCGGCTGCTCTGGAACTTGCTCAGCAGGTCAAAGAAGCATTCCTCGTCAGGAGGGGGCCGGCTGATTTTCTGCAAAGAAAGAAACCGGAAGAAATTGAGCAATCCAAAGCAACTCCTTGCCTCTGCAACTGTTGGCGTCCACACACGTTCCCTGCCCTGCCCTACGCCAAGCGGAGGCCCGATTTCCTGCTGCTCGGAGCTGCAGAGTGGAGTTGCCGGAGAGAGTCAGCGTTATTTGAATCGCTGCGTGGCTCCGCCCCCAGCCAGACGATAGGTTAGAGCAGTTTGGGGGCTGCTCTAAACTAAGGATGTTAAAATGCAGCTAATTGACTAGTCGACTAGACGATGGAATTTTCATCGACCAGTCAACAAGTCGATAGGCACTTCCCAGCAGGGCTCTTGTACATTTCAAAGCCATGGAGGCCAGGGTCAGCGGGGGACTCTCAGTCCCCCGCTGACCCCAGGCTCCATGCTATGGGCTCCCCTGCCCCTTTGAAACCACCACCTCCGCGTGATTCAAAGGGGCAGGGAGGGGAGTCCCCAGCTGATCCCAGTTCTGGGGAAATGCCGCAGCAAGAAAGACCAACCCCTCCCCGTGCCGTACACCCTGGCAGAGTTATCTTCCCCCAGGGCTTTATGTGCAAAGGTCCAAGGACTGCAGCGGCCACTGCTCCTTTCCGTTGCACCGAGGAAGCTGTGTGGCGAGCCGCTCCGCTAAATTATTCCGTCCTGCGCGCGCTGACCCCGGGAACGCTGGACGCCTTCCAAGCCGCCTTTGGCGGGGGCTGCGTTTCCAACCGCCCTCGGGGCTCCTAGCAATGGGCCGAAAGCTTGCCCTGCGCCGGAGCATCGTGAGCGCACGGAGGCGTTCTCGTCCAGCCCGCCAGGAGGGCACAGTGGCTGGGAGGCGAGGCTGGTTCTAAAGGAGCGATTCTGAGAGCGGGAGGGATTCCGTGGCCCGGCCACGGGAGAGGGGCTGGGTTCCTGAGCAGCCACGGGAAAGTGAGGGGAGTCAGCCCGTGGAAACAGAGCCATCCCTAGGATGTATGGACTATTAAACCGGTGCCCTGTGCCTGTCTGCAGCCGGGGGGAGCAAGGGCTTTTTTGAGCTGCGATTTTATAATCTCCAGCAAGCCACTGATGAAATATTTGAAAGCACACTTCAAACGAAGGCCCTGTCGGCTCTCCCGGTAAAGTCAAGAAACCGACCATGTAGACCTGGGGTTGGCAAAGGCCTGTGACGCTCATTACCGCTCGAACGGCTCTTTCCCAGGCTCGCCGCTCTGCTAAGCGCTCCGTCAGGCTTTGTCACTTTCTGGAGAACTACATCCCCGTTGGAGGGAGCAGGTGCCACGCAAGAGGCAGGAGGGTGGACGTGAAGACCCAGCGGTGCCCCAAATTTTGGGGCGCCCTACACAGCCGCCTATTCTACATGTGGCCGAGGAGGGCCCTGGCGTGGAAAGTTTAGCATCCTGAGAGGGGAAACTGAGGCGGAGCTCAGAGAGGGATACAGGATGCCAGCGAACAAGATGGGCCACTGGGAATCACACAGAACCCCGTCTGGTGTGCTGGCCCCGTCTCCCCTTTCTTCCTTTGCAAGCTTCTCAGCCCCGTCCGCAGAGACCGCCCGTGCGCCTCTCAAGCCAGCTAAATTTAGACTGCCATAAAGACCTCCACAATTGGAGCTTCCAAGCCTCCTTCCTTCGGTTCTGTTATCCGCAGGAGACCACTGGTTATAACAATCACCAGGCTGCAAATGCCACTCAATTACAGCTCTTCAGGAAAACAATTCCAGCAGGGGAGCCCAAATGAGCCCCTTTCGCCAGGCAGGGCTATATTTAAGCCGTGCGGGATATTAGATTTGCTTCCAAAGCCTCCGTGCACAAGCCCTGCGGCGTGCCCGAGTCCAGGCCAGACAGATGTGTTTTGCACGCCATTCCGAACACGCTGGGCTAATGGAGTAAACACAGAGTCCCCTCTTCCGCCCAGCCAAATGCAGCCGAAGCAGCAGATTTCTCGGAATTACTCAGAACTGAATGTAAAATTAGGAAATGAAAAGAGGCATCTGCCAGGCTCGGGGGGCTCCAACTGTGCTGGGGATGATCTGGTACAATCACACGGCCCAGTCATAGGCGACAGGAAGCAATGGATGACACCAGCGGGCAAGGACGACTCTCTGGTATCCACTCAGTGGCCCGTGTGCAGGGCCCTACGGTCACAGGACGGTAAAAACGGTAAATGTCATGATTTGTGCTATATCAGTCTGATGCAATTATAGGGGCCCAGACCCAAGGAGTTGGGGGGAGGGGTGTTCACTACTCCTACCCTGACTTCGCTGCTGCTGCTGGTGGCAGCGCTGCCTTCAGAGCTGGAGAGCGGTGGCTGCTGGCCGGGAGCCCAGCTCTGAAGGCAGCGCCCTGCCAGCCGCAAGGAAGGCCTAGTATGGTTTTGCCACCCTGCAGATGTGCCCTCAGTCAGCAGCCGCTATTCTCCAGCTGCCCAGCTCTGAAGGAAGCTTGGAAGCAAAGGGGGTGATACCGCAACCCCCTCCTAAAATAACCTTGTGACTTTCCTGCAACTCCCTTTCGGGTCAGTGCCCCCAGTCTGAGAAGCGCCGTCTCCCCCCGTGAAATCGGTGCGGTCCACGGCAAAAGCACAAAACCGGATTTTGCGGGGAGGGGGACCCATGTGATATGAGCTGGTGGCTGGAATGGAACGGCGGCACAAAACCGACGAGCGATCGTTTTTTATGAGTATTAAGAGGACCCAGCTCTACCAAGGTATTTTAGGCACCTCACTCCCACTGAAAGCAAAGGCCCCTGAAATCAGGGAGCGGAGGGGGCCTAAATATCGCGGAGGATCCGGTCCCCAGGGTGGTAGGCGGCACAGACACCCAGCCCGAGGAGGGGCGCGGCCCTGAGGCGGTTCTGACCTAAATGGACAAGTCAGGCGCAGGGTGGGCAAAGGGATGAGACCGAGGTGAGTGCTCTGCACACGGGGTGGCTGTGGCGGAGCCGGGGACTGACCTGTGCAGCCATCCGGGGGCTGCCCCGGCAGAGAGGCGATTAACAAGACGGCCCTGCCAACAACCCCTTTCTCTCCCCTGCTAGAGGTGGGTCCCTGCAGGCCAGGCCAGCGAGCGGGGCACTGTGGAGCCCTGCCCTGGAGAAAGGATTTTTAGTGCCCACGTTAGTGGCTCTCGAGCTGCACCCCGGCACAGCGTTCCCGGACCACAATCGAACCGGTGCGGGTCCAAGCTGAACAAGGCCGGGCCCTCGGGCGAGAGAGACAAGGTCACCCGGCGCTCGCTACCTGGCTGTGCCTAAGTCCATCTTACAGCCCCGCTTCTGCTGTGCGGCTTCTACACATGGCGCTGGCTTGTGTCCAGCTCACCCGCCCAGTTCCACTGGGCTGCGCGGGGATGGGCACCCCTGGAGCAGGACGGCTCTGGGAAGCACCAAGCAGGCTCGCAGCGCTCGGGGAGCTGGGGTGCACTCAAGAGACGTGGGGGACCCCAGGGAAGCCAGCTGGCTCCTGCTCCACAGTGCAATGCCCTGCTGGCGATTTGCTCTTGAATGCACCAGCAGCGCCTCAGACAGCCCTTCGAAGCTCTCCCCAGGCAACCCTTTGCTTTCTAGGCTTTCCAGAGCATCTCCAGACGTCAGCTCCTTTCTCCTCACAACGTCCCTGAGAGGCTGGCTGGATCTGTGCCCTGCGTTACGGACTGCAGCGCAGAGGGGTTAAGTGACTTGGCCAAGGTTGCACAGTGAGGCACTGGCAGGGCCAAGAAGAGAATCCAGGGCTATGTCTACACTCGCGGCTTCTTGCATGAGAAATGTGCAAACGAGGCTAAGCGTGGAATATCGCCCAGCCTCATTTGCATACCTAATGAGCCGCCATGTTTTTCAGAAGAGGCTCTTGCGCCAGAAGGAGCTGTCTACACTGCCCCTTCTTGCGCAAGAAAAACCCTCTTGCGCAAGGCTGCGACGCTGATTATTTTCAGGAATAACGGCCTTGCGCAAGAGGGCTTTTCTCGCACACGAAGGGGCAGGGTAGACAGCTCCTTCTGGCGCAAGAGCCTCTTCTGCAAAAATGGCGGCTCATTAGGTATGCAAATGAGGCTCGGCAATATTCCACGCTTAGCCTCGTTTGCACATTTCTTGCGCAAGAAGCCGCGAGTGTAGACATAGCTCAGGTGTCCTGGCTCCTAGTCCCCAGCTCTGATCTTCAGAATCTGCTTCTCCCACGGACCCGGGTTACAAGACGAAGTGTTGCCGTCTTCCTGGTCTTCGCTCATGCAGCCAAGTGCAGCTGCGTTTATTTTCTACCTAAAGCCCATCAACTCTCCCCATCACACTCCCCAGGACGGGGATTCCCACTAGAGGATACCACCACTGGGCTCCTAGCTTGGCCAGTGGAGGGGAACTCCTGGGCGAGGCAAAGCTTAGCTCACACTCCGCGTTACCTCCCGCACCCCGGCTGAGTGCTCTGCTTCTGGAGCGACTGCAGCCCCGTCCCAGGCAGGGAACAGGGCGAGCGGCAGAAAAATCAGCACCAAGGGAACTGGACGGATGCATTCAGCCTCCAGGCCTGGCCCTTTTAGCACAGGGTGCTGAAGACGGAGAGGGCAGCAGAGAGAGGCCTCAACTCATTCAAGATCTCAAGCAACGGCTGCCTAGCGGCAAGGACTCCGTGAATGTCAAGGGCACTGAGGTCAAGCCAGCAAAGCAAGAGAAGTCAGAGCTTGGCTCCTTTGCTGAGGCTGGGACGCCCGTCAGCTTCTCAGCAAACCTCGATGCTACAGGTTGTCCTTTGTGGAACCTAGTCTGGAGCAGGAGACGCTACCCAAGGATTCTGGCGTGGGCCCCTCTCCGGTCTAGCCCTTCGGAACAGGCGAAGGACGCTTGTGAGGAAGGGCAGCTCGGCTGTTTGCGAAGGAGATGGGAAAGCCCCAGAAGAGGGTTGCCACGATGGGGTTAAAGCCTTGGTTTTGGTTCAGTAAATGAAGAAAAATAATTTTCTCTTATGCTAAGCAAACCAGACGAGATACGCTCGCCTTCTATTTAGGGCATTGTCAAAATTAGCAACAGGCCAGGCATTGGAACATTAGCAATCTGGGAGCTGATCAGGGAGGGAGAGAAAAAAAAGTAACAACCCCCCCTTCCCTGTGCTAATAAAACGGAGAGTTGGGAAGCCAGCTTCTGAACCAATAATAGCGACACCCTGGAAATCAAAGCATGCTGGGGTTTAAACGGAGGACGTGCTGCATTTATTACAGTTCTGCTGCATCAGGTTGCGTGACCCACATTTCCAGCGGGAGAAGAAAGGCTGCTCTCAGCCACTTCGGTTCAGCGGGGTCGCCCCAGTGTAACCGGGAGTTGCCTTTGGCCTAGAGAAGGGCTCTGACTTCAGACGCGGAGACATCGGGGAAGCATCTGAGGGGAGGGAACATTAGGCTAGTGAGTGACGCCGTGCCCCGCAGAGAGCCGAGTTCAGAACTCGCCGGGGTGTGGAATACAACGAGCTCCTGGACACTGTCACAGAAGCATGGCGCCGCTTCCGGGGACCGGCAACCTCTGCTCACGCAGGGCCCAGGGGAGGGGATGTTGTGCCGGAGCCGAGGACGGGAAGAGCCAGCGGGGTGGTGCGGCGGGTGCGGGGACGGCATGGGAATGCTCAGGCAGGTTCCGAGAGGGAGGCACCGTTCCGGGATTCAGGGCTGGGCTAGCAGGGAGCATCGCAGGGCAGGGAACTCCGGAGAAAAGCCAGGGGTGCGGGTCAGGCTCCCGGGACACGGGCAGGGCGAGGCGGGGGGAGCGTTCGCACATTGCTGGCCCAAGCCAGTGCTATTTATCCCTCTCTTTCGTACGCATCCATCACCCAGTGAACCCCCCTTTCACAACACCTCCCACTGCGGCCGAGGGGCTCGCCCTGCCCCGGCTTTGCCCGGCACTGGCCCAGCACGTCTGTGATGAAAGTGCTAAAACCGGACTGTGCTCGGAGGGCTTGGCTCCCTCAGCCCTCCCCGCCTGCCCGGCCTCGGCCGAGGAGAGAGCCGGACTGACACAGTGCAGGCCGCAGGAGGGGTCGCCCTCAAGAGTGTGCGGATGCCATTTTGTAGCATTACAAAATATAGTGTTACAAAATGGCGCCCTCCATGCTGGGAAGTTGATCATGGGAACCCGTTGGGACCTGCCGCTCTCATCTGCAGGGCCGGTCCCCAGCGCCCCGGCTCTTTCATCCCTGAATTAGACCTTGTCTACGAGCGCCCTCAGCGGAACCATAACGATGAAAAATGAGATGAGCCCTTCCCAGGCAGCCTCCGTCCCAACCTGTTGTGAGAAGTCCTTGCCCTTCCCCAGTGACCTCTACAAGGCCGGCCGGCGAGGAGATGATAAATGAGCCTTCCCGACAGCAGACGGGCCTTTCTTGGGAGCGGCTCATCACTTATCTGCACAAGGCGCACCTGCGGCCCGGCGCAGCCCGGGGAAGCGTTGCCAACGAGACCGGCCAAGTGGGTCTGTGCTTCCCTAGATGGATTTCACATGGACGAAGTCTGGGGGGGAGGGGTACTGCCTTTATGGTAGGAAAGAAAATCTCTTCCTGCAGCAGGATCTCCCAGCGCTCGCTCAAACGCGGCCCCAGCTGGAACGAGGAACCCGCCTAAGCCAGGTTCTTTCTCCGCCCGCAGTTTGCAGTGTCTGCGGATTGATTCCCTCCACTAAAAGATGGTTTCTCCCCGCCAAAGCCTGCAGCGACTCCTTTCGCTGCGGGGCGAGCGGGGTCTCCTTTGGCGGGGGGTCCCGAGTGTTTCCCCAATCCACGAGGGCGGCCGCACTCCCGGGCGGGGTTCCAACCCTGTTGAGTGTGCCCCTGGGGAGTCATTACACTTAATTCCAGCACGAACGCTTAAGCGTATCGATTGAAAATCCACTTCCTCACCGCCTTGCCTGGGCACTTTGGAGATTGGTTTCCCACAAACATTTGTTCTAGTGAAGCCGCAGCACTCGAACACTCCCAGAACGGAAACACACCGGGGCGTGAGCACAACCGGAGCAAGCCCGTTTAAAGACTCGCACTCGCGGCAACTTTTTGAAAATGTGACTCACCCGTCTTCACTCACGATGCCCCGGGAGGTCAGTAACACCCCCGCCTCCTTTTTAGGGGTAACGGTGAGGCCAAGCGACTTGCCCAAGGCCGCATGGTAAAGCAGTGACAAATCTGGGAATGGGAACCCAAAGACCTTGATTCCCAGTGCCCAGGATGCCCAGTAACGAGTTACTGGTCCTGCTGATCAGATACAGAAAATGTCCACGTTTTACTTAGACTCGCAATCGGCAGTTTATCTTTCCGAACGCCCCGTTGCAGCATTGAGGGCCCAATGCAAAAATCCATCGATGTCAAAGGTCATCGGCTCAGGCCCTGGGTGTCTCTTTTGTGTTCAGAAACAAGCTTCAATTCCTGTCTCCCCCCCGCAGAGATTTATTTTGGTGTCAGGAGGGGCTGGTAGGAGGCCTGTTGTTGTTACTCTGTGGGGCTACGTCCAGAGCCGGCCCAAGCCACGGGCTGGCGTAGCTACCGCCCGGGGCGCCCCATTGTAGGGGGCGCCGTGCAGGGCTGCCAGGCCGGGCAGGGGCGGCACCACGCATGCCACGCTCCCGGGGCACACGAATGACATGGGCCGGCCCTGGCTATGTCTACACTACAGGCCTCTTGCACAGGAAGCGTTTTGCAGAAGAGATCTTCCGCAAAAACTTTTTGTGGCAGAGACCATCCACGTTGCAAAAGCGCATTAAAAAAACGATGGGCTTTTGTGCAAGAGAGAATCCACACTGCATGGCCGCTCTCTCGAAAGGAAGCGCTGATAGCTATCCACAGAACGGCCACCAGGGCCCCGGTGCTTTTTCCATTTTTTGTGCCAAAAACCCGTTGCCTGTCCCCGCACACCTTTTTGCGCAAGAACTCTTGTGCACAAGGGAGTTATTCCTCATAGGAGGAGGAATACCAACTCTGCCAAAACCTCTCTGTTCTTTCGTTTTACAAGTGCAAAAACGTGCTTGAGGTGTGGACGCGCCGCACGTTTTTGTGCAAAAACTCCGTAGTGTAGACCTAGCTTGGGAGACCCGAAGAAGGAGGCTGGGTCTCTCTTTCAGGAAGGGAAACTTTCCGAGGCGGCTCCTTTGCCTCTTCCGGGGACGGCAGGAAGCACATGAAAACCAGACGAGTGTTTATTAAGCTAAGGGGCTCCTGAAACAAAATATTCTGGGCTCAGCCAGGTGGCTGGGCCCTGAAGAGGAGATAAATTCCAGCTGGGCCTGTCACCCAGGACTGAAGCCCCCTCCATGTAGCTCTGCTACAAACCCTCTCTCCTCTTGCCCTCTGAACGCAAGGAAAATCCAGCGCGGAATGGAGCCATGGGCATGGTCGGGGGTGTCCTACTTGGTGAGAACAAGGTAGGATGGCCCCATGGGCTCCCCTCACGGAGCCTGAATTGGCTGGACCGGGCGAGATCTACCCAGCCAGCGGGGGGGGGGGGGCGCGGGGGGCTGCATTTGGCGAAAGTCACAGGCCCCCTCCGCTTCGTCGGACTGACATTTCATGCCACCCGGCTGCTCATCGGCGTGCAGAGCGGGCTGCAGAAACCCTGCCGCTCACCTGAAATAGGCCCCCCTCCTTTGAAGACATCCAGGCTTTTGCGAACGGCTTCCCCTAAGTGATCAGCAGGCCGCGCTCATCTGCTGTTTTGTAAGCAAGGTGGAGACAACACCAGCTGCTGTACGGGAAATACATGGAACAGCGAGCGCCCGGGCGAGCGGGTGTCTCTGAGTCACCCTCTCGCATGTGCTGAGGATCTGCAGAGATGCTGCACTCCCACGACTCCCCGGGGGGGTGTGGCACTTCTGACAATCAGGCTGAGAGGCCTAGGGGGTTCGGAGACATCTACCTCCTCAGCAGCAAGTCAAAAGGGAGTGAGGCCCCCTTCTCCCGAGGCCACCTAGCCCTAAAACTCCCCCTTATCCCGGTTTCGTCCTGACGGCATTCGGCTTGGAATTATTATACCAGGATCGGGGGGCTGGGGGCTCTACAAACACCGAGATAGAAGCCACCAGGCTCCCCACTGCTCTTGTGGTCCAAAAGCTCTAGTTTGAGAACCTCTGGACTCCTCCAACACACTTGGCTCGGCGCCCTGCCGATAGGGTTGCCAGATGGTTGAAACAAAAATACTGAACCCCTCCCCCCACCAAAAAAAAAAACACCAGGGAAAAATTCTGTTGGGGGGGGGGAGGAACAAAGTTGTTGAGCAAAAAAAGAACTCCAAGGACTTAAGCGAAATTTTTTTTAAAATAAAACAGCATGTCCCCTTTAAGAGTGAGTGCAGGGACAGGAACAGGGGAGCGGTTGAGCACTAAGACCCAGCGGAGTCATTGCTTCCCCTTGGTCTTTTTGCTGGCAGCCATTTTGTCCCGGCAGCCTTGCGGAACCCGGTACGCATGGGGCTGGGGTTGGGGGGCTGGGGGTTTTGAGGGCCGGGGTGGGTTCGGGGGTGGGGGAGGAGGCCGGGTGCTGAGTGTTTGTAGGGTTGCCAGGTGCCTGGCATTTTCGCCTCCTGGCTGGAGGAAAAAAAAAAAATCAGAGAATACTGGACATCTCAGGTGTCTGGTATTCTCTGAATTTTTTTACCGGACTGGAGGCGAAAATACCGGACTGTCCAGGTGAATACCGGTCACCTGGCAATCCTACCTGCCTACCGGTCCCAGACTCTGATACAAATCTGAGCCCAAACCGCACTTCGGTCCACACACAAACCAGTTTGGCTCAGTTCAGCCAGCACCTGGGGCCGGAGGCTTAGGGCCCTGCTGGGGGCGGGGGGCCGGAGCTCGATTTCTGCTGAGATTTGGTCCAAGCCCTGCCATGCTGCCGTGTGGACGCATAGTTAGGCTGGGAGATCCGGATCCAGCGATCGAGAGCCCGGATTTATGGTGCAGTGTGGACGCTCACAGGGGAGAGTGGACAAGCCCAGGGCCAGGCTGACAGTGCTGCAAAGGAAACGTCCCCGGGAGGGCCCCGGGCTGCCCGGCTCTGAGGGCCACCGTCTGAGGGGAAAGCAAAGCGGGTTTCCGTGCCTTGGGAAGTCACTGCAGTGGCAGCTGTGCGGAGCCCAGGCGGGGAAATTCGGCAGATCAGGGACGCGCACGCTGAACGCCGGCTGCAGCACTTGCTTCAGGGCTTTGCTGAATCAGGGCCTTTGGGAGCATGGAAGAGATGCATCCGCCGAGTAGCACTGACTTTCAATAGCACTTGTGCGCCTAAATCCCTTTGGCGATTCCCCTCGGCTGCCACAACCATGGTTTTCCAAGGCCCTGAATCACCTCTGCCTTCTCTCACAAAGGCAGAGTCCCCCGGCGGGAAGCACACGCCACATGGGCTCCGTCTGCCCCCTCCCCGCCCCACTGTGTCTCGGCCAAGGGCAGCCTTCCTTGGAGACACTCCCAGCGCTGCACTCTGAATGGGCTGGCGAACACATACGCACGAGCCCGGGGCTTGGGTTCATACAACGCCTCTCCTTCAGCTGGTGTCATCCCTGATTCCCTGAGGGATGGGTTAGACCAGGAGAGGGGCAACTGAGGCTCACGAGCGGCCCTGCTCCATCTCAGGGGGCCGCCAGATTGTCGTAACCAAGACGGTCTCCCGGGACAGGGTAGTTTTGGTAACTGTGCTTGTGTCCCTAGAATTCGCGGGGTGCCGATGGAACCGCAGCAGCGCTGTGACTGGCTGCAGAGGGGGCGCCCGGCTCTCGCAATGTTGGGTGCAACTGTCCCCCCCATCCCACTTCACGTGCCCTGGCTGTACGTGCGGGTCACTTCGGTGATACTGGTAGGAAAAACCCGACACGGACAAACACCAGCAGAATCTGGCAGTTCTGCACACGGGCAACAGGAAACAAAAGGTCTCGTGGGCCACACACAGACCCCAGGAGGGCCCCACGTGGGTGGCCCACCGCTGAGTTACACAGAGGTGTGCAGGGGCCAGGCCAAAGGAAGGACTCTAAGCTCACTCAGCAATTGTTCCTGTCCAGCCCGGGAGAGCCGACTCATCTGCTGCGAACGGCAGCGCCGGGCCGTTACACCTGCCCATTGCTTGGTTCCTTCCTCTCTAAGATGTCCAGCATCATGGAGTGAAACGGAGGAGGAGACAGAGCTGGAACCCTGCAGCTGGTGGGGCCGAACCCCGCACGCAGCTGCCTCCGTCTGTCCACTGCCACGGCCCGCTGCTCCTGTCTGCGCAGCACGTGGCGCTGACGGCCGGCCAGGCCCGCCCAACCGATCCCCAAACGGACTCCAGCAGGGCAGGGCCAGAATTAAAATTCACCTTATCCAGGGAGCAACTTGGGGCCGGGATTCTGTCTCCCTTCTTGTGCTGACAGCACCTGGCCCACGGCGGGAGCTCCTCCGACAGCTCACAACAGGAGAGGGGAGCAGGCAGGGGTGCCGCAAGAAAACGAAGAGCCAGAGGGAGTGGGAACAAACCAGGAAGAAGTTGAATCGTGGAGGAGCAGTGGAAGGAGGAAAGTCACACTGGCCAACAATGTCCTAAGCTTGGTCAGACGCTCGGGCTTACAGGCGGGGGGGGGCAGGCGGCAGGACTCCTGGGTTCTCGTCCCTGCTCTGGGACTCACAGTCTAAGCCAGGGGTCACCAACCAATCGATCGGGATCTACTGGCAGATCTTGGAGCCTGTGACAGGTGATCCTGACAGGTTTGGCCCGTCAAATGCGGCACTTCATCTGCCCCTCTAAGCACTGCATTGTCGCTCCTGCCCTCTGCCTTGCAGCTGCCTTCTCAATGGGGCACAGGAAGGAGTGGAGGGGTTGCTGATGTCAGGGTGCCCCTCCTTCCCCCCTGTACCGCATCTCCACAGAGCGGGGAGGGGGGACAGGGATGGAGAGAGTTTGCCGGCTGCTTTTGGGAGTGGTGAGGGTCAGAGTAGGGGGGAGCCTGCCTTAGCCCCCTGCACCACCACCCGGAAGCCACCTGTGGTAAGCAGTGCCCAGCTGGAGCCTGCAATCCAAACCCTGGCCCAAGTCCTGAACTCCTCCTGCACCCAGCTCTGAGTCCCCCTGCACCCAAACTCCCTCCCAGAGTCAGCACCCTGAACCCCCTCCTGCACCTCAACTCCCTGCCCCAGGCTCAGCTCAGAACCCCTCCCACACTCCAAATCTTTTCAGAGTACCCCAGCCCTCTGGCCCCCGTCTGCTAAAAGTGAGTGAGGATGGGGAAGGGAGGGAGGATGGAGTGAGCAGGGCCTTGGAGAAGGGGCGGGAAGGAGGCGGGGCCAGAGTGTTTGGGGGTGAGGCAGATCCTGGATTGCATTTAAATTCACAAAGTGATCTCATGCTTAAAAAGGCTGGAGACCACCGGTCTAAGCCATGTGAGTTTCCCTGAGCACCTTATATTTGTGAAGACACTTCGAGATCCTCAGGTGCTAGAGAAAAGCTGCTAATTGCCATCAGTGACACTTCTTATTTGCTGGTGTGATCAACAGAAAATGCCGCTCACCATTCTTACCCCATTTATGACACTTTGATCCATACAGCCCACTGGGGCTTCGGAATGACATTTCCTCAGAACGATGCCTAAAGTTTCAGTCTCCATTAGAGGCTTTTATTAGAGCTGGTCAAACATTCTTTATGGAAACTTCCCCCCCCCCCAACAAAACGGTGGCTTTTCAGCCAAGCCAGCAACGTTTGCTTTGTTCCGTCGCTTGAGATTTCTAAGAAAACGAATCCCAAACGGGTGACTCTTCAGTTTTTTAAAACCGAAAAAGTTTCATGTTCTTGTTAAAAAAAAGAAGAAGAAAGCCCACCCCCAAATCTGAAAACTTTTCAGGCTCAATCTTCAAGGGGGGTAGCGATGGCTTAAAAATAAATCTCCCCCAAAAGCAACGGGTGTTTCTAACTTCACACTGCAAAGAGCCAAGGAGCTTTCCTGCTGCAAATGCTTCCTCCTCATAAGCGCGGGCACATCGCTTGCCAGTTATAAATACCCCAGCCAAATGGTTCTGACTCCTGCGGCTTCTCCCACAAAGCTTCCTGCTGCCTCCACAACATTTTAAAGTTAGTTCTGACACCGTCAGAGTCAAACAGGAAGCAGGAGCGAGCCAGAGAGGCTGGTGTGGGATACAGTTTGGGGAGGAAGGGTTATTGTTGATCCCCACCCTAAAAGAAAAATTGTCCCACTTTCCTGCCACTTTCCAACCATGAGATGCGACCGAGTGACTTTCTGACGTGCCGCGGGCTGGAGGGTCAGAGATTTGAAGTTCAGAAAGATCAGATAGTCTGCTCTCCCTAAACCCGGAACTTCACACAGCGATTCTGCCATCTGTCCAACGACCTGACACCGTATGGAGGCTCTCAAACCCTCCCGACAACACAGGGATTGTCAGTGTGGACCACAGCGGATGGCTGAGCTAATCCGGCGTTCTTTCTTTGACAGCGTTGGATGCTTCAGGGCCAAGTCAAATAAACTGGTTGAGAATTAAGGAACGGGAAGTCCACAATGGCAGTTTCTTCCTACTCCCATCAGCATGGGGCTGGTTTATGCCAGGAAACCCAAAAGCTAATACCCCTTCTAAACGGTGTTTATCCACCCAATGCAGCTACAGATGTGCTCGTTATTCATGGAAATAGCTAGCCTTCGTTTCTCTGACTGCACACGTGACAGCCCCTTGTAGCACCAATTCCATTAAGGGGCCCCGGAGAATCCTGATTCCCACCCCTACCAAAAGAAGTTTGCTTCGTTATGAAACGTAAGCCCAGCCAGCAGAAACTCAAGTCTCGAAAGCCTTTTCACTGCCATTTGAAATGTCTGTATTTTGGATGAAAGGTCATTCCTTCTCAATACACACGGGGCATACAGAACGGAAATTAAAACAGTGGCAAGTTTCTTGACTGGTAAACCGTTCCAAAAACTCCACGATGAAGGCCTGGTTTTTGGTGTCCCTCGGTCTAGTGCACCCTCCATCACCAGATTTCAAGGGACTCAGTCCTGACTCGCCTGGAGTCAGCAGCAACCCCCGCCCCACTGGGTCAGTGGCGTAAGATCAGACACAATACGCCTGCACCGATACACCAGAGCGCGCCAGTAGTGCAAGTAAATCTCACTCGACCCTTTCCCTAGGCAGGGTCTCATGCCGGCCATCAGCTGCGCCTCCCAAAGAGAGACCTGAGACCCTTACACACTCTCCTTCCTTATTTTAGGAGGGAGGAGGAGGGGGACTAAAAACTGCCCCATTCCAGGCAGAGCATAACAATTTACATGCCCCGTCCCCCGAGGGCGTTTTGTCCCAGGCTTCACAAGCTCGTATTTCATTGCTTTGCCCGCCTTGCCCTCCGTGGCTACTTACTTAATCCTCTCTGACGGGGGATCTACCTCAGATCTGCCGGTGAGCGCGCAGGAGTGAGGACGTGCCCCTAGATCCAGCCAGCCACCTCCTGAGGACCACCGGAGTCTCCCTCAGTCTTATCTTCCCGAACACCTGCCAGTTAAGGGCTCAGCGCTGCAAAGGAAAACACCTGGCATGGTGGCAGGCACCGGCCGCTCCCACTAACTTCACGAGGCGCTGGAAGGCGGCCAGGCCTGGCAGGAGGCGAGCCCAGGGAGATAGGAGCGGAGCTCGGGGCGAGGGGACCGCGTTACAACATTGGCCACCAGCGTCAGAGACGCACGCTGGCTGCTTCGGGCGCCGAACTAACTTCGCCAACTAACTTGTTTTGGAAACCTGCCGCTGGACAGAAAGCAGACGCGGAGCAAGACGGCGCAGACAGAGCCGAGGCGCTGAAGGGAGCCTGAGGAGGGAACACCGGCGGGGGGAGGCCCCCTGGGGTCAAGCCTTTCTGTCGGTTTGACAGGCGAACGCGCTGCCTGGAGTTTGCACCCTAAATCTGGATTTGCAGCCGCCAGCGCTGAACCGCTTCGCGCCAACGCTCCCTGGGCTAACGCCGTGGCCATTTACACACATTCAAAGGGGCTCTTCCACGTGCCGTTGCTTACGTGAAGCCTTTTCAGGGGCTTTCCGTATCACCCCCGGTAACCCCCAGCGACGACCGCTCAGCTTCCTCCCCCTCTGCGCACGGACACCCCTCACCGCCTCCGAAACGCACCCAGCCACCAAAATCCCCACGCTGCCGTTGACCCGGGCTTCTCTTGAGGCTTGGCAGCGGGGAGGGGAGGGGAGGGAGAATAAATGAAAGCCACACGCAGCTGGGGTACAATTAAGTTCAAACCAAAGGGGCTTTTGCCAACTTCAAAGACTCTGATTCTGAAAAACAATTTCCAAACCCCAACATTCCCCCCTCTACACATACAACAAACTTCTCCTCACCCCTCAGTGCCTCCCGAGGACACGCAGGACCACGAACAGAAATACACAGTGCTACTTACTGAGCCCAGCAACAAATTCCCACCAAAGCAGCTGCGGTCACATCTGGAAGCGCCCGAGCAATCGCCCCCCGTAGAGGAAGCACTTGTGGACAGAAGCTGCCGCTTTGATGCCCGTTAGCTACTGCAAGCAGCCCCAGAGAGCTCTCCCCAGCTACCTCCCCTTGCAGGCTGCCGGAGCAAAGATTTATGTGGAGCGCTCAGCCATGTGAAAAATGTAGACAGCGCCAACGACCCGCTCCGAGCCGGGCTTCGGTTTAAAGCGACAGTCGCGTTTTCAGAGCCCCTGTCCTCAGGTGACTGTGCTCTGCCCGCGTGTGGGGAGGGAGGTGTGGACTCCGTTAAATAGGTCGGCTTTCTTCCAGCGGATGCCACCAACCTAATGTTATCAGATGATCTTCAATCGGCTCTCCAGCTTGGAGACTATTTAACTCTTCCTCCTCCTCCTCCTCGCCCACCCACCCATCCACCGCACACACTGGAGCTTATAAATAGACTGACATCAGTTCTGCCAGAGGAGAGCTAAGCACACGCATTCGGATATCTCCCCCACTGACACTGTGCATTTAGAGGACACTGAAGCGTTTCAAACACTCAACATTAAAGGGTCACTTGCTGCTCCTTCCAGCTGCTTTTCATACATCGTTTCCGTTTGCATTTTGTTTTCTCCCATTGCAAAAGCCGTAACCTCCTACCTTCATGCCCATGCACTGATATTCAGTAGACGGGACGTCCAAACCACATTTGCAAGCAGGTTTCAACAGCAGCACCGTTGGGAAAGAACCAAAGAACCAGCCATTTTACAGAGAGGGAAAACGAGGCACCAAGCAATGTAGCAGCTTGCGCATGTCCCAGAGCAGGACAGTAGCACAGCTGGGAGCAGAACGTAGTTCTCCTGGCTGTCCAGCCAACGTCTTAACCACTGGACCGCACTGCCTCTCCAGACGAGGCCCTTCAGCTCCAGAACAAACGCAGCTTTTGTAAACCTGGCTGTCTTTCTGAATCACCTCTCCAGAGTTAATCCCGAGCGTCCCATTGTTCCCACTGACAGCAAAGGGGGTCGTGGGCGCTCGGGACCCTCAGAATTAGGGTCCAAGTAAGCAGCTGTGAATTTGTCCTGTTTTCACGCCCCGAGAATTTATTCAGTTAGAACGGGGGCAGGGAACCGAAGACTTGTCTCGATCTGGCCCGAGGCTCGGGGCTCCCCCCACCCCCGTTGGTCCCCCATGGTGCTGGGCACACAAAATCTACTACCCTTGCCCCCCCCCCCGGCTCTGGTGCGTGAGGGAAATGTGGGGAGGGTCTTTCTCCTCCTCAGTGGGGGCCCACGTAGTGAGGGTCTGGGGTTTTGTGTTTTGCTTCCCACTTGTGTGTGGCCCCCGACTGATCTGTGTGTGGGGCAGCGGCCCCTCCCCACCCCGAGTTTGAGAGAGAGAAAGAGAATTTCCTTGCAGGGAGTGACACGCTATTCTTAAAAAAGGGGGCGAGAGGGGTGGGGGTTGAGGACCAAGCCTCCTGGCTTCTGCCTTTGGCTTTGCCACTGATCCTTTCCCAGGCTGTCAGTGAGTCACTCCCTGCCTCTCCGTTTCCCCGCTGGGGAGGATAACAATACCGACCCTGCCCCCAGAGGGGCTGGGAAGACTAATTGGTGTTTGCAAAGTGACGCGAGGCCTGTGATGTGACTTTGCCATGGAACCACGAAGGATTTCTCCTAAAAATACCTCCCTGCCGCCACAGCGCTGGGGGCTCGCTGTCATGCTAACAACGCTCTGTGGCCGGACGGGGCCATGCGGTCATGGGGGAGGGCTGGACTTGGAAGGCAAAGCTGCCCCCTCCCAGAGATGCTGGGAAAAGAATGTGGGCAGGAGAAGAAAGGGCTGTGCCACTGAGGCAACTGGGCTCCCAGGGGGAGGGTGGCGGGTGAGCGTGATCGGGTCAGGCAGCAGCTGAGGGCAAGGGCGAGTTCTGAACCGACAAACGAAAAAACACTCGTTAACGAGAGCCGGCCCTGGCGTGCATCCTTTCACACAGCCCCCCCGCACACGTACACACACACGAGAGCCAGCCCTGACGGACGTCCGACAACAGCCAGACCCAGCACGAGTCCCCCTCCACGCAGCTCATCCCGTGTGGACCACGGCCAATCCCGACACATGGTCTTCCGTGCAACCTCCCTGCCAGCATGGAACAGGGCCAGCAGAGAAACGTGACCCCCTCCCCATACAGCCCAGAGCCAGCCCCAGTCAGCAGCTCTGGCCGGCTCAGGCACCTCCAGAGGGTGCACAGAGGAGTCCAAACATTGGGACGTTAAGAAAAAAACCTGGAACGCTTCAGGGGGAAAGCCCGTCCCGTATAGCACAACACATGCTCTCTCACAGTATTGAGGTATCCTGCCCTCAGCCCAGGTCTACGCTAGGGAAATGTTGGACGAGGGGATGCAACTCCAGCTATGTGAATAATGTATGGAGTTGATGCACCTTAGTTCAAATTACCACAGTGTCCCCATGGCAGAGGGTCAATGGGAGAAACTCTCCCATCGACTCTCCTTACTCTTTCAGTTAAGAGTGGTACTGGAGTCGATGGGAATGCAATCAGCAGTTAATTTAGCAGGCCTTTACTAGACCTTCTAAATTGACCCCTGAGAGATGGATCCCCACAGAGCCAATCTCCTGGTAAGAGTAGACAAGGCCTAAGATTGGCTCTCCCTCCTTGAGACTGGATGCCCGATTGTACAGTGAAAAGAGCAACTCTATAAACCAGTCGTGACCAATGTTCCCTGTAATCTTTTCCATCCATGTGAGGATTTTTTCTGGCCATGTGTGGAATTCATATTTTCTGTGCACTGAGGCAGGTGTGTATGTGTACCACTAACAGAAACAAAACACCTCGCTGTGGGCACGCTGCTAATCAGCCAGGTGGCATTCAAATCTCTCCTGAGCGGCTGCACAATCGCACAGCTTACAGGGAACACAGAGTATGACACACATGCTCTCAAACGCCACTGCTGTCGACTTACCCTGCAATCTACCCCCTACCCCGGGAGAAATCCACCTTCTTGGAACAATTTCCTCCACTTATTTCCTTTGCTGAGTGTGCCAGCAACGAATCAGAAAACGAGACAAGCTACTTAGGTGAACAAAGCATGGATCTCTCAGCAGAAGCGCACAGAGCACACGCTCTTCGTAGCAGAGTGACGGGGGCTGCAGATCTTCAGAACAGTTTTGCAAAGACAGGTTTCTCTTCCATATCCTCTAGCTAGCACACAGCAGGAGAGGCCAGAACAGAACCCCCGAGATGCTTCTCTGCACTTCATGCCAGGACTGGCCTTCTGGACACCAGAGGCGTGCCAACTCCCAGAGATTCTCCACGCAAATGGCGTGTCCCCCGCACTATGTTTCCTGCTCGCTTGCCCCAAAGACTTAAAGCAGCTGCTGCTACCCGGCAACGTGCATTTTCGCTCTAAACATATCTCCAAACACCTCTCTTTCAGGGGGTTCTTCTCAACACAGAAAAATGTTCAGCCAGCAGGACAAGAAAAGGCATGTGAAATATACGAGATGGAGACCAGGCCACGAAACTAAGCGTGGCAAGAGACATGCAGGGACGAACAGTGGAAGAGAAGGCAAGGTGCAAACCTGGGGTATAAGAGAAGCGGAAATGCACCTGGATTGACATTTCCAAAGCCTCCCGGGGCAGCGATGCTACCAGGGATTTGGTTTCAGAATCACCAAGGTGATTTTAAAGTCTCGGCCTCTCTGCTAATGACCAGAAATCCTTGCAGGCTCAGAGAGCCGAAGTCTGAGCTCAGTGATGCAGGGGCGAGTCAGAACCCCAAGTGGAGCGCAGAACAGAATACCAGGCGGCGCACTGGAAGCAAGAGCAGAGTGTGTGTTCCTCAGCCACGCAGACACAGAGGTGAGGCTAACAGGAGGTGAGGATCTGAACCACAGTCCATGACGAGGGCTAAGCAAGGCCTAAGCTGTGTGTTGGCTAAACACACAGGGGCGGATTTCGCCCAGAAAGCAAATATAGAAAAGGAGGCATGAGAACGTCAACACAACTGAAATGTGATTGGGGGAGGTGCAAGAATGCCCCCGGATCGGCTTCCCCACTCGTCCCGGCTTCATCGCAGAATGCGGACGCCATTGTAAGTACAGCCGATTGGCCGGGAGCAGTGACCCGTGAAACTCGCCTGGAATGACACAAGACCTCATCAGTGAGCGCAGGGAAGAGCTAAGTGCGTAGGACGAGGCGGGGCAGAGTCTCTTTGGAACAGACGGGCATTGACCCACCTAATGTGGGGCAGCCTCAGGCACATCACAACTGCTGGGGGCAGGCTGGTGACAATCGCTTTTGCCCCTCCCCACTCCCACGCCCCCGTGAGTTGTTACCACTAAAACGTTCGCGCCCCGGCTATGTTGGAGGGGTCCATCTTTAGCGCCCCGACCCCTTCGAGGGCACCGTTCACACTCGGCAGCTACCCACGGGAAGCATCTGCACAATAAGGAACGCCACGGGGGAGAGACTGCCGGGGCCAGCTGCTGCCTCACAGGAGAGCCTCTCGGAGCACTGCGGGCACTGACAGCACCAGCGGTGTCGCGGGAGCAGAGCAGAGATGTGGGGAATCAGGTACAGAGCCCAATTCTGCACCTGGCAGAGCCGTTTACACCAGTGCAGAGAGGGTGTGAAAATGCCCCTCACTCTGGATTGGTGACATTCCACCCCCAGCTTTGCACCGGTGCAAAGGGCTGCACAAGTTGTGGGACCAGACCCAGGCCTAAAGCCCCTGCCTCTCCTACCATGCAGTTTTAAACATGTCGCAGCAACTGGGTCTGGAGCCAATGGGGCGAGGGAGGACGTGGCCCACAGCAGTGAGACGACACGAGTACTCGGCGCGGGTACCCGTGTGGCATCGTGGCTCAGCGCCCAGGGCCGGATCCTCAGCTGGTGTAAATCAGACCCGTCGGCTTGGAGGTGATATCGACTGACACCATTTGAGGGTCTCCCCCATGGTTTGTTGTGGTGGCGCTAGGCACTGTGGCGGGGGAGGGTATGAAGCCAGGGTAGCGATTGGCTAGACCAAACTTGGGAGCATGCCCCATGCTTAAAAACTGGGGTGGGGAAAGGCGCGGGATGGCTGTGAAGACATAAACGGCACCGAGGGGGAGTGAATGGAGGAAGCCAGGCTGGATACGTAGACAGAAGCAAGTCGATGTTATTACTTCAGATACAAAATATCCCAATAGCCCCGGCTTCCCCCAGCTGCGTTAGCTGAGGCCCTGTTCACTTGCATGGCTCATGCTCCATGGACTGACCCACGTTAAATAAAAACCGCTCCATTTGCTCACAGATCACATTCCGATTTCTGCAGGCGACGCAATGTGCCAGCGCCCGTGTGTGGGCGGGTGTTTGGTTTAGGTGTCGGTGGCACCTCAGACTCTCACAGCCCTGGATCTGAATGCCGAACTGCCGTTGCCAACACAGTCACACGGAGCTACTTTGTGCAACAGCCTCATTAATTCTGATTTTACACGTTCCTCTTCCACGCACTGTAACCTAGCCTGAAATTACAAGGCTGGTAGCCACGGTCTGTGGTACAGAGCCCAGTGCATCGCTGGTGCAGGACAGTCGCTGGCTTCGCGTCGAGAAGACAACGTGCCCCTGACTGTCTGCAGAGGGGAACAGCTCTCCTTTGCGGTTAACAGGTGGATTTCAAAGCACGTTACAACGTCAAGTTCAATATCACCCTCATAGCTCAGCCCCAGCCTTAGCCCGGGGCTGTTCCTGTTCTCCAAACCCCTTGGCCCCGCCCAGAACCAGGGCTCCCTCTAAGCTGGGGGGGAGCCGAGTATCACAGGGGATTAATCAGCCCCGCCCAGTCAGAGGGGCTCCGTGCATGGACCTGTGACGCTGGGCTGCCGCGCAGCTTAGAGGGAACCCTGCCCCGAACCTCCTATTGCACGTCAAACCCTTCATCCCAACCCCCACCCCCGGGGGGAGCCCTCCTGCACCCTGAGCCCCTCATTTCTGGTCCTAGACCTCCACAGCAGGGCTGCGTGTGGCCCCCCCACTTTTTCCATAGGCCAGTGGCCTCGGGTAGAAGAAGGTTCCCACCCCCGCGCTATCACAGCAGCGATAAGGATCGTGCCAAGGCAGAACAACATCCCCGGTCTCCCATCCCAGAGGACGCCAGAGCCCTTTGCCGTCGCCGTTATTTATTTATATCCTAACGATGCCTAACAGCCTCCTGCCGAGATCAGGGTCCCTCTGTGCTAGGTGAAAGCCTCACTCCATTGCCGCCAATGGGAATTCTGCCGCTGGCTTTTACCGTGGCCAGAGACGGCCTCTGCCGCGAAGGGGGGGCGGGCGTCTACATAGATGAGACCGAGAAAATAGCCTCCACGCCTGAGACTCTTCCCCCACCCGGGAAAGGCAGCCACTGCCAGGGGGAGCTGTGGCCGATGTTTCAGAGGCCGTTTGGGACAGGAAGTGGATTATCTCCAGGTACAACCACAGGGGCTGAACGGGAACCCAGTCCTGGGCTCCAGCGTGGGTGCAGAACAGCAGGGCACCTCTAATAGACTCAGACTCTTCAGCTACGTCTACATTGGCAAGATTTTGTGCAAATACTTTTAACGCAAGAGTTTTTGCGTTAAACAATTTGCGCAAGACAGCGTCTACATTGGCAAGATGCTCTCCTGTGCAAGAAAGCTCCAATTTTAGCCATCGGGCTTTCTTGCACAAGAAATTCATGTTGCTTGTCTGCACTGGCCTCTTGTGCAAGAGGGCTTTTTCCTGAGCGGGAGCATCCTAGTTCTAGCGCAAGAAGCCCTGATTTCACACATTCGAACATCAGTGTTCTTGCACAAGAACTCCCCGCCAGTGTAGACAGGGCAGCAAGTTTTTGCACAAAATCATGCCAATGTAGACACAGCCATAGACTTTAAGGTCAGAAGGGACCATTATGGTCATCTAGTCTGACCCCCTGCACAGTGCAGGCCACAGAATCTCACCCACCCTTTCCTGGAATAATCCTCTCACCTAGATCTCAGATATTGAAGTCCTCAAATGATGGTTTAAAGCCCCCAAGATGCAGAGAATCCTCCAGCAAGTGATCTGTGCCCCATGCTACAGGGGAAGGTGAAAGCCGGGGCGTCTGCAGCCCCACAGCGACCATTCTGGGGGTGCCCGGCAGCCACGAGGGCCCTCGCCCAAGCACTCCGTGGAAGCGATGGCCATCCCACCCGCTCGGACACAAACTGGCTCCCGACAAGGGGAATGCGGCTTGTCCCCAGGTCAGGTGAAGTCCAGAGGGGCCGGGATCGCTTTCGGGTACCAGACCTGGCTGAGTGCAAAGGAACGGGCTGGACAGTGACATGCCAGCTGGGGCTGTGCTCGCTTGGCGACAGGTCACACGCAGCCTTGGACAGCAGCATGCGAGGGCCAAATTCACACATCCCCTGGCTTCTGGGGATGACTCGGCCGCTGGCTTTTGAGGGAGGGGATGCTGGCCAGGACACCCGCGGCTGTCTCCGACGCGACCAAACCGAGCTGGCGTTTCCCCTGGAGAGGCGGGACTCCCTGCGGCGCCTACCATGCCGTGCGAATGCTGGAGTCTCGGGGGGCAATCAGAACCCACTGCCCTTGAGGATTCCCACCAGCTCTGGAACCGCTCCGGCTCTCAGGGGAGGGGTGTGTGGAAGGACTGGGCACAAGGACGTGCAGAGATAAATGAGCCTCGTTTGGAAAAGGCACCCGGCCGACAGACTGAGGCAGCGTCTGAATCTATTACACAAAAGCCCCTGCTTTTCCCAGCCGCCTATTAACGACGCGGCTAAGCCCATTGACTTCAGAGGCCTGCTGTATCTCTGACAGCACACCAGGCTTTCGAGCGGGAGCCCAGGAATAATCCCCTTTGCCTGAGAATGACGACCCGGAGCCTTCCAGAGACATTTGTTCTCAACGTTGTGTCACGGGGTCACTGATGAGCTCTCTTTTCAGCACGATTGGACAAAAATGACAGAACCGTCTTTGCTGGGCCGCTTCCAATCATGGATTTACCCTTCACAAGCCACAAAACACCATTTGCCATGTGTCCCAGCCGGCCCTGAGGCACCTCAGCCAGGAGAGGGACCCCGTATGGCCCGGCAAGATGGTCACAAACTCTGCCTGCGCTTTGTTAAACAGACACACAGGGAACAAGACATACAAGCAGCCTCAATGCCAAGCTGTACGAAATCAAGGAGCTTTGCAGCCTCGTTTGTCGCTTGCATGCGTCTCCTGCAGGCATCTGTCAGGGAAGAAGGATCGTCCCGCGGAGAATGGAGTTCTGACTTAGCTGCGGCTGCACACAGCCGGCATCCTGGTGCGATCAGTGACATGTCCCTTGTGCTCCAAACGTCAGGGTGCATAAGGAATGGGACTGAACACACCCGAACCCCATTACCTAAAGGAATGGGACGCCCACAGTTGGAATATGATGTTCAGTTCTCGGCCCCCGACGCCTGTAAAAGGATCTAGAAAGAGCGAGGATTCAGAGACAGGCGTGGAAAAGATTCAAGCCTTGAAGAGAGAATGAGACTGGCAATGAGAGAGCTCAGCTGTGGGCGTGGGCAACCTACGATCCGCGCGTGGGCAACCTACGATCCGCGCGTGGCATTCTAGGTGTGGACTGTGGCAAGGTTGCCAGATTCTGCTGGTTTCCGTCTGTCGTTTATTCCCTAGCGGTATTACTAAAGTGGCACTTACTTAAACCAAAGGCAGGTGCAGGCTGGTTGTACCCAGCACTGACTGGGAGAGCCGGGCGCTCCCTCTGCGCCCAATCCCAGCGCTGCTGCGGCTCAGTTGGCACGCCCCGCTAATCCTAGGGACGCCCGCGCCGTGAGCAAAACTGCCTTAGCCCGGGAGACCAGCTTGGTTCTGACAATCTGGCAGCCCACTCAGAGGAAGAAGGGCCACGCAATAGCCCACTCACTAGCCTAGCTTGCCCATCGCTGGGAGAGAGGCATGCAGAACAATAAACGGGGCAGAGACGCTAAACCGGGCACTGTATTGCAGTGGCGGCCTGTCAGTACAGGTGAACTAGGCATCGCCTAGGGCGCCAAGATAAACGGCCGTTGAGGGCTTTGGAGGCGGGGGCACCGATCACGCATTTCGCATGGGGAACCAGTTGCCAGCAGCTCATCTAAGGCCGCTCCTGGCTAGATGGTCTCTCTTAGGACAGAAGAGCAAGGTGACATTCAATACAATTGAAAGACGGTAACTCTGAAGCCAACAGGAAGGCATCAACATATAACCAACTTGTGGAATTCACCGTCACAAGATGTTGATCTCAAGGCATTAGTAGGAGGTCAGAAAAGAATCAGGATACCAAGAAAATCCACAGCTGTTTTAGACGGGTTGGGTTGTCCTCATGCTTCAGGACAAAACCAAAACACAGACTCCATAATGGTCCACTCTGGTATCGCTCTCACATTCCTCCGAAACATCTGTCCTGGCCAGGGGGCTAAACGGACCACGGGGCTGACAGCAGATGGCAGTTCCTTGATTGCTATAGAAATACTCTTAAATTTAATAGATGTAATAACATAGATTCAGTTCACTGTTTTAAAGCACTCTTGATTATATATAATAATCTATTCCAAAGATATATTTACTGGTGTAATTAATTTCTGGAAAATATTATGCAGAATGCACAGAGAGGCAACAATTAAATCTAATCAGTAGAAAGGTATTTAGTGCATCTCTAATGACTTCTGTCAAATCTCTTCTGCTCTGCACACTGGACTAGTTCGCAAAAGTGCACAGTGTGACAAAATGCACACGCAGCGGGGGGGTGCCCATAGAACCCACTTCTGCATGCGCAAGAGGTATCTGTGTGAGCAAAAAATTATGATACAGATCCTCAGCGGATGTAAACGATTGTTGTGCCATTCATTTCAACGGAGAAATGCTGATTTACACCAGAGGAGAATCTGGTCTGTTGTTTTTTAAAAGTCTCCTGGCCTGTGCAATATATTAACAAAAAATAAGCCGGGAAGATTTGATGAGTGGCCGGAATGCCCCCAGGCACGGCAGAGATGTTAAAAACGAGTGAAGCGTTCCAGATTTCAAGACAAGACACACATTTGCCGTTTTATTGCTCTGCAATTGGCTTTTGTTCACCCTTCTTTTTTGTTATTCTTCTCTTTAAAGTGACAGTTTATGAGAACCGGCAAATGTAACATCTCTCTTATTGTCTGCACCCCCCAGAGTGTCGGCATCTGCCCACCTGCTTGCTGGAGAGATGACAGCACAAAAAGACGCACTGACATTGGCTAGGGCTACAAAACGCCAGTAACTGAACAATCTGCTGGGATGAGCTCACGGCTGTTACGAAGAGGGTGGGAATCAATTCTTCTCCACGTCCACTGGAGAAAGGACCAAGCAGCTGAACAAGGCTGAATCTGTAGCGAGGGAACGCTAGGTTAGACATCAGGGAAGAGTTTCTAACTCTAGGGGTAGTTAAGTATTGGATCAGGTTACCAGGAGAAGTGGAATCCTCATTGCTGGAAGGTTTTAAGAAGAGGTTGGACAAACTCTTGACAGGGATGGGCTAGGTTTACTCGCATGGGGGGCCTGGATAGATGACTTCCTGAAGGCCCATCCAGCCCCACATGTCTATGATGGTCAGCCCCCCCAGACTAGCTTTGAGGCAGGTAGCACAGGAAATAGTAGTCGTACTATAAACCCAGTGGGGTGGGCCAGCTGCCCAAGCCAAGCCTGCAGGGGAACTAGCGGAAGGACTCGGGTTGCTGCTCCATGCTGCAGTGCAGACTCCCACATCTTCAGGACTAACCCTCCGGGTGCCTGCTGGATGAAAGCTAGCGCCGTCGGGCCCTTAGGACCTCCCTTTGCTTGCAGTGCAGACGCACTCTCCCAGGGACCGTGCAGATGGGCCCAACAGAACATCAGAGAGGCCCGATTGGGTCAGACCAAAGGCCCATCTAGCCCAGTGTCCTGTCAGCCCACGGTGGCCAGCGCCAGGTGCCCCCGAGGAGGGAACACAACAGGAAATCATCACACGACCTCTCCCCTTTCGCCCCTACCCAGCTTCTGACTGACAGAGGCTCGGGACAGCATCCTGGCTAATCGCCGTCTATGAACCTGTCCTCCATGAATCGATCTGGCTCTTTTTTGAACCCTGGTGTTCACCACATCCTCTGCTTGTCTACTGCTGTCCCAAATCCTTCACAACCCCTCCTCGCCGGCAGGGAGCCTTGAACAGGGCCCATCCGTTGGGGATGAACGTCCTTCCATGAGCGGCCTTGCCAGATCTTCTGGATCAGAGGTCATTTCTAGCTGGTCTTTTCTGGAACCTTGTTAGAACACGGCAGGACCACGGAGCGGTGATTAACCCCTCTGCTACCAGGCTGCCCGAGCCCTTCCCTGCCGGTGTTTGCAGCAGGACGTGCTGTCGAGCCCAAGCAGGCCGGGGGCGTCGAAGCGGCTCTGCAGAGCCGTGTCGCTCTTTTCAGTTTTGCAGGCACCGTGACGTGACCCGTTCCAGCTTGCTGGCATCGTGGCACCAGAGCGCGAACGGGGTCCAGGCTGGCCCAGCGCTCGTTGCTCTCACCCCCAGGAAAGCAGCACCAAGCGCCGGCCTCGACGCAATCCGAGCAGGCTCTGCAGCAAGGGAAGGCCGGCTCGCCGCCGAGGTGCTTAGTGTCTCTCTCGCACGCACTTCGACTGGCGACAAAACCAAAGCAAGTCCCACAGGTTTGTGGCATTACTCTTGGCTGGGAGGGAGGGGGGGAAAATGGGTCTTTTCACGAGGGAGCTCCAGCGCCCGGCTGCTGCAAAGGTTCAGGGAAGCAATGCGCTGCTCTGAGTGTTTATTCCAGGGAATCAGTAGGTGACGCGGTAGAACTGAGGTGAGCCTGTCTCCTTGCGAGGCCTCCTCTCGCTCCCCCTCGACTTCCTTCCGAGCGGAGATTCACTGACGCACCGACCGGACCGGCCTCCCTCCCCCTCTCAGGAGCCCCATGGGAGAGATCCCGCACGGGAGCTGCGGGGGCGGGAAAGCTCTGGGCTGCTCCGCACGGGAAGCTGGCTTGGCGCCCGCTCAGCAATTCGACCTGCATCTCGACAGCTCGCGAGTGCGATTCCTAGAAGGCTCCATGCCTCGCCCAGCCATTGCCCATTTCACTCATCTGGCCTGGGGAAAGCCACACACAGAAAATGGCCCCTCCTGTGCACACAAGGCCTCATGGGAGATGTGGACCACGTGGGCCCAGGAAGATGCTCTGACCTTTGCTCTGTGGCAGGCAGGGAGGAGACCGCACCGAGCAAGAGGTGACCTTGAGAAAAGGCAGTCTCCGAAGTGGCTCTAGAAACCTCTGGGGAGGCTTCCAGCTTGTGTGCAGCAAATACCCTGGGAAGAGTTTCTCTCGTGGTCATGAGGCTCTTTTGCTTCTGGCTGGGACCCAGCAGCACAGCAAACAATAAAGAAAAACACATCAAGAGCCCGGTGAAAGTTCAGGTACCTACCCACGGTATCTCAAGGGAATCCAGACCAGCTGGCAGGCCTATTCGAATTTAACAAACCCACAGGCAACCTCATCTCTCCACGATTCCACTCGTCTTTTCTTCTCTTCCGTCCGCTCCTTTGTAGGGCCTGTCTACACCGGGAAGTTTTACCAGTGTACTGGTATAACTGCAGCAGTATAGTTAACTGGTGTCATTATATTAGCACAGGTCCCCGGTGGATGCCTATTGCAGAATGTGCTCACATGGGAAGGGATAAGAACATAAGAATGGCCGTACTGGGTCAGACCAAAGGTCCATCTAGCCCAGTGGCCTGTCTGCCGACAGTGGCCAGCACCAGGTGCCCCAGAGAGGGTGAACCGAAGACAATGATCAAGCGATTTGTCTCCTGCCATCCCTCTCCAGCCTCTGACAAACAGAGACCAAGGACACCATTTCTATCCCCGGCTAATAGCCTTTTATGGACCTAACCTCCATGAATTTATCTAGCTTCTCTTTAAACTCTGTTATAGTTCTAGCCTTCGCAGCCTCCTCTGGCAAGGAGTTCCACAGGTTGACTATGCGCTGTGTGAAGAAGAACTTTCTTTTATTAGTTTTAAACCTGCTACCCATTAATTTCATTTGGTGTCCTCTAGTCCTTCTATTATGGGAACTAATGGTACCGGTAGAACGACATCAGTTTAAATTCACACCTTAGCTTAGTTTGGTCGAACCTTTTTGTGCTGACAAGATCACCCACTCTTCTTCTCTCCCAATGTCCGGGCTAGGGACTGGTGCTAGAAAAGGTGCTATTGGGGGAAAGACCTTAGCCAAAGAGTGGATCTTGCGTTTGATCTGGTAAGTGCACCGCCTGGTCTCCTCTAGCAATCAGCTCCATAGCCTGGATCCCCACTTCGAGAAGTTCACCAAATGAACTCAGCAGGGAGGAGGTGTAAAACAAACAGGAAGTATTTCTTCCCACACTGCACAGTCAACCTGTGGAACTCCGTGCTCTTGTGGGTAAGACCCAAGGTATCCATTGACCGGGGACTGGCTGGTCCTTTGGGGCTGGAAGAATCTGTTCGGAGTTGGCGAGATTGGTTTTTAGAGCCTCTCACCTGGATACGGCGTGGGTCTGATTGTGGCATAGGGAACGCTGAGGCCTCTAAAGGGTTTGCCTGTGAGGCTGCCTGCTGGCCAGAGTGGCAGCTGACGTGCTCAGTGTGACCGATTTGGTGCCTTGTAGGGAAGGTCTCCAGTCTCGGGCTGTGGGCAGTTCGCCCTGATCTGACCCTCTCGGCAGGGCCCAGACCCGACCTGTATGTCACCATGCGGATGGGATCCCTGTGTGTTTTACAGCCACCCCACTGGGCTAGTTAGCACAGGCAGCCACCGTCACGTCCATGCCTGCCGGCGCGGGCACCGCGCCATTCCCCTAGCTGATGTCTCGGCCTCCCGGTCCAACAGCACCCGTGAGCAACACCTCTGTTGAGCGCCCGGTTTCTGGGCTCATACAACCATGTGCCAAAGCACCTGCCCGCGCTACATAAAACAAGTAAACAAGCCCCCCACATCCTGTCTACGGGGGCAGGGAAACAGGCCAGATTTTCCATTCTTTTTCCGGCGACAGCACGCTCTAAGCGAACGGAAAGCCTTGCAAAGCCGTTTGTCACGGGGGATGTTTAGAGACACGGCGCGCATGAAAACTGCTTAGTGTCCAAACACATCATCGGCCCGTCTCTGCGAGTCGTCATCCCAATCAAACCCAGGTTCCTCGGCCTTGTGACTATACATGGTCTGTGCGGAGAGAGCCGAGGGGAGGGCCACTCGAACACACGCGGGAGCCCTGCGTTCGCCTCCCAGGTGGAGGCTGCCTGCCGAAGGAGGGTTCACACGCGCAGGGCCAGTTCCAAGGTGGCGACGGCCCCGTTCCCACTGTCAGCCCCATCTTAGTTACTTGGCTGTTTTTATTTCCACAGACGGGCACTTAGGCCCCGACACAGCGAGCAGGGGAATGTAGGCACGTGAGCCATCCCATTGACTGCCTCTGAATTCCTCACACGCGTACTCTGAAGCATAGGCCTGTGGTGTCACATGAGGCCATTAGCAGCAAGTCCAGGAACCAGCCTCTCTCGGTTGGGGATGGGAAGCCACTAATTTTCACCTCAGCCCATTGGAAAAACAGGGGAGAGCAAGCGGGAGAGCACTGCCCACGGGAGTCCATTTTGGAGTCTGGCGTGTTCCCTGAAATAAACCCATCCATGTGGAAGACACAGTTCCAGACCACCGCCCGCCTTTCCTCATGGCCTGTCTGCACACCGGCCGGCCGGGCAGAGGGAACTGGCAAGCCCGATCAGTGACGGTACCAATCAACCTGGACATGCCAAATCCTTTCTCCGGTTTGCCAGCCTGTAATGCGGATGCTGGCCTGCCACCCAGGAGAGTGAGTTCACACCCTGCTCTGCACAATGGGCATCCGTATCCCCTTCTCTCAGAAGCACGAGGAAGGTCTGTCCATGACTAACGCTGACTGGAGTGGCTCGTGACTGAATTCCTGCCACAGGGCAGACAGGCAGAAAGCAGGGAGACGCTCGAACGGGTGGTGTGTTTTACAGCTAGATTTCACCAAGCCAGTGATATACGGGAGCTCCTACACCAGTCGTACCATGGAATCACTCACAGATCCTTAGTCTCTCCAGCCTCACGCACCACCCAGGCCTATCGGACCCTGTGACAGAGGGTAGGGATGTAACAGTGCAGCCAACTGAACGATTAACCGATAAGCCGGTGTTAACGCTATCGGCTACAGCTCCCCCTGCAGCTCTGCAAGTCAATTTTTTCACGGGCAGGGTTCCAGCATCAAACCTTGCTGCTGCTCAAGTATTAAAAACACTGTAAGAGCTGGTACACTGGCTAAGTGTAAGGCAGGGCCTTGCTCTTGTGTGAACTTGGTTTCTGGGCCTCACTTCCCCACCTGTAAAAGAGAGAGACTATCGCCCGCTCAGAACTGCCGGGGGGCTGAGTACGGTAGAGGCTGAGCAAAGGAAAAGTCTCATTGTTAGCATCCCTCTCTGAGAGAGTTCTCCAGTTAGCGGCTTTAAGCAACAAAGAGTCCTCAGTAAAGGGCAGACTTCGTGAATTCTTGCCTAAGTCATCCAGCCGACGGCAGCTTTCAGGGAGCCGGGCTCAGCAGCGCTGTGCCGTGACCCAGCGGACAAATCTATTTTTACCTCCTCGCGTTAGCATCTAGGGTGGGATTTGCCAGCTCGGAGTTAAAAAAAGGATCATGTAAATGAGAATTATCGCTTAACAAGCCCACCCACGCGCCCATAAAGCAAGCTGATGCACTGCAGCATCAGGCTTAGGCAGAAGGAAAGCGAATGTCTTGTCTCTTGGAAGAGTGACCCGAGCTAGAAGCTGCCATGAATTACACGAAAGAGGGTGGCCGGGACATTCATGCACAGGAGCGAGGCACCCTTCGTTAGCCTGTGTGCGCACGCAGGTACGCAACCCGCACGGCCATGTCTTCAGAGGGGCTTGCACACAGAGCCAGAGCCAGGCTTTCAAAAGGTCTCAGCTGCCAAAGGGTGAGAATGCCGGCCCCTGGGTGCGGAGCTTGTTTGTAAATCTGGCCTGGTGCACGTGTGTGTTTCACGTATACACCCTTCTGCATGCACACGTACGCATTACTACACAGACCAGTACATGTTAGCAGGGGGGTGAGTGTACACACACACACACACACTTTTCCACGGAGCCATCACCCCAGAGAAGTCTCGGCTTCTTCCAAAAGGGAAATAAAAATACTGCGCATTGTTTTTTGGGTATGAAGAGAGGGGCAAGCCCTAGCGAGCGGGTACAGCACCCCCTGCTGGGAAGTTGGGGACGTCACGAGCATCCCACTGCCAGTGACTAGAGGAAACTTTGGCGTTCTGCTAAACACTCCCCGTCCTTCGTGGCAAGCGCCCCCATTGCAAAGAAAGAAAAGGCAGGCAGATAAAAACATGCTCTGGGCAAGGAGAAGAACCAGCCCCCGTCGGGGCACTAGCCCCCACTGACGCATTCCTGGCACCAAAGCCCGGGTGGGTCCCAGCGTGTAACCGTGGGCATGGCTACTGCTTGAAAACAAATCCAGGCGAATGCTCCGTTCTTGCCAGCTCTTCCATCCGCTGCCAAATAAGGGACTCCCCTTCAAATACAAGCCGGGGGGGCCGCCTTCGCCGTTCAGCCTAGGCACTCCTCAGGGGCTGGTCTGTTCTCGGCTGGGGCAGGGCCAGAGGGGCCACGCTCGGTGCGTGCAGGGAACAGACTGGGGCTTGTCCGCGGCGTTCCACCCCCCCAGCCCACGCACGCCTGTCTTTCTGAGGCACGGCAGGCTCAACGCGCTGCTGTCCCAGCGCACAGAACCACCCTCGGCCACAAGGCGAACAGACGCCAAACCTCAGCCTGGAAATCCAGAGCAGGCTGCAAGGCCAGGAGCCCCGATCGGTGCAAGGACAGAGAAGGGGCTTTTGCCTCAGGAGTGCAGCTGGCATCAGCATTAGTTTGCCAATAGCTAGGCAAAGCCTTCCTCACCCCTGCCCAGGAGAGACAAGTCCCCAGTGAGGCGCTGTCTGGTTCCCCTAATGATGTTGGGAACTGGAATTCCCTTGCCTGCTTGCACGTGTGTCATGATCATACCCTTAAAAAACGAACATGTGTATAACCGAGGGCCGGGTCCTACCAACACGAAGGCCTTGTCCACATTAGGGCGGTAGAAAAGGCGTAAAAACGGTAACTGTGCAACGGTTAAAAATCCTATTGGTTACACAGTTAACGAGGTTTGGGGATCTACGGCTGGGAGGGACCAGGGAGGGAAGGATGGGGATAGATGCCCCTATGGCTCCTGGGAAGCCGGCTGCCGCCCCATGCTGCAGGTGCTGCAGTATAAGGCTTATACTTCAAAGTCCGCAGCGCAGGATGGCAGCAGCCGGCTCCCCGGGAGCGGGGCTAGCAGCTGGAGGAGCGGAGCTGCCAGGGCTCACAGCAATCTGCCAGCCCCACTCCCAGTTTATAACCCGGCTCCCAGCACGCGTCAGCTCCTGGCTGCCAGCCCCGCTCCCTGGGAGCCAGCTGCACTGTGGGAGTTCAACCGTAATGGAAACCGATTAGCGGATGCTTATCAGTTAACCGGTTAAACCTTTTGCATCCCTAGTCTACACTCGGCAATAGCGACTGGTCTTTTTGGCCTGCAAAGTGCCGTTCCCTCCTTGCGAAACAGCACTAAGTACAGAGTGTGCGTGTGAGAACCCACGTGTGAGCACTGACTCTTGCCAGCTGGTGAGCGTGTGCGTGCCTGTGCATTTGGGGAGGGGAAAACCGAAGTGGCTACAAGTTTGGGTTTGATCCTGGATCTCAGCCTCATAGCGGCTCCCAAACTGCTCCCTCCCCGCCTCCCAGGAGTCGCTGGCAGACAGATTGGCTTTTCTGCGACAAGACTACCACAAGGCCCTCGTCAGGCCGGGATGGTCAGGGGGGGCTTTTTTACCACACGCAGCAGCCTGCATCCTCGCCACTGCGCTCCTGGGGGTGGGGGACGTGGTCTGCCTGACCGTTTGCTGGAGCTGGGCTTTTGTTCGGTTGCTGGCTGCCTGTTGGTGTTAAAAATACAAGGCTATTTCTGGCAGAAATGTTTTCTCTCGGTCTTTGTGTTCCTTCTGCTGCCCCCACCTCCTCTTCGGCTTGCTGAGCTTTGTTTTCCTTGCTGGTGTCCAGCTTTGCGCGGGTAAACCGAGGAAAGCGCTCTTCCTCGGAGACTCATTTCCCAAGGTGCTGCCTGGGAACAGGATCTCAGCTCCGAGAGCTCTCGCAAAGGGACACAGTCGGGGTAAAGGGCCTGTGTAGGGCAGGCCACGGCTCCCAACCCTGTTCTCTGACCAGTAGCCGCAATCCAGGGAACACCTGAGATAAACCCAGGACCCCGAGCCCTAGGGAAGGGGAGTCTAGATCCAAGAGCTGCAGCTCAAGTTCATTTGGAGCTACACAAACAGCTTTTGCGTCCCGTTCTTCTGGTGAGTGTTTTGAATGCTAACAGAACAGGCCCCTCTGCTTGCTTGTTCTTTCTGCATTTGCCTGCGTTTCCCCGTACGCGTCTGTAACCCAAACCCCGCGGCGCCGTGCGAGTGCACGAGAACAGAGCGCTCCCGAAGAGCCACACGGTTCCACAGGGCCCGTTGCCGTCTTTAAATTAACCGCCCCCCCGGCGCACAGGACAGCCACCCTGGGAATCATAAGAACGTGATAAAAATGGTCCCACTAGGACAGACCAAAGGTCCATCTGGCCCAGGATCCTTTGGCCAATGCCAGATGTCCCCGAGGGAATGAACGGAACAGGGAGTTATCGTGTGATCTCTTCCCCTGCCATTCAGTCCCGGAACCTGGCACTCAGAAGCAAGGGACATCTGGAACATAGGGCTGTGGCTCTCCCCATGTTGGCTAACAGCCATTGCTGGACCTATCCTCTGTGAACTTATCCAGCTCTTCTTCCCATAACATAAGAACGAGGGGTCACCAAATGAAATGAATGGGTAGCAAGTTTAAAACAAACAAAAGGAAGGGCTTTTTTTCATGCAGTGTGCAGTCAACCTGTGGAACTCCTCGCCAGAGGATGTGGTGAAGGCCAGGGCTTTAACAGGGTTCAAAAAAGAGCTTGATCAATTCATGGAGGTTAGGTCCCTCAATACTTATTAGCCAGGATGGGCAGGAATGGTGTCCTGAGCCTCTGTTTGTCAAGAGCTGGGAATGGGCAACAGGGGAGGGATCACGTGAGGATCCCGTTCTGTTCACTCCCTCTGGGGCACCTGGCGCTGGCTGCTGTGGGCAGACAGGACGCTGGGCTGGATGGGCCTTTGGTCTGACCCAGTCCGGCCGTTCTTATGTTGTTGGAATCAGAGCTCCTCACTTGAGATCACGGAGTGAAAACATTTCAAAGCCACCTTGCCCGCAGTGAGACCTGCAGCAGTTGCTTGTGGCCAGGCCTCCTGACATGGAGGAGGGAAGAGGCAACTGCCCTGCGGCCTGGCCAGTGACACTGGTCGGATCCCTGAGCCCTTCAAATCACTGCACGGTGCCCCGCAGGCGATTCTCGGGGTGCCGGGGGAGGCGGAGGTGTGGTGCGCTCCAGGCAGGGCTGAGGGCCGGGGGAGGCAGAGGTGTGGTGCGCTCCAGGCAGGGCTGAGGGCCGGGGGAGGCAGAGGTGTGGTGCGCTCCAGGCAGGGCTGAGGGCTGGGGGAGGCGGAGGTGTGGTGCGCTCCAGGCAGGGCTGCGTGTTGGGAAACCCACAATCCAGGCAGCGCTGAGGGCTGGGGGCACTGTGGTCCAGCTGCCCTTGGCCCTGCCCCGTCCCCCCCCATTGCTCAGGTGCCCAGCGAGGTTGTTGGCTCCCATTTGTGGCTCTGGCTCCGGGCTGCAGCGTGGAATACAAACCCAACAGCCTCCTCAGGATAACCCCGCAGCTGCCCGTCCGTGGAAACCGGGCCCATCAGCACCATCGGAAACCAGCTCAACCGCCTGATGTGCCGGGATGACAATCTATTTCAAACACACCCAAAGGTCCCCAGACTGGGACTCTCTGCGGTTCAGGGACCAACCGCGTCAATCAAAGCAACTCCGCTGACCCCGGACGCTGTAATTGCCAGACGACACCATCGCAGCCATTCACTCAACACAGCTGAGGCCAGCTTGTTTTTCCCAGGTTCCCACAGCAGAGCCCCTCTGCTGACTGTACGGCGCAGCCGCCGGCCAACCCTCAGTGAGGAGGGGCTGGCCCATGCTCTTCCCTTCTCTCTGAAGCAGCACGTAATCAGCCAGGGCGCCGCCAGCCCCCACGGGCCCCTGGGCACGGTGGGAGAGAGGACTCAGTTCCTCACTTCTGCAAGAGGCGGGGCCTCAGGTGCAAGGGGTGGAGCCTCAGGTGCAAGGGGTGGAGCCTCAGGTGCAAGGGGCGGGGCAACCAGTCTTCCACACCGTTTGGAGCACAGCATGATTCCTCCTCTCCCCCAGCACACTCAGCCACCCGGAGCACACAGCACTCTGGGAGATGCTTTCAAGGACCCAGGGCTTCGGCCACCACCGCAGTAGCCATGTCTGGGAGCCGTGGAGCAACTGCCCCTTTTGCCCCCGCCCAGCAGGCCTGCACTCGGCTACCTCCCAGGGCCTACCCAGAGCTCTGCCTCCTTGGAGAGCACCACCACCAGCCTGGGGACGGGCTCAGGACAAAACCTGGCCCACGCTTCTCCAAAAGCGACTTGTGATTGGGCCGCTCACTTGGGGATGCCCCACAAGGGTCCAATTCCCCAAAAGTGCCCCGCCCCCGCCCCCTGAAGAGCAGGCACCCTCGTCTGTATCCAGTGAGGGCCCCGCACAGGGAGGCTGACAAAATTGCTCGAAATGGTGACTTGGCATGCGAACAGCCCCGCACTTAGAAATTCGGATCGCCTCTCTTGCGAAAACAGCAAACGGAAAACAACCATAGGATCGTTCACATAATAGTCCCATTAGTGTTAATAATCATCCTCAACTATTCTATGGCCTTTTGTAATCAGTAGGTCTCAAAAGGAGACGTCAGGGTCATTATCCCTATTTTAAAATGGGGGAAATTAAGGCAGGGAGCAGTCAATTGATTTGCCAAATATTACAGGCCAGCAGAGCACTGGGAATAAAATCCAGATCTCTGGAGTCTAGGGCTCTATCTACTAGGCCACACTGCCTCCCATCCCGTCAGGTTACAAATGTGACAAGAATGAACATTTTATAAAAAGCTCAAAGAAGGGGCGAAAAACGCCCGTCATCTTCCTACCGATTGAGACACCTGGACTCGGACATCACTGGCATCCACCGGTGACAAATGGGACTCCTGGATTTTCCTCTCTGAACCGGACTGGTTCTCTTGGTATTTCTTGGATCTCACAGGCAGAGACAAGAAGTCCTTTCCCGTGATCTTCAGGTCTCCCATATGGTGGCTATCCCCGTTCTGCTCCTTGGGAGGACAAGAAACATTCATTGCATAATTCAGCTGAGCCTTCACGGGGTGATGGCAGGTTTACCCCTAGAATCTGTAGGAAGTTAACCTGGAGTTTGGAAGCCACAATTTATGAGGATGGCCTGGAGAATTCCAGTTCTGCAACTGTCGCCCCTTTCAGCAGTGGACAATAGACTGGAGAGGACACATCATGCAAAGGAAATGCAATTCGTCTGCCTTATGCTAGCTCGTCATGGGCACTTTTGGGGACCACGTCATTATTAGGGTTGCCAGATGGCTTCACCAAAAATACCAGACACCCCGCCCCCCAAAAAGGGCAAAAAAGTGCCGGGGGGGGGGGGGGGGGGGGAAAGCCGGACACCTGGCAACCTTAGTCATCGTTCTTGAAGAGTATCGGAGTTAAGTGGAGGGGACAGACTGCTATTCTGTTTAGAGTGGAAGGGATATTTTAGATAGTGGGTATGTAAGTCCATGCCAGAAATTTGTGATAGTTACTAGGCACAGAGATAGCCATTCTAGAGCCCCGGCTGCAATTTGAGGACACTGGATTAAGACACCACCACCTCAGAGAGATCAAGAGGTGCTGTGATGGGGTGGACTAGGCCCAAAGGCCCGCTGCTGGAGTCCTCAGGGCTCTGCCACACCCATTTCTGGAATGGATCAGTAGAGAAATCCTCCAAGCAGGCTAGAGAGGCTGCAGGGGAAGCAGCCGATCAAGGCTTAGGAGGGCCATATAAAAGAAGCTGCAGAATAGAGCAGGAGTTAGTTGCTGCATGGAACTCCAAGAGGGAAGACTGGATGCCAGGATGGAGGGAAGAGCAGCAGATCCTTGAAAAGTCAGTGCGGGCAGGCTGAGTGCAGAACTTGACCAACCCACTTGAGGATACCAAGATGGGCCCTGCCGGTCTAGTTGAAGATTGAGCTGAGGGAAGAGTTGCAGAAAGGGGACACCAGTTGAGGATACCAGGATGGGCCTCTGTTGGGTGAGGGAAAAAGGCTCCAGGAAGAAGACTTAGAGCTACAGCACTACAGCAGGGCCAAGAAAGAACGTGGACTGTAAGGCCTGAGCTGCCTAAGACCAGCCGAGAGAAACACTGCCAAGGAATGGACGGTGCTCGCAAGAGGTGGGTTCCAAGCACGTTACAGCCATCAACTAACGTGGGACCTGGGACTTCCAAGGAGATCACCTATATGTCGCGAAAGCACAAACAATCCTGCCCAAAAATCTTCGATGCAGCAACCCAGCGAGTGAGATGCTTTACACCACCCAGCACACGAACAGCACTCAATACAAATAATAAGCAGGATTTCTTGTAAGGGATTAAGGCCCAGGAAACCAAGAAGAACCCGGCAGCTGGGTCACATTTCAAACTACTCATGGAGAAAAACTACCAGGTCAGGCAGACACATGAGACACAGTCATTTGGAAGCGACTCCCCGAGATTTGATTAAATCACTTTAATTCCATCCGTAGTGGGTGTAATTGTCATAGAAAAAAAACCCATTTACCCTACAGCTAGTAATAGGCATCTCTGATTTGCAAACACAAAGGGTTCCTAGAGCTCAACAAAGAAATCAGCTACTGCAGGAGTAGATTTACTTCCTTTTCATCCATTCGCTTCCACACCTACAGAGAGACTCTCCCCTTCCATCCATACGTCAGCATACCCAGCACAGACAGGGGTTAAAGGTGAGCAATGCCCAAAAGGCAGAGGTTATAGCTTGCACCGACGCCCTCACATTTGAAAACTCCGTGCAGTAGTTCTTCATATTTACAACAAAAGACATGTCCCGAGAAAGCAGAAACAGTGTCAGGATCTCAGCAGCTGCTCCGCTGTGATCATGAACCCACTTTCCCTCATCTGGCTATGCCACTGCATTGGGAATCAGGTGACCCGAGTTCTATTCCCAACTTGGCCATGGACATGCCTCAGTTTCCCCCACTGCAAGTCAGTTGGATAGATAGCATTGGCCAGGTCTACACACAGCTTAGTTAGGCAGAAGAGGTCTGCTGCAGGCCATTCCAGATCTGAGGCAGTGAAGCAGACTCATTGGATGTCGGAAAACGGCCTGCCGGGATATAAGCATCATTGAGAACGGAAAAGAAAATGGTACCAGCAAGAGTGTGCAGACAAGGAGCTTCAGCTGGGAAGGAGAGACGGTCTCACCAGTTGAGATGCCACCTTCAGCAGAATAGTTAAAAAAAAAAAAATAAACTTGACCTGGTTGCCGGTGGGCCCTGGGCAGCCGGCGATCTCGTTTGTGAATCCCTCCTCCAAGCACAGCTGTGAACCTTGCCGCTCCAGCAAGCCCAAGCCGTGGAGCTGTTGGCGAGTCCATCTGTTGGCTACATCTGCCCCTCCTCGGCTTGACTAACCGTGGCGGAGCCCGCAGCGACTCGCAGATCCGCTGATCGGTGGCCTGAGACGCACACAGCTCTGTCCCACGCCGCCCGGGTCTTTCTCCTGAGCACTGGGCGAGCAAGGGAGCACACCCGCTCAGGCAGCAAGTGTGAATCTTCCAGACCCTCCACTCTGCAGGTCGGCACGGAGGGGAAGTGCCCTCAACTACCACGCGGTTCCTTAACGATACTGAACACGGACAATGTTTGTAGAGTTCCAAGCCCCTCTTCTTCCCGCCACGCTCCTGATGCAAGACGCGTGCAGTGACTGCCGGGTGAGGGTAGCTGGTTCCAAGCAGACTGCCTGGTTTCAGGTCCTGCCATCCACCGTGGCGACAATAAACACGAACCATCATCCCAGCGCACAGGTGGCGGGTAATGCATCGCCTTCCCAACCCTGCCTACACTGCCCAGCTGTCCAGAGGAACCGGGTCTGCACAGCCCGGCTCCCCAGCATCCCGGGAGGGCGAGGCCTGCAGTGCGGCAGCTCTGGCCCTCCGCTGGGGTTGACTGGGAGGGGGAGGTGGTCGAAAGGGCATGGTCTCGGGAAGAAGGTGTGTGGTTTTGGGTGGAAGGGGCGGGGCTTTATCTTGCCTTCCCTAGATAGGCCTTCTCCCGCCCCCCCATGACAAGAGGGATGAAGTGACTTGCACAAGGTCACAGAGAAGGTCTATGGCGGAGTCAGAAACAGGAACCGATTTCCGAGTCCGGTGTCCTGCCCACGGGACCATGTAACTTCCGTTTCTGGAAATAAAGCTTCTCCCATTCCAATCCCCCTCCTCTCCCTGCCTGACTATCCCTCACTGGCCTGTCTCCTCCGACACACTGGTATTTCCCTTGCGAGGATGCGGCCATGGCACAGACCAAAGCCAACAGTGCAGGACAGCCGGGATGTGACGCTCAGAGCTTCCAGCCCTCGGGCTACCCTGCAGTAAGCGTGGTGCTTGGCGCCTGAGCACGGCGCCCGGATGCTCCAAGGACCATGGGCAGGTCTGGCGGGAACTTTAGCTGCAATATTAATGGGTTTTGCTGCCACCGTCCTCTACCGTCCAGGGTGGGGTGGGGGGAGGGGGAGAAGGGCATTGAAGACCCTGACCTGCAGCCATGCCTCCAGCAGTGAAAGTGCATGCACTGATGGTGCAAATGCGAGCCACTAAAAATTGGTGTGGCTACAAAAGAAAAACCTGGGGGGGGGGGGAGGGGTCAGGGGAAGGAGCTGGGTCAGGGTGGAGTAACACTGTTTGTTATTTTACATGCATAATTAAAGAAAACCCCACTGCGAGTTGGTTTCCACTATGTCGACATTCAGAGCCATCTCGTCCACAGGATGGTTTGAGGCAGCAACCCCAGGCCCTGTGCTTTCGGGGCCCCACAGGGAGCGGTGCCAGCAGCGTCAGACCCGCCCCTATGCTCCCCAGCAGCGCCGGGAGCCGTGGGGTACAGAGCGCCACAGCCCCGGCCTGCTCTGCTCCGGCCTCTCGCAGCCAGGTCACTCTGCTGGGAAGTGGAGCAACTCAGCCCGCTCTGTTCCACTCTCCCAAGAGACTCAGCTGGGGGCCGGCTCAAGCGAGGAAGGGGGGAGCCCACCAGTGACCCCCTGGGTCGTATCTCTTGGGGAGGAGGCTTGTGGGAAGGGGTGCAATGGCGGTAGGAGGGGGCGGGGGCAGGAGGGGGTGGAGCGGGGGCAGAGCAGAGGCAGGAAGAGATAGTATGGGGCTGGGCCCGGGATGGAGGAGTCCTAGGTCCTGCGATGCTGGGACAAAATGGGCTACTGGAATCGTTGGATGCAGCGGGGCTGGAACGTTCACATGGGGGTGCCGAGAGTCATTGAACCAAACTGCAAACCCTGTATACGATGGAAACCGCTTCAAGGCAGGGGGTGCGGCAGCACCTCCCACAGTCCTAGTTTCAGCACCTACGTGTCTAAAAAGAAGAGTACGGAGTAGGAGGAGAGAGGTGATTTTCTCTCTCTGTACACAGCCTTGGAGAGATCCATACGGTATACCGCGTCCAGCGCTGGTGTCCACATTTCTAAAAGGGCACAGGAGAGAGCCAGAAAGATGATTTGAGTGCAGGAGAAAGTGGTGTAGTGGGAGAGGCTTAAAGAGCTTAATCTGCTTAGTTTATCACAAAGAAAATGGAGAGGTGATGTGATTACAGTATACAAATAGCTTCACCAGGAGAAAATACTGGCTACTAAAAGGATCTTTAATCCGGCAAAGAGAGACATAAGCAGGGTGGATTGATTTAAATCCAAGAAATTTAAATCCACTGATATTAATGATGATTAAAATAAATTATTTAAATTGAGGTTTCCTGCTTGCCGATTTCAATGATGCTTTGCATTTCTACTTTTCAGTTATACTTTCCTAAAGAAAGATTGATTCTCTTTAGTTGGTAACCACTAAAACATATTGATTTCCACTAAAGATAGCCTTTACACTAAATTTGGTGCTTCTTTTTGTTAAGGAACATAGTGTATTGACACACATTTATTTAAGCAATTACATAATGTAATTTTTAAAACTTAATTTATGCTGATTCTTAATTTTGACATTAGAATATGGTTAATGAGCCATTTCTTATTTACAAGATGATGATTAATTTATTTACTTGTGATTTGTATCAAGCTATATTTGGATTGTAATTTGAATTCAATTAAAATGCACAAAAAGAGCATTTCTCTCACCTAAATGAAAATACTTTAATAGTGGCAGATACATACCAAAGATTTTAT